>NC_083223.1:195505826-196142063 GCF_032191835.1 Heteronotia binoei | reverse complement strand
GAAGGAAGAAAGGGTTTTCTTTGGCTTCATCCAACATGAATGTGCTTTCTTCAGCTGTCTTTTTAAAATGTCTCTCTGGTGCAGGAGAGAAAGGAAACCAAGGAGAAAATTTGGAAGAGAACTAGCATGGAGGAAAGGCCCTGATTCTGAAAACCTGGCTTAATCTTGTACTCAGGGCTTTTTTGGTAGAAAAAGCACAGCAGGAACACATTTGCATATTAGGCCACACCCCCTGGCAACAGACCAGCTGGAACTGCATTCCTGTGCTCAAAAAAAGCCCCTAGTAGTTAAGAGTATCAGAGGGTTGCCAGTTCTGGGTTGGAAAATCCCTGGAAGTTTGTGGGGGGGGGGGGGGAGTGGAGACTGGGGAAGGCAAGATTTGTGGCGGGGAGCTACCTCAGAGGGATACAGTGCCATAGAGTTCACCCTCTAAAGCAGCCATTTTCTCCAGGGGAACTGATCTTGGTTATCTGGAGATCAGATCAGTTCTGATTCTTTGAGATCTCCAGGACCCACCTGGAGGCTGGCAACCATGAATCTAAATCTATTAAAAGCAAGGGCATCAAGCATTGGTTTTGTATCCTGAACAGAAGGACTGAAGGGCTCTGGAACTGTGTGAGTCACTTCTCTATGGAAATAGATTCAGGTGGGTAGCCATGCTGATCTGAAGCATTAGATCGAAGCTGGAATCTAGGGGCACATTTAACACCAGCAAATATTAATTCTAGGTATAAGCTCTTGTGTGTGGGCACGCTTCTTCAGATACACACAAAAGCTTATATCCAGAATTAAACTTTGTTGGTCTGAAAGGTGTCCCTGCACTCATACTTTGATCTGCTAATCTGCTAATTCATCTAACACTCTTATCATTAGAGGCATTAAGCCTATGCAGGCTTTGTTTCTATCTCAGCTGCAAAGAGGTTCTGTGAGGGTAAAGTTGCCAACCTCCAGGTGGCACCATGAGATCTCTTGCTAGTACATGATGTTGATCTCTGGGCAGCCAAGAGAAAATGGCTGTTTTGGAGGGTGGGCTCTATGGCACTGTATTCAGCTGAGGTTGTGTCCTGCCCCTGCCCAGGCTCTCTCCCCCGCAAAAAAATCTCCAGGTATTTCCCAACCCAGGCTGGCAACTGTAATGCAGAATGAGAGAAAGCAGGGATGCCAACCTCCAGGTGAGATCTGGGGATCCCCCACATTTACAGCTTCCCTCCAGACTATAGAAATCAGTTCCCCTGAAGACAAAAGATGCTTTGGAGGGCAGACTCTATGGCCACCGAGGTCCCTGTCCTCCCCAGGCTCCATCCCCTGGAAGGGAAGAAAAACAACCTGGAAAGGGGGTGGGGAGAAACGAACTGGAAAGGAGGGGTGTAATGTATGCGGACTCAAGTGAGAACTGAAAGCATGTTCCTGCCTGGCTCATTGGAGTCAGACGGCCAGAGCTTGGGGACTTGGGAACAATGGACAGCAGGATCCAAAACCCTGCTGCCCTGCTCCAATCACGGGCCCCCTATTGAATGGACCAATCAAACGCTTGCGCGGGAACACATGTGTGTATATAGTTGGCCTTGAGGGCCCAGTTCAGCAGTCTTATGTGTATGCCTCATGATGCTGTAATCAATAAAGAGCTGATGCTTCACTACCACCTGGCCTCTTCCATGCATTGAACCCGCTATATCAGGGGTGGCCAACGGTAGCTCTCCAGATGTTTTTTGCCTACAACTCCCATCAGCCCAGCCATTGGCCATGATGGCTGGGGCTGATGGAATTTGTAGGCAAAAAACATCTGGAGAGCTACCATTGGCCACCCCTGCACTATATTATAGTGATGACGAAGGTGGGATCCTGGTGAGCAGCCCAGCTGGCATCACATTGCGCATCGCTGCTCGGATCCAGCATCGCACTCCGCGCCACCCCACTGACGAGATGGCCGCTATGCCAGGCCCAATTCAAGCTTTCGATGTGGGCCGCCTGGAGAGATGGGAGACCTGGTTAAAGCAACTGGAGAACGACATTGACTACAACGAGGTCACGGGGTGCAAGAAGAAGGTGCTGCTGCTCAGTTCCTGCGGCATGGACATCCTGGAGTTGGCCCAAGGGCTAATGGCGCCCGTGATGCTCATGGCGGCCACCTTCTATGAGATCATCACGGTCCTCACGACACACTTTGCCCCACAACGAGGTGTCCTGGCCCGCCGCCTCGAGTTCTCGGAGCGCCGCCAACAACTGAATGAGTCGGTGGAAGATTTCAGCGCCGCTCTCTGTCAGTTGTCGCTCTGCTGTGACTTTCCGGTCCTTGACAAAGCGTTAAGGGACCGGTTCATCTTCAGCCTGCAGGACGAGAAACTGAGGTGAAAGTTGGTAGGTAAGGATGACACCAACCTAGCCAAGGCCATCAAGGACGCTAAGGCATACAAGAAATCGAGGAAGGAGCAAGCCACCGCCTCTGCACATTGTGCTGCAGCCTCCTCATCTGTGTCAGAGGACTCCAGGGAAGACAACGAACACAAGCTATGGCACGCGGCACAGAAGAACCCGCCAAGTGGTTCATCCGAGACGGCACCTGCTCAAGAGTGTGCCATCTGCGGGGACCCCCACAAACAACATTCCTGCCGATTCCGAGACACAGTCTGTCACCAATGCGGAAAAACGGGCCATCTCGCAAGGGTCTGCCGTTCCCAGCCCAAATGCTCCACCCCAAGAAGTGCCAGCCAGTGGGATCCGGGCAGAAACCAGGATGCCACCCTGGCGGAAGACCTCCACTCCATTGCCACTTCTGAAGAGCAGCTATGCCAACTTCCCCTGCCCTCCCCCGTGAAATTGCAAGTGATTGTTTTCATTGAGGGCAAACCATGCAAAATGGAAGTGGACTCGGGGGCCGGACAGACTGTAATTTCTCTGAGGGCTTTCTGAAGGTTATGCCCCGGGGGGGGGGAGCCAAACCTCAGCCATCCCCGTTTGTGGTTCGAGACTATCCGAAATGGGAGATCGCAGTTAAGGGAGTGGGGTTTCTGAGGGTGAAGTACGGCGACTTCTCAGGACGGCTGCCTTTGATAGTCGTGGAAGGGGATTTGTGCAGCTTGCTGGGCAGAACATGGTTTGGACCTTTAGGGATCCAAGTAACAGGATTAAATCAGGTTCCCACACAGCCCAGAGACTTCCAGAGCATCTGTGGGGAGTTCCCAGCAGTTTTCGATAGGACTCTGGGAACTTACACAGGCCCCCCAGTGTCCTTACAACTAAATCCGAATGTCCAGCACATAAGGCTGAAGGCACGGCGAGTTCCCTTCGCCCTCAAATGTAAGATAGAGGAGGAGCTAGACCTCCTGGTAGCACAGGGAGTACTGGAGCCAGTCGCAAACGCACACTGGGAAAAGCCCATCGTCACCCCAGTGAAGCCTGATGGCCGCGTCCACCTCTGCACGGACTATAAGTGTACCATAAAAAAAGCAATGCAAGGCCACGCCTACCCAGGGCTGGTGTTGAGCTGCGTGTTTGCCTCCCTAGCAGGGGCAAAAAATGTTGGGAAATTGGGCTTGGCTCAGGCCTATCAACAGCTCCCAGTGGACGCCGCCACGGCCAAGGCGCAAATGATAGTAATGCATAGAGGTGCCTTCAAAGTCAAACACCTCCAGTTTGGGGTCAGCATTGCCTCAGGGATCTTCCAGAACCTAATGGACTCTCTTTTGAAAGGTATCGACGATGTGTTAATCACCACAGCCATGAAGAATGAGTTCGCCTCCTGCCTCCGTACAGTAATCCAACATACAGTACTCCAACTCAGCGGGCCTAAAGGTGAAGAGGGAGAAATGTATGCTGGGGGTGCACAAGATCGACTTCCTGGGGTTTTCGGTCAATGCAAACGGAATCCATCCATCGAAGGAAAAGGTGGAGGCCATTTGTGATGCCCCACCCCCACTAATAAAGTGGAACTACAAGCTTTCTTGGGCCTTCTCAACTTTTACCATGCCTTCCTTCCCCACAAGGCGGCAGTAGTGGAACCCCTCCACTGTTTGCTGGTGTGGGGCCACCAACAGGCTGCTGCCTTCCAAGTGGTGAAGGACCTTCTGACGTTGAACAGCCTGCTGATGCACTTTGACAAGCAGCTGCCCGTGGTCTTGGCCTGTGATGCGTCTCCTTACGGGGTGGGGGCAGTCTTAGCGCATAAGCTGCCGGATGGCCGAGAGGTTACTATTCGAGGACATTGCAGAAACCTGAGTGTAATTATGCACAAATAGATAAAGAAGGCTTGGCTATTGCAGCCAGTGTTAAAAAATTCCATGATTATCTGTACGGCCGGCCCTTCACCATACTCATTGATCATAAGCCCTTCCTGGGCTTGTTTGCCCCCGACCATCAAACACCCTAGATGCTGTCAGCCTGGGCCCTAAGGTGGTCCATTTTCCTAATGGGATACCAGTATGACTTACAATACCATCCGGGTAAGGTTATGGGCCATGTGGACGCTTTGAGTCAGTTGTCGCTACCCTCCAGGGACCTGGATCCAGCGCCAGCACACCAGATAATGTTGTTGAAGTATCTCCCAGACCGCCCGGTTAATGCGAAGGACATTGCTCGTTTCTCTGTCCAGGACAAAATCCTTTCCCGGGTTCTCAACTGGGTATGGAGGGGATGGCCCACAGGCCGGGTGGGCTCAGAGTTTGCAGCATTCCCTTCCCGCCGGGATGAACTATTGGTACACAAGGACTGCCTGTTATGGGGGGGTCTGGTAGTGGTGCCCCCTGCTCTGTGGCAAAGAGTCCTCACTGCACTACACGACTCTCACCCAGGGATAGTGTGGATGAAGACCCTTGCCCGCAGCTATGTCTGGTGGCCTGGAATTGACAATGCCATTGAGTCTTTGGTAGTGAGGTGCCAACCATGCCAGGAGACCCAGCCAGCACCGCCCAGAGTGCCAGCCCAGCAGTGGGAGTCCACATGTAACCCGTGGTCCCACTTGCACCTGGACTTCATGGAGCCATTCCACGGTCAGCTATTTTTCCTAATCATGGACTCCTATTCTAAGTGGTTGGAGGTAGTCCCGGTTACCTCCACTTCCTCCCGGGCCACCATTACAGCGCTCCACAAGGTTTTCGCCACCCAGGGGCTCCCAGACACTCTCATCTCATACAATGGGACCGCCTTCACGTCAGGGGAATTCCAGGACTTCTGTGGCCAGAATCATGGGAACATGGGTGTGTATATAGTTGCCCTGTGGGCCCAGTTCGGCAGTCTTATGTGTATGCCTCACGATGCTGTAATCAATAAAGAGCTGATGCTTCACTACCACCTGGCCCTCCATGCATTGAACCCACTATATTATAGTGTGGGGGAGAAACGACCCGGAAAGAGGAGGAGGGGAAGAAAGAACACTTGCAAAGAGGGAAGGGAAATAAAGATGATCAGGAAAGGGAAAGAAAAACAAACTGGGGGGGGGGGAGAATGATGACCTGCAAAGAGAAAAGGGGAAGAAAGACAAACTGGAAAGTGGGGGGCAGAGAGAGAAAGACGACCTGCCAAGAGGGAAGGGAAATAAAGATGATCTGGAAAGAGGAAGAAAGCCAAACTGGAAGAGTGGCGGGGGGGGGGGGGGGAGAAAGACGATTTCAAAAGAGAGAAGGGGAATAAAAATGACCTGCAAAGAGAAAAAGGGAAGAAAGACGAACTGGAAAGCAGGAAGGGGAAGTAAGATGAACTGAAAAGGGGGTGGGGAGGAGAGAAAGACGACCTGCAAAGAGAAAGGGGGAAGAAAGACGAACTGGAAAGGGGGGGGGAGAGAAAGACAACCTTCAAAGAGAAAAGGGGAAGAAAGACGAACTGGAAAGCAGGGAGGGGAGGGGAGAGAGAAAGATGGCCTGCAAAAAGAAAAGGGGAAGAAAGATGAACTGGAAAGCGGGGGGGAATGGAAACAAAGAATGAGGGGGAATGAAAGGAAGGAAGGTCTTACTTGCCGTCGTGCAGCAGTGCTGGGTCCTCAGACTCCAGCAGGTAGGCTTGCCAATCCCCAGGTCCCAATGCGGGTTCTCCCGCTTTCCCGGGCTCCTTCTTGCTCCCAGTCAGCTGGCTGGTGGGGGGAAGCCCCACCCCCACAGCCACCATGTGCCTTTTCACCTCCAGAGGCTTCAGACTCCACTTGGGATGGTGTGTCTGTGTCTTTAAGGCTGAATGGGGGTGGGGGGAGCAGGCAGAACAAGATGGTTGCTCCCAGTGACTGTGAAAGCAGCTCAGACCCTCTGTTGGTTGCACAATCTTTTCAGAGGTTGTTTGCAAAGGAAAGGTAAACTTGAACTTTTGGTTGCTCTGTGTTACTTTGAAGAAGTTGGAAGTTCAGCAATTCGTGAGTAGAGATGCCAATCCCCCACTTCAGAGTCATCAGAAACAGGGGGCGGGGAGGAAAATGTCTGCTGGGCACTTCTTTATTCCCTATGGAGATCGATTCTCATAGGGTATAATGGAGAATTGATCTGGGGTATCTAGGGCTCTGGAGGGGCTGTGTTTTGAGGTAGAACCACCAAATTTTTGGCATAGCATCTGATGAGTCTCCTCAAAATGCTCTCCAAGTTTCAAAAAGACTGGGCCAGGGGGTCCAATTCTATGAGCCCCAAAAGAAGGTGCCCCTATCCTTCATTATTTCTAATGTTGGGAAGACATTTAAAAGGTATGCGGTTCCTTTAAATGTGATGGCCAGAACTCCCTTTGGAGTTCAATTGTGCTTGTCACAACTTTGTTTATGGCTCCACCCCCAAAGTCTCCTGGCTCCACCCCCAAAGTCCCCAGATATTTCTTGAATTGGACTTGGCAACTCTACCAGCAGGTGACCCGAGTGACGTGCTGGGGGGCCTCCGGGTGAGCGCTGGTCAGATCCCCAAACATGGCACATGACCTGGGTGCTGGGAGGCTGCTGCACAAGTGCAGCTCAGTCCCCCAAACGCAGACAGTGACCACAGCGCCAAGAGGCCACTGGAGCTCGGCTCAGGCCCTCCTCCAAGTGCAGCAGGAGACCCCAGCACAGGGACGCTGCCTCGTGAGTGCAGCTCAGCCCCAGAGCCCCGGACATCCAGTAAGAGCCAGCAATGTGAGACTCGTGGCAAGAATTATCTTTGACTCCATTGAAGCAGTCAACCCCTTCTGAATATCTGACAAAGTGAACCAGTGAAACAGCCAGCTCCAGCGTGCAGCCCTGTCATCGGAACGCGCCGGGGTTTGTTTGCTGCAACTTACCCACTCGGTATCTTTACCCACTCACTATCTATAAAATGTGAACTGGTTCCAGATACGGACTTTGTATAGTTTGCAGTAGGATATAGAAAGACATACAGTCTGCTTTTTTGTGGCTTTTGTACAAGCCTTGGTTGTCATACAAAGATTATTGTACATGTATTTATACACTTTGTGAATGTTTCAATTTTATGCATTTTGTACACTTTATCATAAGGAATTTTAGTACACTAATTTTCCAGTAATTTCAACTGTGTGCCTTTTTTCTATTGTTGAGTCCTTACTCCATGGCTTCCCCTACGTGCCATTCTCTTTCCCCTCCAAGAGCAGCAGGAGACCCTGATCCTGGGAGGCTGCTGCATGAATGCAGCTCGGCCCCAGAGCGCAGCCGGCAACCTGGGCGCCAGAAGCTGCCAGAGCATGGCTCGGGCCCCCACCCCCAGCGTGGCAGGAGACCTGGGCACTGACAGGTCTCTGCGAGAGCGCAGCTGATCCCCTGAGTGCAGCCTGCCACCCAGGCACTTGGAGGAGTCAGAACGCTGGTGAAGGCAGCTGGAACAGTGTTCTGGTGTGTTCCAGCTAAAAAAAAAGCCCTGCTTGTATTCAGAGGCAAGCTGATCCTGAAGGCTAAACATATAGAAAAGCTGGGGGTTGCAGGTGTTGTGTACTGCCTCTTTAAGAGGCTTTCTCAGTAGGCCTCAGAGCAAACAGGAGAGTAGGAGGGACCAGCCCTGTAGCCAGAAAATTTTGGGTGGAGGGGGCTGGGAGCTAAAAAAATTTGGTGGGGGGGCTGCTGGTCTTGGCTGCTTCTTCCCTCCAGCAGCCAGCCCACCCAGCTCCAGCTCTCTCTTGCACTCCCTTTCTGGCTGTTGCACTCTCACTCTCCCTCATCGCTCTCCCGCTTTCTCTCTCGCTGCCACTCTCTTATTGACTGTCCTCCTCTCTCGCACTGCCATTCTCTCTCTTGCTTGCTGCCACTCTCCCCCTCGGTGTCGTTCTCTCATTCTTGTGCTGTCTCTCTCTCTCTGCCGCTGTCCCCCTCTATCTCTCTGCCCTTTCCCACTCTCCCTCTTGCTGCCTCCCTCTCTCTGCTGCTCTTCTGCTCTCCCCCTTGCTGCCTCTTTCTCTGCCGCTCCCCTGTTCTCTCTCTCACTACCCCCTCTTTCTGTGCCACTCTGCCACTCTCCCCCTTGCTGCCCCCTCTCTGCTGCTCTCCCCCTTGCTGCCTCCCTCTCTCTCCCTCTCCCTCCCTTTTTCACAAGTCCTGGAAGCCCTCCAATAGAGGGGCCCTACATAGGGAAGGAGAGTTTAATAGAGCAGCTCCCTCCCCTGGAAGAGACTCACTGTTTATTTTCTCAGTCTCCCATTAGCAGCCTGCAGGAGTGTAGAGCCTACTAAGAATCTGCAGAACATAGAGGTCTAAAAAGCTTAGTTAAGTATTGTTCTTCATTCCAATAGCCAAGTTATCTGCCCTGTGGGTACTATTAATAAAGAATCCTTTAGCCAAATGGAACTGGGTGTTTGTTGTTTGCTCCACTACACAAAACATGGTGATGAAGATGGGATGCTCCAGCTATTAAAACACCCAAGAAGCTGTGGACATGCTGAGATCAGACTAGCTTGTCCCTGGAGAGCCAGTTTGGTGTAGTGGTTAAGTGTGTGGACTAGGGTTGCCAATCCCCAGGTGGGGGCAGAGGATCCCCCGGTTTGGAGGCCCTCCCCCCGCTTCAGGATCGTCAGAAAGTGGGGGGAGGGAAATGTCTGCTGGGAACTCTGTTATTCCCTATGGAAATTTATTCCCATAGAAAATCATGGAGAATTGATCCATGGGTATCTGGGGCTCTGGGGGGGCTGTTTTTTGAGGTAGAGGCACCAAATTTTCAATACAGCATCTAGTGCCTCTCCCCAAAGTAGCCCCCAAGTTTCAAAACGATTGGACCAGGGGGTCCAATTCTATGAGCCCCAAAAGAAGGTGCCCATATCCTTCATTATTTCCTATGGAGGAAGCCATTGAAAAGGTGTGCCGTCCCTTTAAATGTGATAGCCAAAACTCCCTTTGGAGTTCAATTATGCTTGTCACAGCCTTGATCTTGGCTCCACCCCCAAAGTCTCCTGGCTCCACCCCCAAAGTCCCCAGATATTTCTTAAATTGGACATGGCAACCCTAGTGTGGACTCTTATCTGGGAGAACCAGGTTTGATTCCTCACTCCTCCACTTGCACCTGCTAGCATGGCCTTGGGTCAGCCATAGCTCTGGCAGAGGTTGTCCTTGAAAGGGCAGCTGCTGTAAGAGCCCTCTCCAGCCCGACCCACCTCACAGGGTGTCTGTTGTGGGGGAGGAAGGTAAAGGAGATTGTGAGCCGCTCTGAGACTCTTCGGAGTGGAGGGCGGGATATAAATCCAATATCTTCTTCCCTTGCCTTCCACATTAGTGCTGACTCAATACAGAAATGGCTGCACTGGGCCTGTCACACAGCAGGGGCCTAGCAGGGGGCTAGCAGGGCCTTCTACTGGCTGCCACCACTCTGGTAAGGGTCTGTATGGAAGGCCCAGAGCACCCAACCACCCTTGTCTTCCTTATTAATAAATACCTCTTAACTGTGAACAAGGAGACGTGAGAACCCAGGCAGTATAACAACAAAAAGAAGTTTATTATTAGTGGTCTAAAACAATAAATGGGTGATAAAGATTTAGTGCTAAAGTGAATATGAAACAGTAAAGGTTGGCGCAAGTAAACAAAAGCCCTGACGCATTTAGCTATACAGTCCCTACTCTAATACCAAACTCACCACACTTCCCTTGGGCGAGGGATCTCCCTACTGCCTGTTCCAGAGCGCAGTCATTCTCTGTCTGCAACCTCTCTACACAGAGAACCCCACTGCCTGCAGCCTCTTCAGGAAAGAACACACTCTGTCTGTGCTTGGCCCTTTTTATGCTCTCTTCCCAGATCCCACCCTTCTCTGAGCTAGTTTCCCTCCAAAACCTTGCCACCCAATCAGAGGGACAGAGGGGATCCTGGAAAATGTAGGCTTCCCCCAGTAATTCCTAGGCAGGCTTCTTTGGGGCCTGCAGGCCTCACTAGGCCCAGGATCATGACAGGGCCATATAGAAGAATATGATGTAAGTCAACCTGCCTATTGGGACTGTTACACAGAAAGACTGTCTTACTATCTACATGCTAATAAGATTGAAGGGACAGAACAAACGCATGCAATTTTATTGACTGTGGAACAAGAAGTTTTGCTATTGTTCATTCTGACGACACCTGCTGTGCCAAGTACAAAAACTTAGAATGAACTGATAGTTCTGTTGAAGAAGAAAAGAGACTGGATTTATACCTCACCCCTTCAGTACCCAAAGAAGCCTCAGTGTGGCTTACAATCTCCTTCCCCTTCCCACAACAGACAACCTGTGAGTTCGGTGGGGCTGAGAGCTCTGACAGAAACTGCTCTTTCCAGAACAGCTCTGAGAGAATTATGACTGAGCTTGTCTCTTAACAAGCCTTCCAGAATGTGTGAAGACACATTTTTACCAACACCATTTGTTACTCTACAGAGGTACTATTTTTTAAAGTGTGATCAGTGAGCCAGTGAAAATATAGCCGAATACATTTCAGAGCTTTGTCGCCTTCCTGAACATTGTGAATATGGTAGGCTTCCGACACACACCCCCGCCCTGGCGGGGGACCCCCAAATTTGTGGCCTCTTCCCCCGCTCTCCAAAAATCCGGAAGCGGGGGGGGGGGGACATACGTGTAGGCATCATGTAGTTGTAGAGCTCCTGATCCGTTTGTAAAATGTATGCCTTTAAGGCTGCACAGGAAACAGGAGACAGGAAGGGCTTCATTGGAAAGGGTCAGTAATAGTTTCCAAGGAGAATGGCCCCTCCCTTTCTTTTGCTTTCGTTTTCACAGCAAGTAGAGTTCTTCAGGAAGAAGATCTAGTAAGTATTTGTGTGAGAGAGAGAGGGAGGGGGCAGGGGATTCCCTGGTTTGGAGGCCCTCCCCCCCTTTAGAAAGCGTGGGGGGAGGGAAATGTCTACTGGGCACTCTATTATTCCCTATGGAGAACAATTCCCATAGGGAATGATGGGGAATTGATCCATGGGTATTGGGGGCTTTGGGGGGCTATTTTTTGAGGTAGAGGCACCAAACTTTTAGTATAGCATCTAGTGCCTCTCCCCAAAATATCCCCCAAGTTTCAAAACGATTGGACCAGAGGGTCTAATTCTATGAGCCCCAAAAGATGGTGCCCCTATCCTTAATTATTTCCTATGGAAGAAAGGCATTTAAAAAGGTGTGCTGTCCCTTTAAATGTGATGGCCAGAATTCCCTTGGAGCTCAATTATGCTTGTCACACCCTTGTTCCTGGCTCCACCCCCAAAGTTCCCAGATTTTTCTTTAATTGGACTTGGCAACCCTAAAATTTGGGGATCTTCTGGAAGGCTTATTACAAGATCGGCTCATCTGAGGAGTTAAGAATAAGGCAATCCAACAACACCTCCTCTCTGAACTGAACCTTACTTTTGCTGCAGCACAGCAACAAGCACTAGCAGCTCAAGCCGCTTCATGTAATGTCAGAAAATCCTGTAACAGGCACCCCACTGACAGACACATTCTCCAACAAAGGAATCAGATGAGGAGCAAGTACAGAGGCTCACATCTACAACAATGGGATTACGTAAATCAAGTAATGCATCTATACGTTTAAACTGTGAGGAGCAGCATAAGCGAAGTGAATGCAGATTCAGAAGTGTCATACTTGCCAAAAACAGCGGTCACATGGACTTTGACAGTCAAGTGCTAATCCCACAGAACAAAGAGAGTGGGGAAAAGGTACCTAGCTTCAAACTGCCCATAATTTGAAGGGTTTCCCTGAGAAAATACAAACTTTTTTTTACTCCATTCAGCATATTCTGGGCTGCGGGAACTGCACTGGCTGCCAATTGTCTACCGGGTTCGTTACAAGGTGCTGGTTATTACCTATAAAGCCCTATATGGCCAAGGACCTGCCTACCTCAGGGACCGCCTCTCTCCATATGTTCCCCAGAGGGCACTGCGTTCCAGTTCACAAAATCTTCTGGAAATCCCTGGGCCTAAGGAGGCCAAACTTAAAACAACTAGAGAGCTGGCCTTCTCCATAAAAGCGCCCCAATGGTGGAACCAGCTCCCGGAGGAGGTGCGGGACCTTAACCAGTTCCGCAGGGCCTGCAAAACTGCCCTCTTCCAAGACGCCTTCAAGACGTGACCAGACTGAATACAACGCCGCCAGGATAAACAGAGATTGTAGCACCATATTGTTTTTAGCTTTTTAATATTAATGTATATTTATATTCATATTTTATTTATTGTGAATTGAATTTACTTGTATTGTCACTTCATGATATTATATCATGACATATTGTAAGCCTGCCTCGGCGGGGAGGGCGGGATAGAAATAAAAATTTATTATTATTATTATTATTATTATTATTATTATTATTATTATTATTATTATTATTATTATTATTATTATTATTATTATTATTATTATTATTATTATATTCATAGTGTCAAGGGGCAATGCCTAGAAATGATTGCCACTGTAGAGATAAATTGTCAGAAGTGTGAGATGGAAGTTGACTCTGGGGTTGGATCCACCATCATAGACAGTGACACATTTTCATAGCTATTCCAGGCCCATGCTTTCAAATTACACAGATCAAAATGTTGCCTTCATGACTACAACAGATAGATTGTTCAGATCCTTGAAAGCTGTGCTATAGACCCACAGATATTAGCCTTGCTACTTCCAAAAGTGATTTGTACAAGCCTGTTGGGAAGAAACTGGTTCACACCCTTAGGAATTGGTGTTCAAGGAGTACATCATACCTGTCCAGCAGTACTGGAAGAACCGGCATCTTAGTTCTCATATATATTCACTGAGGCATTAGGAGCATATAAAGGTCTATGACTTTCCAAATGAACCCTACCATACAATGAGGAAATACAATTTTTTTTTTACTCCATTCAACATAATCATAGTGTCAAGAGACAATACCTATTTGTTTGAAGGCCTGGAATGTTCCTTTTGCCCTGAGATAAAAGGTCAATGAAGAACCCGATCAGATAATCGTAGAAGGAGTTCTAGAGGCAGCGACTCACCCAACCTGGGCAACCTCTATTTTCCTGTCTTAAAACAAAACAGCACTGTATGTATTTTGGGGGTTACAAATAAGGCACTCAGGCAAGACCCATATCCAATGCTTGCCATAAACGAGTTTTTGTCTGTCATTGTAGGAAGAAAGGTTTTTGTTAAACTGGACCTCGCTCAAGTATATCAGCAACTGATAGTGGATGACAAGGCTGCAGATACCCAAACCATTATTACATAAATATGGGCTTTTCGTGTGAAATGCCTTCAATTTGGAATCTCAGTGGCACCAGGAATCTTCAAGCGCTTCATGGAAACTTTATTTGCAGGTATTCCTGGGGTTGTGCCTTACTTTGATGATGTGTTAATTATGGCCTCCTCTAAGGAGCAGCTTGTGAATAAACTCAAAAAGTTTTTGCAGAAGTTTGATCTTGCAGGCGTTGGTGTTAAGGAGAAATGCCATCTGGAAGTTCCCAGTATCACATTCTTGGGATACCAGATTCATGTAGCTGGTATCCACCCTATGTTAAATAAGCAGTGACTCACCAAAGTTCATACCCTGCCACAAATGTTGTAACTGTTTAAGGTGCTACTGGACTATTGCTTTTTTCTGCTAAAACAGAAAGTTAGCTGTATTCTACTTTGACATCCAGGAATCTGCATACCTTCTCTCCTCATGAACCAGTATGGACTCTGAACTATGGAAACAGTTCACAGTGGGTTCCATCGAAAATAGCAGAAGTCACAGGGTATGTCTCATATAGAGTGCAGATTGCAGACGGACTGTTATGGAGATGTCACACAGACACTGCTAGTTCTTCAGTGGAATCTTCTAAGGAAATGAACCCACCAACATGAGGTTCAGACCCAACTGGAGGAGGCTATCCTAATCCTGCCAATCAGAATCACCGTCCTTCATTGCAAGGAAGTGGTGATCTTATAACTGAGTTGCCTGTGGAAGAGGTTTCCTCTGCTGAGACTGCAGTTGAATCAAGCCAAAGGGGAAGATCACAGCAACAGTGAAAACATCCAGCCTGGATGGCTCAGCTTTCTACCTAGGAGGGAGGAGTGTTCACAGAATCATAGAATTGGAAGGGACTTACAGGGTTCTCTAGTCCAACCCCTGCACAATGCAGGAAATTCACAAATACATCCATCTCACAGAGAGAGAGAGAGAGAGAGAGAGACCCCTGTTCCATGCCAAGAAGATGACAAAAACCTCCAGGATCCCTTGCCAAACTGGCCTGGAGAAAAAATGCTGACTGACCCCAAAGTGGTGATCAGCATTTCCCTGGGTGTGTAAGAAAGGACCACGAGAACTAAGCACTGGTGTAGCCCTTCCTGTCCTCCCTCTCATGATCTGCCTAAGTTCACAGACTCAGCATTGCTGTCAGATGGCCATCTAGCCTCTGTTTGAAAACCTCCAAGGACAGAGAACCCACCATTCCCAAGGAAGCCTGTTCCACTGAGGAACTGCTCTGTCAGGAAGTTCTTGTACCATAAGCCAGTTTCTATTGCATCTGGGGACTATCTCATTCAATTTACAATTAATCATCTCAAACAAAGAAAATCTGGCTACTACAGTGCACAGTACTACAGTTTGATGCAAATAGGTATCTTACACTGACCTGATACATATACCTTGTTCAGTGAAAAGATCTTCATTGAAGGTATAAGCTGAGGAACAACACTACCTAAAAGCTATTTAGAGCCCCTATCCCTGAAAAACCCAAAATAAGACAAACATTTCCCTTCTAGCATAATTTTCATATAAAATTCCAGAGAGTTTTTTGTTTGTTTGTTAAATATGCTTCTGTTTTTGCTCAAACAAGTAGGAATTCCCCTCTAGGAGATGAGAAACTACTCTTGGATAGTTAGAACAAGCTGAAGGCTTTGGGCATCATTATCTTCAAGAGGCTTGGCACTTGCATAAAGGGTCCTTGCTGATCATGGGTCAGTCAGGACCCACTAATAGTGAGGACTCAGGAAAAGAGGAGCCCCATGTAGCTCGCCTTGAATTAACAGAAGTTGACCAGCAAGAGAATGCAGACTTGTCAGGATTCACAGCCAACAACTAATGTTGAGCCACCAACACTGAGGTGAACCTCAGTGGCTCCCAACCCACCAGTATATCCTACACCCTTAGAGAGACAGAGGCTGAGAACAGAACTACAGGGCAGAAGGCAGAGTGCATGGCTCCTGGCCTGATGCCAACTGTTTGCTGATGATGAGATGAGTAGTTGCAGGATTACTTCTGAGCAGCTGGCTGCAAGCATGACCCTTAGTCATGAGGCTATAAAAACCAGCCAAGAGAAGCTGTTAGACATGGATGCAATGTTTACAATAGGTGTTAAGCCACCAACGCTACCTAGCCAGACTTCTGGAATCCTGACTTCAGACTGAACAACCCTGCTCTGCCTGACTTCTGAAATTTGGTGCTCAGAGCCTGCAAGCCAGTACAGCTGAACTCTCTGAGGCATATCTAAACAGAAAGCTTTGGAGAGAGACTGTTCTCCGAGAGCCAGTTTGGTGTAGTGGTTAAGTGCATGGACTTATCTGGGAGAACTGGGTTTGATTCCCCACTCCCCTACATGCAGCTGCTGGAGTGACCTTGGGTCAGTCATAATTCTCTCAGAGCTGTTCTGCTTGAGAGCAGTTCTTTAGAGCCCTCTCAGCCGCATCTACCTCACAGGATGGGGAGGAAAAGGGAAAGGAGATTGTAAGCTGCTCTGAGAAGGGTGGGGTATAAATCCAAGCTATTTTCTTCTATTTGAAGAAGTTGGAATGGTGTGAGAGGATTTAATAACACTCTGAGGGTCATCTCCCAAAATTTTGCAGTGAAAATCCTTTTCATTTTGGAAAACAGATACAAGTGTCACATTGCAGCTCTGATTTAGCACATAAGATATTCTTCAACAACTGTCAAAGTTCCTTTTAACAATCTTGGCTACATTCTAGTAGACATTAGGTACTGACTTGGGCTCTTCAGATCTAAGACACTTGTCCATCCAGCAAACTCTCCTGGGTAAAAAAGAGTATCAAAGCTGGAGACTTGTGAAAAGAGAAGTCTAACATACTTTATCCCTAGATGAAACAGGTATTGAACTCCAATGCAAGATCCTTTATCCAAAATGGCACTGTAATATCTGAAATGCTTGGGTAATTAAAGTTGCTATATATTTACTTATCCTGTTGATTTACTAAATTAATCTCTCACCTTTCTGCTCATAAAAAGGACATCAAGGCAATGAGCAATTTGAAATATGCATAATAAAATACATCAAAATAATCCCCCTCCCAAACACACCTGATTAACACAACTTTGAAAAGAGTTTAAAAAACAAAGATAAATGCATATAAAATATTGTTTTATTGTTTTAATACTGTTTACTAATGTTGCCTCTGTTTATTTTATGTTGTTAGCCACCTTGAGTCTTTGTAGAATAGGCGGGCTATAAATCTAACACAATAAACAAACAAACAAACAGTTAAACTATATGCAAAACATAAAACCTTGGTTAGGAAGGACAAATCATTGAGGGAATGCCAAACAAAACAAAAAAGACCTCTCCTGCTGGTGGAAGATGGCAGCAGAAGGGGATGTCCTCAAGAAGAAAATGTCAGGGATTTGGTGCCATGACTGAAAAAGTCCTCTCCTGGGTTGCCACCTGACTAATCACAGAAGGCGGGAGTATCCAAAGCAGGGCCTCTGAAGATGACCATAATATTGGGCAGGTTCATAAGGAATTAGGCTGTCCTTCAGGTCTTATTTTCAGTCTTGCTTTCTCACAGGGACTCAAGGCAGATTACATATAGTGAGGCAATACAATCAATGAAGTGGGACATTTTAAAAAATGGATTAGGATTGAAGAAGGCTGGAACCAACTAGAAAGAACTGAACCTAGGGGCTTTCTAAGGACCAGGAACCCAGATCCCTGATTTCCTTGTTCTCCCAGTAAGGTAAATTGACCTTCCAGAAGGTCAAACAGCATTAAACAAACAGCATTTAAAGAGGACTGTATATTTATATATATATATATATATATATATATATATATATATATATATATATATATATATATATATATATATATATATATATATATATATATATATATATATATATATATATATATATATATATATTGAAGAAAGAATGCTAGCAGGAGGGTGGGGGCTTTCCAGTGTTTTGCACTAAGTGTCACATGTACGACTATCTGCCCAAAGGATAGAAGTCTTGGGGGTGTGCTTGATGCAAGGAGCTCCTGGTCCTAAGGAATGAGTTCGTACCCTTGAGGCTGAGGTGACTGCCCTGGAGAAGCAGAGACGGTCAGTTAGGCACTTGGGGAAGACTCTCGGGAGCATATTAGATGAGCCCCACTCTGAACGTAGCAGCCCCATTGCTGCCAGAGAGCATGAGGGTCGAGAGGGAACAGGGCACCATGCTGAGGATAAGGGTAATGCGCCCTCAGAAGGGACCTCTTCTTCAGTTGGTGAGCGGGAATCCTTTTGCGCCAAGGAACCATCCCTGGGCAGGGGGAGGGGGGGTTGGTAGTTGGTGATTCGATCCTTAGGCAAGTAGACAGCTGGGTGGCGAAACTGCGTACTGACCGCATGGTGACTTGCCTGCCTGGTGCAAAGGTAGCAGACATTACGCGTGCAGTAGATAGGCTGATAGACAGTGCTGGGGAGGAGCCTGTGGTCATGGTGCATGTTGGCACAAACGATGTGGGGAAATGCAGTCGTGAGGTCCTGGAGGAAAAATTTAGGCTGCTAGGCGGGAGACTTAAGGCCAGGACCTCCAAGGTAGCCTTCTTAGAAGTGCTACCTGTTCCCCGTGCAGGGCAGGAGAGACAGGCACAAATTAGAAGTCTCAATGTGTGGATGAGACGATGGTGTAAGGAGGAAGGGTTTAAGTTTGTTAGGCACTGGGATGCTTTCTGTAACAAGCGGGAGCTGTACAAAAGAGACGGTCTCCACTTGTCCCCAGATGGAACCAGGCTGCTGGCGCTTAAAATCAAAAAGGTGGCAGAGCAGTTTTTAAACTAAATCTTGGGGGAAAGCCAACAGGAGATGAAATGTCTCTGGTTCGGGAGGACTCGTCTCAAAGAGATGAAGGGTTGGCTGCTATTTTTCTACCGGGTAACGGATCAGAGTTGTCCACTGTGATGGTGACAAACAGTATAGACTATCTGCCAGAGCCTCGAGGCGGCAGGAGGAAGGTGGTGGGCCTAGCTTGCCTGGGAAATTATAGATGTTTGTATGCAAATGCTAGAAGTGTTCAAAGTAAAATTGGTGAATTGGAATGTTTAGTGTTGGGAGAAAACATAGACATTGTGGGAATTTCAGAAACTTGGTGGAATGAGGAGAATTAGTGGGACACGGTGATTCCTGGATATAAGTTATATCAGAAGGATAGGGAGGGAAGAGTTGGAGGTGGGGTGGCTCTGTATGTCAGAGAGGATATATGGTCCAGTAAGACTGAGGTCAGAGAATTAGATTCCCTTTTAGAAATGCTTTGGGTTGAACTAGAGGGCCCAAAAGGAAATTTAACTATGGGAGTTTGTTATCGCCCACCAAATCAAAAGAGAGAGGACGATTATAATATGATGGAAGGGTTAAAGATAGCGGCTAAACGTAAAAACTGTGTCGTAATAGGTGGTTTTAACTACTCGCAGATTGATTGGGTCAATATGTGTTCTGATTGAAAGAAAGAGATTGAGTTTCTTGATGCTCTCAATGACTGTGCTATGGAGCAGATGGTCTCAGAACCTACCAGGGGTGGGGCGATCCTGGATTTGGTCCTAAGTAATGCCCAAGACTTGGTGAGAGATGTAAAAGTGATTGCGCCACTTGGGAGCAGTGACCATAATGTTATTGATTTCACCGTTTGTATAAATAGGGAGTTGCCCAAAAAGACCGCCACAACCACATTTAACTTTAAAAGGGGTAAATTCACTGAGATGAGGAGGCATGTGAGGAGGAAACTGAAAGGAAAGGTAAATACGGTCAAAACCCTTGGGGAAGCTTGGAGACTATTTAAAACTATCATCCTAGAAGCTCAGATAAAATACATACCACAAGTTAGGAAAGGCACAAACAGGCATAAGGAAAGGCCTGCATGGTTAACAAACAAAGTAATGGAAGCTGTAAAAGGTAAGAAGGACTCCTTTAAGTGATGGAAAACCAGTCCAAGTGAGATTAGTAAAAGGGAACACAGGCTGTGGCAAATCAAATGCAAGACTGTGATCAGGCAGGCAAAAAGGGACTATGAGGAACATATTGCAAAAAACATAAAGACCAACAATAAAAATTTCTTCAAATATATTAGAAGTAGGAAACCAGCCAGGGAGGCAGTGGGGCCCTTGGATGACCAAGGGGTAAAAGGATTCCTAAAGGAGGATAGGGAAATGGCTGAGAAGCTGAATGAATTTTTTGCCTCCGTCTTCACTGTGGGAGATGAGAACTTTTTGCCCGCCCCAGAACCACTAATTTTGGAAGGGGTATTGAAAGACCTGAGTCAGATTGAGGTGACAAAAGAGGAGGTCCTACAACTGATAGACAAATTAAAAACTAATAAGTCACCGGGTCCGGATAGCATACATCCAAGAGTTCTGAAAGAATTCAAAGTTGAACTTGTGGATCTTCTAACAAAAATCTGTTCATTGAAATCTGCCTCCGTTCCTGAGGACTGGAAGGTAGCAAATGTCACCCCCATCTTTAAAAAGGGTTCCAGAGGAGATCCAGGAAATTACAGGCCAGTCAGTCTGACTTCAATACCGGGAAAGTTGGTAGAAAGCATTATCAAGGAGAGAATGAGTAGGCACATTGATGGACACGGGTTATTGAGGAAGACTCAGCATGGGTTCTGTAAGGGAAGATCTTGCCTCACTAACCTGTTACATTTCTTTGAGGGGGTGAACAAACATGTGGACAAAGGAGACCCGATAGATGTTGTTCACCTTGACTTCCAGAAAGCTTTTGATAAAGTTCCTCATCAAAGGCTCCTTAGAAAGCTCGAGAGTCATGGAGTAAAAGGACAGGTCCTTTTGTGGATCAAAAACTGGCTGAGTAATAGGAAGCAGAGAGTGAGTATAAATGGGCAATCTTCACAGTGGAAGATGGTAAGCAGTGGAGTGCCACAGGGCTCGGTACTGGGTCCAATGCTCTTTAACTTGTTCATAAATAATTTAGAGTTGGGAGTGAGCAGTGAAGTGGCCAAGTTTGCGGATGACACTAAATTGTTCAGGGTGGTGAGAACCAGAGAGGATTGTGAGGAACTCCAAAGGGATCTGTTGAGGCTGGGTGAGTGGGCGTCAACGTGGCAGATGCGGTTCAATGTGGCCAAGTGCAAAGTAATGCACATTGGGGCCAAGAATCCCAGCTACAAATAAAAGTTGATGGGGTGTGAACTGGCAGAGACTGACCAAGAGAGAGATCTTGGGATTGTGGTAGATAACTCACTGAAAATGTCAAGACAGTGTGCGTTTGCAATAAAAAAGGCCAACGCCATGCTGGGAATTATTAAGAAGGGAATTGAAAACAAATCAGCCAATATCATAATGCCCCTGTATAAATCGATGGTGCGGTCTCATTTGGAGTACTGTGTGCAGTTCTGGTCGCCGCACCTCAAAAAGGATATTATAGCATTGGAGAAAGTCCAGAAAAGGGCAACTAGAAAGATTAAAGGGCTGGAACACTTTCCCTATGAAGAAAGGTTGAAACTCTTGGGACTCTTTTGCTTGGAGAAACGTCGACTGCGGGGTGACATGATAGAGGTTTACAAGATAATGCATGGGATGGAGAAAGTAGAGAAAGAAGTACTTTTCTTCCTTTCTCACAATACAAGAACTCGTGGACATTCGATGAAATTGCTGAGCAGACAGGTTAAAATGAATAAAAGGAAGTACTTCTTCACCCAAAGGGTGATTAACATGTGGAATTCACTGCCACAGGAGGTGGTGGCGGCCACAAGCATAGCCACCTTCAAGAGGGGTTTAGATAAAAATATGGAGCAGAGGTCCATCAGTGGCTATTAGCCACAGTGTGTGTGTGTGTATATATAGATTTTTTGCCACGCTGTGACACAGAGTGTTGGACTGGATGGGCCATTGGCCTGATCTAACATGGCTTCTCTTATGTTCTTATGTTCTTAACCATAGCATAAGTATTAAAATAACATGGTGCAGAAATCATAGATATAATAAAAACTCAACACATTGGCTCATCTCTCAATTTTTACTGGAAGATGTGGCAACCACAGGAGTGGTCTTGCATTCTGTCTGTCACCACTTCCCCCTGTCATTGGGTACAGACCCTAGGCAGAACCCCATGGCTCCACCCCCCAGGACGCGACGCTAACTGTGAGCACAAAGTGTGCATGGTACGATGATGTCAAAAGTGACATCATCGCTTGGCCCACCCCTCACCCAGCCCTCTGCCTCTTCAGAGGGAGTTGGCTGGGCAGCAGCCGCCCACATGCAATTTTCCAAATTGGAATGCAGGAAGAAGCACACTGACAGCTGCTGCGCAGCCAACTCCCTCTGAAGCGAGCTCCCTTGGTGTGAGTAGGGGCAATGAGAGGAGTGAAATAATGAAATGAACTGAAACAAACAGAAGGTACTTTCCAAAGAAAGAACCAAATGTAAAGTCTTAGTGATTGTAAAAACACAAGAAGCAGAACCAGGTATGCAAAGCACAAACATTTAGTAACTATAGAACAGGTGTATTGGTCACTGTTAAAATGCAGACGCGGAACTACTGTAGTAAAAGAAATGACACGGTTGAACAGGCCATGACAACAGTAGAGATTAATAGCAATAGAGACTAATAAGTAGCAAGTACGCAGGCATAATCAAGTAATGAATATTAACCGACACACCCCACTTAGGAGAAGGATACATTTAAATGCACATACAATGTATGTAACAGGAGGGGTACATATCAAAGGAGGGAGTATGAAGTAGGCATTTGAGTAACCTGTACCTTCCGAGTACCTCAGCATATGGGGAAAGGAGGAGGGACTCATCGGTCGGGAGTAGAGGATAAAAGGGCATGTATGGAACTGATCAGGCTGCTCATTGCAAAGCGACTCCCCCCTTTCTTGATATCAATAAAGTTGTATATTTTAAAGGAGACTCCTGGAGGGGCTGGGAAAGGCAGACACGTTGTCTCTAACACCTGCCCCTCCTCCCACCCCCACAGTGAGGTGGCATCCCGGGCAGCCACCTACCTCACCGACTCCCACTCACTGGCCCTGATTGGGTAGCCTCTCTGTGACCCACCTTCTTCCAGCCCTGTCAGGCCAGAACCCCACCAGTCAGCCTCTGAACTCTGAGGGAGACAGTTCTTTGCTGAGAGGTTCTCCTGGAGCCTTATTGATCACTTCTGTCTCTCCTCAGTCCATTTCTCCCCCCCCCCCAAAAAAAACAACATCACTGCCACTGTTTTGCTGCCTCCAACTAACACTCCCTGCCAAAGTTGCATTCACCCAGTATGCCCCCTGCCTCTACTGTTAGGGAGGATATATATGTATATATATTCTATTTATAAATGTGCCAGAAAATCTTTCTTATAGGGCAATATTCCACCTTTTCATTTACAGCACGGTCTGTAGTTGAATCCAGTGTGAACTAATATCATGTGGCAGACATACTTGCTTAAGCAACATTGAACATTGTTTAATAACTATATACACTGAAGAAAACTCTTGACAGAAAACAGTTAAATCTCTTCAATTGTCAGAAAAGGAACATTCCATCACAACAGGGGAAGGGGGCAGTTCAGAAGCAGCAGAGAAATAGACTTTCTATATAGACTTTGTATCAACTCTCCATCTACAAATAGTCCACTCTTTCTATTCAAATTATGCTACAGTAGGCTGCTTGCTTTAAGAGGCAGGAAGCCATTTGAAGGCTCCCTGCAAGTGGGAGGGGATGAAAGGGAGGCTTCTAATGACTGTTTACCTTCCTGCCTGCTTGCCTGTAATTTCTCTGTCCTTCTAATTTTTCTTTCTCTCATTCACTCTCCCCCTCTTTTTTTCCTCCCTTCTGTTCATTCATTCTTTCTCTGTATCTCTGTCTTTATGTCTTTTTATTTCATTCTGGCTGTGATCACACACACTAAATAATGCGCTATCCTACAATGGGCTTTACTGCTAGTTACATAATAAGATCCTATTTACAATAAGCTATACATAACAGTATAGACCACAGTTCCTAATCATTTATTCCAGTAAATGTTTTACTTTTTAACATTATTTATAGTCTGCCTTTCTCACATGGCAGATTACGCAAAGCAAGTTAGTACAATCAATAAAATGGGACATTCAGTAACTAATGTATTAGGATATCAGAAGTCTGGAACCACCCCAAAGAAATAGAAGCATAGCATAAGTATTAACATGACACATTAAGTGGTACAGAAATTACATAATAGGATCCTGCAAACTGTTTTGCACAATGCAACCCGATTACCTGTGCATAAAGACCCCCTTGAATAATTCTGCTTTGCACAGTTTGCAGAAAGCCATGAGATTGGGAAACTTCCTGACTTCCTTGGGCAGGCCATTCCCTAAGGTAGGGGCCACAATGGAGAAGGCATGTGTATGGGCAGTTGTTGCAGGTTGTCACCTGCAGAAAACCCTCTTCAGATAAGCAAAGTTGTCATAGCAGAGCATGGGGGAGAGGTGGTTTCACCTATAAGAGTGGCATTGAAGTTAAAATGTCAGACTAGGATCTGGAAAATCCAGGGTCAAATCCTCACTCATGTCATGGAGGCTTGCTGGGTGACCTTAAGCCTGTCACTACTCTCAGCCTTGCCCTGACCTGGATAGCCTCAGTCTCTTGCCTTGAAAACCCTACTGGTCATCATAAGTCAGCTGTAACTTGATGGCAAAAAAAAAAAAAAATCCATTACGCCATTTGTTTTCTGAGCAGGCCCTTGGGAGGGCTTCTGTTCTCCATTTTGAAGCCCAAGAGTTGACTGTCATGTATTGAGCACTTAAAAGGCTTGAATGAGAATCTATTGAATATTGTTTCATAGATGTTAATATCTTTGGGAATGAGCTTTGGGGCTCCTGGAAGAAGTTCACAAAGCAAGGAGGAATGAAAGCCCTGGTTTCTATCACATTTAATGAGCAGGCTGGTAACCCAATAAAAGGAATCCGATAATTAGTGGAGAGATACTCTATTTTTTATAACGAGATGTCAATTTATTTATTTATTTATTTATTATTATTTATTACGTTCAACTTATATCCCGCCCTCTCCACAAGCGGACTCAGGGCAGCTTACAACATCATGTCAATATAGTGAAACCGCTAAAACATATAAAACCATAATTTACATATTTCAATTTAAAAAACATATTACAATTTTTAAAACCATTCTATGGTGCTGCATTCATACAATATAGGTGGCATTGAATTTCCGAACAGTGATCACCAGCATTCTATGTGATGTCCGGTGGCAGCCCTCTTTCCATCAAGCATCGAAGGCCTGCTTGAACAATTCGGTCTTACAGGCCCTGCAGAACGCAGGCAGATCCCGCAGGGCCCTTATGGCTTCCGGAAGGGTATTCCAAAGCTCTGGTGCTGCCACCGAAAAAGCCCTAGATCCTGTCACACATAACCTGGCTTCTTTTGGTCAGGGGGCGGACAGTAAGTTTTTTGCCCCTGAACTCAGTGCTCTCTGGGGGATATATGGAGAGAGGCAATCCCGTAGATAGGCAGGTCCCTGACCAAAAAGGGCTTTAAAGGTCAATATCAACACCTTAAAGCAAACTCGGAACACAACAGGTAGCCAGTGCAGCTCTTTCAGCACTGGCTGAATGTGCTCCCATCGTGGCAGCCTCATTAACAGCCGTGCCACAGCATTCTGCTCTAGCTGTAGTCTCTGGGTTAGCGTCAAGGGTAGCCCCTTGTAGAGAGCATTACAGTGATCTATTCTTGAGGTGACCGTAGCATGGATTACCATCGCAAAATCATTGTGCTCCAGGAAAGGAGCCAGCTGCCGCACCCGCCGAAGATGAAAAAAGGCAGATCTAACAGTGGCTGCTTCCTGTGCCTCCATTGTAAGGGAGGACTCAAGGAGCACGCCTAAGCTCTTGACCTTAGGGACCGGTATTAGTGGCACCCCGTCAGGAGTCGGCAGATGGATCTCTCCCCTTGGACCACCCCGACTCAGGTAGAGAACCTCCATCTTCGTCGGATTCAGTTTCAGCCGACTCAGTCTGAGCCAAGATGCCACGGCTTGTAGAGCCAGGTCTAGATTTTCCGGGGTACAGTCGGACTGGCCGCCCATCAATAGATAGAGCTGGGTGTCATCCGCATATTGATGATAACCCAGTCCATACCTCCTGACAATCTGGGCAAGGGGGCGCATATAGATATTAAATAGCATCGGGGATAGGACCGCTCCCTGTGGCATCCCACAACTAAGAGAGTGCCTCTGGGATGCTTTCTCCCCGATCACCACCCTTTGTCCCCGATCTTGGAGAAAAGAGGTCAGCCACTGTAAGGCAGATCCCTGAATCCCCACATTGGTAAGGCGGCTAGTCAGTAGCTGATGGTCAACCATATCAAAAGCGGCTGACAGAACTAATAACAACAGCACCGCTGAGCCGCCCCGATCCAGATGTCGCATGAGGTCATCTATGAGAGCGACCAGAATCGTCTCCATCCCATGACCTGGCCGAAAGCCGAACTGGAACGGATCAAAATGGGGCTGATAAAGATTTATTTAGCAGGATACAATTGAAATCTTTGTAACAGAGAAAAAGAGTTTGGCAAACTGCCCCCTTGTTTGCTGAGTGCTTTCAAAGTTAACTACAGCTCTCAATATTTTGCTTACACTCTTTTAGTATTGTTGAGAAATAACTGTTGTTTAAGGAATTAAGGTATGAAATCCTTAAAAGTCCTGAAGATTTGTGCAAAATAAAGTTAGCAAAATATATTCTAAGTTGCAAAGAATAAAAAAAAAAGTTCCTGAATAAGCAAGACTATCTCTTAACACGGTTTGCTCATTAGCCAAAGAAAATGACAGATTTATTGATACACAGCTGTAAACAAGGATTTGTAATTAAAAACTAACCTTTTCTCTCCTTTATGTTTAAAAATGCTTCATAATGCTTATGTTGAATTATTGAAAATCATATTTAGTCTATATGTGTGTGTGTGTGTGTGAAGTTTAAACAGTCTGATTATTTAAAATTACCAGGCTGTGTGTTTAATAGAAAAGTTACTATGAAGAAAATAAACTGCTGCAGTACACATTAATTTTAACAAGCAGAGGTAACTCTCATTAATGAAAGTATTTTCAGCCAATTAAAACCAAGGCTAGGACAAGACTGAACAATAGCCAAAAAACTAATGAGCAGATGTTCAATATTAGAGATATCTGTCTTAACTTAGATACCTGTATCAGTGAAAGAATGTTAACAAGAGATAAATGATAAGAATTGACAATTCAATTTAATGGGAGGAAACAGAATTCATATTTCCTATACAGAGAGGGCCCTCAAGTAGCTAAAAGAAAAATGGCTTATTTGCACATTTTTATTGAAAAATAAAACTTTAATATTTTGAGGAAATAAATAAGAGCTTCCTGATGAAAAACAAAAATATGCAATCAAAAAAGAAAAAGAAACTCTATGACCTGACCTACTTTGAAACTGGAAAAATGCATGAAAAAAGTTTGATTTTCCTAAGAAATGGCTGAAATGGTATTATCACTGTTCTTCATACATATCTAGTAGGAATATGTCATAAACAAGTCTTTGTATGTCTTATATATGCATGTGCCAATATAGAAAAAAACATATTAAATAGCAGAAAATGTTAATTTTTGCTTGTAATGTGAATTTAAGCTTGTAAATTCATGGAGATGAGAGTCTGGGAAAATAGCCAACTAAGATAGCATGAAGGTCTTTGTCTGAAGAAGGATACTATATTTTTTAACTAGGAGATTCTGATAAGATACCTGCGGATGAAAGAACAGTAAAGTTGAAAGAAAGCCAGAAATATCTTATTTGTCAAATGTAAAATTAATGGATGTTAGAGACAAAGAAAATTGAAATATGCATGTGTACTGATGTCAAGGATGATGTAAAGGATGATGTAAAATTGGAAGGAAAATCCAAGAGTATAAAATTTTTTATTTATTTTTATTTATATTTACATTTATATCCCGCCCTCCCCGCCTAGGCGGCTCAGGGCGGCTAACAACATTTCACATATTTAACAAAGGATAAAACTTTAAAATTTAACAATTAAAGAAATTAAACATAAAAACCAGTTAATTAAGTTAAAGTATTTAAAATACATGATTCATTACATAGAATAAATCTGGCAGCAGTAAACTTGTTTGGCGCTGGTTCTGCCAGTTTAGATGGTTCCATAGTCGTATAGTAGATGGCGGCTCCTTATTCTTAGCAACTCAGCAGATATCAGCATAGGCTTGCCTAAAAAGAGCGGTCTTGCAGGCCCCGCGGAACTGGTCAAGGTTCCGCAGGGCCCGCACTTCCTCCGGGAGCTGATTCCACAGTACAGGAGCCGCGGCTGAGAAGGCCCGAGTTCTGATGTTTTGAAGTTTGACCTCTCTCGGCCCAGGGATAGTCAATTTATTTTTGCCCATCGACCTCAGTGCCCTCTGGGGTTCATATGGGGAGAGACGGTCCCTTAGGTAGGCTGGTCCTCGGCCATATAGGGCTTTAAAGGTAATAACCAACACTTTGTACTGGACTCGGTAGGTAATTGGCAGCCAGTGCAGTTCGCGCAGTCCCGGCCGTATGTGCTCCCATTTTGAGAGCCCCAATAATAGCCTGGCCGACGCGTTCTGCACCAGCTGCAGCTTCCGAGTCCGGCACAGAGGTAGCCCCAAGTAGAGGGCATTACAGTAGTCCAGTCTTGAGGTGACCGTTGCATGGATCACTGTTGCGAGGTCGCGACGCTCCAGGAAGGGGGCCAACTGCCTTGCCCGCTTCAGATGGAAGAATGCTGACTTGGCAGTGGCTGCTATCTGGGCCTCCATTGACAATGAAGGCTCCAGTAAAATGCCCAAACTCTTTACCTGGCGCGCGGGTTTCAATAGCGCGCCGTCGAAGGTTGGGAGAGCTATTTCCCCTCCTAGAGCGCCGCGATCCACGCAAAGGACCTCTGTCTTCGCTGGATTCAACTTCAGCCCACTCAACCTGAGCCACGTCGCTACAGCCTGTAAAGCCCGATCCAGATTCCCCGGGGCGGAGTCGGGCCGGCCGTCCATTAGCAGATAGAGCTGGGTGTCATCCGCATATTGATGGCAACCCAGCCCAAACCTCCGGACAATCTGGGCAAGGGGGCACGTATAAATGTTAAATAACATTGGGGAGAGAACAATCAAGTGTGCGCCTCTGGGATCGCTCCCCCCCAATAGCCACCCTTTGTCCCCGACCGGAGAGGAAGGAGGAAAGCCATTGCAAGGCCAACCCCCCAACCCCTATGTCGGCGAGGCGGCACTTTAGTAACTGATGGTTGACTGTATCAAATGCCGCCGACAGGTCTAGTAACATCAGTACCGCAGTGCCGCCCCTATCCAGATGTCGCTGGAGGTCATCTACTAAGGCGACCAGCACCGTCTCCATCCCATGGCCCGGTCGGAACCCAAATTTGAACACAACTGTAGCTCAGTGGACTGAGCTGAACTTTTTGCTGCATGTTATCCCTTATTCGAATAAAAAAACCTTTACCCTCTTGCTGCCTGGATTTTGTCTTGCTGTGTGACTTCAATTGGCTAGCCACACAAATCAAAGAACCTTAGTCCCCTGAGGGCCTTGCTTTCAATCACAAACATCTACAGGGCATTTTTGAGAGCCAGGAGTCTTCCTTTGTACTAACTTTTCCTGACACTAGCCAAAGCATCACAAAATAGGGATCTCAAGCTTCATCAGACTGGATGTTAAAAAACACACTGCCCCCAAAAGAAGATGACGCCATCCTCCATTGTTTCCAAAGGACTAAAGTCAAACCAGAGAATCTCTGCAGTAGAAACTGAAGGAGGCATTTTACAAGCCCAACAGAACCAGTGCAATGTACAGTGTCCAGCAAACCCATTGCTATCATGGCAATGCCTGCTGATGTCAAGCACAGACTTACAGTCCATGTAAGGGGGGTGGGAGGTTGAAACCCCAAAAGAACCAGTGCAATGTACAATGACCAGCAAACCTAGTGCCACTGTGGCAGTGCCAGCTGACGGCAAACACAGAATCATAGTCCAAGCAAGGGAGGGGTTGGAAGCCCTGCAGAACAAGAAAAATGTACCGTGCCCAGCAAACCCAGTACCTTCTGTTCATAATATTAACAAAAGTTTGCTACAATATTAAATGCATTCTGTCAGCAAGCAGGAAGGTCTTGGGACCAAAAAGTGAAAACAAAGAGGGGGGGCACAGGAAAAGTAGGTGAAGGGAGACAGAAATGAATGAGAATTGTATGAAAAAGGAGAGAAATTAAGAGAGGGGAAAGTTGTTTTATCTTGCTGCAACATCCTAATTACTGCTTTGCAAGATCTGGCTGAGCTAGGTAAAAAGAAAGGAAGTGAGAAAGGCTAGACTATTGGAGAAAAGGACCTGCAGGCTGGCAATTACCATAGTAGCTCTCAGCATGCTGGCTTGGTTGTAATCTGTTAAGCAAATTTACCTCAGTCTTGAAAAAAGGGAAGTTTAGCTAATCCTAGGCTGATAGCAGACAGGCAATTTGGGGCAACTGGGAGGCAGCTGAAGATGGGTAGCTGAAAAAGAGCTGTCTGGAAGCCTCCACACATTCTGGCAGGAGGCAGCCCCATCCTGTCCCCAAGGCATCTTGGTCCACCCCATCCCCAAGGCAGTTTAGCACAACTAGGCGATCCAGGATGAAAGGAGGGAGGAGGCAAGGGCAGCAGTGGCCACGGTTGCTCTGTCCTTCCTGCTGCTGCTGTCCCCTCTCACCCTGTGCTGGTCATGATCGTACCAGAGGGCTGTCATGGGAGCCTCCAGAACCAGTTTCCCCGTCGATCAGCTGATTGGCGAGGAGGGGCTTTACATGCCGCCCCTTCCCAGGCATTGCAAGGGCAGGGACGGGAGGGAGATGGAGGCTGGGGAGCTGGGGATGGACCCCCACAGCCCTCAAGCCATGGGGGGACCAATTTAGCCACTTCAGCCTGAAGTGGGGGGGCTGTGCTTCCCCCCCCCCAATAGTTAGGCGCTTATGTGCTCCAGCGCTCCAGGCAGGTTTGGAGGGCGGGGGCAGAAACAGCTTCAGGAAGCTTGGTGATTTCTCACACCAAGCTGCCTCGCTTCCACCTTTTCACCTCCAGATGCAGCCCAGGTGACTGGCTGTCAGCTCAGAAATTTGCTACTTCAGAAGTGGTAGCTGTTTGAGCTGGGAAGATCGGCCTGGAGGACGGGATGAGTACAGGACAGGGTCGGGCAGCAGATGTTGTCTGGAGGGGGTTTGGGGGTCGATTTCAGCGTCTCTGAGTCGACTCAAAGTGCCAGTTTGTTATCAGTCCTAGAGTGCTTTTTGCTATTTTCAGACTTCCTTCTGCTCCTAGTGACTGCAGTCAGAGCTGCATTTTAAAAATAAGAGGAAAGACTGGATGGATGCAGCAGGATGCTGGCTTAAAGGTCCCCTTTCAAGGGCCTTCCTCAAGCTGCAGCTACCCTATGAGTAAACCTTGGAACTGAATTTCGGCCCTGGGATTGCTTTACAACCCCAGACACCTACCTAGAAACTACCTCTGTGTGCCTGCTGTGTGCCAGCAATTAGGACATCCCCACTTTTGATGGAGTTCAGTTGTCTCAGCCAATGGAGAAAATAGAGGTTTTGCTCTGTAGCTCCTGTGCGATTGAGCAAGCCTGGCAAAGCAAGCTGTGATGCAGAAGGAAGCAAGAGAGAGGGAGAAGGAAGCAGACAACAGCCAGTTGCTTGGGGGCCTGATAGCCTTCCGGGAACCTGATTCGGCCCCTGGGCTACATGTTTGACACCCCTGCTCTACTGCATCATCAGGCGATTTGGATAAAGATATATAGAGCTGGGTATTGGCAGTATATTGACTACAACCAACCCCCAAACAGTGAATGATTTGACCTAAAGGCTTGAAAACTATGGGGGGGGGGGTGTTTTAGAATTGTGCCTCAAGGAACCCCTCAAGATCCCCCACACTGTTGACAGCTGTTTTCTAATAGCTACTCTTTGAGTCTGATCCATGAAGAATGATTTGGATCAGTTCAAGTCACATTCCCTGATACCTACTTCTGCCCCCAAATCTTTCAACAAGATGGCATGATCTACTCTATCAAAGGCTGAAGATAAGTCCAATAAAGGTAACAGAGAAGCATAACCTTTGTCTACACTCAGGCAGAGGTCTTGCAGTGCCAGCTCTTTTCCATAGCCTGGCCTGAAGCCAGAATGAAATGGGTCTAGAGCAAATAAATTATCCAAGAACACTTGGAGTTGCTACTGCTCTCTCAATCTCTTTGTCCAGAAAGGGTAGATTAGAGACTGCGCAATTATTTGGTACATTATTTTTCTATAGGAATGGTTTTAAAAGTGGTGGACTGATAACCTCCTCTTTGAGTGGCTAAGGGAAGGTGCCCAGCATTACCAACTGATTAATAATATACGCTAAGAATTTGTTGATGTGGTCCTTTGTTGCTGTTGGTCCCAAATCAAACTGGGCTTTGACGATCAAGACCAGCATCTTGAATGTGCCCAGAAAAACTTGGAAGTCCCCAGTTGATTTTGGCCTGTGCTTCTTATTTCATGAGCAGAGTGGAATCCAGGGGCATCCAAACTAACCTATATTGTCCTTCTACCAACAATTTGTCATCCCCCCACCCTGATAGGAGGATCTTGACAAGAAATGCAGAAAACAAAGTCATAGTAAAAGATTTAATGCAGTTCAGCTACATTCAGTCCTTATTTGAGAAAAATAGTTTTGTCATACTAAATAGTATACTTTGTGCAGATTCATTTAATTTACCTTGGCAATTGTCAAAGCAATTGTCAAGGAGGGTGGGAAAGCTGCAAAATAAAGGTATGTATAGGCTCTTCTCCAGTTCCCCCTCTCCCTAGATATTACTCAGTTGAATATGTTCATCCATTCAAATATGGAAATTTTAAAATTGTTGATTAGCATAATACACAGCTAAGCTCAAAATAAAAGCAGAAAGCCAAAATTCAGATGAGACAAACAGCACCTTTGTAGAATACCTTATGATAGATGTTACTGCACTTGTATCCCACTCTCCCCAAATGGGCTCAGGGAGGCTAACAACAGTCACAATTCGATGATAGATTCACATCATAACAATAAAACATCATTAAAACATTAAAATATTAAAACAGTTTAAATACAGTTCAGATGGCGTTCTGTCTGTTTTGAATTAATTTGCAATGATATTGTGGGGTAGATAGTACACCCCAATAGATGTTAAAAGTACCTCCATTTAGTTATTAAAAGCCTGCCTGAACAGATATGTCTTACAGGCCCTGTGGAATTGTGATAAATCCCGCAGGCCCTAGTCTCCTCAGGGAGGGCATTCCAGAGGGCAGGTGCAGCCACGGAAAAGGCTCTTGCCCTTGTAGTGGTCAAATGGGCATCCTTTAGTCTGGGGATCTTTAACAGATTTAATAAGCTTGATCGTAGTGCTCTCTGGGGCTCATGTGTGGAAAGGCAGTCCTGAAGGTAGACAGGTCCTAAGCCATATAGGGCTTTAAAGGTCATAACTAGCACTTTGAACCGGGCTCACATCACTACAGGCAACCAGTGCAGCGTCTCCAGTGCAGGTTGGATGTGCACCTGTAAAGGCAGCTCCAGTACCAACCTGGCTGCAGCATTCTGCACATATTGTGATATGTCTCTCTCTCTCTCTCGGCTTGGCTTCGCGAACGAAGATTTAAGAAGGGTGCAATAGTCCACGTCTGCTGCAGGCTTGCTGGTGGCTGACAAGACCAATGCAGGACAGGCAGGTCCGGCCACAGTGGCTGCAGGGAAAAGTCTGATTTAGGGTTGGTGCTGTAGCAGTGCGATTCTTCCTCAATCTCCTTTTGTCCTCAAGACCAGCTTTGCGTGTGATATGTCTAAAGTACAGGTATATCACTATGGGTGGTAAGCACTGAGAAGCAGTCATCATTACTGCATGTGGTTGGGCTGAATTTTAGTCAACTGTATATATACTAATGATTTAAAGGCAACCAAAACCATAGTAAACATAACAGTTGGATTTGGAATTCAGATGGGTATGAAAGCTAATATGGACTTTGATGAGGTGTAACTGTGTGTTTAGAGTTTAGAATTCTAGTGTGCCGCAAGACTGAATAGGACTACACTTTGCTGTTTTAGAAGGTACTGAACTATCCTGGGACTGCACTAATGACAATGGAAGAAACAACAGAAAATAAAATGCTCCTTTAATCGCTATTTGTTTAGACCAGCATTTCCCATTTGCTGGGTCACAATCCGGCACTGGTCCATGGAAGCCTCAATGCTGGGTCGCAAGAAAAGTCCTAGCTAGCCCTTCCCCCAGCAAAGCATGAGCTCTGCTATGCTTCCTTCCTCCCCCCATCTCTCTGTTGTGCAGAGAAAAGCTAGGCTTGAAGACTGACACAGGCTTCAAAGCCTGAGCTCCGTTTTGCTTCCTTCCATCCCCTGTCTCTGTATAGTGCAGAGAGGAGCTGGGCTTGGATGACACAGGCTTCAAAGCCTGAGCTCTGTTTTGCTTCCCTCCATTCCCCCAACATCTCTGTGTTGTGCAGAGAGGAGCTGGGCTGCCTCTCCTTCCTTGTCCCCCCCACCCCCATGTTTGAGAGAAAAGTTGGAGTCCACTAGCACTTATCTGGTTTAAAAGTTTTATTAGTTTCAAGAAATGAGAGAAAAACAGAAAAAGAAAAGAGAAAAATCAGAAGTACAAGTAGTATTACCCAAAATGATCTGAATATGACATGCGGATACTTCTATACAAACAAATATTTTTATCATATTATTATTCGCTTAATACTAAGTTGTCCTAAATTAGGTAACATACTATAAAGATTGTAAGTCTTCAATTAAATCATCTGTTTAAGTTTGCATTTCTCATATCTATGATATAACAATTTGCATTGTATTACAGGAGATAATAATAGAAAAAGAAGAAAAGTTCACATCAGAGAATCTTAAGTATCTAACCAAACATATCACTTCTCCCAATATTTTCTTGCTTCTTCCTAAGATTTCCCAGCAAGCAACTGGGATTAGTAGTCCATCTCAGCCATTTCCAGTATTTTCACCATCAAGTCCATTCTCGTGGGAATTTCTTGCAGTTTCCATCTCTGTGCCAAAAGAATTCTGGCTGCAGTATTCATATGAGTCAATAAATATCTAATCTCTTTCATATAGTCGTTTGGATATATGTTCAATAAAAAATGGTTCTGGTTTGAATTGAATCTGTGTCTTCAAAATTTTCTGTAATAGTTCATGCACCATCTTCCAATAGTCTTTCACTACCTCACAGGTCCACCACGTGTGGCAGAATGACCCTACATGCTTAGTACGTTTCCAACACTTATTAGACATATTAGAGTACATTTTAGAAAGTTTTTGTGGAGTTACATACCGTCTATAAAACATCTTATACAGATTTTCCTTAAAAGCTACTGACCTCTCCCATTCTTCTAGCATGATATTATGACCCACATTCTTTGCTCATTGGACCATACAATCTCTTACAATCTCATCTTGCAACTTCATTTGTAGTAAGTTAATTTAGAAATTAATTTTTCATAGGGGCCCAAAATTTTTTTGTCAAATGGGTATTGTTCCATATTAAAGTCTATTGTCTTGTCCTCAGTATATCTGGATTCTACTTGTGTTCTCAACCACCAACTCATTTTAATATCCATGTCTTCTAATTCTTCCTTGGTTTTTAGTTGGTTGTCTTTTTTCAACAATTCTTCATATCTATAATTCTGATTTGGTTTTATAAGATTTGGAGGTGAAAATGCTTCTACTGGGGAGGCCCATCTTGGAATTTTTTGATAAATTCTTGGTTTAAACCATGTCCATGTGTGGTACAGAGACTTCCTCAACCAATGATTTTTAAAATAAGAGTGTCCTTCAAGCCTTTGGTACCATAAGTATGCATGCCAGCCCATGGTGAGATCATTAACTGTTTCCTATCATTCAGTAACACCCAGTCTCTCACCCAGGACAGCACCGAAGCTCTATAATACAATTGCCAATCTGGAAGGCCCAGGCCCACTCTTGCTTTGTAATCTTGTAATATCTTTAATCTGATTTTTGATTTTTGCTTTCACCTTATATATTCAGAGACCATTTTATTCAATTCTTTAAGAAATACAATAGCACTGGAATGGTTTGAAATAAAAATAGCAATCTTGGTAAAAAGTTCATTTTTATTGATGCTATTCTTCCCATCAGAGATATATTCAAATCCTGCCACTTTTCCAAGTCTTTTTTAATCTCTTTGAGAAGTTTATCATAATTGTCCGACTTTAAATTACTGCATTTGTTTGTAATGTATATGCCCAAATATTTAACTCTTTTCTCATGCGAAAAGCCTGATTTCTGTTGGAGAAATTGAATCTGTTCCGCCATCATATTCTTAGTCAAAAATTTTGTTTTATGGTAGTTTATCTTCAATCCTGCCCAGTGACCGAATTGGTTGATCTTATTTGTCAATCGAGTCTAATGGTTGCTCTAGTATGAAAACCAAATCATCCGCAAAGGCCCTCAATTTATATTGTTCACCCTTAATCAGTGTCCCCTTGATAGTTGAATCTTCTCTTATTTGTTTATTCAATATCTCTAAACATAAGATAATTTATTTTATTTTTTATTTATTTTATTCGATTTATATCCCGCCCTACCCCACCGAGGCGGGCTCAGGGCGGCTAAAAAGAAGTGGGGACAGTGGACAGCCTTGTCTCGTACCTTTTTGAATAGCAGTTGCTTCTGTTAATTTGTCATTCACCATCACCTTTGCCCTTTGGAAAGAATATATTGATCGAATCGTTCTCAAAAAGTTCTCACCACATTCATAAGAACATAAGAACATAAGAGAAGCCATGTTGGATCAGGCCAACGGCCCATCAAGTCCAACACTCTGTGTCACACAGTGGCAAAAAATTTTATATACACACATACACTGTGGCTAATAGCCACTGATGGACCTGTGCTCTCAAGAAATTTGTCAAAGTTTGGTATTCTCTTCTCTTTTGCCTGGTTGGCCACGGCACCTCTCTCAAAATTTTCACCATATTTCCTGCTATCATCACTGGTTTGTCTCTTGTTTGTCTCAAAATATTATCTCTAGTCTTCTTCCTTGTAAGTTTCAAATGGATTTCTCCAAGCAATTTGTTTCACCTCGTAAAATTTGATGGTACCCGCTTAACTTGATCAAACTCTTCCTCAATTTTGTCAGGTGTCATTTGTAAAATTTCTGAATTTTATTCTCCATCTGCTCTAATATATTACTCCTCACACCTAGACACTTTGGATATTTAAACTCCACTTAGCATTTGCTGTAGATCTTCAGATTTTTCTTCTGATACATTTTGAACCCGCAGCATGTAAGCTGCTCTATCCATTTCTAACTGAAGCTTTCCAGTTGCTCCATTTTTTGAGTATTGTCTGTCACCTGTGTATCTAAGAGCTTCAATGCTTTATTGGTCTCTGCTGTTTGTTTTCTATTCTCTTGAAGTTCTTGTTTAATCTCCGCCATCTGCTCTCCAATGTTGTCTACCTTTCCAGTCAGTTGTGCTATGGCAGTTAGGAGAGTATTTGGCATTTCTTCCATATCCCCCTGCATAGTTGCAGCTGTGAACTTCCCTGGGCCGGACGTAAAATGGGCGAGGGAGTCGTGGGTCTACCTTCTCGGTTGTCTTTTTTTCTTGGAGCCTCCTTGAACCCAGAAGCCATTTTATTCTCCATCTGCTCTAATATATTACTCCTCACATCTAGACACTTTGGATATTTAAACTCCACCAACCTGTTTTGAAACACAATGGTCATATTTATATCAATTAACTCTTTAACCAGCAAGTAGTATCAATGTTTTGTAAAAATATTAATTTGTTTAGGTACAAAACCTCCTAACTTATGTCAACAGTTTTACACACCCCAAATAATAATAAACAATGTGTTCAGCAAGAGTGTTTCATCATAACAATCTTTGACTATCACAAACACCAGGGAGTTCAACTCACAATAACAGTCCACTATAGTACGTCTTCAAAATGGATAAATCTAGTCCTCAAGAAAGATGTCCAGGTACTCCAAAATGAAAAAACACCTTTTCAAAATCCATATAAGAATTGTAAATTATAATCCAAAGATGTCAAATCAAGCCAGAATCACTCCTTTCCAGACCTACACAGTCAGGACAGGAAAACCTTATATTCAACTTGCCCACCAGGCAAAAAAAAGGGGGGGACAAGTAAAATACACACACAAAAAAACCCCAGGAACCCACAAAAACACTCCAAAAATTATATTATAATCCGTAAAAAAAAAAACAGGAAAAAAAAGACCCATATATTTCCACAGCAAGTTTATAATCCACAAAAGTAAACCTTGGAAGAACAAAAAGACACAAAACAAAGGAAAAAAACCCTCTGCCTCTTCCCAAGGTAACTCCTTATAATCCACTAGCTACCACGTTTCTCCTGTTCATTTAAGATCAGCAAAGTTTTATTCCACAGAACCAGACAATCTTCTCTTCCTCTTCTTGTCCATTAAGTTGTAAGCATTTATTGAAAGCATTTAAGGCCAGCAAAGTATTATTCAGAATAAATCTTCTATCCTTCTACATATAGACTTCCACTATCTTTCTGACTTTATATCTATAGTTCCCAGGAGCAGCTTATTTTCTTCACCACCTGCTGGCAAAACAAGAAAGAAGATCTCCCAGGAATTCAGTCCATTTGATGTAGGCAAGATATCTTCTCTCAATAAAATTGATGTGAACTTGGTAAATTCTAGTCCAGAGCAAATAGATAGATAAGTGAAAATTTTAGGCAGTCTTTTGGAGGCCTCAAAACAGAGGAAGAGAGAGCCGGGTAATCCCCCCTCTCTTTCCCCTTTGCACTCGCCTCCGACGTCGTTCCATTTAATTTTTACAGTCTCCAGTAAAAAAAGAGAAATCAGAAAGACTTACAATCAGGGAGTCCAGTAGCCAAGTTCACTCAGATCATTCAACTTGCAGAACAGAAGCGCTGTAGTTGCCAGAATGAGATAATATAGTTAAAAAAGAAAGTCCGGTGTTCAATCCCTGTGTCATTTAAAATGGCGATCGGGACAGCAATGTCCGCAGTGATGAGGAGACCAGAATACGACCGCCGCCATTAATTCCATCTCACTTATCAAGCCGCCTGCCTGCACGAACCTCTCCAGGGTTTATGACTCAAGCCCCCCAGTTGTGGGGAGCCCCTCCACTGCCTGATTAGAGAGCAGCCCTCAGGAGCCAGATTGGGTCGCTCTCTAACTCAGATCACCGAAACCGGAAGTCTTGAGTCCACTGGCACTTTAGACTCATGAAGTGTTCTTCAAGATATGAGCTTTCATATGCCTTGTAGTATGTTCTTTTAGGGATATTTCCCAAGGAGGCCTGGGGCAGCGGGAGGGATGGTTTTTTTAAGCCAAGAGGGGCGGGGAATGGGCATTCCAGTAGCTTTTTTTTTTTTTAAACAAACGACCCCTGGGCAGAATTGTTGCTGGCTGGGGTCATCTGATGGTGAGTAAGGCTTTTTTTTTCTTTGTCCGCCTCCCCCCCCCCCCTTCTTTCTTTCCTTCTTTCCCTGCAAGTGATGCTCTGTCTGTATTCTTGGTGCTGGAGGGGTGGGGGGAAGCAACAGTGGAGGGCTTCTAGTGCCCTGGCCCCACTGGTGGACATTCTGGTGCTTTTGGGGCACTGTGTGAAAAAAATTTGGACTGGATGGTCCACTGGCCTGATCCAACATGGCTTCTCTTTCCATGTCTTTTTTTTCTTTTCCTTTCCTTCCATTTAATTATTTTCCTTCCTTCCTTCCTTTCCCTTTCTCTTTCTTTCTTTCCATCCTTTTTTACTGGATGAAACTTTTCTGTTCATCATACTGTTGTTGCAGATATAAGAGACATAGGAGCTCTGCCAATGAAAAGTTGGCACCACCAGTTGTAGCCACCTGGCCTTTCTATGAGATTTCTGAGTGAGTGAGTGAGAGTGAGAGGTGTGGGGCAGAAAGAGATTATTGGAGATATACAGCAGTAATGGATGGCACGATGAACTTGGCACCATTTTACTGGTCCTGTTTTTAACAGCTGTCTGACACCAAAATTAAACTCCTCCTGTAGATATTAAAAAGGATGAAAGAAGTTCACTGGCTAAATATCTACACAACAGGTTGCTTTTAAAGGCATAGGAAACACAGACAGTAAAAAACTGCAAGCCCCTCATAAATATCCTTTTGGGATAACTGCAGAAAAGCTTGTATGAAGTTCATATAACTTGAAATTAATTCATTAATTGCAGTGCAATTCTGTGCTAGCTTTCACAGCAGTTTCCCAATGTTTCAGCCAAGGAAAAGTATGAAAAATAGCTGTCAAAAGATTTTCTTGAAACCAAGCAAGCTTGGTTGTAGCTTGAGGCAGGGTTCCAGTAGTAGCATCTGAAGGAAGGGGCTACTAAATATGTCAGCATATTTTGAGGTAGAGCAACTGCCAGGGTCTATTGTGGGTGGTTCACAGTGCTGGCATTCCTGATGGCAATGGCAACAGCACTCCCAACTGCATACACTGGCCAGTGCTGTTGAGGAAGGGGAATGTAGGTGGTGTAGGCAATTGAACATGAGCATTAGGAGTGCTTGCAAGCTGGAGAAAAACACACAAACAAATAGGTGCATGCAGCTGTGGGGGTGGAAAGAGAGGGCCCTGGGAATGTATGAAAAAATTGCAGACCACCCACTTTCCATCCTCATTTTGGCTCAGCATTAGTTTCAGAGAGATTTTTCTGAAAACAGTTACTTCAGAAGAAGAGGCAAGTTTGGAGGAGTACCCTGGAAGTGACATCACAGAAAGAGGTGGAGTTTTGGTTCAGTGTGCTCTGGAAGTGACATCACTTGGCCTTTGATCTGGAAGTGACACCACAGGAAATGACATCATTTCCTGTCTCCTGTCTCCACCCCCAAAGTCTCCTGGCTCCACCCCTGAATTTTAGTGGGTCACAAAAGAGAAGTGCAAAAATAATTGGGGCCCGGGGGGGGGGGAAGTTTGGGAAAGCCTGGTTTAGACCTCTTGGTCATCTTTTCCCTAAAGATGAATCATGGATTTTTGCACCAGTTCACCGTCCTAATAATGCAATGAAGAAGGGAAACATCAATGGCAGAAATTTTCCCAAGGATTTCTGGATGAGAAGGGAGGAAAGATTGGGAGCCACCTTACTGCCCACTGTAACGTTTAAGGTAAGCTTTTGTTTTTCTTTCTTGTTTCCAGGTATAAAGCTTGCATATGGCCAGAGGCTCAAGCCTTTGGGCATGAGTCAAAGGGACAAGAGCCAAAGGCATCTCATGCTCTGTGATCTTAGAGAAGCTCACCAAATGCATCCAAGACTGGCCCAACATATAGCCTAGGATTGCAGACCACCCACTTTCCATCCTCATTTTGGCTCAGCATGAGTTTCAGAGAGACTTTTCTGAAAACAAAGTTACTTTGCTTGCTTGCTTGTTTTATTTACACTGTATTTTTTCTATTGTTGTAAACTGCCATGGTTTCTCTTGGGTGAGTGAATAGTTTGGAATGTTTAAGAACTAGGAATACAAACATCTAAGCCCATGATTTTGTGCACTGTGTCACCACCACATCACCCTTTCTTTTTATGAAAGTAATTGAACTATTGAAATTTTCTTTATTCTAGCTATTAGTTTAAATGGCGTTCACAGGTGCTATTCCTTGGTTACCTCTTTCTGGAACACCTATGCAAAGATATTTTGATGGATGGCGTTTTCAAATCAAACTGAAGGCTGGCACTTTATCATTTCTTCAGCTTCGCTTCTTTTCATCTCCTTTTCTTGTTTTAATTGACTTGAGTGCAGTCCCTCCTAAAACAGATATTTTCCCATCAATCTACTCCATTTGCACTGACATTTTGCTTCTTTCTGAGCAGCCAAAATGTATCACCCAATGAACAGTGTAATATCTGATTGCACCCTTCACGTATCCTCCTCCTGCCCTGACACACACACAAAGTAACAGCAGGGCCTTGGGTGAACTGTTACCACAGCCCTCTAGTGCAGGCATGTGAGAAAAGGGCAAGGAATGGGCTTAGCTGTGGTATAAAATTATGTGTTATGTAAGTTTAAATAAAAGCACAGCATAATGCTTTTGCCTGAATAATCCTTAAGCTTTAATGCTAATCACTCTTTCTAGGATCCCTTGAAAATTAATGAAGCTGTAAAGATGTAGAATGCAAGTATTATGTGTAATTAAATAATAAGAAAAAGGAATATGCTGTGAGCTACACTGTGCACAGCTGGTCACCATATCTTTAATCCCCACTGAACAACTCTGTTGCTGATGCGCCACCCTATTTTCCAATGCCACAGATAAGGAATTCATTGTAAAAAAATGAATAAAGCAATCAATGTGATTCTCCATCCAGTTCATCTGTCTTCTTGCTATAGTTTCATCACTTCAATTTCATACAGATGGGCAATATTAAGAAGCGGTGACGCTTCACATGTTACATGTTTAGCAGGCATGAATTAAGATTTATGAGTCTAGTACCATGGTATATGTGAAGTCTTACATGTGTACTGCAGAAACATGGATGACTGCAGCTCTTCCTACAGTGTGTTTTCATGATGACCACTTGGCATAACCAAAGTGAGGACATGCATGTGGAAAAGCAGGCATCTTAGATCAGATTCCACATAGAGAGCTTTCATAGCACACCACTGCACTCACTTCAGGCTTACTAGGTGGTACACTACTGCTCCACTAAGCAAAATCTGAAGGCTTCTTCTTTCCTGCAGTATGCAGAGGATTGGACTAGATGACCTTGGAGGTCCCTTCCAACTCTATGGTTCTATGATCCCAAAGTACTTCCTTCTAGTAGAAGAGACACTTAAGTTGGAGGAAGGTTCCAGGGGGGAATACTGCCCCCTACCTGTCTTTGGAGTTAGCTCACATTCAGCTGTTTAGTGACATGTCAACAAGTAATCAAATGCTGTACAGGAATGTGAAAACCAACCTTCTGTCTTGCCACCTTTATCCTGATATGTCTGCTTGTGATGCCTGTGTAAAATTTATATAACATCAAAATGTCATGATGTTTGACATGTTAGAAGAATAGCCAGTATACCTTACCCATAAATTTGTATGGTTTGAACCACTGGGAAAATATCTTGGACATAATGTAGAGTAAATGAATCAGGAATGCAAATTAGGCTGATAACATACAGCCCTGGTGCTTGACTGTTTTTAACAGAAGCCATATTTTGAATTAAGCAAGAGATAAAAGATAACAGTATTGTCCCTGTCCACTGTCTTGTTCCTATGGGAATCATAATGCAGTCAATGGGATCCTTTAATTCCTTCCCTACATAAGGAGACTAGAAACAGAGATTTTGACAGAGTACTCCTTATGCCACCCACACCTAATGACTTCTATATATATACCCCCAAACAAAGCCTTGAGACATCTTAAAAATATTTCTGCTTGCATCTACTAAAGCTTATGCTACTATGAATGTCTCTAAGATGCCACATTACTCTTGTTTTTACTGTGACAGACTAGCATAGCTACCCCACTAGAATATTTATGGCAGGACACAGGTCTTGTCTAGCACAACAGAATGAGACAGAAATGATGTGCTAGCACTCTTTAGTGACAGAATAGAGTAAAAAAAATGACAGAAGGTCTAAACACGCTGTATTAAAAATCTCCTTCAGGTGGAAAAACTGCATACTAAGGAGTTGGCTGAGCTATAACATTCCCCTCTTGGAGGGTTTTTTAAAAAATGTACAGGGATCTTTTAAATTTGGGGATGCTATGAAGTGGCAACCTTCACTTGCATCCTGAAGTACCATCCACCACTTCAGGATTTTATCCTCTTTCACTGTGTGGGTAGAGTAGGCCTGTGTCATCAAATGAGAATGAGCCACTGAGTGCAGAAAGTAGGAGCATTTTTCTGTGGTTCATGCTTAAGACAGTAGGTTTAAAAAGCCCTTTGCTGGAGACTCATACTGGCAAATGCATACTGGGCTCTGAGAAGCTCTGGGGAAGGGAGCCTGATCTCCCAAGCTGCCAGCTGTCTTAGAAGAAAAGAAAGGGCTGTAAGGTTCTTGGCTCCTTGTCCTCTATTTGCTCCACTCAGCTGTCTCCTTGAATCAGCAGCAGCAGCAGCAGGCATTTTTTTGGCAAGAACTTATTAATGTGAAGAGAGAAGAGGAATTGATGAGCACACACTTGTTCAGTTTGTAGTGTGAGGGGAGATGTGTAAGGCAACCTCAATCAGCTTTTTACAGATGCAGCCTCAAGAGGACAGGGAAAGCAGATGCAGCACACAGAACTTGTTTTCCAGTCTGTCGTCTGACACCAGCTACCCAAGGACTGTGCTCAAAGCACAAACAAAAGGAGATGCGCTTTTTCCACAAGGGCCTGCCTTCCAAAGATAAAGGAGGATGGAGTACAAGGCAAGGTGGAAAGAGAGGGAGCCACTGAGGTATGCAGAAGGAATAACGCAATTCAGGCTATTTTGCTGAGAGAGGAGAAAAAGAAGCCAGAGCATCCATTTGGCATCCATTTGATTTACCTGCCAAGAGATGAATCTGTGACTAGAAATACCCCTTTATGAATAGCATCTGTAAGCAGGAAGATAATCTGGGGCAGCCTGCGGTTAGCTGACTGTGCTGGGGACCTGAGCAAGAACATGAAAGAAATGGAATGTTTGAAGGTGATCATTTGGATTCTTGGCAGGCAGTACTTGCAGAGGGAATTGCAAGCCACTTGTTAGTACTTTCTCCTGTTTACATGCTCTTGTATTGTTTTTTTAGAGTGCTCCAATTTTCTAGATCTAACACATAGCAATTTTAAAAAGGGATAGTCTACAAGTGCTTTCTTCCTCCAGCAGCAACCTAGGCCCATCCCGCCAGTACCACATAGTATTAATTGCAGCAGAAATATGGTGATTCAGAGAACTGAGCTCAGCTTCAGTGCTTGTGTCTTATTGTGGTCAGGCCATGAATGACTAAGCCACCCTAGGAGGCAGTGTCCTTCAAGTTGGCCATCTAAAGCTTCAAGACTGAATCCCAATGGCCCCACACATGGAGACACAATTCTATCCAGTCACTTCCTTCAAAATCCTTCTAAAACTTCACTTCTGCTAAGCCTTTCCTTGGTGACAGCAATTTCATTTGGTATAAACAACTTCGCTACCCCATTTTTATTACTGCCCCTCACCCTCGGCCTTTCTATCTGCCTCATGATTGAGATTACAATTCACATTTTGCCTTTTCAAAATACACCTAGAGAAATGGCCAAGTCACTGCTGTGGGCCTTTGGATGTTCTGATAATACAAACAAAATTTTAGATATTGTAAAAGTAGCATGAGATTCAAACAGTGCAGAGAAGAGACCAGGAGCTATACAAGTATCATCATCTTTATTATTATTCCCAGGGCTTCTTTTGTAGCAGGAACTCCTTTGCATATTACGCCACACACCCCTGATGTAGCCAATCCTCCAAGAGCTTACAGGGCTCTAAGCACAGGGCCTACTGTAAGCTCCAGGAGGATTGGCTACACCAGGGGTTTGTGGCCTAATATGCAAAGAAGTTCCTGCTACAAAAAAAGCCCTGATTATTCCAGTGTTTCCTTCCAGCCATTTTCTGATTACTGCCAGTTTGGTGTAGTGGTTAAGTGTGTGGACTCTTATCTGGGAGAACCGGGTTTGATTCCCCGCTGCTCCACTTGCAGCTGCTGGAATGGCCTTGGGTCAGCCATAACTCTCGCAGGAGTTGTCCTTGAATGGTAGGGTTGCCAAGTCCAATTCAAGAAATATCTGGGGACTTTGGGGGTGGAGCCAGGAGACACTGGGGGCAGAGCCAGGAACAAGGGTGTGACAAGCATAATTGAACTCCAAGGGAGTTCTAGTCATCACATTTAAAGGGACAGCACACCTTTTTAAATGTCTTCCTTCCATAGGAAATAATGAAGGATAGGGGCACCTTCTTTTGGGGCTCATAGAATTGGACCCCCTGGTCCAATCGTTTTGAAACTTGGGGGGTACTTTGGGGAGAGGCACTAGATACTATATTGAAAATTTGGTGCCTCTACCTCAAAAAAACAGCTCCCCCAGAGCCCCCGAAGCCTCCAGAACAATTCCCCATTATACCCTATGAGAATCGATCACATAGGGAATAATGAAGACGTTTCCTTCTCTCCCCCACCCCTTACTGACGAGTCTGAAGCAGCGGATCGGCCTCTCTACTCACCAGTTGCTGCCAGCTTCTTCACAGAAACACAGACACACCATCCTACATTGAAGCCTTTCAAGTCAAGCCTCCGGAGGTGCAAAGGCACATGATCCTTTGCAGGCAGGGCTCCCTCTCCCCCCCGCCGCCAGCCAGCTGATTGGGGGCAGGAAGCAGCCTGAGAAAACTGAAGAAAGGCTGCTGCGATCGGGGCTGGGTGGGAAGGGAAGGGCAAGGAGAAACTGCTGGGATCGGGGCTGGGTGGGAAGGGCCGCCATTCCCCCTCCCCCCGCTTTCCAGATTTTTGGCGAGCGGGGGGAGAAGGCTCCAAATGGGGGGTCCCCCGGCTAGGCAGGGGATTTAGGAAGCCTACTGAAAGGGCAGCTTCTGGGAGAGCTCTCTCAGCCCCACCTACCTCACAGGGTGTCTGTTGTGGGGGGGGGGAGGTAAAGGAGACTGTGACCACTCTGAGACTCTGAGATTCAGAGTATAGGAGGATATAAATCCAATATCTTCTTCTTACCTGCATTTTTAAAGATGAGTCATGAGTATGATGTAAGAAAATGTGCTTAGATTATAAGACTTTAAAAATCTATCTTACCAAATGTTCTATGAGCCTCCCAGTACTAATAAATGTTAAATGGTGACCGAATTAATAAAATGTCTGAATAGTAAGGGTATTGGCTGAAGATTACTTTCTTTCATAAATCAAGGAATGACATTGTTGAATATTTGAAACCAATCACTTGGAATCTTGGACTCATGCTTATATCCTTATTACATAACCATTTATTGGTAATGTTTATTTTCCAAATGATCATTCTATATAAAGACAGACATATATATTCATTTTCTTCTTATTTTGAAGACACTGATAGAATAAATATTTTCTCAGGAGCTTCCTGGTTGAAAAGCTGTAGAGTTTTCAAATGCATTCCAGAATTGTTCCTTAAACCAATGTTGAACACAGCCACTAGGAAAGAAAGAATGAACATAGATGCAGGTGCAGGTTATCAACTTAATATTTACCAACAGTCCCAATGTAGTGTTTTCTGTGATGGTTGGCAGAGCTTCTGTTACCATCTGGATGCAAACCAGGATTTAGTGATCTGGACTATGGGGGCTCTTTTTTAGGGATTCTTGCTGAAGGTTCAGGGACATTCTGGGTAGGATGTGGCAGATGCGGAGGTCTTTTGCCCCCTTTGTATGCCCTATCACATTAAGGTCATGAAATATCTATAATTTTGTACTCCTTTCCATGCAGACTGGATCCTCCCACAACTCCAATTCCAAAGTACTTAATGGAGGAATATGATAAAGAAGGCTTGATTTGAGATAAGAGAAATGTGCCTGTCATGTTTTTCTTGACTTTCATGGCTCTTCCTTCCCCATTTTATCCTTACAGAGACCTTATGAGATAGGTTGGGCTGGAAGTAACTGGCCCAAGAGAACCCAATGAGCTTTCATGGCCGAAGTGAGGTTTGAACATTGGTCTCTTGCATTTTAACCACTACATCACAATGGGTCTCCTTGCATGACAATCAAGCCATTATGTCCAGCCTGCATGAGAGATAGCATCCAAGTCTTTTGTGTAGCTTTCCTGGCAAGAATTGGCCCTCTCCATTCCTCAGGTGAGGGGTGGTGAGGATATGATACATACTGGAAAGCTTGAAGGCATCCAGGTTCAAAAGCATGCCTTCTGGGCACAGAGAAGGTATCAGTGGGGGTGTCGGAGAGGTATTTGTGAATTTCCTGCATTGTGCAGGGGTTGGATTAGATGACCCTTCCAACTCTAACATTCTACAATTCTAATCTTATTTTCCATGATTAATTATAAATCTGATTAAGGGAGAGGTTATCCATTCCTAACTATTGGATTTTCTTCTTTCACTTCAGCACACGCATCCTATTTCACAGAAGGTAATGCTACTAAATTTTAAACATACTGCATTGCAAATAAAATGAAAAGTCCACCTGTTTGCAAAATGGAAAAGTATATCAAACTATGCTTTCCACATAGCATTAAATAAAACAGAATGCCATTTCCCCCAGACATCTCTTATGGATGTGACTTTCATTGAAATCTCACAGCAGGGTTCTTAGCCATTCCTCTGACTGTAGGTAATGTATTTCCTGCATGCCCTGACACCTTTTGTATACTTTTAAGAGTATGAATGCTACCAACAAAGGACAGAATCATAAAATTCAAATCCCAGCCTGTGAGGTCACTTATTTTACCCTATCAGTAGAAAAAAATGTTTCCTGCTGTGTATTTTCTATTGCTCACTTCCTTTGAAAGTGAAGGATTATCATAAAAGAAAAAAAAGTGCTTACGAAATCTCTTTAGTTCCTTATAAAAAGGATCATTTTCCAGATAATATTTGTTTCTTGATGAATTTGGCACTATTTATCAGGAACTTTACTCTTTGGCTATAAAATTTAAAGTCTAATCATAAACATTTTACTCAGAAGACAGGGCCAATTTCTACAGAAGCCAAAGAACCAACCAAACCTGTACAGAAGCCTCCAGCTGACTGCAGCAGCTCTATGGGTACTGATTGTTTTAAGAGTCAGCCATGGAATTTCTTTTGTGCTCTTTGGCTTCACCGAGATTCTTCAGACAGCAGATAGGAGGCAGCAATGGAGACCTCATTTTATCCTCATTCCACTCCATAAATTTTTTGTCACGGCTGCCTTACTGTTTTTTATTTAACTTTAAGGTTGTTGAGTCATTTGTTTTATGGTGACAGTCAGGCTGTGATATTAAAAAGTTTAATTTTGCCTTGTATTTTTATGATACTTTTTTAACTCATGCAATTTTTGATTTTAATATATTTTATCATTTGTAGGCATGTTGTTAGTTACCGTATTTTTCGCACCATAAGACGCACTCTCCCCCCCAAAAAAAGTGGGGGGGGGGAGTGTGTGCGTCTTATGGAGCGAAGATACGTACCTTCCTCCGGGGGGGGGGTGATCCGCTGCCTCCGCCTCTGATCCCGGCGCTTCCCTCGCGCCTGCCTGCCTGGCTCCAGCTCTGACGCTTACAGCAAGCGCCAGGATCGCTCCCTCGGCCCTCCAATCCCAGCGCTTGCTTTAAGCATCAGAGCTGAAGCCAGGCAGACAGGCACAGAGAAAGCACGCCGCCCCCTCCACAGCTGGCGCTCGCGAAGCGCTGGGTTTGCGGAGGGGGTGGGTGCTTCCTCCGTGCCTGTCTGCCTGGCTTCAGCTGATGCTTAAAGCAAGCGGTGGGATCGGAGGGCGGAGGGAGCGATCCTGGCGCTTGCTGTAAGCATCAGCTGAAGCCATGCAGACAGGCACGGAGGAAGCACCCACCCCCTCCGCAAACCCAGCGCTTCGCGAGCACTGTCTGTGGAGGGGGCGACGTGCTTCCCCCGCGCCTGCGTGCCTGGCTGGGAGACAAGCGGCGAGATCGCTCCCTCCACCCCCATCGCAAACCCAGCACTTCACAGGGAGCGATCTCGCCGCTTGTCTCCCAGCCAGGCACGCAGGCGCCAGCGTGCTTCCCCCACGCCTGCGTGCCTGGCTGGGAGACAAGCCGCGAGATCGCTCCCTGAGAAGTGCTGGGTTTGCGGTGGGGACGGAGGGAGCGATCTTGCCGCTTGTCTCCCAGCCAGGCACCTGCATCTAATGGTCCGGAGCGTCTAGTGGACCAAAAAATACGTTTGGGTAGCATGGCTTGTGCACCATAATAAAGATAGACTGAGGGAGCCTTGGCTCTTCAGATTAAAGCGGGACACAAATGTTTTAACAAGTCAAATAAGTGTATATTAACTACCCATATTTCTGCATGATGCTTCCAAGTATTTGCCATTCAACTATTATAAGTAGGTGATATTTAACAATAGTAAAAGATGTTTCCTCCCTGCATATTAAACACTGGCTTCAGCAGATCTCCCAGCCAGTTCTAAAGTATGAATGATTGTATTGATGTATCATTACCTGCCTGTCACAATTTAACTGAATAATAGTTGTATTTCGTAGTTTTTACCTCAGCCAGAGTGAGCTGGACAACTCCACAGTTATCCTTGTCTAAGATCTGAAACATTCCTAAATGGAAAAAGAACAGATGTTATAATTAAACAGTAATGTTAGATAACGTCCCAAAACTTGGGAATGAGGCAAAACATGGAAACATGTTTTATTCAAATCTGAATGTAGGTTACTTTTTCTGAGCAGTGTTGTCCAAAGACACTTGTGGAATCCCTTTTGTATGTGGCTGGGCATTTTCGATTGCAAACAAGCACTTTTTTGCTTTTTATAAAGTAAGATACCAGAGACTCTCTAGAACTCTCCAGCACGACAAGACCATCCATATCCTCCTCTAACCAATGTACACCAGTGTGAGACAGTCAGACAGTAGGGTCACTTAACAGTTGAACCACCAGAGCAAATTAGTTCAGAAGAGTCAAGCAATAGACAGGAAAATAAACCCATAAGCACAGGGAGCTCCCTTATACTGAGTCAGAGCTATCTATCAGTATTGTCTGCTCTGACTGTCAGTGGGTCTCTAGGGTCTCAGGCAAAAGTCTGTCACATCACCTACTACTTCCCCAAATTTCTCCCAATGGCTCTACAGAAACTGGCCTGGGGGGAGGAGAATATGTTCTTGATCTCAAAATGGAAATTAAGCAGACCCCAAGCAACATGATCCATTGAACCTTCCAAGTGGAAAGTTGAAATGGAAGCCGGTGTATACATGGGGCACATTTCAGAGCTGTATAATAGACATCAGCTTATGTTTTCCCAGCATTCTCCAGAGGTCTCCAAAGCAGCATTCAGAATTAGGGGTGTGTATTCAGCTGTATCCAAGCTGAAAAAATACCCCCAAAATACCTTACCATCACCATCACAAAACCTTTATTGGCATAACAAGACAACACCATATGGATAACAATCGAGTCCATGATCAAAAAGAACATCTCCTCCTGGAAGCATGGTAATTTTGCTACAGATTCAATGGTTTCACTCTTGTTTGAGGCTAATAGTGAAAAGATCTTATGGTCCTCAGATTGACCCTCCAAGGGTTTCAAAAAGAGTTTTAAAAATATAACATGAAGATCGTCATAGAATTTACAATACAGAAGAACATGGTGATTATCCTCAATCTCATTCATCCCACATGTGCATAGCCTATCAAAATATGGAATTTTCTTAAATCTCCCATATAATACCATAGATGGGAGAACGTTAAAGAAGCTAATGTAAATACCCTGCGGAGGTGAGGATCGGTCAGACAAGATAAGAATACAGGAAGGGTAGAACCAAAGGAAAGCTCCCAATGTGCTAGGGAACAATGGCCAGAGGCAAGGCTTTTTAATTCTTACCAGTATTTGGGGGGGTATTTTTAAAAGCCAGATACAGATCAGAGAATCTAACTGGCTACTGGTAAAGCTGATTCCAAATGAAGCTGATTTTTTTCCAGCTTTTTAAATGTATATTCGACTATATAGTATAGCTGATGGTGAAGAGGTTTAAAGGGCTACAAAGTTAACTTTCAGTTCTCCTCTAGGGCTCTTTCCTGCCTTTTGCTCTGATTTCCAGGTCATCAGGAGGGAGGCAGAAGAGGCATCTCTGCAGCCCAGTGGTAAAAGCACCTTATGGGGAACTGTAGTGCCTTAGAGCCAGTCATTGCAATGATCTTGCAAATGGCATTGCATTGCAGGCTTGCAACTTCAGACCTCCAGCTAAGTAACTACCTTACTTTTCTCAACCATTTCCCAGGTAACAGGAGGGAGAGGAGAAAGAGTAGTAGCAATTTGGCAAATAAGATTTCAGATTAGGGGGAACACTACTCATTAGCCAATCACAGAAGTTTGTTATAAAAAAAAAATCTTCTGTGCATGAGCAAACAGCATAAAAGCAAGCGTCTGGTTGACCTAGGCTCCATTGCTGAGAATGGTTTGGGGAGTGCGCACTGGCTTTGGCATCAGCGGCTGCTCTGAGCCTGATCCCTGCTGCCTAAAAGACTCTGCTGTGGACTTTGGATCAGATCAGGTTTCTAAAAACTCTGTTCTGATTCTGGGCCTGCCATCAGTGCTGTTGAGCTGGCATTTGCCACAATTGTACTAGGTTCTGCTGCTGGGCACTACTAAGTTGGCACTGGGTTGTGCTGCTGGGCACTATTGCACTAGTTCTGCTGTCCCTGCAACCCCCTTCCCTCTCACCTGGATTGTGATTCTGAGCTTTACATCAGTCCTGGAGCTGGCATTTGCCACAATGGCACTGCATTCTGCTGCTAGGCACTAGTGCATTGTACTGGTTCTGCTGTCCTTGCAGCAATGCTCCCCTTCAGTTTCTACTTCAGAGGTTCTCAGATTTGACCTTAGTCTTGTTGGGTTTTGGTACTACCACAGTGACACTGGTTCTGCTGGGCATATGGCCCTGGATCTGCTGCTGGCCTTGCAAAAATGCCACACCCACCCACTTCATTTTCTACTGCACAGATTCTCTGAGGCATTCTGCTGGGCCTGAATTGCCTTGCTACTTTTCCCTCATTGAAAACAATGGAGGATGGGGACTCCTTATTTGAGTGCCCACAGAATTGGACACCCTGGTCAATTTTTTTTGAAACCTGGAGTTATTTTGAGGAGAGGCTCCAGCAGCTATGCTACAAATTTGGTGCCTCTACTTCACCCACCCCCCCAACCACTAAATATATACCCAGATAGATTTGCCATTGAATTTAATGGTTCCCATAGGTATAATGGACCCCCAAAAATCAGTATTCCTGAATATTCCTGAATCCAAATATCATACCAGTATTGGGATTCAGGAATATTGGAGAATATTATATTTTTCAAGTCCAATATACACAAAAAAACCTAGTTCTTTTTGTTGCATACCTCTATTCAGAATCATCTCAATAGACTGATCACCATATTCATTTTCAGCTGGAACCTTTACATTGCATATTCAAATATACCGTACATTGTATTGTATATTAAAATTATTGCTTACTGTCCTCAATTTTGTTTTCTCAAAGTGACCTCAAAATGTTTTTCCACAGACATCATTTCATTCTTAGTGGACCACAAACCCCAGCCAACATCATCATTGCAATTTCTGAGTCAAACTTAGAACAGCCTCACTGTCCAGCAAGGTCACTGTCCTTTCATCCTTTTCTGAAGTTACATACCCACCACTGAAGAGCACCCAGAAATAGAAGATGAGGAACAAATGGCAGGGCATTGCTCGGGGGGGGGGGGGGGCGGGGAGGCAGTTGGGTAAGACTTGCTGGTGTTCACCAATGTTGGACCGTGTGCTGGTATGCTCTGGATTTGTGAGGCTTTATAATAGACAGCAACTGTTGAGTTAATATCGAAGTTGCAGAAGTTGATGAACATGATAAGAATAAAAGGGAAAATACCAAACACATGGAAAGAAGCTGTTATTCCGTTGATTCCAAAGGAAGACAGAGATCTCACGCATGTAAAAAATTATGGACCAATTTCGCTTTTAAATAATGATTATAAAATATATACAAGAATCTTGGCAGAACGGTTTAAACAACATTTGATAAATTTTATAAAGGAAGATCAAGCGAGGTTTCTTCCCAAAAGGCAAATAAGAGACAATATTAGAACTGTTGTAAATATTGTAGAATATTATGAAAGACATCCAGAAAAGGAAGTCGCATTATTCTTTGCGGATGCAGAGAAAGCATTTGACAATTTAAACTGGGACTTTATGTTTGCAGTAATGGAGAAAATGGAGTTAGGAGAAAGCTTTATAAGAATGATAAAAGCAATATATACTGAACAATGTGCAAGGCTATGTATAAACGCAGATCTTACAGAAGATATGATAATTAGCAAAGGTACAAGACAAGGCTGTCCGCTTTCCCCATTGTTGTTTATAATGACTCTTGAAATATTACTGATGCAGATTTAAGAAGATAAAGAAATAGGATTAAAAATAAAAGGATTTACTTACAAATACAGAGCATTTGCAGATGATATGTTTATAAATGAAAATCCTATACAAGTTACACCTTTGTTGTTAGCTAAAATACAAGAATATGGGGAGTTAGCGGGACTTCGTATTAACAAAGAGAAATCAAAATTTTTATGTAAAAATATGCAAACAAATAAGCAACAGGCCTTACAGAGACTGATGGGCTGTGAAGTTACCTCCAAGGTAAAATATTTGGGTGTGGAGATAACAATGAAGAATATTGATTTGTTCAAAAATAACTATGAGAAGCTATGACATAAAATCGATGAAGATATGTTAAAATGGAATAAACTTAATTTGTCTTTGCTGGGTAGAATAGCTGCAATTAAAATGAATATTCTACCAAGAATAATGTATGTGTTTCAAACTATTCCTATTGTGAAAGATAGTAAACAATTTGATAAATGGCGAAGAAAAATTTCAGAATTTGTGTGGGCTGGGAAGAAACCAAGGATTAAAATGAAAATTTTGACAGATGCAAAAGAGAGAGGTGGATTTCAACTATCGAACTTGAAATTATATCAAGAAGCAGTTTGTTTAGTGTAGATAAAAGAATGGATAATGCTGTTAAATAAAAAACTCTTAGCGCTGGAAGGTCACAGAAATAAATTTGGCTGGCACACGTATATGTATTATGGAAAAAAGAAGATGGACAGTTTTTTCTCTCACCATTATATAAGAAATAATTTGCTAAATACATGAATGAAATACAATAAATATGGAGATGAGAGAAGACCGTTATGGATAGTGCCAGCTGAAGTAATAAAGATAACAGCTGAGATAAGTGAAGAAATGTGGTTGTCATATAATCAATTATTAAAAATACAAGGTGGCAAAATAGAATTGAAAACTGCTGAAGAGCTGAATAATAAATATGATTGGTTCCAAATGCAACAAATAAAGAGTTTGGTGGATAATGATATCAAAACTGAAGGAATAAGAAAAGAACAAACAGAAATGGAAAAAGTTCTGCTTGGAGACAATGAAAAATTAATTTCAAAAATATATAAATTACTTTTAAAATGGTCTACAGAGGATGAAGTAGTGAAATCTCAAATGATTAAATGGGCAATTAATGTAAATAAAGAAATACAGATGGAAACTTGGGAATATTTGTGGAAGAATTTTGTAATGTACTCAGTGACAAGACGTGTTGAAGGCAACATACTTTATTAGCGGGTACATCACAAGAGCGAGAATGGCGGGCCAGGTCCCGATTATATACATGCCCCGGAACAACCCTCTGTAAGGCCAGGTCCAATCCTGGTCAGTTAAACTTCCCGCCACAGATTTTGATTGGCGGTGCGTATTATCGAGCTACATCCGGGGACCAGTGGGGTTCCACTGGTTGCCTCTGTAGCGTGCACTGTGCTGTAGATAGGGATTAGAATGCAGGACATAACACTCCTCCCCCTCTAGTTCAGGACATAGTCTTTCAAGTACGCTGGTGCCCGGCGTTCCCTGGTCGACCTCCTCGGGATTGCTTGGGGAATCGGTGCGGCCGCTGCAGCTGGCGGGGTGGCGGTTTCCCCTTGTTGAGGTGTTGCCGGACACTGACTGGCCGTTGCTTGTTGCTCGTCCGGAGTCTCTTCTCTGGTGGGGTTGCTTCCACCGCTGTGGTGCTCTTCCGCCCGTGCAGTCGGTGTGGCCAGCATGGGCAGGGTATTTTCCGGGGGTGTTGCTGTCAGTTCTTCCCCGCTTCCCCCGCCCCCCATGGCAGTCGGTTCCTCTGGCAAAGTGCAGCGGCGCAACTGATTGATATGCCTCCTGAGAACCTGCCCCCCCTCTGTCGAGACCTCGTATGAGTGGGACCCGGTCACATGCAGCACCCGGGCGGCTAACCACTCCGGGCTGCTTGCAAAATTCTTAGCGTACACCAGATCCCCTGGGAAGAACCCCCTGGCGGCTTCCCTGGTTTCAGGGGAACTGCGGAGGTCAGTGGCCCGGTCGGGATGTAGCCTATCTAACCTTGTGATCAATTTCCTCCCCATTAGTAATTCGGCAGGGCTTTACCCGGTGACGGGGTTGGGGGTGATTCGGTTGTCAAATAGGAAGACTGCCAGGCGGTGGTCCCAGTCGCCCTGTACAATATGCCCCAGGGCCTCTTTGGTGGTGCGCACCATGCGCTCAGCCTGGCCATTGGTGGCCGGATAGAAGGGGACAGACCTAATGTGTTGAATGAGATATCTATTCAAGAAATCCTGGAATTCCTGGGAGGTGAAAGCGGTCCATTGTCCGTGACCAGGGTATCGGGGATTCCGTGTGTGCAAAAGACCCTTCACAAGGCTGAAATTATAGATATGGAGGAGCCCGAGTCCACCTCCATTTTGCATGGAGCGCCCTCGATTAGGACCCACAGTCTAACTTTGTCGGGGGCGGTGAGGGGCAAGTTCATTACCTGCAGGCTGGTCGATGCTGTTGTGTGAGCATCGGTCGAGTCATGGTGAGCGGCCTAGCATCTGTGAGTTGCCTTGGCCCGGCAAGCCCGCGCTATGTGGCCCACCTTCCCGCAGTCCATATTGCGATAGGGGAAGTCCCGTCTCTCGTGGGGGTCACCACAGCTGGCACACTTGCTGTTGGTTGGTCTCTCTGTGGCTTGTTGCCGCGTGGGGGCTCTTGGGCCCATTCCTTGTTGGCGGCGGAGCTGGAAGGCCTCTTCGTCCTCTGGGTCGCTGGGCGCCATCTCTTCCTGGTGGACTTCTCCTAGCAGGTTGTTGTATGCTTTGGTGGTTCTTTCAAATGCGGTTGCTTCGTTGCAAGCTTGTTGAAGGGTGAGTTCCTCCTTTGCGAAGAGCTTTTGCTGCAGCTGTTTGTCTCGGAGGCCCCATACAAATCGGTCTCTCAAGGCTTCCTCCCGCTTGTCAAAACCGCAGTTCTCTGCGATCTGGCGGAGAGCAGCCAGGTAGATGGCAACCATTTCTCCGGGCCCTTGATCTCTCTTGTGGAAGAGGAATTGGCGGGCGATGATGGAAGGCTGGGGCAAGAAATGCCCGGTGAGGAGTCTGACAATCTCCCCGTACATTCTCTCGGTGAGCTTCGCAGAGGCTGAGAGACCTCTGGCGATCTCGAAGGTGGCCTCCCCGCAGACGCTCAGGAGTATGTCCCTCATGCGGCTGTCGTCGGTAATCATGTTTGTGCGTAGGTAACATTCGACCCGCTCCGTGTAGGTCTCCCACCTCTCGGGGTTGGCGGGGTCGAACTCAGCAAGATGGCCCGTCGTTACACTCGGGTTCGCCATGGCAGCGGGCACTATAGTTTGGTACTTGCTTTCAGCTGCTAGGACATTATATGCGCAGTTTTGGAAGCAAGAAAAAATACCAGAGAAATGGGATTGGATTGTAAAAGTTATGACATGGAGTGAAATGGACAAATTAACAAGAACTTTAAGAGACTATGATTTAGAAGTTTTTAAGATGGAGTGGAAAAAGTTCAGAAGATATGTAGAAAAAGAGTGGAAAATAAAAGGACATTGGACAATTTTTGATAATGATTAAGTTTTAGAAAAAAGAAGAATATTAATTTTTGGTTTTATTAGTTAAGGGTACCTTTAAATATTAATATTTTAAGTAAATAACACCGGCGGGGATCAAGTAACGGGGGGTGGGGTGGGTAGAAAGTAATATATGGGATAGATAAAAGAAGTTATTAATGATGCAAGAAATATAATTTGTTACCATATATTACTAAATAAAATTGTTTTAACCAAAGATTGCAAATTTGCAGTCCTCTTGCCCTTCCCCCACAAGAACACTGTGGCACAGAGTGTTAGAGCTGCAGTACTGCAGTGCTAAGCTCTGCTCATAACCTGAGTTCGATCCCCAGTGGAAGCAGGGTTTTTAGGTAGTCGGCTCCAGGTTGACTCAGCCTTTCATCCTTCTGAGGTTGGTAAAATGAGTACCCAGCTTTGCTGGGGAAAAAGTTTAGATGACTGGGGAAGGCAATGGCAAACCATCCCATAAATTAAAAAAAAAGTCTGCTATGAAAACGTTGTGAAGTTGTAAAAAACAATGTCACCCCAGAGTCGGAAACAACTGGTGCTCGCACAGGGGACTTTTCCCTTCCTGCCCCTTCCCCCACCAGGAAGGAATGCTAATCCTCTTCTCTTTACTCAATCAGTTTCAGTTTGCTTTATTACAGTCCATGACCAAATACACAGCACAATGCAGGCCAACAACAACCACATAAAAATTGTAAAAATCAAGGTGGACCTAAATAGGTAAAACGTAAGATATTTAAAAAAATAAATGTGAAAATAAAATATAGGACATTAGTATGAATAATGAGATATGAAATCTTTAACAGAACCAGAAAAGAGAAGTAAATTGCTAGCATCTTTGCGAAGAGTCAAAGTTTTCTCTTTTGCAAGGAATTTATGTCCTAGCAACTTTCACTGGATTTTGGCTAGGAAAACTTTTGCAGACAATCTTTAGCTGTTTTAGGAAAGAAAAGGCACTTAGCCAAATTTAGTCTTAATTGTAGAAATATGGTGTAAAATCTGAACCCCCACCAGGCAGATATCTCATCACCTTTCCCATCTTGTGTTTATATATATGCCCCATGGTATCAAAGGGGGGAGGCACAATTGAAATATTTTTCTGAATTCTCATATTCTCCTGATTTTGGATCTAAGTGTACAAATTCAAACTTTTGAAATTCTGCAAGAATTTCTCCATAAACAAAATGAATGGTTTTAGATTCTTGAAAGGAAGATGTGTATATGCTAAAAAAAAAGCAAGTCAGTTTGAAAGTTCCGTGGCTTGCTCAAAACACTACTGTTTTGCAAGGGTGCCAGTCTCCAAGTGGAACCTGGAGATCACTCCCAAAAATATAATGTAATGCCCAGAACATTAAGGCTAGTGCCTCTGGGAGAAAAAGTGTCTGCATGTCTTGTAATTTTCAAATTTGATTCAGAGATTCAGAAATCTCCAGCCTGGGGCTGGCATCCCAAAGTTCCACTTACAGCTAATCTTTCTCTGCTAGAGAAAAGACCCTGCCTGTAAACTGCCTTGAGGCTAAGAGTTCTTCTAGATTAGAAACTATTCCTCTGATAATTTATTTCTTTTTGCTTTACCTTTTGAGTCTGAGAATATTCTTCTAGTGACCGTTATCAGTTTCCCTTGTACTTTATGAACATATGAACATATGAAGCTGCCTTATACTGAATCAGACCCTTGGTCCATTTATGTAGCTTTAATTTAAAGGAGAATACTTTTAAGATATTTAGCTTGTGATCTCCTTTGTTTTAAAGAAATGGTGTACCTAACGGATCTCTTTGTTAAGTTTTTTTTTTATCTGGGACAATGGGTTGGAAGTTTATATTTGTAATCTTGGGTTTATATGGATCATCTATTCTGCTAAAGCAATACAGTATCCAACTTTTTGGAAATTTTATTCTCTTGGGATTTTTGTTAAGAACATCTTATACCAGAAGCATGTGGTCTTCAGGTGTTGCATCTTGCAGTTTTTCTGTCTTACTTTAGGCTGCTTTCCAATTTTTCATTCATTTGAATCTGGGGGTTCCATTTGATGGTTGGTACTGAGTTTTTGTTTAGAGCAGTGTTTTGAAGTTCTGCCTCATAAATTTTGGTTTCTACAAGACCTCTTTTCATTTGAAGTTATAACATGTTACAGAGGAACATCTATACCCTTCCTTGGGTGAAACTGACTGCCCTCTCACCATGCATCTTCTTTCTTAAGTCTTGAGAAACTAATACTTTGCTTTACCAGCGAGCCAGTTATTCTCAGTGTCATGTTTCTTATGGAAATACCCTTTCTAGATTTGTTAGTAATTTAGTAGGCAGGATTCCTGAAAACTCTTGGTCTTCATTGGAAATCTGGACTTTAATACTGTTCTGCATTCCTCAAAATGTATATCTTCATTTGCTCTCTTGATGTCTTTTATAGTTATGTTCCATCTATGAACTGTGCATATCAATCTTCCTATTCAGCTATTTGGTGAACCTCTTACCTGTGGAAAGAGGCATCTATATGCTTATCTATCATATTTTATGCCTCCATCTATAGCATTTTGTTGGAGCATGACTTTTCTGAGTGTTTTGTTCAGAAAATCCTTTCTATGTTTCATGTTCTTACCATGGTAGGACTCCAATTCTGCTTGTTTTTTGAAGGATTAACTATTATTTGCTTTTAGGATGTTTGTTGTTAAAAGTTTATTGAAACCCACTTTCACACCTACGTGAGACCCACAGCAGTGGTGTAGGGAGAGGGGGCGGGTCGCCCCAGGTCTGGGGGGCCCCTTGGCTGGAGGCAGCCAGGGCCAAGGTGGGTGGCTGCCGGGGCCATGCTGCGCCGCTCCAACAGGGGGGGCTCTCTCTGCCCGCCTGCGAGCCCAAGGGCCTCCCTGCCCTGCCCTGCGCGCCACGAGGAGGCGCCGCCAGTTACTAGGGCAAGCTGGTCCTTGCCTCCGGCGAGGCAGCCCGGGGAGCACGCTGCTGCGCTCCACGCAGCGCGCAAGGGGCCTGTGCTGCTGCCGGCCGCTGAGGTCATAGAGCGGGAGCCAGGGCGGGGGTGGCCGTGGCGCCGGTGCCTCCCGACCGCGGAGCCAGTCTCTCTGGCCCCGCCGGCGAACTTGATGTAGAACCATATTCACTGCAGCAAGTCAGGGTTTGCTTTATGGAATTTACAGGATCAGTCAGCATACAGACTATCTTAAATTCTTTATCTGGCACTCCTTTTATTTCTTGGTTTTCTGTAATCATGTAAGCTAAAATTGCTAATAATTTTTATCCTTGTTCTTTAAAGATGATATAAAAGATTGAGGTAATTGACCATTACTTTGAAGTATTGCTCTTAGTTGAGTGTAAATTTTTGCAACAATTTCTAAAAAGTTACATAAGATAGTATGCGTCTTTAATATTTGGAAAATAAATTCCAGGCAATCAAAACTCTTTTCAGCATCAAGGCAGATTAATTAAGGGCCAAACTACATGTCTGGGTTTTTAACAGGGTTCCCCAGAATCAGCGTGAGTTCTCCACAGCTACAAAACAGCTGTAGAGAAAGGCCTTTTAAAAATAATGGACTCAGAATGCGCTCAAGCAAAATGAAGAAACTTTGGGTTGAAACACTGTACAAAGATGCTCTGAATGCCACCATGGGAGTGGAGTGGGGGGGAGGAAGGGCTCCCCAAGCAGTGTGGGATTTCCCTGTTTTTGCTGCTCAATTTGGAGACACAAAAATAGGGAAATAAACCCCTCCAATCCTGTTTGGGTGCTGGAAATGGATTTTGGGGAAGGCAGTGTTCTGAGCTTATCTGCATGGCATTCCAGCCCAGAATTTCCTTTTTTTGTGTGCTTTGAGAAATAATAGCTATTTGGCTAATTTTAGGCTAATGAGTCCACTGGTGAAGAGGAGCACATGAAGTATTCCCTCCAGTTAAATGTCCTCTGGCACCACACCCCCTGATTAAATCCCCTGCTAGGCAGGCTTGCTCTCACCTGTCCGGTAGATCTGAGCCAGCCGGTAGATCTGCCATTGCGCAAGTCTGCCGGGATTTTGGTCTGGAACCTTCATCGTTGCAGGTGTTTAAAACATATGATATGTTGGCTCTTTCGCACACATTGCGTGGCTCTTAAAGCCCCCCCCCCATCGGCCAGCTCGGAGAACACATTTAAAGTTGAAGTTGCTTTCTTTCCACCTCCACCTCCATCACTTCCTGTTTCCAGCAGGGCTCCCTCGCAAGTGGTGGCCATCCTGCGGAAGTGACATCATATCCTGTTTCTGGCGGCGTGCACACACATAGGGGGGGCCCACATAAATCTTGGGCCCCAGGCCCCCAAAGCCCTAGCTACGCCCCTGACCCACAGAACAAATTTTGGATGAGCTGACATGGAGGAAGATGGGGTTCAGTGGGACTTGAACACCACACTGATGTCCAATGGTTTAAATTCTCTAATCCAGTTCTCTAATCATTTTGGGTCTGATCCCTCGCATACATGTATGTTAAAGCTGGCATTGTTCTATTGAGGCCTCAGTTTTGTTTTGTGTTTGTTTTTGAAGTTTTATTCCCTTTTTCTGGTAATCTCTTTTTGGAGCTCCAAATTTTGTGCACAATTTCATGTTTTCTTTTTAAGATTCATATCTGTTGCAACAAAAATAAAAAGCCTCTCATGAACCACTAGGTGCTCATTTTCTATATGGAAATGCACTAGCCTGAATCATGAGAAGTGATGCATAGGTTTATATTGTGAATTTGTGTTTTGTATAATGTATGGTGTATGAAATCTGTCCTTTAACATTGGAAGGGTAGAGACCTTGTCAAACTGAAACACCATGTGAGAAGGAGGAAGTTTCCTGTCCAAAGCAAGTATGGTAATTTAGCTAATGTATGCAACCCTATCTCAAAAGGGTTGGACTCAAGTTATGGCAATTTGTGGACAGCCAAGAAAAGCTTTAAAGGGAAAAAGCACCTATTATTGCTGTTTTATTTGTTTGTTTCTCCAAGTATGTTTTCCAGGCTCTTCCATATCTACCTAGAGGTCCTGAAATTTGCCTGGTCATGCCTCATTGATGTTGGAAGGAAGGCCTCCCAGAGAACCCCATCCAAATTGAGCTGTGGAGAAAACTTATTTCCAGGGAAATTCCTCTGCCTAGCAAAAGGCTGGTTGCCCCAGCTGATCATAACAGCAGCCCACTGCCACTTCCAAGTTGTGCTTCCAGGAAAAAGGAATTCCTTTTGGCTGCATTAGAAACAGATTTCCCTGTGAAAAGATTGTCATGCATAGAGCACACAAACTCTCCATGAAGAAAGACGACCTTTTGTTAGACTAAGGGAGGAGGGAAACAAAGAATTAGTCAGGAAATGGTTTTTGTATTGTAATAATGTGGCCAGGTGTGGACTGCCCACAGCTGCCAATGTTTCCAAGTATGTCTGAATGTGTGTATCTTAATCACCTAGGATACAACAAGGTGTCTGCCATAAAGGCACATGAGTTGATTCAGTTTATAGCATGTCACTTGCATATGTCCCTTATGTGTTTTAGAAAATGAGATGAGTTCTTGTATTCTTGCATCATAACTTATAATGTCTTATTGATAAAGAAATAAGTTCTCTAGGATCCTTCCAAGATCTATATTCACAAATTTAGCCTGGACATATGTAATTATTCAATGGATATACCATGAATGGACTATTTTATATTTTTAACTCAGGCATAGCCTATTTTTGGTAGTTGACATTCCTAAACCTTTCCCTTTGTCCCAACTGTGTCTCAACCCTGGTTGTTTGAAGTCTGATCAGTAGTGCACCATGAAATGTGGCACACACCCTCCAAGGACTGGACAGTGCCAAAGAGGAGGAATTTATACCAGAGTGCTGCCAAATAAAGAGGGTAGCCTTAAAAGACAAGGGGGGCCCCTCTCAAGCTAATCTGTGTGCCCAGAAAGGCCCCATAATGGAGACCAGGAAAACTCCATATTGGAAGGCTGGGCTGCATAGCCAAGGCATGCCTCTGAGTGACCTTCTTCCCCACACACACCTTCTCTAGATGGAAAATAATGGGATGTGCCAGTGTGAATGGATAATCCCATCACTGTCTCTCTCCTCCCATGACCCATCTATACCCCATCTCTGTCAATATACTATTTTATTTCCCCATTGTAATGTCATTTCAGTCTTTCTTGGGAATGTCAAAAACCAAATTGTCACCTAGCTGCCTTCTTGAGTGGGCATACAGAATTGATTTGTTTAATAATGATGATAGTCAGTCTCCTTCAGTTTAAAAAAAAAAATAATAAAAATCTTTCAGAAGACTGAATGGGGAGAATGAAGAGGGACCTTTGAATAATTATGAACACCCCTATAATAATAAATGAAAATATGGTTTTTGTGCCTTCAGAAGAGAATGTCTGATGCAATATTTGAAGCAGCTGAAACTGTTAAAACCAGACAGGCTAAGGGTGGAATCCAAGGTTGTAAAATAGATAACTGAAAGGTGCTCCGCAGAGAAGGAGCCCCGCAGAGGGACAGAGCAGTGGAAAACTATAAGAAATTACTGGAAGGAAAGCAGGAGGTGGGGCATTTGAATAGATAAGGCTGTGGGCTTGTCTGCTTGTTTTGAGTTGTGAATAAAAATGGTCAGAATGCTAATAATTTTAACTTAGTCATTTTGGGCTTATGCCGACAAGTTCTACTTTGACATCAAAGTAAAATACCTCGTTTCATACCAAGCAATGTGTGGGGCTTCGTTATTTTCCTGCTACAGAGTGTCTGTTACTTTGAAGAAGTCGGCAGCAATTCGTGAGTAGAGAGGCCAATCCCTCGCTTCAGAGTTACCAGAAATGGGGGGGAGGGAAACGTCTGCTGAGCACTTCATTATTCCCTATGTGGAGATCGATTCTCATAGGGTATAATGGGGAATTGATCTGGAGGTTTCAGGGGCTTTGGGGGAGCTGTATTTTGAGGTAGAGGCACCAAATTTTCAGTATAGTACCTAGTGCCTCTCCCCAAAGTACCCCCCCCCAAGTTTCAAAATGATTGGACCAGGGGGTCCAATTCTATGAGCCCCAAAAGAAGGTGCCCCTATCCTTCATTATTTCTTATGGAAGGAAGACATTTAAAAAGGTGTGCTGTCCCTGTAAATGTGATGGCCAGAACTCCCTTGGAGTTCAATTATGCTTGTCACACCCTTGTTCCTGACTCCGCCTCCAATGTCTCCTGGCTCCACCCTCAAAGTCCCCAGATATTTCTTGAACTGGACTTGGCAACCCTATGTCCCACAAATTCATCATGTATTTATTTATTTAGAAAATTAATATTCCACTAGTTTAGAGATGTGCATTACTTTCCCTGTGCATAATGCCTCTTGGTTCACTTCAGGGGGAATGTCTAGCAGGACAGCAATCACATCCTGCATGTTTAGTAGAGGGCACAAACAAGACTGTCTGGGGATGGTGCTAGACTCCAAATCACCTCTGCTGGTGAGGCTGCCCATATGTAGGGCAGCCCCAAGGAGGAGACTGGGTCCCAGCCTTAGGGCAGCCCCAAAGGAAGCATCAGCACTAGCAGCCACAGCGAAAGCAGGGCCAGGAGGATTCACCCAAACCCAGCCAGGCCCACAGCAGCTCAGGCACTGAGGCCTGCAGAAGGGCAGGCCCAGAGGATCTACAGCCTACCACAGCCAGCCCCAGGGACAGATGGTTGGAGGAAGAGGGCCAGCTGTCAGCCTTGGAGGGAGGAGAGAGCCATCAGAACTCTCCAGGAAAGAGGCCCAGGGAGCGTCTAGGGAGGTGGAGATTAGCAGGTGGTAGAGAAGGGTAGGGCTAGAGAGCCTCTTTTTAAAAGGATTCTGGGAGAGGCCAAAGAAGGACAGGCACAACTCTAGGCTGCTCAAGCAGTTGCCTGGGGAGGAGGAAGGACACAATCCCCTTTCCTTCCTATTTGAGACATGTGCATGCCCACTAGCACCATCTAGCAAGAAGGCTAGTTGGCCTACAGAAAGGGAAGAACACAACAAAGACATAAGGTTCCTCACAAATCTCCACTTATCTGTAAAAGGCAAATTCTGCATGCATACAAACCCACTTCAGATTGGGTTCTCACAGGCAGGGGAGAGACAGTTTGACCTTTCAATGCTTATTTAGTTTCACTGATTGAAACTGGGCTTCTTGGCCTGTTAGCATTTTGGAGGAGGAAAAAGTCAGGTCATAACCCATCACACTCCTCCCTGTGCATCTGTGCACATTCATACTTTGGTTTTTACAGACCAAAATATGTGATCGCCATCACAACTGGCTGTGCCCTGAGTTTGCAAATCAGTCTCCTCAGCAGTTGCTGTGGGTTTGAATTTGGCCTAGCGAAAAAACATTTTGTCTTGTGTAAGCCACTAAATCTACTGTGCCAGATTTAGAGGCTGGCACATTTTGATCTCATTCTGGCCTGAGATCAGAGTTTGTTTGGCTACTTACATCATTTTGGAAATTAGAGACATTTTGTCATGGCTTCCTGTCACTGATACACAATTCTTTGTACTCCGGCTAAAAATACTGAAAAATCTTTTACATGTTAGCCAAATTGGGGGGAGGGGGAAACCTCAGCAGGGCTTTTTTCCTTAGCTGCAGGCAAACCTACTGAAAAGAGTCTCCAGGCGAATCATGCAGGCCACAAAGCCATCAAAGTCAATGGTCAGCTTGCTGCAGGCATAGCGGGTAGTGATACTGTGCTGGATCTTGTTATTCAGAGTGAAGCCTATGAGGAAGGAAAGCCAAGAATTAGCAAACGGATGTGTGTCTGTGTGTGCTAATCCACCATTCTGTTTCATTTTGCCCGTTTAGCAGTGTTCTCAGCTGCAAACAGGCATAGATGAAGGATTCTGGCTATTCGTTCTGTCAGGTTTGATAGTCTGTTATCTCTACAGGGCTTGCATTTCCTCAGTATCTATTGTTTTGAAGTGGACAGAGACCTAACTCTCCCTTACAATGCCTCCCAAAAGTGCCATATTTTATGCAAGTTCATAGGAGTTTCTCATTTCTATATTTGGAAGATAAACACCTAATTAGTGCAGCTTTAGTGCAATCTTAGGCTCTAGCCAAATAGAATTCATTAGAGCAGAGTCTGTTTCATGCAAAACACCATTCAGTCCATTTTTAAAGCTTTGTTTAGACACAGTCTGCAACAATATTTTGCGGGACAAGATGGAGAAACACATTTGATGACAATCAGAGTTTGTTTGTGCTGTCAAGATAATCTGCAAGAGGGACAGTGGCTGGGGAATACAGCACATGTTTTGCCAAAGGTCCCAGGTTTAGTCACTGGTATCTTGAGTTTCAGGGATCCAGGTAGCAGGCACAAAGAAAGACGCTTCTCTTCCCTGCCAGTCTGAGTAGACAATGCTGAGTTAATCAGACTAAGGGTCTGTCTTGATATAGGGAAGTGTCATCTCCTCACCTTCATTTTCCCTGGAAAGAACGTACTTTATTCTATACGCTCACTTATTGCTTACTTGCTACATTTTGCACTTAGAATTTCATATAGCTTTGTGATGATGCTAACCAAAGTTAATTCACTGGAGAGAGGGTTTTTTTTCTATTAATTACAACACTGTTGTAGCTTGTGTATATTTATTGGTTGCATTCTGCCTCAGTTCAGACATAAGGCAATATGTGTGGCTACCTTTGAAGATGGTTTGAAAATTTCACCTGGTCCAAAAATGCCACAGGGGTTGCATGCAGGAATCAGGGACTTTTCTGTACACTCAACTTACTCCAGCACTGATTCCTCATGTTTGCTCCACTCCTGGGCTTCTGCTTTCCATGGCTTAAGCAGTCAATTCCCCAATAGTTACTGCACACGAGCATTTCGACCCACCTATTTCCCTCTCGGCTTAATGATTGCTTTTTTGAGAGAGAGAGAGCAAGAAACCACAGGGGAAATTGGAGGGAGCCATGGATCAAAATGCACCTGCACAAAAACTGGTGGGGAATTGGTCACTTGAGCTGGGGAAAGTAGAAGCTCAAGGGCAGAGCAAGTGCTAGTGAGGAATCAGTCCTAATTTTCTTGGCAGTTGATCTACAAGCATTGGAACAGTTCTTCTTATTTATTTATTATTTATTTATTACTTTACATTTATATCCCGCCCTCTCCGCAAGCGGACTCTTCCACGTGTATGTCCTCCTTCTGCATTTCACAGTTGTGCAGTCAGTTTATTTTCTTCTGCACGTGCCTTAAATTTTCAAGGCAGGGTGCTGTTGTCTTCAGTGGCCTCATAGCCCACCCCCCATTTTTTGCATTTGTTCATACTTATATATTGATATAATGACTGCATTTTTTATAATGTTGTAATGATACATTTAGCAGGTCCGCTGAATTCCTAAGCTTTCATTTAAAGAAAGTAAGACTCTAGCTTGTCCCTAACAGAGATATAAGGGAAAGGGCATATCTCCACAATACAAAGGGTAGAGACTTACTGTATTTAAAATGAAAGCTGGGAATTTAGAACATCCGCTAAACTTAAAATGTCTGTGTACACTTACATTGATATAAAGACTGCATTTTAAAAACCTGAAAACAAAACTTCAGGGCAGGCAGAGAAGAGGGAATGGTTTGATAGTGACAATAGTCTAGTCATCAAAAAGTGGGCTAGAGGAGAATGGGAGTGGGCAGGACAAAGAAAACCAACAGAAACATTATGCAGAATGAAAAATTCAACTCAAAATTAGCTTCCAGGAAAAGATCAGGGTAAAAGTGGTCTCACAAGAACGGGGGAGGGGGGGGAATTGGGGAAAAGGCAAAAAGTTCTAAGAAAACTAAAGGCACAGAAATGTGTGGAGATAAACTGAAGCAGTATGGGGCCAGAACCAACAAAAAAACCCACACAGAAAAACCCCATATCACCACTGTGCTGAAAGATTTGCACTGCCTGCCCATATGTTTCCAGACACTGTTCAGACTGCTGGCTCATACCTTTAAGGCTCTGAATGGCTTGGAGCCAAGGTAGCTGAAAGACTGACTCCTCCGATACCATCCAAGGCACCAGTTAAGATTGATTCACCAGGCCCTGCTCTCTCGGCCCCCAAATGACAGGTGAGGGGTGGTAACTAGAAAAAGGGTATTTTCAGCGGTCACTAGGGCTTTTTTTGAGCAGGAACGCACAGGAACACAACACAGTTCCAGCTGGCTTGGTGTCAGGGAGTGTGGCCTAATATGCAAATGAGTTCATGCTGGGCTTTTTCTACACTGCATCTTTGTAATGCTCCTCCTTGAGGCTTGTCATTTAAGCACCGGATTGAAACATTTCTTTTAAGCTTGAGGTTTACCTAAAGGGTTCTATAATTTTAAGCTGTTTTTATGATCTACTTTAGCTTGAGGGTTGCTTTATGAATATGATTTTATGCTGCTATATGTTGTTTCTGCTGTTTTTATGAACTGCCAGGCTTGTTTTTATGGGTTGTTTTACTAACAAAAATCCTTATGCGTTTATATTATTTCAATGTAGTTATTATTTTATGAAACACCTAGAGCAGATCTCTGGAAAGACAGTGCAGAATATTTTAAAATAAATATATATTTTTTTTAAAAAACACACAAATTAATGTTGCCTTTGTTGCAATCCAAAATGGCTGCTGGAGTTTCACTTCAAAGCCCAAGGTGACTAAGAGGAAAGAAGAAAAGTAAGGCAGAAAGAAGAAAAAAAAAAAAGTAAGAAAGAAGAAAAGTAAGGCAGAAAGGATAAGAAGAAATGCTGGGGGCTTGCAAGGAGAGGAGGAAAGCAGGAGCTTGCAAGGGGAGGAAAGGAAGGACAGACAAAAGGGAAAGCAACAAACAAGAAGAGAAACTGAGACATAAGGGTGGGAAGGAAGGAAGGAAGGAAGGAAGGAAGGAAGGAAGGAAGGAAGGAAGGAAGGAAGGAAGGAAGGAAGGAAGGAAGGAAGGAGAGATATGAGAGCAGCTGCAGGGGCTGTGAGGGGAAGGGAAGAAGGAAAAGTAGTGTGCAGAGAAAGACCAACAGCCCAATCTAAATTGGGATCAATAGGTGCTTTTTAAAGCTAAGATGCATATTAGGGGATTCAGTAATAAATCCTCACTGTCATGTCTAATTTTTAGGATTCCCCCCCCCAAAAAAAACACTGTTTCTTAATTAAAAGTAGTTCTGTTGAGCTACTATTAGTTTTCATGGGGAAAAGGCAAGAAAAAAGAGGTTGCCAGTCTTTTTTCCAACTAATAGTAGTTCTAGATGGATTTGTTTAGAAAAATCACATATAAGAAAACTCAGGGATCGTTTTGTAGGGGGAAAAAGTGCAGGAGCTCAATAGCATATCGCATTTGTGTATGCCCAGGGAACTGTGTGCAGTGGGGAGAGGATTCCCCACTGCCTGCAGACCCTAGCTGGAGGTTCAAGGACTGTGCTCCATTGAGCTCCTGCCGAATTCAAGCCCTGAGAAAACGTAACACATACACATCCCAGATTCCCCTGTGCTGTAGAGTCATTCCAAATAAGGTCCCACAATTGCTTTTAGATCAGAGGACCTAACGCAGATCCTCAATGTTGTGCCTACCTCAACTGGAAATGGTGAATGGTTTCTCTGACGGGATGATTATCTGAAGCAGTGTGCATGCACATAAAAACTTTTACCCAAAATCAGGGCTTTTTTGGTAGAAAAAGCCCAGCAAGAACTCATTTGCATATTAGGACACACCCCCTGACATTGTTTTACACAAAGCCCAAAGCTTGCATATTAGGCCACACCCCCTGACACCAAGCCAGCCAGAACAGTGTTCCTGTTTATTCCTGCTTTAAAAAAGCCCTGCCCATACTTAAACTTTGTTGGTCTTAAGAAGAAGAAGAATTGCAGATTTATACTCTGCCCTTCTCTCTGAAGGTAATTTGAAGCCAGAGCACTTTGCACAGCGTCACCACCCCAGATCTGGATGAAGGCCCGTGCCTCCTCATTGGTTTAAACTGTTTGGCGCCTTGATTTGGTAGTGGAGGAAGAACCCTGGGAAGAAAGTGTCAGTGTGCCATGATTTGACACTAGCACGGTCTCTGGAAGGGTATCAGACAACATGGTGTGCTCCAAGGATGACATGGTGATATTGGCAACAGGAATTTTAAAAATGGCAGCAGGAAACTTTTCAATGTTTTGGGTGTAATTACAGGAGTGCTAATAAGGGGAGTGGGGGTGTAACAAAGAAGCTTCTAATGATAGAATGTGGATAGAGAGATAGGATCCTCTGTACATGCACTCTATGATCACAATGGCAATTCCTCCACTGAGACATTTGCATCTCAAAAAAACATTACAAGAGACACACATCTTGCATCTTTGTTCCCACGTTGGCCTGTGTAGCTGAAATGTAGGACACCAGTTCTCACTGTTCTCTTCCATGATCTTTCTCAGAGCCCCTTTTTACATATTCCCCCAAAACTTGTACCCACTTTTTCAGAAAAAAGGATCAGCCTCAAGAACATCCTGGCTGGTAGAGTCTGGAGCTGGATCCAGCCAGGGCTTGCTTCAGGGTGTCTGGCGCCTGAGGTGAGGCCCCATCCTATGGCCTGCCCCCTTCCCCCCACCACCACTCTCGCCCCTGGCAAGGGCAAGCATTACAGTGGCATTGTGACCAGTGTTCCCTCTAAGCTGAGTTAGCATGAGCTAGCTCACAGATTTTTAGCCTCCAGCTCACACTTTTTTGTCTTAGCTCAGGAAAAATGGCCCCAGAGCACAATAATTTATGCAGTAGCTCACAACTTTAATACCAGTAGCTCACAAAGTAGAATTTTTGCTCACATGACTCTGCAGCTTAGAGGGAATATTTATTGTGACTACTGTTCCTCAGAGCATTCATGCTGCCCGGCCGCTGTCACTCAGCTTCCCAGGTCTGTGCTTCTAGAAGCACAGACCAGGGAGGTTGAGTGACAGTGGCCAGGCAGTGCACACGCTCTGAGGCACAGGAGCCACACTGCACTGCCACACTCACCTATTTCCCTCACCAAGGAGGCAAGAGTGGGAGGAAGGGCCAAAATCGGCAACCCTGTGGCTGCACCCTAGGCAGTTTGTCATGATCCTGGGCCTAGTGAGGCCTGCAGGCCCCAGGGAAGCCTGCCTAGAAGTTACTGGGAAAAGCCTACATTTCTCAGGATCCCCTCTGTCCCTTGTTGGGTGACAAGGTTTTGGAGGGAGGAGAGCATAAAAGGGCCAAGCCCAGAAAGGATGTGTTCTTTTCTGGAAAAGCTGCAGGCAGAGAGATTCTCTGTCTAGAGAGATTGCAGACAGAGAAAGAGGGCTCTCTGGAAGAGGCAGCAAGAAAAGGTCCCTTACCCAAGGGGATGAGTGTTGGTTATTAGAGTAGGGACTATATAGTAGAGTTGCCAATCCCCAGGTGGGGGCAGGGGATCCCCCGGTTTGGAGGCCCTCCCCCCGCTTCAGGGTTGTCAGAAAGCGGGGGGAGGGGAGGGAAATGTCTGCTGGGAACTCTATTATTCCCTATGGAGATTTATTCCCATAGAAAATCATGGAGAATTGATCTGTGGGTATCTGGGGCTCTGGGGGGGGGCTGTTATTTGGGGTAGAGGCACCAAATTTTCAGTATAGCATCTAGTTCATCTCCCCAAAATACCCCCCCCCCCAAGTTTCAAAAAGATTGGACCAGGGGGCCCAATTCTATGAGCCCCAAAAGAAGGTGCCCCTATCCTTCATTATTTCCTATGGAAGGAAGGCATTGAAAAGGTGTGCCGTCCCTTTAAATGTGATGGCCAGAACTCCCTTTGGAGTTCAATTATGCTTGTCACAGCCTTGATCTTGGCTCCACCCCTAATGTCTCCTGGCTCCACCCCCAAAGTCTCCTGGCTCCAACCCCAAAGTCCCCAGATATTTCTTGAATTGGACTTGGCAACCCTACTATATAGTTAAACGCATCTGGGCTTTTGTTTCTTTGCACCAACCTTTACTGTTTTCATATTCACTTTAGCACTAAATCTTTGTCACCCACTTATTGTTTTAGAGCACTAATAATAAACTTCTTTTTGTTGTTATACTGCCTGCGTTCTCAAGTCTCCTTGGTATTTATTAAAAAGGAAGACAAGCGTAGTTGGGTGCTCTGGGTTCTCCATACAGACTTTTACCAGAGTGGTGGCAGCTAGGCTCCTACTGTGTGACACAGTTGCCTAGGGCTGCCTAATGGATGGGCTGGCCCTGGATCCAATCCCTTAATAACCCCCCCTCCTCAGGCCACAAGAAGAGCTGGAGCCCCTAAGTAAGATTTATAAACAGTTGTCTTTATCTGTTTTGTAATGGTTGTTTCATTTCTATTGTAAGCTGCCTTGATTGTCGCAAGGTAGAAAGATAGCTAATAAATGTTTTAAATAAATAAAACACCAAGGGGCTTTCCTGAAGGTGGGATGTTTGAAAACCACTGCTGTACAAGTTACATACCTGCTTCCTTCAGGGCACTTCTCATTTCATGCGCATCAATGGTTCCAGACTTGTCCATGTCTGCTCTTTTATAGATTTCCTAGAAGAAAAAGAAAGGGAGATCATGTTTGCTATTTTAGGCTTGCTTTAGAAGACGTATCTGTTTGGCTGAGATAGGTGGTGCTGGTCCTGCCAGGCAAGAAAGCCTGTTCTCTCTGAAAATGTTAATGACTGAAGGGGGGAAATTCAATTAACTGATGACAAGCTGTGTGTCCTGGGAAACTGTTCTCATAGGGCTGGCAGCTTGCCCTCCCACATGACAAGCAGGCCCTTGAGAAATAACCCCTTGCTTTGGCAATGGCTGTAATATTAAGCTCTATTGAGATTAATACTTCAAGGAACAACAGACAGATCTTGGTGCCAAATGGTTGCTTATCCAGCTCTAGCTGTGTAATTAGAAACCATTCTGGCCCCCGACTCAGTGGGAAGTCCTGCCGAGGTTCTTCTTTCACACTAGCCCTCAACAGTAAAAAGTAATCAAAATGTTGAGCATCAAGGGCCCAATACAAATTGTACCATGAGTTGGAGAGCTAATCAGATAATTTACAGTTTTCATGCATGTGGTAGATGAGAGGACATAGCATATTTTCTCCCTACAATATTCTTAATCTGAAGTTTCTGACCGATCTCACACTAGGCTTGTTCCGGGTGGAGAGCTCTTTTGCTCCTGGGGCTTCTCTCCATTTTCGCACAAGTTGCCTTGGAGCTGCGAGTTGGCGTGCCTCTATTCTGCAGCAAGATCTTCTGACAAGTGGTTTCTGCTTGCTGTGGAAAAGTGGAGCACCAACTCTCAGCTCCGCCAGTTTATATGAAAATGGAGAGAAGCCCCGGGGGCAAAGAGGCTGTCTACCCGGAACAAGCCCTAGTGTGAAATCGGTCGTTATCTCCAAGCATAAAAGATATTTTTATGCTTTAAACCAGTGGCCCCCAACCTTTTCAACACCAGGGACCTGTTTTATAGAAGACAATTTTTCCACGGACCGGTGGGGGGTGGCGCTGGGGGTTTTGCTACCCCAGCCCCATGCCCATGCCACATCCCTGCCCCCCATGGGGGTCTTTAAATGGGGGGGAGACTGGGGCTGTTTCTGCCTCCCCTCCCATTTAAAGACCCATTTAAAGAGTCTATAAATGAGGGGCTGGCGAAGGTCACCGCAATGCTGTCCCTTCTACTGGTCTGGGATCCTGCAAAGGGAGGCAGCCTTGGAATGAGGCCGTGCTGCTCTTTAGTCCGGAGCTGCTCTGCCTCACTCCTCGGCCCGGTTGCTAGCAGGCTACGGACCAATCCCGGTCCACAGACTGGGGGTTGGAGACCCCTGCTTTAAACAATGTGACTATTAGTTTGGGTTTGTTTAAGAAACTTCCCTCTAATCCTACTACATTTTTTCAATTACATTTTAAAAAATGCATCTGTAGCAGGGTGAGCTGCATGTTTTTATAGGCCATAAGCATAGTGATTTTTATAGGCCATAAGCATAGTGGAGCCAAGATCCACTCCACTGCAATTCTCACATTCCATCCACCCCGCTATGACTGTGGCCATCTTCCATCCCACCCACCCCCCCCCCCCACATGCAGGATTGCCAGGTCTGTGTTGGAAAATATCTGGAGACTTCGGGGATGGATCCAGGAGAGGGGGAGGGAGGGGGGGGCTCAGCAGGTTACAATGTCATACAGTCCACCCTTCAAAGCAGCCATTTTCTCCAGGGGAGCTGATCTCTTCCAGCTGGAGATCAGTTGTAAAAGCAGGAAATCTCCAGGCCCTACCTGGAGGCTGGCAACCCTACCCCCAAGGCTCTATTCCTAACCTCCCCCCTCCCATAGTTATACTTCAGAGATCAAAGTATAACTTTCTTATGTTCCTTTCAGGGCTGCCAATCCCCAGGTGGGGCAGGGGATACCCCAGTTTGGAGGCCCTCCCCCAGCTTCAGGGTCATCGGAAAGTGGGCGCGGGGAGGCAAATGTCTGCTGGGCACTCTATTATTCCCTGTGGAGACCAATTCCCATAAGGTATAATGAAAAATTGATCTGTAGGTATCTGGAGTTCTAGGGGGCTGTTTTTTGAGGTAGAAGCACCAAAGTTTCAGCATAGCATCCAGTACCTCTCCTGAAAACACCCTCCAAGTTTCAAGAAGATTGGATCAGGGGGTCCACTTCTATGAGCTCCAAAAAAAGATTCCCCTATCCTCCATCATTTCCAGTGGAGGGAAGGTATTTAAAAGGTGTGTGGTCCCTTTAAATGTGATGGCCAGAACTCCCTTCTGAGTTCAATCATGCTTGTCATACGCTTGCTCTTGGCTCCACCCCCAAAGTCTCCTGGCTCCACCCCTGAAGTCCCCAGGTATTTCTTGAGTCAGACCTGGCAACCCTAGTTCCTTTTGGTCCTGTCAGCATCAGGTGTTCTAAGAGGAGAAAGAAAGAGTCACAGCAGTGTTGCAGGGGCTCCAGACTACTGGGAGGGGTATCTTAAAGGGGCAGTACAGTATAGTTCTCTTGTGCTCTGCTTCTTCAATTGACCTCAAGCCATCTTCTCATTGAGAAATGGGAATCAGCCCAGTATCTTCAGTCAGGGCCCTTTGCCAGGTGGGCCTCAAAAAATTCCCAAACATACCGGCCCTAAATAGAGAAACTAACCTTCAGATGGGACCTGGGGATCCCCTGGAATTACAACTGATCTCCAGACTACAGAGATCAGTTCCCCTGGAGAAAATGGATGCTTTGGAGTGTGGACTCTGTGACATTGTGCCCCACTGAGGTCCCTGTCCTCCCCAGGCTCCATCTCTAAATCTCCAGGAGCTTCCCAACCTGGATCTGGCAACCCTACTCCCAAAGAAGCCGAGGGGGCAAGGCAACCCTAGCCTTGAGACTGGCCTTCTTCTGCAGTCACAAGTGGTGGTGGTGGTGGTGGTGGAAAGTGCCACAAAGTCACATTTGCAGCTGATACATGGTGACCCCATAAGCCAGGGTTTTCAAGGCAAGAGATGTTCAGAGGTGGTTTGCCTGCCTCTGTGTAACAATCCTGGACTTCCATGGTGGTCTTCCATCCCAATACTAACCAGGGCCAGCCCTGCTTATCTTCCATGATCTAACAGGTTTGAGCAGCTACAAGACATAGAATTTTATCCTGAGGCCCTAAATGAACTTGCTTAACTCTTTCTTACTGAACACTGGCTGGATTGGTTTCATAGTTTTTTTTCACAGGTTGTTTTCATTTTTGCAAATGTTCTACTGTACATTGCCCAGAGCCTGGCCTTTGCCAGAATGGGGTGATTAATTAAATAAATAAATAATACTGAAACCTGGTTTTAAATAATCTCTTTTGTGGGCATACATATTATCAATTGTGTCAGATCATAAACCTATTAAGTACTGATACTATGACAAAGCAAACCTACCAAAGTATCTTGTGACTCACAGCAGTCAGCTGTGGGGTGCGGGTGGGGCTGAGCAAAGAAATAAACTGGGGAGATTTTGCTGTGAAAACTCCATTGGGCCACAAAAGAGCTCCAGCTTTGACTCTGGGGCCAAGCCTTTAGTCATGGAGTTCACTGTGAGAGAACTGGGCTTCCATTCTGAGCCCTTCTGCTACACAGTTGCTGAGTGCAGAGGGGAGGTTTTTATTTATTCATAACAATTACATTCTGCCTTTCTTCCATCAGAGGTCTCCCATGCAAGACCCAAACCTGCTTAGCTTCAGTACGGTTGTTGTATCGAGTGCCTTTTAGCTACATCTTTTGGAAGAATTTCTGGACAAGCATCACAGAAAAATTGCTTCAATTATATCTGTCTGATCATGAAAAAAAATTTAAGCAGGGAGGAGACACTGCAAGTTATGACAGCTGTCTATAGAATGTAAGACAATTTTGGATTAAGCTGTATATGGGAGCCCTGTATGGAAAACTGGCAGCTACAGATACATATTTCTTTTAACATCTGGACACTGAAAATCAACTTCCCGTTAGCTTCAAGACATCTCAAGCAGAAGGTTGTATTTGGAAGGATTGTGTGTTACCAGATATTTCTGAATCTTCATCCAAAGTATCTTGAATTCTGTAACCCCCAGGGTACCAGTTCCATTGCTCTAGGATGTGTTAAGGACTAGTTTAAAATCACAGTGGTTCTCTTTTTCAAACAAACCAATAAGGTTTCATGGCACCGATAAAAATGAATGACTTGCTGAAATGTATATTGTACCACTTGGGATAAGGCAGCAATTTTTCTCCAGGCCAGTTTTGCCAGGGATCCTGGAGGATTTTTTTCTATCTTCTGAATGTGGAGCAGGTGTCACTGGGGGTATGGGAAGGGAGGTGGATTTCCTGCATTGTGTAGGGGATTGGACTAGATGATCCTGAAGGTCTCTTCCAACTCTACAATTCTATTCAGTGATTCTGTGAATCTGAACTTTCAACCACCTAGTGGAGACATGCCTGCTATGTTCAGTTTGCTTAGATAAGGTATCTTGAAGACTCTTGGATTCTCTCTTGCAGAATGATTTATTAAACTATTATAGGATCACATGGATCATGGAGGGTAGGAAGCTGCGGTCTCTTTTTTCAGTCCTACACACAGTTATTTTGCATATCCTGTTATTTATCTCTCAATGTTCTTAGAATTCTCGCCCTTTCAGGTTCACTTACCTGCAGCTTCCATCTAGGCAATAATAATATCCGTACCTTCTTAGGCTCAATAATACTGTAACAGGTGCTCCCAGACCATTCACAAGACCTCTTAGAGGCAAGTAAGGGAGCAATCCTAGCTAGGTCTATCGGGAAACATGTCCCGTTTCATTCAAGTTTGCACCCTAAGTTTCTTTGATCTTCTAGAACCTTGTTGCTGCCTTTGACCTTCCTATTGCTCCCAACAATTACATTTGGGGGAAAGGAAGGGGCAGCCAGGTAGTGTTTAGGGGTCACAAGAAGACTGAAAATGGGAGGCATTTGGATAACATCATTCTCAGTTATAGTAGGAAAACAATGTGCACATAAGGGAAATGTAGCTATTTTCCAATGGAAGGGCAGTTTGGTTTGCTGAACCCAATCGCAGATCAAACCAAAAGGAGGTATCCTATTATGAATACAGAGCAGTTGAGAGTGGTAGAGGAAGATAAGGAAGAAGGCAGTAGGTGAGGTTGTGGGAGTTTTTAGATGGGAGACTGACAAAGGATGACAAGGAAGCAAATATGATGAAAAGTAAACAACAGCAGAATGTTCTAAAATGTGAAGAATGGAACCTTCAGGTTACTGTAGAGACCAATATGTCAAAGCCCACATGGCTGGACTGGAATTTGAAGACTTTAGAAGCCCAACCCTAATCTAATTTTAGCATTCTTTGTACATGAGCACACTGTGACCTGCTGGTGCAGTAAAGCTCCTCCCTTTAGATTACAGTTCACCCTCTCTATCAGCCTGTGACTATGGCTTTTTGCCAGCCACTTGCCTACCCATCTACAATAAATTTATTCTAGCATGTTAAGCCATTTGCATTGTTAATTACTTTCCTGCAAGAGAAGGACACACTGTGAAGATTGGCAGCTCCCCCATCTTCTGAGCCATGTGGTTGGGAAGGACTGTTCCAGCTTAATAATTTATCTCTTCCCCACAGTTCTCTAGATCTCTCTGTGCACTTTCACTGTGTATAAATGGGAGAGCAACAAACAACATGATCAGAATGAGTTCTGTATAACAATACATGTAACCCCTGGCATGTCCAGCCAGGACTCAGTTTATGAGGAATTCTCAAACACCCAGGCAGAACATGAAGCACGACAGCAAGAAACCAATCATAATGGTAGGTTAGCAACAAAGGGTTAATGTCCTTGCCATACCAAACTGTTTAGATGTGCACTCTGTGTTTTGTGCCCAGCACAAATGAAGACAGATGCACCAGGAAAATGAGACATGTAAATCTTGCCTTATCTAGTCTAAATGTTCACAAGGGAAATCCAGGAGTGACATTTAAAGGATACATCTAAGAGGCTGATCATCTCCCTGCAGGTGTTTATGCCAAATCCATCACTTTTAATGTCTGTTCCTATACAATAAAAAAGAAGCACAAAACAAAGTTAGACAATATTTATCTGCATCCCATGGAAATACTAGGAAGTCATCTTTGTGCATGGTTAGCCTTTGTGGTTAAAATGAATATAGTCCTGTTTCTGCCAGATCATTGTAAAGGCAAATGTATGTCTCACACAGGGAAGATTGAAGGGTTAATTCATAAGAACGCTTTAGCACAACAAGATGTGGGTGACTGGTCACACATTGATTTTGTGCCCAAGCAGTCATGTTGATGTTTTACCATGCTGCGGTTCATGACTCACTACAGTAAAATTTGTGAAAGGAGAGGTGGAAACTGAGGGGTGGCAGGACATAATCTAAATATATGGACAACCAGTCAGGTGACTGCTGTACTGTTTATTCCTTACTTCCCCATGAATTTATAGATTAAAAGGTTGTATGAACTGGTCATATGGTCTAATAGTGGAGGAAAAAAATAGTCACAGATTTCCATGTTGAGCTCTTTTGCTAAGGTACCATTGTACAAAGAATAAAAAACTAAGAGTTTTTTCTTGAATAAGGTGAACTTAGGACTAAGCTACGCATCACAGTTTTTAACAAGTCTTTGTTCCCTGAACCCAGCTTGCTGTCACCTCAGTCACATAGCAGCTGTAGGGAATGTTGCTTTTAAAGCCTACAGGAGTTGATCTGACTCCTGAAAGGCCATGGAAGGAGGAGGGGGTTCCCACCTGCCCCCCCACCTTTCTGAGCTGAACTGGACTCAGTGGAGAGTTATTTATATAATTTTTGAGCTGCACATGGAGCATTTGAGCACTGTATAGCTTCAAAGTTATGCAAATAACTCCCTATGTTTAGCCCTCAGCACGAAGCTCAGATAGTTTCTTCTTAAGCAAAGAGTCTAACCAGACACTACAGCAGATGCATGCCTGGTACCAGCCCACATCCCCCTTATACTAATACCCTGTAACATTAGCAAAAGGTGTGCATGATGGGACAAAAACAATAAACCCACATTTGACCATATGTTTGAAGAATAATAATGTACAGAACAGATAGCCAGTTTCTTCAGTGTGGATGGGGGAAGGGAAAACAGCTATTCCCTAGTTAACTAGTTGGGAATAGCACCTCCTACTAGTAAAGATATCACACAGTTCACTCCCTCTTGTGCACACTGACATGGGACTTTAAAAAGCTTCCCAGAACCAAAAGGTCTCAGGATATTACTGAAGTCTCTGCTTGTTTATTCCTGATAAAAGTGCCAGCTAATGGAGGAAGCCTGAAAGCTGCACTGCTTTGGCCTGGCCAGTGACACTCTTAGGATTTCCTCCCAGGCTTGCTGGTGCCTTTCCTGCTGCCTTTCATGCACCTTCTGACAGATGTAGGCTGAGAGCCCTGAGCCATCCACACTAGTTGTACATTCAGCTCCTGCTGTTTTGCAGCAACAAAGTTTACAACATGCCTTGGTTTTACATCAAAAACCATTACTTCACCAATGGAAATAAGTCATGATCCATAAAAAAATAACAAATCAAATGCACATCATTATGCATGTGGTATGCTGTGAGTGGCCACAACTCAGGTGTCTGTATGTGTTTATTTTCAGCCAAAAATTGGTCCCTAAAGCAATTTATGAGAATCAAAGTACAATAATATAACATTCAATAAAATTGTTCCTTGGGGAGGAAATTTTCAGCTTGCTCTTTTGTCCTTCTCCTTTGATGGCACCTAGAAGCTGGAAACTGGGGAACTGAGGTGTGACTGTATCCAGCCACAGTGGAGAGGTCCTAGCTGCCTCCTGATCTCCCTCTGATGACCCCACTGAAGGAAGCTGGACTATGCAGAGAAAGGTGGAGCAAGATCAGGGCATAGCCAGGATTTTTTAGGTTGGGAGGCTTTTTAAAAATTCAGGGGGCACCTGACTTTTTAAAAGCCCCCCAACCTATAAAGGTGGGGCTGGCAAGCTGGGTCTTGCAAGAAGCAGGGAGACCACAGCCGCCTCTCTCTCCCCTCCTGCTCCTGAGCAGGAGGGGAAAGAGAGGTGGAGCCAGGAGGCTGGCTCTCTATGCTTCTTGCAGCCAGCTGGCTTCAAGAAGCACAGAGAATCACTGCTTCTCGCTTTCCCCTCCTGCTCAACTGAACAGGAGGGGAAAGAGAAGTGAGACCGGCAGGCTGGCTCTGTACGTCTCACTGCCAGCTAACTACAAGAAGTAGGAAGACCACCACTGCATCTCACTTTCCCATCCTGCTTGGCTGAGCAGGAGGGGAAAGAGAGGCAGGGCCCGCAGGCTGGCTTTCTGTGAATCTCACAGCCAGCTGGCTGCAAGAAGCATGGAGAACTGCCAACTCTTGTTTTCTCCTCCTGTTTCACTGAGCAGGAGGGGGAAGAAAGGCAGGGCTGGCAGGTCAGCTCTCCGTGCTTCTCACAGCAAGCCAGCTGCACGAAGCAGGGAGACCACCACCACCTTTCCCATGCTGCTTAGCTGAGCAGGGGGTGAAAGAGAGGTGGGGCTGGCAGGCTCAGTCTTCCTGCTTCTCACAGCCAGTGGGCTGTAGGACGCACGGAGACCTGCTGCCTCTCACTCTCCCATCATGCTTGGCCAAGCAGGAGGGGAAGGAGAGACACAGGGTTGGTTTGAGGCCCTGAGTTGGGGGGCATCTGTCATAAGTCAGGGGTGCAGCCCCAGGGGGCCCCCGATAGCTACAGGCCTGAGCAAGATTCATGGATGCGTATGTTGGCAGATTAATTAAAATAGCAACAGTGTACAACCTGATTAAGGAATAGATAAAGATTTATTTAGAAGAAGATAGAAGATATTGGCTTTATATCCCACCCTCCACTCCGAATCTCAGAGTCTCAGAGCGACTCACAATCTCCTTTATCTTCCTCCCCCACAAAAGACACCCTGTGAGGTGGGTGGGGCTGAGAGGGCTCTCACAGAAGCTGCCCTTTCAAGGACAACTTCTGCCAGAGCTATGGCTGACCCAAGGCCATTCCAGCAGATGCAAGTGGAGGAGTGTGAAATCAAACCCGGTTCTCCCAGATAAGAGTCCACACACTTAACCACTACACCAACTAATATACTTGATAGAAAAGAGGAGAGACAGAGATAGGTTCCTAACCACATCTCTATCAAAGACAGAGAGTAGACTAAGTGTGGAACTTCCAAGAAGGAGGAGGAAATTGCCCTAAGAGAAACAATTTAGAGACAGACAAGGAATGACACTTATAAGGAGAGAAGGTGCTGACCTCACTATCCTATCTAACAATCTTCTCGCTGCCCCCTGTAGGGTCTTCTCTTCTTTTTTGAACACCAGACATGGTCTTTTCCAAAGGGTATGTCTTCTTTATAGAACAGTCTAGAGCAGTAGAAGAGGCCTGCTGGACCATATAAGTGATCCATCTAGTCAGGTATTCTGTCTCAGTAGTTGCTCTGGAGGACCAGTAATAGGGGATAGCGGTTGAGCCTTCCCTAACATTGCCTCCTGGAACTGGTATTCAGAGGTTTACTGCCTCTGAATATGGAGGTTTCCTTTAGTCACAATGACTAGTAGCCACCAATAGATCTATCCCCCATAATATGCTTTATCCTGTGTTTTATTTTGTAGTATGTTAGAGCTTATCATTGTTGAGACACAGCAAGGCTGAACCTCATTTTGCCACATGGATATCAATCCAGATATCCCTCAGTTTGGTGTAGTTGTTAAGTGTGAGGACTCTTTCTGGGAGAAGCTGGTTTGATTCCCCACTCCTCCACTTGCAGCTGCTGGAATGGCCTTGGGTTAGCCATAGCTATCACAGGAGTTGTCCTTGAAAAGGAGTTGTCCTTGAAAGCCCTCTCAGCCCCACCCACCTCACAGGGTGTCTGTTGTGGGGGGGAGAAGATATAGGAGAAGTCTTCTTCTTCTTCCCTCTAGCCTTACCACTACTCTCCGCTGTAAACAGCATCATTTGTACCCTACTTCATGAAAAATTAGCAACTTATTGCTGAAGAAGATTTTAAGAAAGTGTAGCCCTCCACAAAAGTGTACATCCCACATATAGTAACATATTGCAACAATAACCAAGAACATGATAATAACCATACTGCCAGCTTTAATTGTAAGGATTTATGCTTGTGACTATACAACCCATCTTCAACAATCATGAAGCATTCGTTATAACTTACTCTTTGATATGACTCTGTTCAGAATTGTCTGAAGTTCATTTGCTGTCATTTCACAATCCTGCAAAAAAGGAGACAAATCAGAGATTCAACAAGCATCCAGCTTAACAGAGAGCATCCACTGTCTGAAACAAGCCCCTATCCTAGATCCCATTTGAAAAGAAAAACCTAAAGGGCTTTCTCAGCTCCAGAGTCTAGCTATCCTTGACAAGTTCAAATCCACTTCTTTGCAACTATGACCTCCAAAATGTGAGTATTTGAAATTTTTGTCATTAGATATATATGTTATTTAGGCACGGGGTGTGTTAACTACTGATAAAAGTCTGACAACAAAGTCTAGGGGTCAGCGAGTCCTACCTGAAGAGACTAGAACAAAGAGAAAGACTTGGGCTGCCTCCACACAACAGTTCTCCATGTAGCTTTCACTGCTGCCATATAGGAAAATGCATTTGCCCTGGCAATTGAGTATGTACACACCAGCTTTCCCCATATTTTCCTTGCCTGGACCCCCACAACTGCCATTCCACCCCACCATGGGAGGGCTTTTTAAAAAAAACCTATAATCACTATATGAACAGCAAGAAGGTCTAGAGTCATAATTTTTTTAAAAAGAGAAAGAAAGCTGGGAACGAGCAGATCGTGGCGACTGATTGTTATAACATTAACGTGTAATAGCAATTTTTTAAAAGATCTCCAAATGTTGAGTGGAATGGCGAGTGGAGGGAGGCTGAGGCAAGGAAAATGGTGCCAGTGTGAGTGGACCTGCAAAAGTTCATATCTCCCTATCCACAAAGCTTCCAAAAGACAATGATCCTTCCAAAAAGATCAAACCAAACCAGGTTTGGGAAAGACTGCAGCACATTGGGAGGAAACAGAATAAATACAGGACAATGTCATGTGGATGCTCCTGACAGCAGCACAGCAGTAAGGGAACCAAAACAAAGCAAAAGACCATTGGAGAACAGGCTCACTCTATTCATGCGTAATTATAGCTATAAAGAGCTCCATATTGAATATTGTGTTTAAACAATTTATTGGTAGCATATGGTTACAAAACTTAACTATTTCTTAATTTTTTTTCCTCGCATTAACCCATATGACATTTCCATCCCCCCTCCCTCCAATGTTGACTTCCCCGAGGTTATAAATTCAAAGTCAATATTAAAGGCACTTCTAACTACTAAAGTTCAATGTATATATTCTTACTACTAAAAAATTGTCCAATGTTTCTTTACTTTCCAAGTTTTCTCCATATATCCTTTAAATTTTCTCCACTCCCTTTTGAATATCTCTAAATCATAGTCTCTTAGTGTTCTAGTTAGTTTGTCCATTTCACACCACGATAAAACTTTCATGGTCCAGTCCCATTTCTCCGGTACTTTTTCTTGCTTCCAAAGCTGCGCGTATAATGTCCTAGCAGCTGATAGCAGGTACCAAATTAGAGTCCTGTCTTCTTTTGGAAATTTTTCTAATTGTAATCCAAGTAAAAACGTCTCTGCAGTTTTCTTAAAGTCATAGCCCAAAATTTTGGAGATTTCTTGTTGTATCATCTTCCAGAATTCTTTCGCTTTTTCACATGTCCACCACATATGAAAGAAAGAACCTTCATGTTTTTTACATTTCCAACATCTATCCGACATTTTCTTACTTATCTTAGCCAGTTTTTTCGGAGTCATATACCACCTATACATCATCTTAAAACAGTTCTCTTTAATACTTTGACAAGTTGATATCTTCATTGAGTTCTTCCAAAGGTGCTCCCATGCATCCATTTGTATTTCTCTGTTCACATTGATTGCCCATTTGACCATTTGAGACTTTACTACTTCTTCTTCTGTAGACCATTTCAATAATAACTTATATACTTTTGATATCAATTTTTCATTATCACCTAGCAAGACCCTTTCCAGTTCTGTTTGTTCTCGTCTAATTCCCTCTGATTTTATGTCATTTTCCATCAAGCTTTTAATTTGTTGCATTTGAAACCAATCATAATTGTTATTTAACTCTTCTGAGGTTTTTAATTCAATTTTGTCTCCTTGAATCTTAAGCAGTTGATTATATGACATTTCTCTTTTTTCTTCGGATTCAGCTGTTATTTTTATTACTTCTGCTGGCACTATCCATAGCGGTTTTCTCTCGTCCCCGTATTTCTTGTATTTTATCCAAGTACTTAGTAAAGTATTTCTGACATAATGGTGAGAGAAAAAACCATCCATTTTATTCTTCCCATAGTACATGTACGCGTGCCAGCCGAATTTATTTCCGTGAGCTTCTAACCATAAAGGTTTTTTGTCTAACAGCATTATCCAATCTTTTATCCATGTCAAACAAACTGCATCGTGATACAATCTTAGATCGGGAAGTTGGAAACCTCCTCTCTCTTTGGCATCTGTTAAGATCTTCATCTTTATCCTTGGTTTCTTTCCGGCCCAAATGAAATCAGAAATTTTCCTTTGCCATTTGTTAAATTGTTTTGCATCTTTTACAATCGGGATGGTTTGATCCATATTGAATATTTAAAGGATTTTATGCAGAGTTCTTTGCACATAGGATCTGCTGCTATAATCATTTCAGTTACGAGAAAAGCCCCATGCACATAACTCTGCAATGCGGGAGAACTGCATCTCACATAGATGTGAAAGAGGACATGGCAGCCAGACATAGAAACATGGAGCTGAAAGAGATACAAAAGGTAATCCAAACCCCTGCACAATGCAAGAAATTCACAACTACCTCCTACCACCACCTCCCATTCCCCTAGTGACCCCTGTTCTATGCCCGGGGGGGGGAGGGGGAACCCTCCAGGTTCCCTAGTCAATCTGGCATGGAGGAAAATTCCTTTCCAACCCCAGACTTGTGATCAGAATTACCTGGACAGATAAGAAAGGGCCACAAGTGATGACACTGGTTCATCCCTTCCTGCTCTCCCCCTCATAATCTGCCTAAATTCACAGAATCAGCATTGTTGTCAGATGGCCATCTAGTTTCTGCTTTAAAACCTCCAAAGAAGGAGAGCCCACCACCTCCTTTTTTACTAAGGAACCACTCTGTCAGGAAGATAGATCAAGATGGGTAGCCTTGTTAGTCTAACTGTAGCAGCAGAAAAGAGTAAAAATCCAGTAGCGCCTTAAAGACAAAAAAAAAAATTGTGGTAGGGTATGAAGAAATCTCATGCCCTGCCACAAATTTTGTTAGGATTCTTACTCTTTTCTGCTGTCAGGAAGTTCTTTCTAACATTTTGCCCCCCCCCCCCCCGATTTATAGGCTGCCCTTTCTCATAATGCGCTCAGGGCGGCTTCCAACACAGTAAAACAATCAAAACCGTTTAAAACAATTAAAATAGTTAAAACAGTTAAAACAATTTAAAATTAAAGTGGCTAAGCCACCGCTCACATTAAGGCAGCATGGATGGTGTGGACAGATCAGTGCAATCAGTCCAGGGGGGCCAGTTTAGATGGTAAGGACCTCCGTTCGCCTCAGCCATAGGCCTGGGAGAACAGCTCTGTCTTATAGGCCTTCTGGAATGATAACAAATCCGGGAGACCAAACCTCCATAGGGAGCTAATTCCACCAGGTCGGCCCAAGGCTGAAAAAGCCCTGGCCCTGGTCGAGGTAAGCCGGACATCCCTTGTGCCAGGGATGGTCAGAAGATGGTGACTGGCCAATTGTAGTGACCTCCAGGGCTCATATGGGGAGAGTGGTCCCACAGGTATGCCGGTTCCAGGCCGCGAAAAGCTTTAAATGTCAGTACTAAAATGCTGAAGCGGATCCGGTATTCAATTGGTAGCCAGTGCAGACTGTGCAGCATCAGCCCACTGCTCACCTGTGCAGGCGATTCAGAAGGCTATCGTGCTGCCACATTCTGCACCAGCTGGAGCTTCCAGATCAGCCTCAAGGGCAAGCCTGCGTAGAGCTAGTTACAGTAGTCCAACCTGGAAGTGACTGCTGCATGGATCACTGTGTCACGGGCTGGGGCCAGGCCAGGCGAAGTCCAGGGGCAGTCCAAGGTCTGTAGCTGGGTAGCAAGGAGGGTCCAAAGCGCCAAAACCGAATCACAGTCCAGGTATCGTAGGTCAGAGGTTCAGAAGCCGAAGTCAGGGGGTCCAGAAGCCGAAGTCAGAAGCCAAAGTGGATGCTAGAATGTCAGGTAAGTGACTAGTTGCTTCCACAAAGCCTTCTCTCAAAGCCCACAGCTATATAGCCCTCTGCTGTCTGTTGCCCATTTGGGCTAATTGCTGACTCAGAGGGCAGCCAGGATCCTGCTGAGACTCAAGCACCCTCACTCCTAGAAGGGCCAGAATCCTTTCAAAACTCAGGGCTCAGGAGTGTCTTGCTCGTGAGCGTGCCACCCTCCTCCGATCCCTGAGGTCCTGACGAAGGCGGTCACGCACACGAGAGGGCGAGGCAGGGGGGCTTGGATCTTCTCCAGCAGGAGGCAGGGGCACTGGTGCAGGTGGCAGGGGCACAGTTTCTTCTGCAGGCTCAGCTTCTTCTGCAGGGCCCCCAGCACCCATGACACACTGTAGCTAAGTCCTGAGGGACCAGATTGTGCACTAGTTGTTTGGCCTGCCGAAGATGGTAAAAGGCAGATTGTGCAACAGCTGTGACCTGGGCCTCCAAAGAAAGGGTGGCATACAGTATCACACCCATCAACAGATAGAGCCGGGTGTCATCTGCATACTGGTGACAACCCAGCCCAAAAACCTCTGGCAATCTGGGCAAGGGGGCGATGTTCAACATTGTTGGCGAGAGAATGGCTCCCTGTGGTACACCACACTCTAGTGGGTGACGCAGGGAGGTCTGCAAGCCAATCGCCACCCTTTGTCCCCAACCACAGAGGAAGGAGGAAAACCACTGTAAGGCAGCCCCCTAGACTCCAATTTCGACAAGGCGGTGGGTCATTAGATCATAGCTGACTGTGTCAAACACTGCTGAAAGTAATAGCAGCACTGACCCGCCTTGATCCAGATGCCTTCTAAGGTCATCTGTGAGGGAGACCAGAGCAGTCTTCATCCCATGACCAGGACGGAAGCCAGACTGGAAGGGATCGAGGACAGATATATCTTCCAGGAAAACTTGAAACTGCTCCGCCACCGCTTTCTCAATTATCTTGCCCAGAAACCGCAAATTTGAGACTGGGCAATAATTGGATATGACCAGTGGGTCTGGAGATGGCTTCTTCAAAAGATGGACAACAGGCTTCCAGTTCCCGTACTATGTCAGTTGTTGCTGGGAGATTATGGCAGAGAGTCAAGACTTTATCTGCGAAATAAGTCGCAAAGGCCTCACAGCCAATATCCAATTCCCTAAACCTTTGATTGCCTGCCAGCACCATAGTCAGTGATCGAATCGTTCTAAACAATTGGGCTGGGCGCAATTTCACAGATGCAATGGAGGCTGCATAGAAGTCTCTCTTAGCGGACTTCACTGCCTTCTCATAGACCTTCATAAACGTTCTGTAAGAAGTTCCAGACTCCTCATCATAAGATCTCTGCCACACTCGCTCTAGTCTAAGCTGCCGCTTCATTCTCTGCAGCTCCAAGATATATAAAGGAGCAAAAAGGGCACCGGGGCACAATATCGTCAATGGCCATGGGGAGCCAGGAATACCAATCCTCCACTAACTCATCTAGTGATCCACCCAGAGGCATCGGATCCTGCAGAGCCTCCCGAAGCCGCTCTGGGTCCAGTTGGCTCCGCGGGCAAGCATAAATCTGCTTGCTGCCCAAACAGGAGGTAGGCTGCAGGTCCAGTCAGATTTTCAGGGCAGAATGATCTGACCATGGAACTGTGTCAACAGCTATCAGATCTGGTGTTATCTCAGCCCCAAAGACCAAATTGAGCATATGGCCGGCCTGGTGAGTGGGAGCCGAAACAATCTGGCTGAGTCCCATTGTCTCCATGGATGAGACAAGGTCCTGTGCCTGCATGGAAGTTGCATCATCAACATGGACATTGAAATCCCCCAGGACTAGTAGTCTGGGGAAGGCCAGTGCCCAAGTCAATACAGCCTCCAGCAGGGCAGGCAGGCTCTCTGGGGGTGCAATGGGCGCCTGGTACACAACCCAGATAGCCAAACTCTCCTTGGCTTCCCATACCAGACCGACACATTCAGTGCCCATGATGTTTGGGGCAGGAAGTGCCCTGAAAGAAAAAGACTCACGAATGAGCACTGCAACTCCTCCCTCCTGACCAGTAGTCCGCGATTGGTGGAGGACTGAGAACCCGGGTGGGGTAAGCTGATTCAGGGCGACCGACTCACCCTCCCATACCCAGGTCTCTGTCACACATGCCAGGTCTATCTGTTGCTCCATTTAATTTCAATCCATTGGTTCTGGCCCAACTTTCTGAAGCAACAGAAAACAACTCCACACCATCCTCTAAATGACAGTCCTTCAATTACTCAAAGATAGCTATCATATCACCTCTCAGTTGTCTCCTCTCCTGTTTAAACATACCCAGCTCCTTCAACCTTTCCTCATACAACCTGGTCTCCAGACCCCTTACCATCTTAGTTGCCCTCCTCTGGACATGTTCCAGCTTGTCAACATCCTTCTTAAATTGTGACACCCAAAAATGAACACAATACTCCAAGTGAGGTCTAACAAGAGCAGAATAAATTGATACCATGACATAATACTTCTGTTGAGGCAGCCCAAAATCGCATTTGCTTTTTATGCTACCGCATCACACTACTGACTGATGTTTAGCACATGGTCTGCTAAGAATCATAGATCCTTTTCCAGTGACTACTGCCAAGACAAGTCTCCCCCATCCTATAATTATGCATTTGATTTTTCCCTACCTAAATGCAGAATTTTACGTTTATCTCTGTTGAAATTCACTGAAGAAGTGAAGAAGAATTTGAAGAAGTGTTCTTGCACATGGAAGCTTATACCTAGGATTAGTTAGTCTTAAAGGTAACACTGGACTCAAACTTTGTTCTGTTGCTTCAGACCAACATGGCTACCCACCTGAATCAAAATTTACTTTGTTAGTTTTAGCCCAGTTTTCCAGCCTGTGTACATACACACACACTTCATCCAAATCACTTATAAATATTCTGAACAACAGAGAGCCCAGGACAGATCCTTGAGGCACTCCACTTGTCACTCTTCTCCAAGAGGATGAGGAACCATTGACAAGCAATCAGTTACAAATCCACCTAACAGTAATGGGTGTCTCCCATATTGGTAGTAGAGGAAATGGCATGAGCATGTACTGCTAGGAGCAGACATGGTCCTTTGAAAGTGAGGGAGTGAATGGATGGGCTTGGAGCAAAATGATCCCCAAGTACAGAATTAAAGAATTACAGTGAATGAAAACAGCCCTCAGAGTTAAGAGTCAGGTCATGAATTGGTTCATCCATATGTCTTAGTGGGATTTGATGTCTGAGACTATTATCCACTCCAAGCCTTTGTGATGAGAAGGCTATAAATCTAAGTCTAAAGTAAACTGTCTGGGATTTTGTATCAATAGGAACCATGAAAGAAGGATTTGCTACCATTCAAAGTGTCAGGCTGGAGCAATTGTAATGTTATATGTCAGTAAAAGGGGAAGAACCAATTTGAGAAACAACTATTATTTATTTTGGTTTATTTATTTAAAACATTTATCAGCTGCCTTTCTACCTTATGGGAACCAGGCAGCTTACAATGTAAATAATAAGAAAATACAATAAAATATATAAAATACATGAAAACCCACTAGTTAAAATCAATAATTTAAAACTGCCAGTAGGCAGAAGAACTAATCAAATACCATCATGAGTAAAAGTGTCTGCAGCTGCCTCCTAAAGACTGAGAGTGAGAGGGCCAGGCACACATCCCTAGGGAGGTTATCCTATAACTGTGGGGCTGCCACTAAAAAGGCTTCTCCTGGTGATCTTAGTTGCTGAGCAAGAATGTGAAAAACAATACCATGAATTGGGCTTGAGAACAGATCTGAAGCCAGTGTAACTGTTGTAGGATATAGGTTACTTGATCCCTGTAACTGGCTTTGACTAAAAGTCCAGCTGCAGCATTCTGCACTAGTGCAGCTTTCAAATAGTCTTCAAAGATAGCCCCAAGTAGAGCACACTATAATAGTCCAGTCTAGATGTAACTAAGGCATGGACCACTGTGGCTATATATCTGAGTGAACCAGGAACAGGTGCAGCTGGCAAACCATCAGAAGTTTAGTTCAAGCACTCTGAACTATAGCAGCCACCAGATTTTCTAAGGTGACCACTGTATTGAGTAGCATTCCCAGGCTGTGAACCTGGCTTTTCAAGGGGATTATAACCCCATCTAAGACAGGGGAGATCTCATGTCCCTGATCTGCCTTTCTACTAACTGAGAGAACCTCTGTCTTGTCAGGATTAAGTTTCAGTTTGTTCACCCTCGTTCAGACTATTACTGACTCCAAGCACCAGTTTAGAACATCAACAGCTTCCTCAGACTTATGTGGAAAAGAAAGGTAGTGCTGAGTATCATCTGCATATTGGTGACACTGCAGCCCAAACCTCCTAATGACCTCCCCCAGTGTCTTCATGAAGATATTAAATATTATTGGAGAGAAGATCAAACTCTATAGAACCCCACAGGCCAATGGTCATGGGACAGAGCAGGAATCCCCCAGCATCATCTTCTGGGACTGGCCTCCTATGACTCACACCACCAGAACATGGTGCCCCTTAGCTCCAGAGCCAGAGGCAGCCCACTAGGATACATCCAGCAGAAATAGTAAGCTCACCCTCCCCCTGTCTAGTTCTTGGCAGAGATCACCAAAGCAGCCAAGGTGATCAAAACAACCAAGGTGACAAAAGCAGTCTCTGTTCCAAATCCTGATCTAAAGCCAAACTGAAATGAGTCCAGAAAATCAGTCTCTTCCAAGAGCCCCTGGAGCTGAGAAGCAACCACCCACTCTAGCAGCTTGCCCAAGTATGGAAGATTGGAGAACAGTGTGGTAAGGCTCAGGTTTGTTTGTTTGTTTTCAGAACAGGTCTAATCACTGCTTCCTTGAGCACAGACAGCACAATTCCCATTCTTAAGGAAGCATTTACCATTCCACTCAGCACTCAGCCAGGAAGGGCAAGAGTAAAGGGCACAGGTGAGAGGCCTAACCTCTTCAAGGACCTATCCACATCCTCAGGTGTCACATGCTGAAAAGTATCTACATGAATCAGACAAGCAAATGTACATCATCTGAACATGCATCCACTCCAACATCTAACCCATAGTGGATCTGGGCGATTTTATCTGCAAAGAATGTATTTGTATTAAACAGATGTGTCTAATTATGGCTCTTATATATTCATGGAGGATAGGTCCATCAATTGCTACTAGCCATTTTGACTAACGGGCACTTCTGTATCTAGAGGCCGTGAATTTCTGAATACCATTGCCAGGAGGCATCATTAAGGGTAGGCTGTGGCCTCTATGCCTTGTTTGTCGGTCATCCAGGACAACTGGTTGGCTGTTGCATTAAACAGGATGTTGGACTAATGGAACTGTTCTGATTCAGTGAGAGCCTTCTTAACTATACCTGATGCACACAATGAAGATTTCTTACCTCCCCAGAAAGCTTTTGAAACAGGCTCTTGAACTCACTGTCTATGTCATTGTTAGCAACATGAGGCTAAAAAAGAAGAAGATATAATAAGTAATATCGCATTTTACATTTGGCATACATGCCAAGAAATGAAGAATGATTCATACACGGTATGTTTTACACTTGAAAAAAAAGAGGATAATTGCAGCACACAAAGATTTCATATATTGTTCTCTTAGGCCAGTGTTAGTGCAATATGGCCAGGTAACTCTCAGAACCTATTGATCTGATTAAGCACCACTTCTTTTTTTACTCCCACTGAAGTGGCAGACAGGCTCTAGTGTAGCATAATTGTGTTTGTGGGCAAACTGTTTCCTCCTGATGATCCATACAAGTTCCATTGATGTGTAAGGTATCATTTGTTTGGTCCAGTAAGTATAGGGCTCTTCTGAAGTCTCTTACAAAAAGTCCTTGGATTACCAAAACAAGTTTTAAAAAGAGAAGTCTTAAAACCCTGTTTAGTACTGTTTTATGCAAATCTTATAACAATGGTGCTGTAGAAGTGCCAAGGTCCAGACATACAAAAGCTACATTTTCTACCCTCAAGCAAAAAAAAATGAAATTTTGCTAGTACAAGCAAAACATGGATTTTCCTTATTGTGCAACTGTTTATCTGGCCTACAAAAAATGTACTTTACCTCTAATGAAACCTGAATCAAATGCCCAGATAAACAGTGAAAACTGATGTGGAAATAAACAGGAGTCGACTGGTACCAATGACCCATCTATGTCTGCCATTTCCTCTTATGTTTGGTTTCAGCACTTCTCAGTTCTGTTCCATCAAGATCTAACTTGTGCTGAACCATCTGATTTTCCTCTAGCCGATTTACTTGACTGTCCTCCTGTCTTTCCAGAGGAAATAAAAGAATTAATTACACAACTGAAATTAGGAAAGGTTCCTGGCCCGGATGCCATTTCCTCCAAAATCTTAAAATTAGACCCAGACTGGTGGGCTTTTCCCCTTGCATCTCTGTTTACAATTGTAGATCAAACTGGCATAATTCCCTTGGCATGGTTGAATGCAATAGTGGTCCCACTATACAAAAAAGGTGATCACACTGACCCTGCCAATTACAGGCCAATTAGCATATTCTCCATCATTGGCAAGCTTTACTCCAAACATCTATTAGTCAAGCTCAATATCGGGATGTTGCAGGAAAAAATTCTAGGCCCTGAATAGCTGGGCTTCTGCAAAGGGAAGACCACTTTAGACCACTGCATTACCCTATCCCATCTAGTCAACAAGTACACTATGCAAAATAACCAGAAATTATTTGCTGCTTTTTTAGATTTAAAAGGCGCATTTGATTCAGTTGACAGGGACCTCCTCTGGATTAAGCTAAATAAATGAATAAAAGACTCTTTATGCTTATTAAGAGATTACACATTTCTATCACCTGCCAGATCAAATGCTCAACAGCAGGCAACCTAACATCAAAGATTGCTGCCAATAAGGGTATCAAACAGGGTTGCATTTTGGCTCCCTTTTTATTCAATCTCTTCCTTAAAAACCTGGCTATTCAGCTGTCTGGTCCTGACTGCCATAGCCCAAAACTTGGTGCATTGCATGTACCCTTGTTACTTTATGCTGACGATACGGTGCTGTTGCCCTGCTCTAGAGTGGGTTTAAGACATCTGTTGTCCCGTTGTATTCTGTATTTTACTAGTAATAAGCTCCAGCTCAATTATGAGAAGTTCAAAATCTTAGTTTTCTCAAAAAAGTGGAGACTTTACAAATGGGTTACTGATGGTAAAGAGATAGAGCAAGTCAAGTATTTTAAATACTTAGGTGTTTATTTTCAATATAATGTGACTTGGTCTACCCATCGCAAGTATGCAGTGAAGATAGCTAACATCAGTGCATCTGCCATAACTCGCTTTTTTTATGGCAGAGGTAACCAATTTGTGCCAGCTGCCATAAAAATATTCAAAGCCAAAGTGATTTCACAACTTCTGTATGGCATCCCAATCCGGATTGGATCTTATGAATGTACTATGAAACGTGTCCAATCCAAAATCTTGCGTAAAATTCTGCTTAGAAACCGGCATGTCTTTAATGGTTACTAGTGTATGGCTCATGACCTTCAAATTCTGGCTATGCTTGCACTACAACTCTGAACCGGGGAGCTATATCTCTCAAATGCTCTCTGAATTTAATTTGTCAAATTGGTCAGCACATATTGAGAGAAAAATAAAAGCAATGGGTCTATCCCTAGAACTATTGTCCGTGCTGTCCTTCACCACTGCAGTCCAACAAATTAAAAACAGGTTGCTAGATATTAAGCACCAAGACCTATACAGTCTGGCTAAGAAAACTTGTTCCCCACTGAGTTTTGAGATCTCTCTTAGTGCTGGGAAAATGGCCTCATATCTATCCGTCTTGCAGGTGCCACAGCAGCGTAGAGCTTTTTCCCTTGCCAGATGCAACCCCATGCCCTCTGCCATTCTTTATGGCAGATTTAACAAGACAGCCTACTCAGTCAGATACTGTCTCTGTAAGCAAAAATGTGTGGAGTCAGTTACTCAGATTCTTCTTTATTGTAATTTGTATTCAGATCTTCGTCAGAAGTATTTACATCCTCTTTTAGTTAGCATGGTTGATTGTTCTAATGCACTTAAGGTTTATAGTCTTTTGAGCAATACTTCATCTAGGTCGTTTTCACACTCACCTCCAGCCGGCGCGACCCCCCTCTTCACCGCGCAGGATCTGCGCGGATTTCGCACTAAATGCCGCGGAGCAGCCTTTTGCGCCGGAAACTCCCGTCGCAAAAGCCGCGCAAACGCCAAACTGCTTTTTGGCGATTTACGTTTGAGCGGCTTTTGCGACGGGAGTTTCCGGCGCAAAAGGCTGCTCCGCGGCATTTAGTGCGAAATCCGCGCAGATCCTGCGCAGTGAAGAGGGGGGTCGCACCGGCTGGAGGTGAGTGCGAAAACGACCCTAGTGTCACTGAGAAAGTGGCTAAGTTTCTTTTAAAGGCACGCCAGAGGATCTCATAGAAATAGTTTATGTTTATGCTTTTCCTGATATATATGTATGCAATTGTTCCATTTTATCTTTTTTTTTAACCAATTTGCTCTGATATATATATATATCTATATATTTTATGCCAATGACGGCTAACTTGACTTGACTTGAACTGATGTGAAATAAACTGGAGTCGACTGGCACCTTAAAAACTAGTGATATTTTATTTCAGCTTCATTTTTCATAAACTTCATCCCACCAGCAAATGAACAGAGGGGGCTGAGGGGGTGCTCACTAGGAAGATGCTTGTGATATGAAATAAGAAATCAAGAAATCAAGGATTTATGAAATGCCAGAAGTATGGGGAGACATTTAATGGATTTATGAAGCTTTGTCCCAGCTCATTGTTTTTAATACCTCAAATATAAATGTCCATTCAGTAAAGACCCACAACATTATATCTGACAAGCTTGTGACTCTAGTCCACAAATGCTTATGCTGAAATAAAATGTTGTTAGTCTCTAAGGTGTCATTAGGCTCCTGTTTGTTTTTGATAAAACAGCTATCCCATTAAAATCCACTTATTTCAAATCATTTAGAAAGAAAAACTGCACAAAATGACACTGCCAGGATGCAATCCTAAACAGAGTAACACACCCATCTAAATCCATTTACTTCAGTGCACTTAGAAGAGATATAACTGCTTAGGATGGCACCATAGATCTGTTCATTTGATTCTATCTGATCTATTTACCTCATATGGATTTGCAGCCACAGTATCACCAATTTCCCTGTGGGGAAATAAATACAGACATTAACAGTGCATCACTGTTTATCTACCATGAAATAATATTCAAAGTGGTTTATTGCCTTGGTAATAAATCTAGGGCCAGACTGTGTGAAGTTGTACTTCCAGTTTGCTAATACAGCTTCTTAAACATATACCATCACTTGGTTTTCTTCCAAATAAACATGTACACAAGAACAGACAGAAAAGGAAGAAATGGCCAAATAACTGTAGAGAAAGTCAGTGAAATCATAATGGAGGAGGGGGGCAGGATGACCTCCCCATCTTGATCCCTTTAGGGTAGGATCCCATTTCTATGTGCATACGCATATCTTCTGAGGATTTTCTGTGCCAAAGTCCCATCTACTTTCTCATAGTTTTTATCATCCAGTCTTGAATGCTATCACAGCAGGTATATCAGGGCATGGCTGAATAGCCCCTGCTCTTAATTCATATATAGAAAGCAAGGTATCATGACCTTCTGCTGGTGGTTAGAGGGGGACCTGAACTGGCCACAGAACCCCTGTTTTACATATACTACACAGCATACACTACATACTGAGCTTGAGTATGTTTCTCAGAGAAGACCCTGAGGCAGAACTCGCCATCTTTGAAAGGCTCAAAAGTGGACGGTACAATGAGGTACTCTCCTAGAGGCAGGTGGAAGCGTTTTGATACTTCACGCAGGTTGATGTATGTGTCAGATCGAGCCACAGCTCTGTTCCTTAAGAAGAAATCTCTGCTTAGATGAACATCTGTTTGATTTCCCAACTAGTGAGAACAAGAATAAAAAATCATATTAAAACAGCTATCACAAAACAGGATCAGTAAAAAATTCTAATTACAATTGGAGGGGATACAAGTCATGCATTCTAGTCTTCACATACATTTTCCTTGCTGGAAGCCAGGGACTATTCACTGAAAGTGGGGAAATGTACAGGCTGAAGCTGCTCCTCCTTTCTGTAAACTGTGTGGCCAGGGGGTGCAGGGCAGGGGAGATGCCTGTGCCTGTCTGCCCTTGAGTATTACGAGTTCCTTCTTAAGTGCAAAAAAGAACAAACAATAGCAAAATGAGATGGTGGGCATGTCCTCATATCTTCCATGTTTGTTATATACTTGTTCCAAGTATCATTTCTCAACTGCTTTTTTTGTGACCGCTACATGTCCAAAAGCTAAATGGACAGGCCTTCAGAACATCAACATTTTATATAAAGAGTGGCTAAGATGGTTCATCTGTGGCTCTTCATGAGATTCCCTTATTCATAAAATATTCTCATGAATTTACAATAGCCATTGATCCAGAACCTCTTTCCACCATCAATTTTTCTCCCTAGATCATCCTTCCCTCAACATGATGGGGTATGATACATTTACAGAAACTGGGAATTCTTTTACTTGTGTAATTGTGTAATTGTGATCATAGAGGGAGTTTTCCAAAACTGATCTTCTCACACTCCTACCACTATACCAAAGTGCTAATCTACTAACTAACCTTGAATCACTCATCTTTCTATAACTGATAGCATACATCTATACAGACACTGTGCATGAGCTGTAAAAACAAATTAGCTGTCATACTGAACAAAGGCATGGAAACAAAATAATCAGTGTTTAAACAGCATCTTTACTGCTTGCTTTTCAAAATGTGACTCATGGAAGCAGACATACCAGCCAGGTGGAGCTTGTTTGAAACAGGGTGCACAGTATTGTCTCCTGATAACATATCTATCTTTACCAGAGAGATCACACAGTAAACATGCTAAATACTTTAGGAAATGGAATGAGATCTTAACTTTTCATAGTAGTTATTTGATATAATCTAGGGTGGATTTTTTTTTTTGCCATAACCCTAATCTGTAGTATGATACTCTAGTCTAGCAAGATTCTAACCAAGTGTTATAAAGGACAGATACGTTTTATTTTCTTCATTTGTTCAGAGCAAGGGTGTGATTGCTTTGATTCAGGCAGCAAATGAGTCATGAGTCTCCCTTTCTCTGTACTTACTCTGGGGCTACAGTGCATTGCACACATAACTGGACTGTAGACTGTGCAATTTACTACCATTCCAGAAGTCTGGGTATGAGTTAGGGGTGAGGGGCACTCAAACAAAAGACTAAAAAAACTTCAAGATTTGCACAATAGTTTCTCAACAATTAAGTCTATCTGTCAGCCAAAAGAAGAAGAAGAAGATATTGGATTTATATCCTGCCCTCCACTCCGAAGAGTCTCAGAGCGGCTCACAATCTCCTTTACCTTCCTCCCCCACAACAGACACCCTGTGAGGTGGGTGGGGCTGGAGAGGGCTCTCACAGCAGCTGCCCTTTCAAGGACAACCTCTGCCAGAGCTATGGCTGACCCAAGGCCATGCTAGCAGGTGCAAGTGGAGGAGTGGGGAATCCAACCCGGTTCTCCCAGATAAGAGTCCGCGCACTTCACCACGACACCCACCTGGCTCTCCAGAACTGAAGAGCAAACAAAAACTAAAAACAGCCCCTAATCTATTTACTGGGTGACTTAAGGTCAAATACTATCTCTTAATTCTATCTATATCACAGGATTGTTATGAAGATAATATACTGGGAGGAGAGGCATAATTTATGCAGTATTGAATACCATGGGGGAAGGGCAGGATAATAATATACTGAATGGTTCATCTAGTCAGCAGTAAGTTTCCATTCCAACAATAGCCAGCCAAATACTTCTGGCATCCCCAAAAGCAGATAATAAAAGCCACAATTTTTGTCAGCATCTTCCACATACTATTTTTGCATTGTGTTCTGATTTTGTAATCCAGCTTTATTGCATTGTGTAATCTATGCATTAGAATGTTTTTATTGTCCTGTTCTCCAGTTTTGTAATCTTTAATTCCATTGTTGGCTGTATTACCACCATTTCTAGATTCCCTGGTTTTGTAACACAGATAAATGCTTGATTATATGTATTATAATATTTTTATTACACTAGTACATTGTTTTTAATTATGCAATCTGCCTTGCGTCTCAGTGAGACAGGCAGGCTATAGATGAAGTAAGCAATGGTACAGTATACTTTCTCTGAACATTAGAAATCATGACTCAACGCCATTGATAGTCTTGTATCCTCCATGAATTTGTCTAATCCCCTTTTAAAGCCATCTAACTGTTGGCCATCACTTTATCTTGTGGCAGTGAATTCCAAAATTATATTATGTCCTGGTTAAGAAGTGCTTTCTTTTGTATGTCCTGCAAATCAATCGAGTTGGATAATCATGCTTCCAGATGATGGGCAATTGCAATGGGCAAAAGAGCATCTACATAGGTGTATTTGCCATGGTATCCCTTCATGCCCTTTTTTTTTCTCCCCTTTCACTACAAGAGTGCTTGTGCCAGCTTCTCTTTATGTAATTATGTACACTGCTGTAGTGTTATGGTGCTCTCGTGATAATCCTATTACTGATTTTAAGAAGCTGGCCAAATGCTAGCCAGATGGGAATGACAGGTACAAGGAGATACAGAGAGAAAACTGTGTCAAATGTGAGCAGGGAGGTTCAAAACTCTGGACCTTCCCATTCACATGGTAGGCAAACCCTCTTTGATTCCAGTGGGTTTTTTTTTGGGGGGGGGGGGTGGAATGGAGCATAGCCAATTTGGGAAAGATCAGGCCAAACCAGGGGAAACAGACATAAGGAAAATGATTTGCAGACCATGTCATGTGAGTCTGCACACACACACACACCCCTTGCTTCAGGGTGGAATAACCCTTGCTTCTGGGTGGAACAAATCCTTTATGCAGAAGGAGATCAAGTGTTATGAGAAAGGATGAAAAAATTATCTATCCATTCTTTCTATTCCATTCCTGTTTTATAACCCACTGTTACATCCCTGGCTTAGTCATTCCCCCCTCCCACCCCCAAACTAAAATAAATAATGGTCTGGTCTGCATGACCACAATAATCCTGTGGAATGTCCCATTTACAGATATGGCTGAATCAACAAATCTGACATGCCTCAATGCACATTTCAAAATAGCAAGCTTAAAATAATGGTTTGAGGGAGGGTTTCATGCCACATACACCTATGCTCCTTGCAATTAAAGAATGATAATTGCTGCTCCAAAAAGGAATCCATTGTGCACAGCCGTTGTGACCACAGCTTCTCAGGAAACGATTAAATATCCCCATACGTCACCAGGGCAACTGGTCTGAGGCATCAACCTTCAAGAAGCAGTGGATTGTCTACATATTTAGCCCTGATTGGCAGGTGTCACCATTTTGAAGGATATTTATTTTTAGAACAATTTATGTACCTCTTTTGGGATCTGCAAAAAAAAGAGAGAGAGAGGATTTGACAAATGTGTTATTTGTGCTAATGTGTTATTCACAAATACGTGGACTAAATGAAAATAAATAGAACTTCATGGATAAAAAACTGGGCTTTTTGTTCCTAACAATTACCATTTGCTCTACATTTGATTCCCTGCCACCACCATTAATGCTTCTATGCATATTTCTGCTCTGATTGTGGCCCGACAAGTCTCTTGAAGTCTTTCTCATCCCTGGCATGCAATCCAGCATACTGTACCAGAGGTCATTAATGACAGATTAATAATAGTGAATGTTTTGCTAATAAGATTATTATGGAAGAAGACGGCAAGCTCTATTATGGAAGAAGATAGCAAGCTCTATGTGAATAAGCAGTTCTGACCACCATTCCTTACTAAGATTTTTACAGTGCAATCCTAAACCGAATCCAACGCAATTAGAAGGGTGTACATCTGCTTAAGACGGCAATGCTAATCTCCTTCCACTTCTAATTTTATTATCCTTCGTCAAGCCAAATGAAGCCATACTGGAATTTTTGTCTTTGGAATTTGAGCCTGAAAAGCAAGCATGCTGATTTAGACTAGACTGTGGCAGTGGGAAAAGGGGTCTAAGTTTTGTCTCTCCTTGTTTCCCTGTTTAGAAATGCCTTCTCTGAGCTTTTTAAAGCTCCAACAAGGCAAGAAAATTGGGACCTGCATTTTACTTTGATACCTATGCCAGCCTCCATCTAATTTTATTTATTTAGAAAATGTGTATTTTCTCCAGCAGTCTGCTCCAGGCAGCTCATAAAGTAAAATACAGTAAAATATACAGTAAAACAAGAGCATAAGAATTATCATTAATAAAACAAGTTGGGTGAATAAAAAGAGCACAAAACAATAGTCAGTAGTCTGAAATCATAGTCATAAATGGGCTAGAAAATTTTAAAAGATGGTACCTCTCCGTTAAAAGCATAGATTAAAATAAATGTTTTGGCCTGCTGCTTAAAGAGCAGAAAAGTGTTTGTGTTTGTTTGTTTGTTTATTCTACTTATAGCCCACCCTCCCCTGTACAATAGGGTTCAGAGCAGGTTAAAAACATTCAACCAATTAAAACGTCAAATAATTCTATAACACCATAGCTAGAATAAAATAGCAGCTCTGACACAGCTAATAGATGGCATGAAAATCCCGGGAAGGGAAAATATCCTGATGTCCACCTAATGTGCAAAGGCCGGGGGGGGGGGGGAGGAAGGAAGGCCAATCTAAGATGGGCAAACTGTCGCTGTCCTCAACCCGTAGGTTTGGTGGAACAACTTCATTTTACAGAACTGCATTAGAACTCACGAGGTCTGGATCTCACCTGGCAGAGTGCTCCACTAGGCTGAGGGCAGGCCAGGGCCAAAAAAGCCCTTGTTGTGGTTGAGGACAGCCAGACATTCTTTGGGCCAGGGATCACCAGAAAATTGTTATGACTGGAACATAGTGCTCTTTGTGAGCTGTACCTGATGATATGCTGATCCCAGACTGTTGTATGGATCACTGTGGCTAAGTCGGGGCAGACGTAGCGGAACAGTTGCTTAACCTGGTGCAGATGGTAGAATGCCAGCTTAGCTACATTTGTGACCTGGGCCTTCACTGGAAGGGAGGCATCTAGGATCACACCCAGACTCCTGACAACCAACACTGGTGTTAACAGCATGTCTTTAAGAGCTGGGAGATGGCATCCTAGCCCTGCATCAGCCCAACCACAGGACCTCCATCTTAGCTGGATTTAATTTCAACCAATTATCCACAGTCTCCAATCCCCTTGCCAGATTTTCTGGGGTGGCATTTGGCTAGCCACTCATCAACAGCTACAGCTGGGCATCATCAGCATACTGGTAACACCCTAGCCTAGAGCTCCACACCACCTGGGTGAATGGGTGCATAAAGATATTAAATAACATTGGGGAGAGGATTGTCCCTTTGGGGACAGCACATACCAATGGGTATTCTGGTAAGACCCTCTCCCTTAGCACTATTCTCTGTCCCCAGTCCTGGAATAATGCGACAAACCACATCAGGGCTGCCCCTTGAATCCCCACATCAGTGAGCTGATGGGTCAACGGATAGTAATTGACTGTGCCAACACTGTTGACAAATCAAGTAATATCAGCAGCATTGACCTGCCTTGATCCAGCTGTCTGTGAAGATCATCTGTGAGAGCAAACAGTACCATCTCCATCCCAAGGCCAGAGCAGAAGTTTGATTGCAAGGGGCCTAGGGCTGAAGTGTCATCCAGGAAAACTTGGAGCTGTTCTGCTACTACTTTTAAAAAGTAGGTTCCAGGCAGACTGCAAGGACATTCCAAAAGTGAGGTGCCACCACTAAAAAAATCCTTCCTTGTGTTGCCACCTGCATCTCTGCAGGTGGGGGCACAGATAGTTGGGCTTGGGGAAAAAATTTTCATAGCTGATCTTTCAGGATGAACTCTGGAGATGCTTAGGATGCCAGATCCAAGTTCACTTACACTAATACCATTTTCACACACAGCTAACCTCGCAGTCACAATCCTGTTCCCTCCGTAGCGTCCGGTCGGATTTCGCACCATCTGCGCCAGAGTTACAGGAAGTGCCGCGGCTTTTGCGTAGCAAACATAAACTGCTAAAACCCAGTTTACGTTTGCTACGCAGAAGCTGCAGCACTTCCTGTAACTCCGGCGCATATGGTAGGAAATCCGACCGGACGCTGAGGAGGGAACAGGATTGTGACTGCGAGGTAAGCTGTGTGCGAAAACGGTATAAATAAATGTAATGGAAGCAGGCCTGGAGCTAGGGGTTTGGGCGCCCCTAGCCATTCCACCCCCCCCCCCCAGTGTTCTTCTGCGAGTGGAAAGCGTGCGTGGCCTGCTGACATCATCAGAAGTTACATCATCGAGCTGCCCGCACTATATGCGAGCTCTCATCTCAACCCTCACCTGCTTCAAAGGGAGCTGGCTGGCTTCCTTTGAAGTAGGAGAGGGCCGGGATGAGAGTTACAGCCCTGGGAAGCATCTTTGGGTGCGGGGAGGGAGGCGCAGGATAGTAGGAAGGCGGTGGCAGCCGAGGAAGGTGGCGGCAAGCATTTTTAGGTGCGGTGAGGGAGGCGTAGGGCAGCAGGGAGGTGGCAGCAGCAAGTATTTTGGGGTGCGGCAAGGAGGGAGGCATGGGGAAACGGGAAGTCAGTGGCAGCAAGCATTTTGGGTGCGGGGAGGAAGGCGCAGGGAAGTGGGAAGGTGGTGGCAAGTGTTTTTGGGTACGGGGAGGGAGGCATGGGGCAGCGGGGGGAAGCATTTTGGGGTGCAGGGAGGGAGGCACGGGGCACCTGCGGCAGCAAAAGGCGGCAGGGGGAAGTGTTTTCAGGTGCGGGGAGGGAGGTACGGGGCAGCAGGGAGGCAGCTGTGGGCGTGGAAGGCGGCAGGCGCAGGGAGAGGGGGCACCTCATGGCACCCCTAGTCCAAGTGGCACCCGAGGCGGTCGCCTACTTGGCCTACTCCCACGCACCAGCCCTGAATGGAAGTTAACCAGTAGTATTGGTTAGAAAAAACTCAGTACACAACAATGAATGCTGTACCTCATAAAGGGAGAATCCAATGCTGAGCAGCCCTTCCCCCATCCTCTTCTGTCTCCTGCGATTCTTCTGCATCAAGCCCATCAGTACTGAGCTACATGGTTCATTCCCACTTCCTTCATGGTCACTGTCTGGCTCATCCAGCTTGATTTTTAACTGAGGGTTAGTCCAGTATGTTGCTATAAAGGAAGAAGTATAAATATATAAAAGGTCAGAGGGGAATGAAAGGAGAGATTCTCTGCTGCTAACACAGCCAAGTTCACTGTTGCTCAAGTTGTAGGGAATAGTTCTGAGCAGCGGTCGTTTTGTAAAAAAATAGGTGGTGGAGCTCATCAAGGGATTGTTATGCAGCTGCACATACTATGCAACGGACAAGGAGGTGGACCTCTCAGAAGGAGGAGATGAAACTCTCAGAAAGGTTCAGGAGCTGTGTTCCTGTGAATCTGAGGCCCATTGAATCTGAGGCCTGGTTCTGAGGAGAGAAGTCCAATTTGGCTTTCAGCCCAGCTTTCCCATTATATTATTTACTTCCTTCCCCCCACCCAAGCTGTGCTGTGTCTTTATTGCTACAATAACAAATTGAACCACTAAGATACATTCCCTGGGGAATAATGACCACCTAACAGAACCACACATTTATCACCAGAATACTGTTCTTGGGCCAAGTCATTTAAGATGCAAGACTCAAATCTGAGCTGGAAAATTAATTGTTTTTAAAAAATCAACAACCTCACTATCTCTAGGTTTGTTTATTTATTTATGTATTGCACTTGTATCCCGCCCTCCCCAAACGGGCTCAGGGCAGCTAACAGCAGTCACAATTCAATGACAGATTCACATTATAACAATAAAACATTATTAAAACATTAAAATATTAAAACAGTTTAAATACAGTTCAGTTCAGTTCAGTTGTTAAATTGCAATTATATTCATGGTCTATGGCCAGAGGCTTGTTCAGAGTCCCATGATATTTCCGATTTTACATCACGGCATGCAGCTCTTGGCCCTTAAGGCTGGAGTATGATCTTCTCGCCACAACCATTCCTTATATCCAGGGTCAATTCACACATTGCAAAATTCTTGAGTCTGTCACAGGGATTTCTGACTAGTTGTGCACTGGGAGTTCAGAAGTGTACATAGACCCAATTTGAATCAGAACCCTGATACTCAGAGAAAAGTGAGTTAAATATTGGAAGTACCTTGTGTGATGCCCCTATGCCCAGAACCTCCAGAAGCAAGTAACCACAGAGTAGGCAAGGCAGGCACACACTAAGGCCGTTTTCGCACTAGCGTTTACTCCGGCGTAGCACCCCATTTACCTCCGGATCTTTTCCTGGTTTTCCCACCTGTTGCTCCGGCGCTGCGGTTTGCTCCGGCATTGCAGGGGTTTCACGCCGGAGTATCTAGATCCACCTCCTTCCGGAGTTTTTGAAAACCTCCGGATCCACTCCGCGGAGTTTTCTGTGGGAAATCCATCCACGCCGGATCGACTGCTGTGTGGGCGGCACCCTCTCCCTTTCCATCCTCCCACCCCATCCACCCCCTTGGCCAATCATCAGCCTTTCGCGGCGCTTCCCCAAAGTGCCGGCACGGCCATTTTTTTTTTAAACTTCACAGTTTTGCGTAATAGCGATATTTCGAAATTACAAATAGAAAAAAAAACCCTCCTGGAATAGCCTCAATTGCCACTTCAATTGGTTTCGTTAGAATTTTTTTTATTATTATTATTGACTTTAGTTGCGTTATTTCGCTGTTGCGTTATCTCGATAATGCGAAAACGACCATTGTTGGGGGGGGGGAATCTAGTGCCGGTGCGGGCCAAAGCGTTTATGTGTGTGTGTTTTAAAAAGGGAATGCCTCCCTCAGCTGTGCCACCAGGATTTCTGGACCTGCACAAAATCGCCATGTATAAAATGGGAAGTTGGAGTCCTGCATTCTTCTCCCTGGCTACATTCCGCTCGGTTAGACAATAGACGCGAGCTCGCTCTTCACACGCGCCACAGAAGGGGAAGGAGAGAATGGGGTGGGGGGGGAGCTCTGGCAGCAGGAATCAGTCAGGTCCCCGTTGCAAGCGCCAGCCGGGGAGGGGAAAGAGAGCGGAGGAAATTTGGGGGGGGAATCTAGTGCTTCAGAATTTGGGGGGGGGGATCTAGTGCTAGGATTCTCCACTGTGAATGCTTCTGTTAATACATAAAGGGCTGTGGAGGATTCTACAGCTGCAGCCAATCCATAATAATAATAAATAATAATAATAAATTTTATTTCTATCCCGCCCTCCCCACCTCGGCAGGCTCAGGGCGGTTAACAACATTTCATAAAAACATATAATGGTTAAAACTTTTACATTTAACAATATAAAACAGTAACATTAACTTAATAACATTAAAACAATCCAGTAAGTGCAGTTATTCAGCGGTGTGGTCTTAACCGCATTGGCGGGTGCTTAATTGCCGATCTTCTTAACAGTCCAGGTATGCAAGTTTAAAAAGGGCGGTCTTGCAGGCCCTGCGGAACTGGTCAAGGTTCCGCAGGGCCCGCACCTCCTCGGGGAGTCGGTTCCATAGGGTAGGGGCCGCGACTGAAAATGCCCGTACCCTAGTATTCTGATATTTAGTCTCCCTCGGCCCGGGGATGGTCATTAGATTTTTCCCAACTGATCTCAGTGCCCTCTGGGGTTCATACGGGGAGAGACGGTCCCTCAGGTAGGTAGGTCCTCGGCCATATAAGGCTTTAAAGGTAAGCCTTTATAAGCAGCAGCAGCACACGTGATGCGGTTTGTCCACGAAAAGAAGGGGAGGGAACAGCTCGATGTTACGTTAGTACGTTAGTATGTCATTACGCAACCAGACTTGCGCTTAAAAAAAAATGATTGACAGGGCATCGAACTCAAGTCAATGCCAGTGGGAAAACGATTTGAGCCGGGGCTTCAGGGAAGGCGACTCCGCAAAGAGTCACTAGTGGGAAAACGAGAAAAATGATCCGGACATAATTGCGCCGCGGAATAAGGGGAGCAAACGCTAAGTGCGAAAACGACCTAAGCACCTTCCCGTTTACTCTCTATTGTCTCCCTTTGAGATGAAGATGAGCAGTCCTAGGGAAAAGCAACTTCCTTCCTGCTCCCTTTCTCTCTCTTCCTCTTTCCATCCACACAAGAAGGGTGCAGGATGTTCTTCTCTGGATCCATCCCCATCCACCAGATAGAGAGTTTAGGATCTGTCTCTTTCTCTTAATCTGTATTATCACACATGTATTTCTGTAATGAAGTACTTATTGTTTAGTTTAAACGAGAAATGGTGGCTCTATGTAACTTTGCAACCACATGGTCTATTTAAAAACAGTACAAGCAGCTTTAAAGCTTTGTGCGCTCTGCTCTACTAACTAAAGAAGGATCTGGGCCTACCAGAACCAGTACCCTTCCCAGCATTAAGCTTTCTTCCTGTGCAGTTTTTCCAACCCAGAACTGCCTTGGGAAGCTGCTGATTGCCACAATGGAAAAGGGAAATTAAGCTTGGCCTAAGGACACCCCTTGCCCATAGACTATACATGCCTGCCCATAGAGAAAGCACTGTTAGTGTACTGTTAGTGACACACCATCAAAAACTGGGAGGGGAATTTCTCTTCCCAGAGCGCCACGACCCAAGCAAAGGACCTCCGTCTTCATTGGATTCAACTTCAACCTACTCAGCCTGAGCCAACCTGCCACGGCTTGCAATGCTAGGTCCAGATTTTTTGGGACGCAGTCAGCCCGTCCGTCCATTAGTAGATACAGCTGGGTGTCATCTGCATATTGGTGACACCCAAGCCCATACCTCCGGGCAACCTGGGCAAGGGGGCGCATGTAGATGTTAAATAACATCAGAGAGAGGACTGCCCCTTGTGGCACCCCACAATCTAGTGAGTGCCTCTGGGACAGCTCTCCCCCAATTGCCACCCTTTGTCCCCGACCATCAAGGAAGGAGGAAAGCCACTGTAAGGCTGACCCCCTGATCCCTGCGTCGGCGAGCCAGCGGGTCAGTAACTGATGGTTGACCGTGTCGAACGCAGTCAACAGATCTAACAACATCAGCACCACCACGCCACCTCAATCCAGATGCCGCTGGAGATCATCTACCAAAGCGACCAGCACTGTCTCCATCCCATGACCCGGGCGGAAGCCAGACTGGTGAGGATCTAAGATGGAAGCGTCATCCAGAAAACCCTGCAACTGTAATGCTACTGCCCTCTCGGTAATTTTACCCAAAAATGGTAAATTTGAGACCGGTCGATAGTTTGCCAATTCGGCCGGATCTGCTGTAATCTTTTTCAAGAGAGGGCGGACCAAAGCCTCTTTAAAAGGTGTTGGAAAACGCCCCTCTAAGAGGGATCTATTTACGATGTCCTGTATAGGACATCTAAGTTCCCTCTGGCAAGATTTAATTAGCCAAGAGGGGCATGGGTCCATATCACAAGTTGTTGGGTGTACCGCCAAGAGGATTCCGTCAATTTCCCCCAGGCTAAGGGTGTCAAAGTGATCCAGAACTGAACCAGAAGACGGACACGGAGCCTCAAGTTCTTGCACTGGTGGGTTAAGAGTGTAAACTGATACAAAGTTAGGATCAAATGGCAAAACAGTGTAATAAGCAAACTGGAATACCGTTTGGCCTGGATAGCATTTGCATGGGAAACCAATAAAAGGTAATAAAAATTGCCTGTTAATTGCTCTTGCTAGGTAAAACATAAGGACATGTATTTCCTAGTGATGTTCTTGTCCACATAATTTACTTTCTAGTAAATTTCTAGTTTGCTGTTAGAAAAAAAGACTACAATAAAATATAGTGAAAATGGGTTAAGTATGTGTAATGAGATAAACAGCCAATATCCCTTATTTGAGTATGTCAGTGCTGAAAATAGCGATTGAGGAGGACAATGGTTATCCACCCAGAAGAGGGTGGAACAGGCATTAGAAAAGCAATCTGCATAATCCCTCCTATTCATCCCTCACTCCCCTTCCCTCCTTCTTCCCCATTACGCCACTTCAGCCACTAAACCTAGACAGCACTTTTTGCATTGGGCCTATGACGTGTCCAGTTAACAGTTGCCATCTCCCGGGCGGGAGAAAGCACCAAAATTGTGTTTTTAAATGTGTTTATGATTGTCTGGAGATCAGTTGCTAGTATATCTGGGAGGGGGATGTTTTAGTATAGGTCCTACTGTGGGGGATGTGGAATGTTACAGTGCATAGCCCAATCTTGTCAGATCTTGGAGGCTAAACTAGGTTGGTATTTGGATGGGAGACCACCAAGGAATACTCTGCAGAGGAAGGCCAGACTGCAGAGATCAGTCCCCCTAGAAAAAATGTGGGGCCTAGAAATCTTACAGAATTAGCAACAGATCTCCAAAGATGTTGGAGGGTGGACTGTATGGCATTATACCCTGCTGAGGTGTCTCAGGTATAAAACTATTTATCCTCCTTGCCCTTTCCTGAACCCCACCCTCCCCTGGCTTCACCCCCAAATCTCCAGGAGTTTCCCATCCCAGAGTTGGGAACCATATTTGGAATTCTAATTGTGGTATTCCCTGAATGTGGGGATGTATGGCATGTGGTGGTCCATATTGCTTTTTGGGGTGCAGAGGGCAGTCAATCAAAATAGTTCCTTATTCAGCTCTCCTTTGAAATACAGGCTTCTTGGTGGCACTCCAAATGGAAGCTTGTGGTGCCAGAAGCAGTGTTTGGACCGGGCAGCACTGCATATCTTCTTGCAGGGGACAGTGTCCCAAGCGTGGGCATGTGTCACTTGGGGTGGTCCAAACGTTGTTTTGGGATACAGCCTGGCCCCAGCGTTTGCCTCTTTGAGTTTCCTGGGGGCACCTTGCTCTGCAGCAGCTGGCGCAAGAACCGCTCATTGGACCATGAGGCAGCACTTATCTTCTTTAAGGGTAGAGTCCCCTGAACAAGGGGGTGTATGATATATGGGGGTCCAAACCTTATTTGGGGGTTCAGAGCTTTCAGTGTTTTGGGTTGAATTAATGAATAAGTAACAAATAAGGAATGAATAAGGAACTGCGAATAAGGACCCAACTTCAGCCTCCTGAAGTCAGTGGGAAGTGGGGATTGAACACACAACCCTATGATTACCAGGTAAGCTATAGAGGCTCATAGTGATTACTCAGAGCAATAGTACCACCTTGTGGATGAAACACGTCAAAACAACCGCAATAGACAAGAACTGTAGTAAATGAGAGAAACAATGACCGATTTCGCACACAGCTTACCCCACGAAAACGTTCTTCTTCTCTGCGCAGCATCCGTCGGATTTCCCACTATCTGTGCTGGAGTTACAGGAAGTGCCACAGCTTTTGCGTAGCAAACGTAAACTTGGTTTTAGCAGTTTACATTTTCTACGTGAAAGCCACAACACTTCCTGTAACTCTGGCACAGATAGTGGGAAATCCAATGGACACTGCGCAGAGAACAGGAACGTGACTGCGTGGTAAACTGTGTGCGAAATTGGTAAGTGTAAATGCTTGGTCAGAGAAAAGCTTTCCCAACATCAGCTCTCTGCATTCCTTTAAGTGACAGTGCCAAATATTTGCCTGGGACCTTCTGCATGCCTCTAGCTGCATTGAGCTAGAACAGCTCCCTCCCTGTCCACAGCAAAATAACAAATCACATCCATTTAAAAAAAGAAACCCATGGCTTATCCACTGTAGCTGCATTGGAATCAAATTATTATTAAGCTGTGCCTTGCCAGGGACTGAGCACATTGCAGAGACCTTGGCAGCTGGGGAATTGCTGAAAACTTTTGAGTTCGTGTGAAGGGCTGAAGGTGAAGGTGGTTGTGGCTGATTGATTAGAGTGGCTGTGTTGCCCACCCTCTTTGCATTATTAAGCTGTGCCTTGCCAGAGAGCTAAAGGGCTCTTGGCCTGTGGCTCTTAGCCTGGGGGCTGTGTAAGGACCAGGAACCCAGATTCCTTGTGTTCCCAATAAAGTAAGTAGACTCTCCAAGCGGGGAGCCACATAAACAAACAAGGTTTAAAAGGGGACTGCATATTTTTTAAAAGCTATCATGAAGGTAGAAGGCCAGCAGGGGGGTGGGGGTTTTCCAGTGTTTTGCATTGAGTGTCACATGTATGACTATCTGCCCACAGGACAGAAGTCTTGGGTGTGTGTTCGATGCAAGGAGCTCCTGGTCCTCAGGGAACGCGTTCGTACCCTTGAGGCTGAGGTGACTGACCTGGAGAAGCAGAGACAGTCAGTTAGGCACTCGCAGAAGACTCTCAGGGACATGTTAGTTGAGCCCCGCTCTGAACGTGGCAGCCCTATTGCTGCCAGGGAGCCTGAGGGTTGAGAGGGAACAGGGCACCAGGCTGAGGATAAGGGGAATGCACCCTCAGAAGGGACCTCTTCTTTGGTTGGTGAGCGGGTATCCTTTTGCACCAAGGAACCATCCCTGGGTGGGGAGAGAGGGAGGGTCTTGGTAGTTGGTGATTCGATCCTTAGGCAAGTAGACAGCTGGGTGGCAAAACCACGTAATGATCATATGGTGACTTCCCTGCCTGGTGTGAAGGTAGCGGACATTACGTGTGTAGTAGATAGGCTGATAGACAGTGCTGGGGAGGAGCCTGTGGTCGTGGTGCATGTTGGCACCAACGATGTGGGGAAATGCAGTTGTGAGGTCCTGGAGGAAAAATTTAGGCTGCTAGGTGGGAGACTTAAGGCCAGGACCTCCAAGGTAGCCTTCTCAGAAGTGCTACCTGTTCCACATGCAGGGCTGGAGAGACAGGCACAAATTAGAAGTCTCAGTGTGTGGATGAGACGATGGTGTAAGGAGGAAGGGTTTAAGTTTGTTAGGCACTGGGATGCTTTCTGGAACAAGCGGGAGCTGTACCAAAAAGATGGTCTCCACTTGTCCCCAGATGGAACCAGGCTGCTGGCACTTAAAATCAAAAAGGTGGCAGAGCAGTTTTTAAACTAAATCTTGGGGGAAAGCCGACAGGAGATGAAATGTCTCTGGTTCGGGAAGACTCATCTCAAAGAGATGAAGGGTTAGCTGATACTTTTCTACTGGGTAATGGAATAGAGTTGTCCACTGAGACGGTGACAAACAAAATGGACTGCCTGCCAGAGTCTCCAGGCGTCAGGAGGAAGGTGGTGGGCCTAGCTTGCCTGGGAAATTATAGATGTTTGTACGCAAATGCTAGAAGTCTTCAAAGTAAAATTGGTGAGTTGGAATGTTTAGTGTTGGGGGAAAACATAGCCATTGTGGGCATTTCAGAAACTTGGTGGAATGAGGAGAATCAGTGGGACATGGTGATTCCTGGATATAAGGAAGGATAGGGAGGGAAGGGTTGGAGATGGGGTGGCTCTGTATGTCAGAGAGGGTATATGGTCCAGTAAGACTGAGGTCAGAGAATTGGACTTCCTTATAGAAATGCTTTGGGTTGAAATAGAGGGCCCAAAAGGCAATTTAACTATGGGAGTTTGTTATCGCCCACCAAATCAAAAGACAGAGGACGACTATAATATGATGGAAGGCTTAAAGATGGTGGCTAGATGAAAAAAATTGTGTCATCATAGGTGATTTTAACTACTTGCAGATTGATTGGGTCAATATGTGTTCTGGTCGAGAGAAAGAGACTGAGTTTCTAGATGCTCTCAATGACTGTGCTATGGAGCAGATGGTCACAGAACCTACCAGGGGTGGGGCGATCCTGGATTTGGTCCTATGTAATGCCCAAGACCTGGTGAGAGATGTAAAAGTGATCGCACCGCTTGGGAGCAGTGACCATAACGTTATTCACTATTTGTATAAATAGGGAATTGCCCCAAAAGACCGGCATGACCACATTTAACTTTAAAAGGGGTAAATTCTCTGAGCTGCGGAGGCATGTGAAGAGGAAATGTGGCAGATGAGATTCAATGTGGCCAAGTGCAAAGTAATGCACATTGGGGCCAAGAATCCCAGCTACAAATACAAGTTGATGGAGTGTGAACTGGCAGAGACTGACCAAGAGAGAGATCTTGGGGTCATAGTAGATAACTCACTGAAAATGTCAAGACAGTGTGCGATTGCAATAAAAAAGGCCAACGCCATGCTGGGTATTATTAGGAAGGGTATTGAAAACAAATAGGCCAGTATCATAATGCCCCTGTATAAATCGATGGTGCAGTCTCATTTGGAATACTGTGTGCAATTCTGGTCACCGCACCTCAAAAAGGATATTATAGCATTGGAAAAAGTGAAGAAAAGGGCAACTAGAATGATTACAGGCTTGGAACACTTTCCCTATGAAGAAAGGTGCTCTTTAGCTTGGAGAAACGTCGACTGCGGGGTGACATGATAGAGGTTTACAAGATTATGCATGGGATAGAGAAGGTAGAGAAAGATGTACTTTTCTCCCTTTCTCACAATACAAGAACTCGTGGGCATTCAATGAAATTGCTGAGCAGTCGGGTTAGAACGGATAAAAGGAGGTACTTCTTCACCCAAAGGGTGATTAACATGTGGAATTCACTGCCACAGGAGGTGGTGGCGGCTACAGGCATAGCCAGCTTCAAGAGGGGGTTAGATAAAAATATGGAGCAGAGTTCCATCAGTGGCTATTAGCCACAGTGTGTGTGTGTGTGTGTGTGTGTGTGTGTGTGTGTGTGTGTATATAAATTATTGGCCACTGTGTGATACAGAGTGTTGGACTGGATGGGCCGTTGGCCTGATCCAACATGGTTTCTCTTATGTTCTTACGTTCTTAAATAATTGAGGTTGCAAGCTTTCATTGTTATAGCAGAATTGGACACTATAAAATCTTCCACAATTACACATTTACAGGCATTTTTAAGAGAATCACCACAGCATTGAATTTACCAAGGAAAAGCTTACAAGTAAAATCATGTTTTTACTGTCCTACAGATTAGCTGTTTTCCCAATTGAAACCATTTTTAAAAAATACTTAATTAACACATGTCACGTTACTATTCATTTTAGTTACCTATTCATGCTGGAGTTACAAACAGCACTACATAGAACTTAATCTAGCACTGGACAAATAAAAACAACAGTGCTTTTCTACTGATATTTTGTATTGCATACATTTGGTTTGGCATTTTTCAAGGCCATCCATACTGAAAACTGAGCAAGGTGGATTTTAAAAAATTAAAACAAATAATATGGAAACAGTAAATCAGATTTTTTAGATGTTCCGTTTGAAACCTTTGGTAGCCAGAAACATGCAAGGTTATAAATGCATACTTGGTGAACCCAAGGTGAGTCTTCTACCAGCACTATTCCAAACATAATTAGGCTGTAATATTTCACAGGCTGCATCTACGCACCCATGCCACAACAGCAGAAGGGTTTCTGGGAACTGGCAGAAATGACGTTCCACATGCTCTGTCACTGCACAACTCACTGCTTTGACTGCTCCCAAATACCAAAGTGCAGAGTTAACAGTAATTGTGAAGGGCTTCCTGAAGCCCAGAACCCATCCCTGCTTCCCTCATTTTCACTTTCCCCGCTGAGCCCCACTATCATGCTACAACATGGCTTGGCAGGAAAACTGGGGAGGGAGAGGAGCCATTAAGAAGGCCACAGAAGCAGGCACATGGCTGTAAACTGTCTCGTGCCATTTCGAAAAGGTATCCTTCCTCCAGCCACAACCACTCACAATTCATGCTTTGAACTGGAGAACAACAGGTTTTGTTTGATGGGGAAAGCCTTAAGAAGCCCACATGTCATGTTCCGAATAAGTACAGAGTCTTAGGTTTGTGATCTGTAGGTTTTTATTGTTATTATTATATGTTGTGATCCACCTTGAGCCCGTTTATGGGAAAGGGCAGAATATAAGTCTACTAAATAAATAAATAAAATGTGGACATTAACACTTAATGTGGAAGCAGCCTAAGTACATCTTAATAAATGTAGTAGGATTTGTCACTCTTGTGTATGTGGACCAAAGTGAAGACTATTATATGTACTGGGGACTCAGGAACAATGGGCAGCAGAATCCAAATACCTGTTGCCCTGCTCCAATCACAAGCCCCTTACTGGTTTGATCCAATGTCATGCTAGCACGGGAACCTTGAATTGTATATAAGTGGCCCCTTGGCCCAGTTCTCCAGTCTTTTAGTGCAGCCCTATACCCTACTGTACTTAATAAAGAGCTATGATCACTACCACCTTGTTTCTTCCTTGCATTGAACTCACAATATTATAGTAAAAAAAAATTAGCACTGGGCCCAATGAATGTATATATCTCTCTTCTGAGCTGAAAGTGGCCATAAAACTAATCTATATTGAACATCTCATTAGCAAATCCAACTACTGCTTAGTGAGTTACTTAAAATATTGCTATCCCCTATGTCCTCAGCTCAAAGCAGTTTACAATACCAAACCATTTTTAGAAGAATTAAAATCTATTAATCAGTTTTAAATAATAGTTAACAAAACACAGAAACCATTCAACAGCAGCTGATTGCTACAGTTGGATGCCCTTCAGAATAAAAAGGTTTGCTCCGCCTCTGAAAAGATACAAGAGAGGACCAATTCCATGCTCCATCTGTGGGAGGACATTCCTTGGGGCTAGAACAGTGAAGGCCCTGGTCATCATAGCTGTAACTCCTACTACGAAGGCATAGGGTCCAATCCACTGATTTAACTGCCACATAGTTTTGTACAGGGACATAGCTTCAAGAAATCCTGCGATACAAATCTATGTACTTTACCTGGATAATTTTGGCAGCCACCAGCTGTGGATCCTCTCTGCCAATGTCCATTGAACAAAGTTTGGCTCCATTTATGAACCTCATTGCTTGTCAGAGTGTCAGGAGTCAAGTTGCAAATCTCAAGCCTTGTAAACTGCCTTTGAAAATCTGAGAAGGACATCCTGCCATCAGAAGAGCACACAAGAATGCTTAGCAAGTCTGAAATATGGCCATACCCTCTTGTCATTGATTTAGTTTCTTCAGAAGCAGCAAACAGCAATAGCATGAGGGAATAACTTGGCATTCCACTTCACAAAGCTTTAGAAATTGCCATCAATATTTAAGACCTAACATTTTCAATGATTAATGTTCTCAAAGCCACTCATGCTAGCCTTAGCTCATACTGGGTTGAATTCTAGTGTATTTGCCCCTGCCCTGCAATTGGTAACTGTTTCCCACATTATTTGTTGTAGATCTCAGACCAAGAAAGTACTCTTCCTAAAAAAGTAAAAAAGAAGAGCAAGAACTGACCCTGTGAAGCCTGATAATGCTAGCAGTCCAAACAGCCATCACTCCAGCCATTCATAGGCTTGCCCAGGGCTTTTTGGTAGAAAAAGCCCAGCAGGAACTCATTTGCATATTAGGCCACACCCCTGATGTCACCACTGTTTCATGCAGGGTTTTTTGCAGAAAAAGCCCAGCAGACCTCATTTGCATATTAGGCCACACACCCCTGACACCAAGCCAGCCAGAACTGGGTTCCTGTGCGTTCCTGCTCAAAAAAAGCCCTGGGCTTGCCAATCCCCAGGTCCCAGCGGGGGTTCTGCTGATTTCCTGGGCTCCTTCCCACTCCCAGTCAGCAGGCCAAAGCCCCACCCCCACAGACACCATGTCCCTTTTCACCTCCAGAGGCTTCAGACTCCACTTGGGATGGTGTGTCTGTGTCTTTAAGGCTGAATGAAGGCCGGGGGGGGGGAGGAGCAGGCAGAACAAGATGGCTGCTCCCAGAGACTGTGAAAGCAGCCCAGACCCTCCGTTGGTTGCACAATCTTTTCAGAGGTTGTTTGCATAGGGAAGGTAAACTTGAACTTTTGGTTGCTTATGAAGAAGTTGGAAGTTCAGCAATTCATGAGTAGAGATGCCAATCCCCCGCTTCAGAGTCATCAGAAACGGGGGGCGGGGGAGGGAAATGTCTGCTGGGCACATCATTATTCCTTATGGAGATCGATTCTCATAGGGTATAATGGAGCTCTCATAGGGTATAATCTGGGGCTCTGGAGAGGCTGTTTTTTATTTATTTATTTATTTATTTATTTATTTATTTATTTATTTATATTGGGATTTATACCCCGCCCTTCGCACCGAAGTGTCTCAGGGCGGCTTACAACATGATAATTCAAATACTACAATTTAAAACACTTACAAGTAAAATTAAAACCATAAATTAATAAAAGCAAGATAGATAAAAACCGGCGGTCTACAGATGCATTTTGTTCCATCCAAAAGATTTCCTTGTCAGTCAGTATTATAGGCCTGCCGGAAGAGGGCTGTCTTACAGGCCCTGCGGAACTGCCCTAGGTCCCGCAGGGCCCGCACCTCCTCCGGCAGCTGGTTCCACCAATAAGGTGCCGTTACTGAGAAGGCCCGATCCCTGGTGGATTTTAGACGGGCCTCCTTTGGCCCGGGGACTACCAACAGGTTTTGTGAACCCGAGCGTAGTACTCTCTGGGGAACGTGTGGGGAAAGACGGTCCCTAAGGTAGACAGGTCCTAGGCCATATAGGGCTTTAAAGGTAATAACCAACACCTTGTACCGGACTCGGAATATTACTGGCAGCCAGTGCAGATCCCGGAGCCCCGGCCGAATGTGCTCCCGTCTTGGGAGCCCTAATAACAGCCGGGCAGCAGCGTTCTGCACCAACTGCAGTTTCCGGGTCCGGCACAAGGGTAGCCCCATGTAGAGGGCATTACAGTAGTCTAACCTCGAGGTGACCGTAGCATGAATCACTGTTGCCAGGTCGTCACGTTCCAGGAAGGGGGCCAACTGCTTCGCCCGCCGAAGGTGAAAAAACGCGGACTTGGCAGTGGCTGCTATCTGGGCCTCCATTGTCAGTGAAGGCTCCAACAGCACCCCCAGGCTCTTAACCCTGCCCGACGCTGTTAGTGGCGCGCCGTCAAAAACTGGCAGGGGGATTTCCCTTCCCGGGCCGCAGCGACCAAGGCACAGGACCTCTGTCTTCGCCGGATTCAGCTTCAGCCCGCTCAGCCTAAACCACCTAGCCACTGCCTGTAACGCTCGGTCCAGATTTTCTGGGGCGCAGGCGGGCCGGCCATCCATAAGCAGATAGAGCTGGGTGTCATCAGCATATTGATGACACCCGAGCCCGTACCTTCGGGCAATCTGGGCAAGGGGGCGCATGTAGATGTTAAATAACATCGGGGAGAGCACCGCCCCTTGAGGCACCCCGCAATCAAGCGTGTGTCTCCGGGACAGTTCCTCCCCAATCGCCACCCTTTGTCCCCGACCGTCAAGGAAAGAGGAAAACCATTGCAAGGCCAACCCCTGAATCCCTGCGTCGGCAAGGCGGCGCGCCAGAAGCCGATGGTCGACCATATCGAACGCTGCCGATAGGTCCAACAACATCAGCACCGCCGAGCCGCCTTGATCCAGATGCCGCTGAAGGTCATCCACCAGGGCGACCAGCACCGTCTCCGTCCCGTGGCCCGGGCGAAAACCAGACTGGTAGGGGTCAAGGATAGAAGCGTCCTCCAGGAAGCTCTGTAGCTGCAACGCCACTGCCCTCTCGATAAGTTTGCCCAAAAAGGGCAAATTCGATACCGGCCGATAGTGTGCCAATTCGGTCGGATCTAACGATGTTTTCTTCAAGAGGGGACGGACCACCGCCTCTCTGAGCGCTGATGGAAAATGCCCCTCCAGTAGGGATCTATTTATGATATCCCGTAGAGGCACCAAATTAATCTCCCCTGGAGAAAATGGCTGCTTTGAAAGGTGCATTTTAATGGCATGCTGAGGTCCCTCCCCAACCTCAAAGTCTCCAGGTATTTTCTAACACAGACCTGGCAACCCTGCATTTGGCCCATATGCAATGGCTTGAGGGAACTCAGAGAGATGACCACATCCTCTCTGGGTTGAGTGTAGGGAAATGTACACATCCCAAACTGATGTTATTGTTATGCTGAGGCCACTGATTCAAGTGAAAATTGACAGCATGGCACAGACCCCTGCTCCCCCACCATTATAGAGAACTGTAGAGATCGCTTTAGTTTCAGTTTGCACAGGGGCCAGCCAAACCAGAGGCAACAAAAAGATCATCTGATGAGTTGCCACATAATTGCTCTTTTTACATTACCATTCTAAACCAGATGTTATTCATTGTTGGCCCAATTTTGAGTAAAGTGATACAGGAATGTGAGTTTCATACAGCAAATTTCCTTCTGTTAATGAGCTATCTCTGAAACGCTATGGTCATTTCAAATAGTGCCACTTTTTCCCACATGATTTTCCTCAGCATTTTTAAACATTCTAATGTGAGTGCTATAGTACTAAACCACTATAGTAGTTTATCACTATAACAGTCACACTAGATAATTTTTAAAAGTCCATAAGAGAAGCCATGTTGGATCAGGCCAATGGCCCATCCAGTCCAACATTCTGTGTCACACAGTGACCAAAAAAACCCCCAAGTGCCATCTAGAGGTCCACCAGTGGAGCTAGAAGCCCTTCCACTGTGCCCCTCCCAAGCACCAGAATACAGAGCATCACTGATCCAGACAGAGAGTTCCAATGATAAGCTGTGGCTAATAGCCACTGATGGACCTTTGCGCCATATACTTATCCATTCCCCTCTTTGCGCTGTCTACACTTGTAGCCGCCACCACCTCCTGTGGCAGTGAATTCCACATGTTAATCACCCTTTGGGTGAAGAAGTATTTCCTTTTATCAGTTCTAACCCGACTGTTCAGCAATTTCATAGAATGCCCATGAGTTCTTGTATTGTGAAAAAGGGAGAAAAGTACTTCCTTCTCTACCTTCTCTATCCCATGCATAATCTTGTAAACCTCTATCATGTCACCCCGCAGTCGACGTTTCTCCACGCTAAAGAGACACAAGCGTTTTAACTTTTCTTCATAGGGAAAGTGTTCCAACCCTTTAATAATTCTAGTTGCCCTTTTCTGCACCTTTTCCAGTGCTATAATATCTTTTTTAAGGTGCGGTGACCAGAAGATCGCATGGTGAAAAAGGGTAGGGGGGAAGCAGCATTGTAGGATGTGCCATGAACATTTTAAACAGCACACCACAACGATTTAGAAGCTCAATGAAGGGGGTGGGGGAGGGGAAAGCAGCTTCTCTCAAAAACAGCTCAACCATGCTTTGCTAACCTGATATGTGGATTTTTATGAAGAAGTAAATAAATTCTGCGAGCAGCCAGTGATTAAAATAGGTCTGTCCGAAATAACAGGAAAAAATCCATTAGCAACCAGTCACTAAAACAGAATATAAAGGCAGTTTGAAAAGGGTCAGTATGAGAACACAGCTGAGAATTTACCATGTTTGCTCACATTTTTCCTTGCTCACATTTTGAAAACACATGTGGGAAAGTAGCCAGAAAATAACAGTACACAAGAATCTTTTGAATGCCATAATTTTCAGGAAGAAGTATGAAACAGATAGCACATAAAGCTCCTGGGATCTTCTCTGAAGTTCACATCTCTGCCTCATGTCTCACAATTTTGACATTATAAAGAAATGCCTTCAGCATTTTCTGGCTGCTTCCTTATGTACAGCATTTCAAGAACAGTGAGTAATTAAATGTCATTTTTCAGAATTCTCATGGACATTTCTCCAGTAACATATCAGTTACAGGCTGTAATCCACTGAAATGTATATTGATTTAGCATACATATTTAATAATAGATTGTGTTGGTTATGTGCATTACAAGATTTTTAAATCTGATGTTTCTACTTTAAAAGCACTCTCAGTGACTAATAATAATAATAATAATAAATTTTATTTTTATATCCCGCCCTCCCCCACCAAAAGGCGGGCTCAGGGCGGCTCACAGACATGACTACGTCATGATTCAATTAAAAGCAAATAAACATTATGAATACAATACAATTACATATATAGATTAAAATACATAAAAATAGGTGCTATAATTTCTGGTGTCACAATTACATATTATCAGCTTCAGTTACAACATAAGATGGCTAGAGTTAGAATGATTTTATCAAGTTAGTCTGGTCCTAATTCAAATGCGAGTTGGAAAAGAGAGGTTTTGCAAGCCCTGCGGAACTGGTTCAGGTCCCGCAGGGCTCGCACCCCCTCTGGGAGTTGATTCCACCAGCGCGGGGCCACTAATGAGAAGGCTTGCTCCCGAGTTATCTTCATTCTAGCCTCTCTTGGCCCAGGGATTTGTAGGAGGTTTTGGGAGCTAGATCTTAACGCTCTCTTAACAAAGTCAACAGACAGTAAATTCCAAATATAAAAGGAGAAATAATAAAATCCTTAATAATAAAACTGTAATGGTATTGGGAAAGTAGAGCTCTCCCATTGGTTGAAACCTGAGCTCGAACAACCATTGGCCTATCACCCGTCATTCCACACCTCTTCACACCTATTGGCTCACTCCCCTATCCCCTACCCACATCAGCCTCTGAACAATGGAAGCAACTGCCAAAACCCTCCCATACACTCTTGCCACTGACAGGCACACATTGTCAAGTCTGCTGTATTTTGGTCAAACTGCATCATCCTAACTTTGGTTCAGAAGTAAAGGGTTCTGGGTAAACCACACTGAACACCAAATGCTGCTAGCTAACTTTCCTCACCCCCTCACCGTCCCTTTGTTGTGTAGCCTGCTTTGAAATGGTGATATGGGAACAAGATAGTGGAGCCTTCTCAGGCAGGGTGTCTGTGGGAGTGTGAAGGCGCCAAGGCCTCAGCTTGGGAACGAAGTAGTAACATCCTGATGTGAATATACACTGCATAGAATGCCCCTCCCTCAGGAATCCTTTTGATCTATACCTTAAATGCTTGGTTAATGTCTATGTACCCCAGTCCTTCAATCTCTACCATGGTCTATAGTTCTGTCTTCAATAAACTAGTAACTTTGTTTCAACCAAAGACTCGTTATTGAATTCAGCCGACTTGACATTTTGAAGGACTCCCTATCTTGGAGTTCAACCTTTCCGGCAACTTGAAAGGCTATGACCGACCAGATTCCGGACAACGGAGAACTCCCAGCCAGAGCAGAGGGGGCCGAGACAACCTGGCACATCCACAGTGCCAGAAGGACCGCGGCCTCCCCCCCCCCAGTTTCAGCTAGTGGTCACCCCCCGGCAATACCAACTGAGGACATCCACCGCGCTGATGGCCCAGGCCCCGATCCGCCGGGAGGCGATCATGACCCGCCACACCAAGCGGGTTCAACTGGCCGAGGCCGCGGCCGCCAACCCAGACGAGCTGGGCGAAGGAGCCGAAGCGCCCGTGACCCAACCCCCGGGCGGCGGAGGCAAAGGTGCGGAATGCGGGGCGGAGGACGTAGGACCGAAGCCCAAGGACCCGCACGATGAGGACTACGAGATGTTCCAGTCGATGGTCTGCCGTGAGGTCGACGGAGCGATAAGGGACCTCAAGGAAGAGATGCAGACCCTGACCGCGCAACTGGGGAGAGCACTGGGAGTGACCGGGACGTGCCCGCCGCAACCAGGGCCGACGGGGCCCCGAGGCCGCCCAAGCCAAGCGGTAGCAGCCGCCCCTGCGGGAGGCGCGGCTCCCCAAGCGCCGGCAGCACCCGGTGGAGCGCCGGCCACACACCCCGCCGCCCCGGCGGCGCCACAGGACCTGAGCGGGGGCCGAGAGCTGGATGCCATCTTCGACGGGGACCCGGAGGAGGTGAATTACTTTGCAATCCAGGCGAACAGCTTCATGTACTACTGGGGAGATTTGTTCTCAGACGAGGTCAGCCGAGTGGACTACCTGGGATCGAAGCTGAGGGGCGCAGCCAAAAGATGGTACGTGAGCCTGTGCGAATCCAACAGCCCGGTCCTGCACTTCGTGAACACGTTCGTGCAAGCCCTGCTGACCCAATACGAGGACCCCCTGCAGGAGGCCCGAGCGCTATCAGCGTTACAGAACATGAAGCAAGGGGCCCGATCCATCCAGGAATACGCGGCGGACTTCCAAGCCAACGCCGCCAGAGCCCGGAACTGGAACGAAGTGATGAAGATTGAGCACTTCACTAACGGGCTGAACCCCAGCATCTTGGACCGGGCGCTCACCCAAGCCAGTCCGGATACGCTGGTGGGATGGATCCAGCTGGCGGGCGAGGTGGAGACCAACCTAAAACGAGTGGCAACGCTGCGCCAAGCGTTGACCGGGAAAGGGGCGCCAAAACCTACCCCCGTGAAGACCGAGCCCACCAAAGCCAAAAATCCGGCGGTGGCCGCCCCGGCGAGGCCCCACCGTTGCTTCCAGTGCGGCGACCCAAACCACCTTGCCACCAACTGCCCTCAGCCCCCAGCAGGGAGTAATCCACCGCAGGGGCCGCCGAGACAGAGCACCCCGGTTCCCAAGAAGCCCTCCAGCCGCCCTAAGAATGCGGCGAAGAGCAGCGCGCTGATGGTGCAGGAGGAGCTCCAGGAGGAAGAGGTTCGGCTCTCCGCGGAGTTGGCTGATCTCGCGTGGGAAGAGGAGCCGGTGGGAAACGGGCCCGACCTGCTCTGAACAGTGCCAGCCAGCAGGTCGACCGGGAAAAGGCATCACTGACGGTGAGAGCTACGGGAAGACTGTATTTTGTAACGGTGAAGCTGCTGAACCCAAAATTGAGGAGGTTCCTGCAGATACGGGCCCTCATAGACTCGGGGTGCAACAGAGAACTAATTTCTCCCAAGGTGGTGGAGGCCCTCGGGATGGAGCGCTCGCAGCTGCCTCACCCTATGCTGTTTGAGCAGATGGACGAGTCAGTGATGGGAGGGGGGCCCTGTACACAAGAAACGGAACCATGCCCCCTAAGGATCGAGGGCCATTGGGACCAAGGGATTTTTGTAATTGCCCCAGCGTGCGCTTACCCGGTAGTTTTGGGGGTGGGGCGGCTAGAAAAACACGAGCCCCTCATCCGCTGGAAAGCCCAGACCATTAGATTTCCAGACCCAGACTGCAGCAACCATCTGTGGAACTAGGCGTGGGGGCTGCGGGCACCCGCCGCCAGAGAAAGGGCTTGCGTCCTGGTGGAGGAGGTGCACCACGTCCTGAACGCCTACCGCGACCTGATGGAAGTGTTTAGCGAGCGGGAGGCCAATCAGCTACCCCGCACACCGGAACACTGACTGTGCCATAGAGCTGATCCCTGGGGAGAGTCTGCCCCGGGCCAAACTCTACCAGATGGGTTGGGCCGAGAAAAAGGAACTGCGCAAATTCCTAGATCTGAACTTGGAGAGGGGCTTCATTTGACCCGCTATGGCCCCCCACGCGGCCCCCATACTGTTCAGAAAGAAAAAGGACGGATCGCTTAGGCTTTGCACTGATTTTCGCGGGATAAACGCGATCTCGATGTCCAACGCTTACCCCATCCCCCTCATCAAAGACTGTGTCGGGGGGGAAGATTTTTACGAAACTTGATTTGAGAGACGCGTACTTCCGAGTGCGCATCAAAGAGAGGGATGAGTGGAAAACGGCGTTTAACACTCCAATGGAGCAGTTTGAATATTTGGTCATGCCGTTCGGGTTGCAGGGGGCGCCAGGGGTGTTCATGAATTTCATAAATGATGTGTTGAGAAAATTTCTGTATAAGGGGGTGGTGGTGTACCTGGATGACATCATTATTTATTCCCAGGACGAGCAATCTCACGTGAAATTGGTAAGGGAGGTACTGAGCACAAGTTGTATGCAAAATTGTCAAAATGCGAGTTCCCCCGCACCGAATTAGACTACCTTGGGTTCAGAGTATCCAGTGAGGGGCTAGCTATGGATCCCGCCAAGGTGCAGGCAGTATTAGAGTGGGCCCCCCCCCCGAGGACACGTAGACAGCTCCAATCATTTCTCGGGTTCGCAAATTTTTACAGAGGGTTCATAGAGGGGTTCGCTCAGATCGCCCTGCCCCTGACTGAGCTCTTAAAGACAAAGGGGAAAGGGGAGGACGCAAAGCGCCCCGGGGCCAGGTTAAACTGGACGCCCCACTGCCAGTCCGCGTTCGACCGGCTCAAGCAACTTTTCACAAGCGAGCCGGTCCTGAGCCACCCTGATGAGCAAAAAGCCTTCGTGGTGCAATGCGACGCCTCCAACGTCGCCGTAGGAGCCATTTTCATGCAGAGAGACGGGGAGGGGAAACTGCAACCCTGTGCCTATATTTCGCGGAAGTTCTCAGATGAACAAAGAAACTGGTCAGTGTGGGACAAGGAGGCGTTCGCAGTCATGTTTGCGTTGAAAACCTGGAGGTCCTGGTTAGAGGAAGCTAAGGTGCCATTTGAGGTCTGGACAGATCACAAAAACCTCGAGGCACTCACAGGGAAAAGGAAGCTAAGCGAGAAGCAAATCAGGTGGGCGGGATTCTTTTCCAAATTTGATTTCACCCTAAAACACATCCCGGGGACCCGGAACTTCCTGGCTGACGCTCTGTCCAGACTCCCGCAGCACGAGAGCCAGAGAGAGGAGGTGGTAGACTCGTTAATATCCCCCACGCAAGTGGCAGCTATGGTCACCACCCGCTCGCAGAAGAAAAGGGAGCTGGATGGGATCAGTCGGGATTGCATCGCCTTAGAGACCGAAAGGGAGGGAGGAGGGCGGCCTGAGGGGGTGCAAAATGGGAAAGATGGGTTGTGGTACAAAGGCGAGAAGCTTTACATCCCGATGCCCCTAAGGAGGGAAATCTTGCAACTCTGTCATTCGTCCAAATTGGCGGGGCATTTTGGCTATGTGAAAACACTGCACTTAGTAAACCGGCAGTTCTGGTGGCCGTCCCTTAGAAGGGACGTGTCGGAATTTGTGACAGGCTGTCCGGTGTGCATAATGGCGAAGAAAAGGGGGGGAAGCCTCCCGGGCTATTACAACCGCTGGAGACGGCCAAACGCCCTTGGGCGATCGTGTCCATGGATTTCATAGTAGAACTCCCTCTTCAAGGGGGAAAACAGTGATCTTGGTGGTGGTGGAAACTTTCTCAAAGCAAGCCCATTTCATCCCTTGCACACAGCTACCCACCGCAAAGAAACTGGCCGCTTTGTTCTTTGATCACGTGGCAAAACACCACTCAATCCCCGACAAAGTCATTAGTGACCGGGGGCCTCAGTTAATTGCCACCTTCTGGCGGGAGTTCTGTAAATTACTAGGGATGGCGCAGGGGTTGAGTTCAGCTTACCACCCCCAGACTGACGGACAGACGGAGAGGGTGAACGGGGTGCTGGAGCAATATTTACGATGCTTCGTAAGCCAACGCCAGTCCGACTGGGTAGACCTACTCCCGTTTGCAGAATACACTTACAACAACAGCACTCATAGCTCCACCAAAGCCTCCCCCTTCTCAACGGTCTGTGGGTATGAGGGCAAACTGATCCCTATGCTACCTGGGGGGGGACCCAGGGACATCCTCAGCCTTTGAGCAATGGTGGCAGGGACCCAGCCAGTGCTGGCCGGCCATCCAAGAGAACTTAAAAGCAGCCAAGGAGGCTTACAAGAAGCAGTATGACAAGTCCCATGTGCCAGTTTGGGATTTAAAGGTTGGAGACTCAGTGTTTCTGTCAATGAAAAATCTACCCCTCTCCCAGCCCTCAAAGAAGCTGGCTTTTAAATTCCTGGGTCCATTTAAGATCAAACGAGTAATTAACCCAGTGACGGTAGAGTTGGATTTGCCTCCTGCACTTGGTAAAGTCCACCCTGTGTTTCATTGCAGCCTACTCCGCCGAAGTCCGGAACCGTCCAGTTGGCACCCTCAAGCACCAGCAGCCCTCCCCCTCCAAGGGGGATGCCAGAGCATACTGGCCCGCGAAGCCCTGTACTGTAAACGGGAACAGCTCCTTCCTCGGGCCCGTGCCGTGGAGGGGGCTTAGGGGGGGCAGTATGTCATCTGCTGTATTTTGGTCAAACTGCATCATCCTAACTTTGGTTCAGAAGTAAAGGGTTCTGGGTAAACCACACTGAACACCGAATGCTGCTAGCTAACTTTCCTCACCCCCTCACCGTCCCTTTGTTGTGTAGCCTGCTTTGAAATGGTGATATGGGAACAAGATAGTGGAGCCTTCTCAGGCAGGGTGTCTGTGGGAGTGTGAAGGCGCCAAGGCCTCAGCTTGGGAACGAAGTAGTAACATCCTGATGTGAATATACACTGCATAGAATGCCCCTCCCTCAGGAATCCTTTTGATCTATACCTTAAATGCTTGGTTAATGTCTATGTACCCCAGTCCTTCAATCTCTACCATGGTCTATAGTTCTGTCTTCAATAAACTAGTAACTTTGTTTCAACCAAAGACTCGTTATTGAATTCAGCCGACTTGACACACATGTGAGACACTTTGGTGGCTACTCTCCCTCAGAAGCCCTCACAAATGGCTCCCACTGTCCTGAGCCCTCCTGAACTGCCTCCAGGCCTACGGGACTCTGCTGGCCAACAACTGCATGCAGCCACCCTCTCTCTCTCACCATCAGCTTTAAGCCCTTAGAGCAGCTACTGCTGTCCTGCACCCTCATAAACGGCCTCTAGTCCAGAGAATATCTTGGCTGGCCCCTAAACGGCCCACACAGGTAGCCAGCAACAGTGCCCAGCCCCCCCCTTCACAAACGCCCTTGGCAGACTTTGCACAGGGCCCTGCCAATCTGCTGCACACTCCACAACATCACTGGGTCCTCCACCACCAGCACAACTCTGACCCCCCCCCCTGTAAGACCCACAAAACAGCCCTCCAGGCTGCCGCTCACCCCAGACTGCCTCCCAAGTTCAGACAGCACCAATCACCTTTCTCTGCCCTTCTAAGGCTGCACTCACAGCCCGGCTCCTGTACATCCACCTTCAACATGACCTCAGAGCTGCTGCCACAAAAACCCTCTCCTGACCCCTCAATGGTACACAACACCTCCCAAAGGGCTCTCCTGATGCATCTCAACAACTCCTCACCAGCCCAACCTCTACCAAGGTACGCAGCAACTGTTGGAGCCATAATGCCGGTGTCAGCCAGGCTGTGGGGGGTGGGGGGATATTCATTACTGAGGTGGATTGCCCAGTGAGGATTTTGTACTGAAGAGGGAGAGAGTTGGTCTCTGTTGATAAATGCTTTACCTTGCACTCAACAGGCAGGGGCTGTGCCTCAGGGATGGAGTCAGGCCATGGAGGGACAGGTTTCGACAATACATTGCACAGCCAGGATACTGTGCAGGTGGAGGGAAATGCACAACATCACCAGCCTCTGCACAAAATCCAATTAATACCTGAAATGACCTTCGTCCTTTATAATTCCTGTCTTGCTGTAGAGAGAAAATACCTTCACATTCTCTGCAACTGACAGGCTGCTAACAAGTCCAGAGGGATGACAACAGCAGGGGCTGTGGCTCAGTGATACATCATTTGCTTGGCATGCAGAACCTCGCAAGATCAATTCCTGCCATGTCCTTAAAAAACTCTGCATGAGACACTGAGAGCCTGCTGCCACTCCAAGTGCACAAAACATACCTTGCAGGACCAGGGGTCTGCTCTTGACAAGGTGGAGGGGGGGGTAGGAAGCCTTTTCAAGGCCTATTTTGCCCTTTGAGGCAGAATTCTTTAGGCCAACTCCTGACTACAGCTGCCAACACCAGGTAGGTGGGAGATTTTATTGAGGAGTCTAAGGAAGCTAGAGTTTGGGGAGGGGAGAGGCCTTGACTGAATATAATGCCACAGAGTTCACCCTCCAGAGCAGTTCTTTTCTCCAGGATGGGGATAGAGATCTGTTGTCTGGAGTTTCATTGTGATCCCAGGAGATCTTCAGCCTCCACCTGGAGGTCGGCTACACTACTCTGGCAGCACCCTCTGGGTGACTTGATGACACCTGACTGGTATGACTTAACGAGACCTGGATGCTTGCTCCTGTTCAGCAGCAGCCCTTCCATGATAGCCAATGTGGCTTCACTGTTGCCAACTGTCAAAAAACACAGTTGCCAAAAAACAAAGGTGAAAAGGACAGGCTTCACTATTACCTATAATGCTTTAGCATAGGTCTCAGATGAATCTGAGAGAGAAAGGCATGACACCACAGAGAAGGCCTTGGCCAACCACAACTTCACAAGGCAGAGGTTTCTGGAGAAGAGTTTGTGATGGAGAGCCTAACTGACAGCCAAATTCATACAGGAGCAAACTGGTTGTTAAAATGTGCATGTAGTCTATGACTATGTCTAATTCACAATCTGACCTCATCTTTGGATACTTAAATTCAGACAAGCCAGATCTTTCTATGATAGATTAGATTGTTTAGAAAGACGAGGATACATTAGATAGATTAGGATAGATAAGATAAAATAAGATTATATTAGGATAGATAAAATAAGATAGGGTTAGGTTAGGTTAGGTTAGGTTAGGTTAGGTTAGGTTAGGTTAGGTTAGGTTAGGATGGATGGATGGATGGATGGATGGATGGATGGATGGATGGATGGATGGATGGATGGATGGATGGAGAACTCTTTGGGCCAACTCCTGACTACAGCTGCCAACACCAGGTTGAAAGAGCAGGTTTAGGAAATGAATGCCCTCGGTGGCCATAGCTAGTCAGCCACAATAGTATAGCTAGCCTTCAAGCCTTGGTTTCTGTCAGTAAAAGGCAGGGACGGGCTGTTTCAACCTTTGGAGGAAGATTCTTCTTGAATATACTCATCAGCAACCACCAGGCTAAAAGACAGGAGTGGGGACAGAACACTTTTCAGGGCTTTTTCATCCTCTGAGGGAGGACTCATTAGGGCCAGGTCTGGCAGCAAGCACTGGAAAACCTGATACTATAGGACTTACATGACTCATCCAGGTTTGGCTTCTTTCTACTGTACAACAGCAGCCCCATGAAAGCCACTGTGGTTAGAGTTGCCACCTCCAGGTTTTAATGATAGAGTGTCCCCCATACGATGTGCCCAGAGCAATGACATCACTTCAGCATGTGCACTTCGCTTATGTGCCAAGGAGTCCCCACTGGCAGCCAGGTAAGACCTAGCAACTCTATAGAGGGGAGAGATGTCATTGGGATATAATGTCATAAAGGCCACCACCCAAAGCAGCCATTTTCTCCAGGGAAACTGATCTCTGTAGTCTGGAGATCCATTGTAATTCAGGGAGATGTCCAGGCCCACCTGGAGGCTGATAGTTGCAGTGTAGTAGTTAGTGCTTCAGATTAGGATCTGGGAGACCCAGATTTGAATCACAAATCTGCCATAGAAGCTCCACTGGTTGACCTGGGGCCAGTTACACATTCTCAGCCTAATGTACCTCAAAGGGTTTTTGTGAGGGATTACTGGAAGGAGGGGGATAAAGGGGAAAATGTGGTGAGCCATACAAGTCCTTGCGGGTTCCCACCATGCAACTGGACTCAGCCTGGTGGCCAGAACTGCACAGAGTTTTCCCAGGGAGAAGCTGCTAAAGGAAGGGGAAGAGGGAAAGCTGAAGACAATGTGGCAGCTAAAGGTAGATAATTACTTACTTTCCTCTCTATGCCCTTCGCATGTTATCTAGGAAATAGACCTACTCATCAGCACATATGCAGCTTTATATGTCTACGTTCTATTAAAGATCACATAATTAAAGGACTCTCACCAAAATTCGCCATCATCTGCTTGCTTATCCAGAGCATTTTTTTGCTTGGGATCAATATAATTCCATTCAGGAGCACTGCAAGGACACAAGAAGAGTAACTAGCTACTACATTTTCAATTACAAAATTGTGTGTGTGTGTTTAACAAGGCACAATAGTAAACATCTGCAGAGATCAGCTCATTTACCCATTCCAACATATATGTGAAATGTAAACCCAGTAAACTACACAGTTGGATGAGAAGATTTGATCACAGAACCAAGTGTGCAGGAAAGCAGTGCAGCTGCTGTGAAATGAAGGAATGTATGATCAGCACCTTTTTGTCCATCCTGTAGATAATGCTGTCTGTGACACTATCTCTGACGGGGAACTCCCTAAGATCAGCTGTACTCAATGACAGGATGCCCATGCATGAATACTTAAATTGCAGTTAATATTCAGTATAAGTCTGTGGCTCCAAAGACCTGCTTTCTGCTATGTCCTCAACACTCAGAGCACCATTCTACAGCAAATAGAAATTCAGGCTGAAAGAGTTTCTATCCTTATCTCTGAAGGTCATAATTTCAATTGCTGTCTCGGGGCAGCAAACCACACATGTAGCCTCCCTTGTGACAGGAATCATTGAATGGTGAGGAATGTCTGGGCAGTGAGCCTGGATGCCTAGGAAGCTACTTCATGAAAGTAGAAATCACCCATGTGCCATTTTTCACAAGACACTTTTAAAGAAGATAGGAACAGCCAACTGGATCAAACTAATGACCCACCTAATTCAGCACTAGTGGCCAGAGGCACTAAATAGGGTTGCCAGACCCTCTGGTGGAGGTTAATATTTAGGAATATGAAAAATTCATGATTTTAAAAGCATGCAATTTTATGCAAGTTATATAGCAGAAATACATGGCACACAATAACTTACTTATCACTCCATGCTCCAGTCCATTCCACTTCACCCCATGGATTTCTTATCCTGACTAGTTTCTCTGGCCGTCCACGGTAGTTAACCTGTAAGAAGCATAACAAACAAAACAGAGTTCTTCCACATATCATTACCAAACTATAATACATCCCTTTGCCTTTATTTCCTTAAAAATGAATACATTGTACACTATTTGCCAAAATCTGTTGCCAGTCAGTTAGAACCAAAAAATTCACAGAACTCTACAGAGTATTTGCAGAACTGGAGAAGTAATCCAGCCTCACATGTGCAGAGTTGCTTTTTTAAAAAGTGTACTGCAACAACAAGATTTGCAACAAAGAAAAAGCAGTAATTAACTGCAAGCTTTCCAACAGCAGAAGAACCTTCAAGCAGAGAAGAAGCACAAGGGCTGGGTGGTGGGTGGAAGTGAACAAGAGAAGCATTCAGTAGGCTCTAAGCAGTAGAAAGAATGCAAGAAAGAATGCACTACAGCTCCCTAGAGTTCAAATGGAATAAACAAGCCCTGTTTTACTATTTACATTGATTAAGCTGATTACCTCTCCAATACACAGAAGATACAAAAGATTTCATGAGTCATTTATTATGACAGTTCAAACAACAAAGCATTCCCATACACAAACGTCTTACAAACATCCAAGGAAGGATATTCCCTGAGCAATTTGTTCCCACATGATGAGGAGCTGAGGCTCAGTGGTACTACATCTGTCTAGCATTCAGAAGATCCCAAATTCAATCTCAAGTTTAAAACCTCAGGTACTGGGTTACATGAAAGATGTCTGCTTGAGACCCTGACGAGCCACTGCCACCGTGAGTAGACAAGACAGATCTTGATGGACCAATGGTCTAATTCAGTGTAAGGCAGCTTTATGTGAATGTATGGGCAGCTCATCTATAAGGTGGATGGAACATTTGTCCCAGGCATCAGCCCTAAAAGGAACATTCAAATAACTGAATTTATACAAACTAAAAGCAACATTGAATATTATTCTTGCTGCAGTTCAGGCTATGGGAAAAGGGCATAGACCTTTTAGGTTTTTACCTCTTCTGCTCCCGTAACCGAGTAGGCATGACCTTTGACCAGCTTCCGACTTGTGATTGCTTCAGTTTCAGCTGCACTGGTGATCTAAGACAATGAAAATTATGGTCTTGATATTGTACAAAGCACTCTGTTTTTATGACCAAATTACCTGAAGCAAAAATTAGAGTGCTTTTTTAAAGAATCAAAGCTATCTTTCTATTAGTATTAATCACAGCTAAGTCTCAAACCAAACTTACAAATCCTGGGTCTGGGCTTTGTACCTCTACTGTGGCTATTACAAGGCTGTTACAAGTTCCAAATGAGTAGGAAGGGAGAATGAGAAACATGCACCATGACTCTTAAGCATCTGTTTTGTTGGCCTAATCTCTACCTCCCTTCATCATGGGTTCATAACCAGCCAGTTCATTCAAGGTGCTTTTAGGCACCATGCTCTGTTGTCTTTTCCACATTCCTTTCTAATAAGGAGTCCAGCCTTGGATTTAATGACACTTTCTCCACTCACTTGCCATCTCAGTTGTGATGAGGTAACTGTTTCCAACATGCCTCCTCCAACCCCAGGCTTTCTTTTCTTAATTTGGAAGTGTTCTCCCATGAGGAACACTTCCAGAACTCAACCCCAGCCAATCTCCCTCTCTCCATGCCCAGGAACATAAAAATATGGGGGTGGGGGTAGTATTATTCCTCCCCTTCCTGTACAAGATTTGCCTTGGCTCCCCCAAAATGTGCTCAGTAATCAAATCTTCAGGGGTTCCTCATTCCCTTGCTCTCAGTTCTCTTCAGCCTCTATGTGTGGTCACTTCTATATGCCTTTCCCTGGACTCCTACATGAAACTTTTCCCTCTGCATTTTATCAGAACTCTTGCTCAGATTCTGGGGTGGCCTTGGCAAGCTCTCATCAGGGAACGTCATAGCATGCATAAGCCAAAAAGCTTCCTAGAGGGCTTCCTGATGCTTAGAAAAGCTCCAGACAGCTTTTCCATGTGGAATCATTCAGGTTACAAAATACAGTATTCTAGTGTTTGGTGCTTTGTGCATAGCTGATAATTATTCTGACTGCACCAATGGATGTTATATTCCATGCAATAAGCTATCCCTGTTGTCTAGAATTCCAAATCTCAGTTTAGGAGCCCTGTCACTTCATTACTGTTCCCTAAAACAGTATGGTGGCCTGAATGCTTGTCAGAAAGATAATAACACAAGCACCTGCTACTGTTCTGAAATTTTCCTGCCAGATAGGCCAGGGCTTTTTTTTTTTTTAAATGTCAGTTTCTTTAAGGTGCCCCTGAACTTTGTGTTTATTTAGCATCTCACATCAATAGAGCAGCCCAACAATGAACCAGCTTGCAGGGCCTTCCAGATGATTTGGTATAGGTTGGGTGGAGCTTTCCTCAGGTCATAAGCTTCACAGATGCCACCAGTAAAATCTTCAAAACCTTCTAGAGTAGATCCTCCAGTAAGTGCCTCATACGAGCCATTCAACCTAGAGTGAAAGAATAATAAAAAAGCAGAACAGCACTAAACGTGAATAAGGCCATCCATTGTACACACGCCGATTCTAAAAAAGATTAAATTAGTGCATATAAATTTTTCAAGAGATCAAGGTACAGGGAGTGTTTTTTTAAAAAAAAATGATGCAGAGTATAGGTTAGGAAAGACCACGGTCATATATGCAGATTGCCCAGAAAACGTAACCCCAGATCACCCATATCACTGTGTACGTACACACTGCGATAAACATGAATATGTTAGGATTGCCAGTCCCCAGTTGGAGGCAAGGAATCCCATGCTTTGGAGGCCCTCCCCCTGCTTCAGGATTACCAGAAAGGGGGGGAGGGAAATGTCTACTCCATTATACCCTATGGAGACTGGTTCCCATAGGGTATAATGGAGAATTGATTCATGGGTATGTGGGGCTCAGGGGGGGGGGCTGTTTTTTGCAGTAGAGGCACCACATTTGCAGCATAACATCTGGTGCTTCTAAAAAAAACCCTCCAAGTTTCAAAAGGATTGGACCCGGGGGTCCAATTCTATAAGCCCCCAAAGAAGGTGCCCCTATCTTCCATTATTTCCAATTGAGGAAAAGCACTTAAAAGGCATGTGGTCCCTTTAAATGTGATGACCAGAACTCCCTTTGGAGTTCCATTGTGCTTGTCACAACCTTGCTCCTGGCTCCACCCCCGAAGTCCCCAGATATTTCTTGAGTCAGACCAGGCAACCCTAGTGGGGTTACAATCAGCATCATTAATATCTTCTCCTAGGTTACATTATTTCATAGAATCATAGAGTTGGAAGGGACCTCCAGGGTCATCTAGTCCAACCCCCTGCACAATGCAGGAAACCCACAAATACTTCCCCCTAAATTCACAGGATCTTCATTGCTATCAGATGGCCATCTAACCTCTGTTTAAAAACCTCCAAGGAAGGAGAGCCCACCACTTCCCGAGGAAGCCTGTTCCACTAAGGAATCACTCTAACAGTCAGGAAGTTCTTCCTAATGTTGAGCCGGAAACTTTTTTGATTTAATTTCAACCCATTGAATCAAAAGAGTTTCCGGCTCAGCATTAGGAATAGGGTTGCCAAGTCCAGTTCAAGAAATATCTGGGGACTTTGGGGGTGGAGCCAGGAGACATTAGGGGCAGAGCCAGGAGCAAGGGTGTGACAAGCATAAATGAACTCCAAGGGAGTTCTGGCCATCACATTTAAAGGGACGGCACACCTTTTCAATTCCTTCCTTCCATAGGAAATAATGAAGGATAGGGGCACCTTCTTTTGGGGCTCATAGAATTGGACCCCCTGGTCCAATCTTTTTGAAACTTGGAGGGTATTTTGGGGAGAGGCACTAGATGCTATACTGAAAATTTGGTGCAACTACCCCAAAAAACAGGGGCCCCCCCCAGAGCCCCAGATACCTGCAGATCAATTCTCCATGATTTTCTATGGGAATAAATCTCCATAGGGAATAACAGAGTTCCCAGCAGACATTTCCCTCCCCTCCCCCTGCTTTCTGACGACCCTGAAGCGGGGGGAGGGTCTCCAAACCGGGGGATCCCCTGCCCCCACCTGGGGATTGGCAACCCTAATTAGGAAGAACTTCCTGACCATTAGAGTGATTCCTCAGTGGAAAAGGCTTCATGTATCTCTTTTGTTATGAAACACAAGACAATATGTGTAAAGTTCTCTAAGACCTCCCATCCAAGCATTGACATTCTTTCTTTAATCAGTCTGATGGATCATGTGGCCTGTAGCCATGCTCCATTTTTATGCATGAGTACTGTGTAGGTTCAATTGGAGGTATCGGACACAGTGAAAAACTGATAGCCCTGATGCAGACACAGCAGACTTTCACCATTTGAGTTGTGACTCATATTACAATTATGTGATGCAGTCTCCAACCTGTTTTTGCTCCTACTGTGCCACCATTGTAAACACTGTATCATTAAATTTGTGAGAAATGTGGCTATTTCAATATTGAAAGGCAACAGAATCTTGCCTTCCACAATTTGCAAATTTTGCCATTCACATGGATCTTGGGAATGGAGAGTCTACTGTAGCTATAAATAGGGGCCTATGTCACAATTAGTTTTGGCTTACTTGGCATAGGCCTTCTCCAGCAGGGCACTCCAGAACTCATTTCCTTCTTCTGAGTGCAAAAAAACTAGCTGTCCATTTTTGGTGGGGAGTCGGTCATCAACCACCACATCTACCCACTCTCCGTATTGCCAGAACTGAGTAAAAGTGAATAGAGAGACAGAGATTGAAAATCAGGTCATGTAACAGCACTTCAAGCTAGAACACATACATAAAATCACAGGAAACAGCTAGATATCTTCACACCCATGTTTTTATCTTTCTGTGCAAATAACCACAAAGTTTAAGGTGTGAGTTCACATATGGAAGCGGAATACGTAATTGAGAATAGAGAAAAGGAGACTGAAGAGATATGGAAAATGAAATATGCTGCCAAGAAGATTAACTAACCAACAAGGGCTGAGGTTCTTCTGCCTTTTCTGTGAAGTGGCATAGAATTTACATTGCAGTAAATGTTCTACATTCCCTACTGGTCTTTCTTGCTCCACTCTATTATTGCTATATACAGTACTGAAGAGATACCTGGAAGTGAAAGATCCCAGCATAGTTTTTCTGGAAGCTCTGATCTTTGGGAACAACCCGGTCTAATATTTCTTGATCCAATGTGAGAGATGCAATGGCTGCCAAAAGCCAGCAATCACCTGGGAACATCAGGATTCGTGTAAATATGATAGTATATGAACATAACAAGGACATTTGAGTCAAACCATTCATCCCACAGGGTAGCCCATAGGAGCTAACCTCTAGGGAACCCTATTAACTTTTACTCACAGTGTGGTTTTTAAAAAATGCTTTGTTTTAAATAGCAGTGAGATCTTATGCGTATTTTCTTATAAATATACTTACCATCTCAGAAAGGGAAAAGACCACTTCCCACATTCTTTTTAAAGAGATCTTTCATGAAACACATTTGCTCATTAGTCTTTGCCAGAGAGTCCTTTTCTAAAGGGGGCAAATGAGGGCAAACAGACTTCACAAAGCCACCAAGAACCACCACTGGTCCCCAGGAGAAGATTCTATGTGGGATCTTCCTTTAATCCTGTCCATACCGAAATCCAATTATTATAAGAAAACAAATAATATGAGTTGCATGACAACAGTGACATTCAAAGGCAGACAAGGGCCCCGACATTTTGTCTTCCAAATACCCATCCCTTGCAGCAGCCATAGGGTCTAACAACACAGAGAGACTACTTCCATAGTGACAAATGTTGCTTTGTTTCAATGCTTGAAGTGATTGTATCCTTTTTCTTTACAGGTCAGAGAAAATGTAACTCCAGGACCTGGAGAAATTTAAATAATTTTGTATTTGCTCCATTTACTGGGCCACTGACTTCAATAGAGGGATCTCCCCTAATTATTGTCAGGTGCAGGGATGCTGTTTAGGGGAGGGACGGTGGCTCAGTGGTAGAGCATCTGCTTGGTAAGCAGAAGGTCCCAGGTTCAATCCCTGGCATCTCCAAAAAAGGGTCCAGGTAAATAGGTGTGAAAAACCTCAGCTTGAGACCCTGGAGAGCCGCTGCCAGTCTGAGTAGACAATACTGACTTTGATGGACCAAGGGTCTGATTCAGTATAAGGCAGCTTCATATGTCCATATGCTCTTATTTGGTAAGTGCATCTAACAATATTTGTTTTGTCTTTCAGTTTAAAAATTTAACAATGTGCTATGCAAAATGTAGTGGAAAATATATTAGGAATGGGCCTTGCCCTGCATTGATGATACTACTCAAAGCATTCAGTAAGTCTGAATGCCATCCAATCTGTCTAAACAGCACAGAAAGATATTCATATTTTCAAATCCAAGAGCTTCAAAATAATATGAAAAACAGAAGCTTCTGTCATTGTCATTTGAAGGACGTAGCAAAAAAAGTGTAGAGCTTGTGTGTGTGATGGTGGTGGTGATAATGAAAAGTGCCATCAAGCCACAGCTGATGTATCGTGACCCCATGAGGTTTTCAAGGCAAGAGACACTTAGAGGGGGTTTGCCATTGCCTGCCTCCACATCGTGATCCTGGACTTCCTTGGAGGTCTCCTATCCAAATACTAGCCAGGGCCAACCTTGCTTAGCTTCTGAGATCAGATGAGATTGGACTAGTCTAGGCATGTGTGTATATATAAACTTCAAATCATGTATAAATAATGTTTTCCTGCATGTTGCTCATGTGTTCCAGCATTTAAATAAAAACCAAGATTTAAAAAAAAAACATCAGGTTATTCAAGCAGCACACATAAAATATTCAGTCAACCAGTTTGTTGGTCTTTTGCCTAACTTATTCTGTTGACACAGAAATAAAGTTTAATGAAGTAAAACGTTAGAGACAGCTAGTCTTTTATTCCTCCAAATTAGACTTTGGGCTAGTTTTGAATGAAAAATGTTTCACAGAAAATTCATAGGAGGGAGTGTCTTTGCTTCAAAGACTACTCAGTGGGTCATATGTAAATAGAATATCAAGGCTGGGTTCAGGCACATACTTTTATATAGTACTTAATATAATAACCAGTTCTTTGACATTTATTTGATATTTGTAGACCTCTAGATTTCCTTATTTACAAGCACCTTTCAAGTTTATCAGCTATTCTTATTATAGCACATCCTTAACTGGATTGTAAAACAATATGGGGAGGTGAGAAGGACCTGACTATGGCCTCTACCATCACCCTTTTCTGCAAATCTTTATATGCCTTTAAGCACCAATCAGAACATGAGATCTAGATGCGGAATTCCATTCACTTCCGTGAAGGCACTCTACAGATGCATCCTTCCCTGTCATTCCTATCAGCTGCTCAGGGGCCTCAGAGGACACAGCTCCAGTTGTGAGAAAGAAAGCTGGCTAGCTGCTGAAATGTTGCTTTTTATGGTTATCAACCTCCAGGCAGGCCCTGGAGATCTCCTGTTATTATAATTAATCTCCAGATGACAGATATCACAACTGGTCTTCAGACTCCAGATAAAAGATCAGTTTCCCTGGAGAAAATGAATGCTTTGGAGGATTGACTCTATGGTATTGTACTCTGTTGAGGTCCCTCCCCTCCCCAAACTCTGCTCTCCCCAGGTTCAACTCCCCCCCTCCAAATCTCCAGGTATTTCCTCATCCAGAGTGGCAACCCTGGCTTTCATGCGGTTATATCAACCAGTTACATCAGTTATATCAGCCAGTCCAGGATATAATTGTTGCTTTAGGTCATATCTGTAGACAGAGAATGTTTCCTCATACCTCTGTTCTCCCAACAGCTCCTTGATTTGTTTTGCACCTTGTAATTTGCTCCTCCCTTCTAGGGTTGCCAGCTCCAGATTGGGAAATCCCTGGGTATTTGGGGGTGGAGCCTGAAGAGGGTGTGGTTGGGGAGGGGAGGGACCTCAGCTGGGTATAATGCCACACTCCAAAATAGCCCTTTCTCCAGGGCAACTGATCCCCGAAGTCTGGATATCGGTTGTAAATCTGGGAGATCTCCAGGCCTCTTGGGGAGGCTGGCAATCCTAGGTTGCTCCCACTTTATGGAACAGTCTCACTGAGAAGGTGAGGAGATTGCCATTCGTGGAAACTTTTAGGAGGCACAGTAGGACTGTTTTATTTTAATGGAATGCTGTTTGTGGGCATTTTATTAAGTTTTATTAGGTTTAGGGATAATTTTATTGTTTGATGTATTGTACATTGTCTTGAGCCATGGTGAAAGGTGAGAAAGAAATATTTCAGTTAATAAAAATAAAAACAATACATAAACAAGTTGAAATGTATAAGTCAGGGTTCTTTTTAAAATTCCCTGTATCTGGAGGCACCACGTTATATATTTAACCCACATGCATTCATACAGTCATTATTCTCTTTCTCTTCTTATTTCTTCACAACACTGGTTTTAGGCAACATGAACTATCAGCAACATAAACATTCTTCAAAAACATACTTAATAGAATAATATTAGAGTCCAGTGGCACCTTTAAGACCAACAAAGTTTTATTCAAAGTAGAATCATAGAGTTGGAAGGGATCTCTAGGGTCATCTAGTCCAACCCCCTGCACAATGCAGGAAACTCACAAATACCTCCCCCTAAATTCACAGGATCTTCATTGCTGTCAGATGGCCATCTAACCTCTGTTTAAAAACCTCCAAGGAAGGAGAGCCCACCACCTCTCGAGGAAGCCTGTTCAACTAAGGAATCGCTCTAACGGTCAGAAAGTTCTTTCTAATGTTGAGCCGGAAACTCTTTTGATTTAATTTCAACCCATTGGTTCTGGTTCTACCTTCTGGGGCCACAGAAAACAATTCCACACCATCCTCCGCATGACAGCCCTTCAAGTACTTGAAGATGGTGATCATATCACCTCTCAGCTGCCTCCTCTCCAGGCTAAACATCCCCAGCTCCTTCAACCTTTCCTCATAGGACTCGGTCTCCAGACCCCTCACCATCTTCATCACTCTCCTCTGGACCCGTTCCAGCTTTATATTCTTCTTAAAATGTGGTGTCCCAAACTGAACACAATACTCCAGGTGAGGTCTTACCAGAGCAGAGTAAAGCGATACCATCACATCACGTGATCTGGACACTATACTTCTGTTTGATACAGCCCAAAATTGCATTTGCCTTTTTAGCCACTGCATCACACTGTTGACTTCATGTTCAGCGTATGAACATGTTGACTCATGTTCCGCGTACTTTACATTTATCCCTGTTAAAATTCATTTTATTGATTTTAGCCCAGTTTCCAGCCTGTCAAAGTCGTCCTGTATCCTGTTTCTGTCTTCTACTGTATTTGCAACCCTTCCCAATTTAGTATCATCAGCAAATTTAATAAGCATTCTTTCTATTCCCTCATCCAAATCATTTATAAAGATGTGGAACAAAACAGGTCCCAGGACAGATCCTTGAGGCACTCCACTTGTCACTCCTCTCTAAGAGGATGAGGAACCATTCACAAGCACTCTTTGGGTGCGATCTGTCAACCAGTTACAGATCCACCTAACAGTAACAGGATCCAAACCACATTTTACCAACTTGTCAACAAGGATAGCATGTGGAACCTTATCAAAAGCCTTACTGAAATCAAGATAAACGATGTATACAGCATTTCCCTGATCCAGCAAGTTAGTCACTTTCTCAAAAAAAGAGATCAGGTTATGAGCCTTCATGTGCAAGTACACTTCTTCAGACCAACATAGCTACCCACCTGGATCATACTTCTTAATAGTAGTCTTGATGAAAGAAATTGATTAATTAATTTCTGAATTATATGCCTTCATATAACCCCTTCATAGAGTTGTGGTTCCATTTCCTAACAGCTCTGAACACTAGAAGCAAACTACCATTCTTCTTAATACCCTTTGTTTCACTTGTGGCTTTCTGAAACATTTAGTTTCTGAAATGTTATGTTCAGTGATTTTATGGACATTTATGGAAGTGAGTATGTTTTATGAGACTCTTATTATAAAGTTCATTTCTCCAAAACAGAGTGTGGCAGACATAGGTCACCCACTTTTAGGGTTGCCAAGTCCAATTCCAGAAATATCTGGGGACTTCGGGGGCAGAGCCAGGAACAAGGGTGTGACAAGCATAATTGAACTCCAAGGGAGTTCTGGCCATCACATTTAAAGGGACAGCACACCTTTTTAAATGTCTTCCTTCCATAGGAAATAATGAAGGATAGGGGCACCTTTTAGGGCTCATAGAATTGAACCCCCTGGTCCAATCGTTTTGAAACTTGGGGGGTACTTTGGGGAGAGGCACTAGATACTATACTGAAAATTTGGTGCCTCTACCTCAAAAAACAGCTCCCCCAGGGCCGCCAAAACCTCCAGATCAATTTCCCATTATACCCTATGAGAATCGATCTCCACATAGGGAATAATGAAGTGCTCAGCAGACATTCTCCTCCCCCCCCCCACCCGGTTTCTGCCTACTCTGAAGTGAGGGATTGGCCTCTCTACTCACGAGTTGCAGCCAACTTCTTCCAAGTAACACAGACACCCCATCCCAAGAGGAAGCCTTTCCAATCAGAGACGAGCCTCTGGAGGGGGAAAGTCACATGGTGGCTTTGGGGGCAGGGAAGAAGCCTGGGAAAGCAGAAGACCTGGGGATTGTCAAGCCTACCCACTTTCTAATCTGACAATCCTCTTTATGTGATGATCAGTATGCATGCCTCCCTTCTAGCACAGCACACACTTAATTTGGAGTGAGGCTGGGAGCTTTGGGATGCAATGCCATCACATCAGAGCATTGCCGCAATGCTCTAGCAGTCCCCCCCAAACTCTGCACTTCTGCAGTGTTACTCCCACCACCACCCCCATTTCTGCCAGTGCTGTACCAGGCAATTGCAGAGGACCTGAGAGCAGGGGACAGGAGGCCTCCCTCTACTGTGGGATAACTGATTCCTCGAGATGAGGCAAGTTGTCCATATAGAGGCCTGTCAGAATGCATGCCATATCTGTGCTTCCTTTCCAGCATGGTGTAGAGATTGTTAGAGCATTGGGTTCAAATCTCCACTCTGCCATGGAAGCTCATTCAAGGACCCTGGGTGTAATGTACTGGGGTCAGCGCAGTAAGAGACCAGAGTCGGAGAGTGATTTCAGCAAGCTTTACTTCAGGAACACACACACAACACACTGAGCTCTGTTCAAACTTCCCGCTCCTTTATACAATTCTTGCCCGCTTCTGATTGGTCCTTAACTATTTACATGGATTGGCTATTTACAGGGCCCTAAGGGCCTATCAGGGTACAGTCTGAGCCTGGATGTTGATTAGCTACTTATGTTTCAATCCTTCCCCTGATTGGGCACGCTTAGGCCTTCTCTGGAACCCTGGTGTGGAGTTCAAGCTCTGGCTTGTTCGGCTTCCCTCCAAAAGTAACAGTTCTCCCATTTGAGCCTAGGACACAACACCGGGCCAGTCCTAACTCAGAGGGCTGTTCTTGTAAGGATAATACAGAGATGATAGCAATGCTGTAAGCCGCTATGGGTTCCCATGGGGGAGAAAAGTGGAGTATCAATTAAGTAAATAAATAATTTTAAGAGTAAAAAACACACAAATTGGGCCACCATGCAGCAAGCCCACTTTACACATTATATTAGGTGCATAGTGGAGAGGCCTGCTCCTCCAACACATGAAAAGAATTTCTGGACCAATAAGTGTATGAATTAGGCCTTAGTAGGGTTAACAGCCATCAGCTAGCAACCAGCAGAAAAGGAAGGGGATTGGGGGGGGGGGGGGTGATGACACAATGATGCTGTTATGTCATTTCTAGCAAGTACTTGGAAGTGATATTGCCATACCAGCAGGACATTGATATGATGTTCTAGAATTCTGACAAAAACTCCACTATACTATCACACTAACATCATGTCAATGATGTGACACGATGGTGCTTCTAGATATTTGCTGAAGTGATGTCATACCAACACTTTTTAGATTTCCATCTCCCTGTAAAACCATAAAGTTTTATCTGAATCTTAGAGCACTGTGTTGGTGTCACATCAGCAAGATGACATCACTTCTGGATATTTGCTGGATGTGATTTCACACCATCTGTGCAATGGCACTTTTCTAGAAAAGAGAGGCAGGAATGTCTCCTTAGGCCTTAGGTACATTATTTCTAGTTTTAATGTTCTTATAGTTCACCACCTTAGGAACTCTAAGTTGACAGGAATTTTTTTTATATAATTAAAATAAATACTTTTGAGAGCTGTCATCAGTGAACTTAAGGTTATGGCTGATATGGTTGCTAACCTCAATGTGGGGCATGGAATCCTCCCAGAACTGCAACCAATCAAACTACATAGACCAGTTCTTCTGGAGAAAATGGCAGTTGTGTATGGTGGACTCTATGGTATCACTTCCATGCTGAACTCACTTCCCCAAATTCCACCCTCCGCAGACTTCGTCCCCAAGTCTCCAGGAATTTCCCAGTTGGAGTTGGCAACCCTGATGGTAGGTAGTGTTGCCAGACTCCAAATGGTAGCTGGAGATGTGCTGGAATTATAACTGATCTCCAGACTACAGGGATCAGTTACCCTGGAGAAAATAAAGTTTGTGTGGTGCCACTGGGCACAAACTTTGTTCTGCTGCTTCAGATCAACAAGGCTACCCACCTGAATCTCTCTTCCTGGAAAAAATGTTTGCTTTGGAGGGACAATATTCCTGCTGAGGTTCTTCCCTTCTTCAAACCCTAGCCTCCCTAGGCTCTACCCCCAAATCTTACAACCTGGAGTTGACTACCCTAGTCTTTTAAAAACTTGCACACTTTTATCATTCTGTTAAAGAGTGTAATGCCATGTAATCCATCTTCCAAAGTTGCCATGTTCTCCGTAGCCTGGAGAGTAGTTGTAATTCTGGGAGATCTCCAGACCTCACCTAGGAGTTGGCAAACTTAGGAATATAGTGTGTGTCAATCCCGGTCTACAAGATCAAAAATAAATGCTTAGATAATGGTATTTTCTGAAGTTTCTGTTGCTCTACACAAAAAAAGTATTTGGAGCTCATTTACTCACCCAGTGCTCCTTGACGAATATCTGTCCGAGTTGCTCCTCCAACAATGAACTGTGCATTCGGAACAAGTTCCTGAAAATAATGGCTGAATTAGATAGCCCGTACGTGTAAAATATAGTAAGCCACCAGGCCCAGCAATAAGCCATCACACTAATTTTCTGAAAGTTGTACTCAAGGAAGGAGTTTATAAGGTAGAAACAGTAAATTGGGGTAACAGATTAAGTTAATAATAAAAGGTTGGCATTTAAAGACAAAAATTAGAGGGTTTTTTGACCTGAGCATCTTTAAGTATGTGTTTTTCAGTTATTTAAAGAACCATTTGCTCTCAAAAAAGAGCAGCTACAAAGATCCTGCAACACGTTTTTCCCACCATCTGGAGTAAGTTTTCCCCCTAATTAAGTTGGAATTTGTTTCTTTTTATGATGATTTTTATAATGTTTATGCATTTTTTTTACTATGGATTCTTTAGATTTTTTTACTGGTTTTATTGGGCTCATGATAGATTTTCATTAATTGTTGCTGTTTTGTTGTTATGGGTCAACTGAATAACTGTTGGAAGCTACCTTATGAGTCAAATGCTAACTGGTGGGATATGCATTATTTGAATAAATAAGATACATCTAAAATGAATAAATTATACACATTATAACTTTAATATGATGAAATCAAAATACAATTGACTATATTCAATGGATTCTGACATGTAAAACAAAAATTATGACTGTTCCAATACATGTCTAAGGTACTGCTCCCCATGATTCAGTTCCATAGACGTTTGGATGATTTGCCAAGATATAGCTAATCACAGTCAAAGCTGATGGGTCTAAGAAGCATAGTTGTGGTGATGTTATTGTGTTAAACTACATGTACATTTAGAGCCAGTCAAAAGCACCAAAACCATTGAAAAGTTCAGCTCTGGTTATCTTGGTATAACATATCACCATATGATCATCATCAATCTATCTCATGATTGTAGAAAGATATTTGAGGTCTCCAGACTTTCTTTTCACAGCACAGGGATGGGGTGGTGGAGGAAGAAATTTGCACTAAAAGATCCTAAAAAGGTTCTTTTCTAAATTCCATTTTGTCCCATCCTCAAAAATGTTTCCATTTCCATGCATGAATTTGGATTCGGTTGCAATGTAAAATATTGTACCATGAAATAACCAGGGCTTTTTTTTTTCTTTGAGCAAGAACACACAGGAATGCAGTTTCAGCTGGCTTGGTGTCAGGGGGTGTGGCCTAATAGGCAAATGAGTTCCTGCTGAGCTTTTTCTACAAAAAAAGCCCTGGGTGAAACAATGGTGATGTCAGGGGTGTGGCCTAATAGGCAAATGAGTTCTTGCTGGGCTTTTTCTACAAAAAAACCCTGGTAACAACCAATTGTCTCCAGAACAAAACTGGAGTGTTTTCCAGTTACAGTTCATGTCAAATCTGTATAGGTAATTCAAGTGCGTACACATATACACACACACCCATCTCACTCAAGGTGAAGTGTGTTGAGGGGGAAGATTGGAAGTGGGGGTATGACTGCTTTCAAGAGAGAAATTGGAATTCCTTATGTAGCAATTTTTGAATAATCAGATCTTCCCTGAGGCACACTGTCAGACACTGAGATGAGTCAGCGCATGTAGTGAGCAGCTGTTTGTTTTGCTTACATCCAGCATGTAGCCTAGACAGGGTATTTCTTGTAAAAAAAGCCCAGCAGGAACTCACCTGCATATTAGACCACACCCCCTGACATCACCATTCTTTCACACAGGGCTTTTCCTACAAATATTGTTCTGCATGAACTCATGTGCATATTAGGCCACACCCTCTGACACTTAGCCAGTCAGAACTGTGTTCCTGTGCATTCCTGCTAAAAAAAAAAGAAAAGCCCTGACCCTAGAGATACAGTGTATCAGTGTCATGGGTGCTGGGGACCCTGCAGAAGAAACCGAGCCTGCAGAGCCTGCAGAAGGAACTGTGCCCCTGCCACCTGCACCAGTGCCCCTGCCTCCTGCTGAAGAAGATCCAAGCCCCCCTGCCTCGCCCTCTCGGGTGGTTCGTGTGCGTGACCGCCTTCGTCAGGACCTCAGGGATCGGAGGAGGGCGGCACGCTCACAAGCAAGACGCTCCCTGAGCCCTGAGTGGTGAAAGGATTCTGGCCCTTCTAAGTGTGAGGATGCTTAAGTTTCGGCAGGATCCTGGCTGCTGCTCTGAGACAGCAATTAGCCCAAATGAGCAACAGGCAGCAGAGGGCTATATAGCTGTGGGCTTTGGGAGGAGGCTTTGTGGAAGCAACTAGTCATCTCTCTGACATCCTAGCATCCACTCCGGCTTGACTTTGGTTCCTGACTCCCTGACTTTGGCTTTTGACTTCTGGACTCCCTGACCTCGGCTTCTGGACCTCGGACCTGCGATACTGGCACACTGATTCGGATTTGGCGCCTCGGACCCTTCTGCTTACTGGCTACAGACCTCGGACTGCCTCTGGACTTTGCCTGACCCGGCCCCAGCCGTGACAATCAGCCATCTTGCAAGCAGGAGCCTGCAGCATCAAGTAAGAGCAGTGAACAATGGAGTAGAGGCCAACGATGCCAGCAGGGTAGGGCTGCCAAGCTCCCACTGGGGGGATCCCTGCCCCCAAACAGCCCTGCCATTGCGCAACATGCCCTGCACAATGACATCACCCAGAAGTGATGTCATTGTGCTGGGCATATCATGCTATGGATGCTCTAGAATTCACCGTAAAACTCTATTGTACCATAGAGTTTTTACTGAAAATCCTAGAGCATTGCTCCGGGGGGGGGGGGGTGGAAGGACTTGGCAACCCTATGGCAGGGTTATAAAATCTCAGTATTAATGTTGATATTCTTTGCTTCCATGTTCTTAAGATACATTTATTGGGATATCTGGTTAATATAGCAGAGTTTTGTCTCGTCACAGAAGTGTGATACTGAGTGCAGTAAATAACTCTCCCAAGAAGTATGCTGCAAATAAGTTAAACTTACATTTATTCAGGTAGAACCAGATCACATTAGGCTGCAGTCAAAATAAGAGAAAGAAGCTTAATCAAAATAGTACTTTCCCTATCACAACTGGCCAGCTTGGCCAGAATCATGTATGTGAGAATGTGAGGGCATTGTATCTACAGGAGAGACATGCAGAGACATATGTGTCTCCATAGAAGACAGGGTGGAGAGACAGGGGACCGGAGGGGTCAGAGAGCAGCTTCCAGGTTAAAACAAAGAGAGGCATCTCATTCAAGAACACCTATACATGCTTAGAGTGATGTAGCACACCCACCCACCCCCAGTGTCCAGGCTTGCTGAGGTTCTCACTTCATCTTATCCCAAGAGAGGAAGAATTTTTGGAAACAGCAAGTTAAAAGCCAGAGCTCATCTGGGTTCTGTGTGCTAAAGAAGGAAAGTATGCTGTTTTCACACTAAAGTGCAACTGGACTCAAATCTAGGTCTCCTGTTTTCAGTCTAGGGCACTTTTGTCCTGCTCAGCCATGCCTCTTCCTCAAACAGCTGAAGGTGGAATAGGAGCAGGGATTCCACAAAGCACTTAAGAGAGAACTATATTATCTGTAAAATCCAGCAATACCCACCCTGATAGGCATGTTCCAACTGTATGTTTACTCAAAACTATATCCTGTTCAACAAGGGTGGAATTCACCACCAGTTGATACAGGAAATGCCATTAGCAAAAATGGCTTTTGAAAGAGGACCAGACAGATTTGTGAAGGAATGACCAATCAATGCCTACTAGCCATGGTGACTAAAGTAACTTTCACATTCAAGGGCAGTAAACCTATGTATACTAATCCTAGATGTCAGATTCAGAAAAGATCTTCTCTTCTATGTTCTATTCTCTGGTCATCTAAAGCAAATGAAGGGCCATTGTTCCTTTAAAAGCTTTGTTTTTTTCTGCAATTTTCCTTTTGTTTCTTACAGCATAACTAGTTTATTTCTGGCATTCTCAGTCCAATCCATGATCAATCAGCTTGTTCAGGGATGAGAGGGTGAAGAACTGCTTTTTTTGCTATACAATTAAATTGAATTCTCATTATTGATTATTTTATTTTTCTTATCTTAATTATAACAATCCTAAAAACAAAGAAAAAAACATGAAACTGGTTTGGGTTTCATAGTGAAATGCTGTACTTAAGCACATACATGCACACATCCTGATTTATAAGTAACAATTGATTCATGAATATTGACTGTCAATTTGGAGAGAACAAAAATATTTTTTAAAAAAACACTGAAAATTGAAAGAACAGAGGAAAATTTAAAGGAACAGTAGTCCTAAGAAACCTTAATGAGTTTTGACTATCTACACTGAACAGACTGGAGTTGCAATTGCATTTTATTTATTTTAATTGTCACAGATAAGGCCTGGAATAATGGACATCAACAGTACACCATTGGGATGCAATAGTTGCAAATGATGTCATATGGATTTTCTGAGAGCAAAAAATGACAATTCCAGACTAAACAGATAGTTAGGGTTTGTAGAATCTTTCGGGCTCAAGTGCCGTGTTCTACTGGAGAAAGTTTTCCTTCCAGACGTTTCGTTCTCAGCTGCGGAGAACGAAACGTCTGGAAGGAAAACTTTCTCCAGTAGAACACGGCACTTGAGCCCGAAAGATTCTACAAACCCTAATGATGTTACCAACCGTGAAAACCTGAAATCTTTGATAAACAGATAGTGTAGAAGCAAACTTAAAAGCCAAAAGGAATCAGCTGAGGTTATTCTAGGAGTTATGGAGGCTGTGTAACTGCAATATGCCCAGCTCTGTGTCCTGCTGTGTCTTGGTGCTCTGTCCTCTTCTCTTTTCCTCTAGCTCCAAGTGTTACATTCCTTCTCAGTTACTGGTGTCATCTCCAGACTGGAGGATTTTGGTTAAAAGCAACAATAAAGTGGTTCCTTATGACTCATCTGCAGGTTTGATGAGAATCCAGTGCCTATCATTGCTGAGTAACACTGGGCATTTGGAAAGATACAGATGCCTGAGTACAACATATGGAAATGCTGTGCCAGTTTTACAGGATGCATTTGTGTATGATAAGGTGCAAGTCACAAGCAACAGCTCAGTCCTTCCTGACTTTGCAAACGCACTCCTCAAAACAAACATTTTGTCTCACAAAATACTATATATGAATTGCCCCATATGTGTACCTATGCTCACAAAAACACACCATATTTAAGTCCAGATTGATTTTTTTCCACCACCTGCATTTAGGCTTCCCAACTCCCCCGCCCTGGCGGGGGACCCCCGGATTTGCCGCTTCCTCCCCCGCTCTCAAAAAATCCGATAGCGGGAGAGGGGAAACGGCGCCCAGGCCCAGGCGCAGCTGCCGCCCGCCGCCACCGCCGCAGTAGCAGCAACACCAGCACCAGCGCTGCTGGCCCAGGGCAAGGTGCAGCTGCCGCCCGCCGCCGCTGCAGCAGCAGCAACACCAGCTCCTCCGGCCCAGGGCAAGGCACAGCCACCGCCCGCCGCCGCAGCAGCAGCAGCAACAGCTCCTCTGGCCCAGGGCAAGGCGCAGCTGCCGCCCGCCCGCGCCTGCCCGCCGCAGCAGCAGCAACACCAGCTCCTCCAGCCCAGGGCAAGGCGCAGCCGCCGGCCGCCCGCCGGCCGCCGCCGCAGCAGCAACAGCTCCTACGGCCCAGGGCAAGGCGCAGCTGCTGCCCGCGCCCGCCCGCCGCAGCAGCAGCAGCAACACCAGCTCCTCCGGCCCAGGGCAAGGCGCAGCCGCCGCCGGCCTGCCGGCCGCTGCCGCCACCGCAGCAGGAGCAGCAACAGCTCCTCCGGCCCAGGGCAAGGCGCAGCTGCCGCCCGCCCGCGCCCGCCCGCCGCCGCCGCCGCCGCAGCAGCAGCAACACCAGCGCTGCAGACCATAATCCTATTCTGCACAATGATTAATGGCATGGCCCAGAAAAGCCTTCCTTCCGCTGCTGCTATGGCCCACCAGCAACTGACATCCGAGGTATGCTCTGAAGACGGAGGCCCACTTCAGTCTTCATAACTGATAGCCACTGACTCTTTTCCCGTGAATTTGTCTAATGTCCTTTTAATGCTTTCTAGGCTAACAACTGTCCCTATATCCAATGGCAGTGAGGTTCACAAGAAAGTTATTCACTATCTGAAAAGGTGCTTCTCCGTACCTTCCAATGAAACAATCATCTCCCACGCAGAAAAGTCTTTCTTTTATTCTGATTAATTGGCCCTGCCTTTTTAATACATACACTAACAAGAAGGTGGGGTATGTGTCAGGTTCTTACTGTCCTCCTGGTGCAGTGCTAGGCATTAAATTACTGTTTGCATCAAGCTGATGATCTCCTAGGAATGGGTAATAACAATTCCTGTAACAGTCTTTCATGTTACTGGGCTGACAAAGTTGGTATAGAAACTGTAGTTTAAATTTAAGTTTAAATTTCTAGCTAAGAGAGTGTAACTAATAAAACATAACACAACATTGTTTTAAGGGAAATTTATTCTTTCAATAATTTCTGTTGGGCGCCATTTAATGATCTTCTTGTTCTTAAGAGCTCAAGTTAAAGTCTTTCATCTAGGCAGCAAAGATTTTTATAGACAGGGAGAGAGATCTTTGAGCAGCTGTCAGACATAGTAACTAAAGGGAACCCCCATGTTCAGAGACATTATACCTCTGAATGACAAAACAATCCTTTAAGGTTTTTAAGCTGTTCTGTATTGCAGCTGTTTCTGCATGGTAATCCAATTGCATGATTTAATGGACCACATAATTCCCTCCCCCACAAGATAGAAAGAAGGACTGGCAATAGTGGGGGCAGACTACCCCCACCCCACCCCTAGGGTTGCCAATCCCCAGGTGGTGGCAGGGGATTCCCCGGTTTGGAGGGCCCCCCCCCCCTTCAGGGTCGTCAGAAAGCGGGAGGAGGGGAGGGAAATGTCTTCTGGGAACTCTGTTATTCCCTATGGAGATTTATTCCCATAGAAAATCATGGAGAATTGATCCGCGGGTACCTGGGGCTCTGGGGGGGGCTGTTTTTTGGAGTAGATGCACCAAATTTTCAGTATAGCATCTAGTGCCTCTCCCCAAAATACCCCCCAAGTTTCAAAAAGATTGGACCAGGGGGTCCAATTCTGTGAGCCCCAAAAGAAGGTGCCCCTATCCTTCATGATTTCCTATGGAAGGAAGGAATTGAAAAGGTGTGCCGTCCCTTTCAATGTGATGGCCAGAACTCCCTTTGGAGTTCAATTATGCTTGTCACAGCCTTGATCTTGGCTCCACCCCTAATGTCTCCTGGCTCCACCCCCAAAGTCCCCAGATATTTCTTGAATTGGACTTGGCAACCCTACCTGCATTGTTGTGTTTTCTTTCATACTGTATGAAGACTGGCCCTTCATCAACAAAGGTGTTATTTATATAGACAATATTATAGTAGTTATCTATATACAGGATGATGTATCTCTCTATGTTTGAACTACTCTGACCTAGTTGACAACAGACTAGCTATTCGTGTTTGGAACCTTCAGCATGCTGCAGTTTTTAAAGGTACGCTATCATCACATTCATGCCATTTAAGGGAGAGAGATATGCCTTGCCTGCAGAACTCAGAAGAAGAAGAAGAGATTGGATTTATGCCCCACCCTTTACTTCCCAAAGGAGTCTCAGAGTGACTTACAATCTCCTTTGCCTTCCCCTCTCCACAACAGACACCCTGTGAGGTAGGTGGAGCTGAGAGAGCTCTCCCAGGAACTGCTCTTGAGATGAACAACTGTATGAGAACCTGTGACTGACTCAAGGTCACATCAGCAGGTGCATGTGCAGGAGTGGGGAATTAAACCCAGTCCTCCCAGATAAAGAGTCCCCACACTTAACCACTACGCCAAACTGGCTCTCACTTTGCCAGGGCCTTTTCGGTCTGGGCCCCTACTTGGTGCAATGAGCTCTCCTTGGAGATTCAAGCCCTGTGGACTTGTCAAAGTTCCACAGGGCTTGCAAGACGGAGCTCTTCCACCAGTCTTTTAATTGATCTGGCAGGTCAATTGAATGTCATCATTTCCCCCACTATTTTCCACTCATGGTGCTTATATAGAGCTGACAGTCATTGGCCATATGTGCTGTTCTATGTTTGCTGATGCCCAAAATAGTGTCTGTCTCTTCTGAATATGCTGTTTTGACCATTGAAACTGTTCTATGATGTTTTTTGATGTTTTAATTCTGATGTTTGTTTTTATTACTGTAAGCCGCTCTGAGCCTGCTTGAGGAATAGGGCTGGGCATAAATAAAAAATTAAATTAAATTAAATTAAATTAGACCTGTGTCAATGAGCATAAAGGAAAATGGAACTGCCCCATTGTCCCACTCATGGCCTCTGTGCACATAGCAAGGCCGCACCTGCAGACTTTTCAGTGCAATTGGGACCCTGGAAAAAACTAAGATGTCCTTGTTGTCATGCAATCTGTATGCATATATTTTTAGCGTACATGATGGGGCTCTGTATAGACATTCCACAGAGGCCAAACAAGGGCAAGCAGATGTGATCCTCCTTCCCTAAGTGCAGGTCTTTTTTTTTTAGCAGGAATGCATAGGAATGCAGTTCTGACTGGCTTGGCATCAGGGGTGTGTGGCCTAATATGCAAATAAGTTCATGTTGGGCTTTTTCTACAAAAAAAGCTCTGCCTGTGCATTTTTAAGATATGTATTCGATGATCCATACAGGGCTCAAGTCAGCAAGGACTACTCCCACCCTATATCACACATTCTTTTTGGAGTTAACTGCATTAAAAAAAATCCAGTAGTGATACAATCTTCCTATAGCACTGAACAATTTTATTCCTATCTTGGTTAATACATTGTTTTATTGTGGATACTAAAGATTTTAATGTTGTTTTAATCATATTCTTATTGTATTTCCGCTGATGTAAGCCACCCTGAGCCTTGCTGCAGGGAAGGCTGGCCAACCAATCAAATATAATAAATTAATAATAGATAAATAGAAGTAGAGTTGAATATCTCCTGTTTGAATGAAATGCTTCAACTAAAGCAGTTTTTAGAACAAAGTTTGAGCCCTGTGGCACCTTTAAGACCAACAAAATTTTATTCAAGGTATAAGTTTGCAAGGCTGAAGTAAGTAATATCAATTAATACAATATTTTTCAATCTTGTTGCTTTTAAAAATCCCAAATCTATGAAAATTTTCAATTTGCATTAACAGGCAAATAAAAAAATATGGTATGTTTGAATGTATTTGCTTTTTTCATTTGTCTGTTAATCTATTGTCTTGTATTCTGGAGGATTTTAGCAGAGAAATCAACACCTGTCTGCCCGCCCCCCCACACACACACTTAAAAAAAACCCCTATAAACCTATGGAAATGTTTACTTTTATACATTTTAATAGCCTTTTTTTTTAAATAATACCCAAGTGCCTAGAGAATAAGATATGTTTGGTTCTTTCATTAGAAGTATATTAAAAATAGTTTGTGACTTTTTACCATGTGATTTTATCTTAATTTTTCTTCTTTGCTGTCATCACTACTAAGTTCTCATTCTTTTCTTGATAGCCTCTTGATAACAGGAAGACAGGGAGGCCAGGGTGCAAATGACTAGACTGCAAACACACTGCAGGCTAAGCAGTGTTTGCATTGCAGTATCTGATCAGTTGCTTCTAAAACTCAATAGAGGCTTAGAGGTCAACTTTTACATGGCATAACATGCTGAAGATAATGGGGAAAGCAGTAAAATCAGTACCAGAGTACCAGACCACATCACATGTCTCCTGAGAAACCTGTATAGGCGTCAAGAAGCAGCTGTCAGAACAGGCTATGGAACAACTGATTGGTTTAGAACAGGAAAAGGAGTTAGACAAGGATGTATATTGTCACTTTGCTTATTTAATATATATGCAGAGTACATCATGCAGAAAGCTGGCCTGGATAAAGCACAAACAAGAATTAAGATTGCCGGGAAAAACATCAACAACCTCAGATATGCAGATGATACCACTCTAATGGCAGAAAGTGAGGAGGACCTAAAGAACCTTTTGTTGAGGGTGAAAGAGGAGAGCACAAAAGCAGGCTTGAAATTCAACATCAAAAAAACTAAGATCATGGCATCTGGCTCCATCACACCTTGGCAAATAGAAGGGGAAGACATGGAAGTAGTGACAGACTTCACATTTCTGGGATCCAAGGTCACTGCTGATGGTGACTGTAGACATGAAATTAAAAGACGTTTGCTCCTTGGTAGGACAGCTATGGTGAACCTGGGCAGTATAATAAAAAGTAGAGACACCGCCCTGCCAACAAATGTCCGTATAGTCAAAGCGATGGTATTCCCAGTAGTAATGCATGGCTATGAGAGCTGGACCATAAGGAAGGCTGAGCGCAGAAGAATAGATGCTTTTCAGCTGTGGTGCTGGAGAAGAATCTTGAGAGTCCCTTGGACTGCAAGAAGATTCAATCAGTCAGTCCTAAGGGAAATCAACCCTGACTGTTCCCTGGAAGGTCAGATGCTGAAGCTGAAACTCAAATACTTTAGCCACCAAATGAGAAGGGAGCACTCTCTGGAGAAGATCCTGATGCTGGGAAAGACAGAAGGCAAAAGAAGAAGGGGACGGCAAAAGATGAGATGGCTGGATGGCTTTGCTGATGTAACAAACACAAATTTGAGCAGACTTTGGAGGATGGTGGAAGACAGGAGGGCCCGGCGTGACTTGGTCCATGGGGTCGCAAGGATTTGGACTCAACTGTGCGGCTGAACAACAACAACAAAAAGTAAAATCAAACCCTTTAAATAAAAGGAAAATTTTTAAACAAAAGGAAAAACAGATAATTTTTATTAAATTTCACTTGGGAGGGAATCAGCTGTCCCAATATATTATTAAGAAGAGTTGTTGTTGTTGTTGTTTTTTACTTTGAAAATTTAAATTTTATTCCAACTCCACATACAAAAACATATCAACAGAGTTGTTGTTGTTAGCTACTTCTGCTTGCTGTAGCAGAAAGTGGACAAAATGCCTTGGCTAGCCACTAGTATCTCTAAAAGAGTGGAAGTTATTTTTTGAAAAGCAAAGTTGAAGCCTATTAAAACCATTTGATTTGCACAGCACAGAACAAAGTCCTACAAAAGAATATTTCCAGGTATTCTCGACTGTGAATGTTGCCAGATGTCCCTTATTCCAAACAGTCACAGCTCACAGAACATAACAGATGTCTTTTCATTTTCACGTTGTACATTTCCATGGACTATAATGAATGCTCCTGACTGAAGACATTGCAGCTCCAAAAATGTCCCTGATTTTGAGTGATTGATTAAGAACCCTATCAGCTTTCAAAGGACTTGAAACCTCTGGGAGGAAACTTCAGCACATTTGTTCCTGTCTTAAACCTGTAAGGCGGAGGTGAAGGACAATGAAAAAAGATTAAAGGGAAACTTCTTTCAAAGTTCAAGATGGGCTGAACAATGATTTGGACAAAGCCACCCTGATTTATCCAGGTGCCTCCCTTGTTCACATTTAAAATAGATGGTGTGTTGGCTACTGTTTATACCAAAAGGTATATGTGGATGATGAGAGCTAAATAGTTTTCCTCTGTTGCCAAAGTCCCCAGACACTTTGTTCCCAGATTGTCTACAATCCCAGATCATTTCTAATTTTAATAGTGAGGTAGGCTGGCAAAAAAAGGAAAATGTTCAGATAGTACAACGCAGCAAGATAAAGCAGTGGAGGGATCCCCTTATCCACACACATATTTTCCTTTATAAACTGGGGACCACTGCCTTTCATTTATCTGTTTAGTATATTTTTACCCCTGTTTTCCTTTGAGAAGCTCAAGGCAGAATACCTTGCTATCTCTTCATCCTCACATCAATCCTGTGAGGTAAGTTAGCCTGAATCAGAAAGCAACTAGCCCAAGGTAATTCAGTGAGTTTGATGGCAAAGTGAGGACACGAAACTGGGTATCCCAATACTACTACTACTACTACTACTACTAATAATAATAATAATAATAATAATAATAATAATAATAATACACTGACTCTCATATTTCAAACATGAACTTAGAACGTTTTAAAAAGGAACCACTCTTTTTAGGCCTAGAGAAGTCATCCTTTTAAGCTGAGTTAATGTGAGCTAGCTCACAGTTTTTTAGCCTCCAGCTCACACATTTTTATCTTAGCTCAGGAAGGATGGCCCCAGAGCAAAGTCATTTATGCAGTAGCTCACAACTTTAATGCCAGTAGCTCACAATTTGAATTTTTGCTCACAAGACTACACAGTTTAGAGGGAGCATTGGCCTGGAGATCTCTGGAAATACAGCTGATCTCCAGATGACACTGATTGGTTTCCCTGGAGAAAATGGCTGTTTTGGAGGGTGAAGTATATGGCAATATACACTACTGAGCTCCTTCTCTCCAAACCCAGCCCTCCCCAAGCTTCACCCTCCAAATTTTGAGGAATTTCGCAACTCAGAGCTGGCAACCCTACATCTTACCTCATCCAGTTTTGTCCTTAGCGTCACTGTAAATTTGGAGATGACTTTTCAGGTAAACTGAATGCTATTAAGATCCAGCAGGCCACCAACCATTTATCATTAAAATATTTATAAAAGCCAAAAAAAAGAACCAATTTATACTCACTGGGGGTCGTTTCCAGATAATGCCTTGCGTTTTAGGAGAATATGGCCCCAAATCTCTGTAGCCAAGAGCAGAAGGGCAAGCTGGGAATTCTTCATCTTTGAAGAGAGTACCAGACTGCAAGCACTGCCTCCTTAGAGCCTCAAAATCTTGCTTTAAGTACTTCACTGCATTGGCATTGGAACCAAGACCTTCCAATGCTGCCTTCTCTCGGGCCAGTTTAATTGCTACACTTGCCATTGCACTCTGCTCCTGGTACCATACAGAGCACAACAGAGTTCCAAGCATAAATGAAAGGTGGAAAGTGTGCAAGTAAAGGGCTTGGTAAGGGTGGAGCGAGCAAACACATTACACAGTCCAACGCCTGTAGAGAAAGGAGGCATTATAAAGTAAATATGTACATACTTCAATAAGAATGGGAGGATGGGAGGAAACAAGGAGATTACTACTGAATGGAAACCGTCCAATAAGTCTAGCACCCATTCAATTCTCCATCCCTTTGACGGGAAGTGAATTCTATTAAGAAATATATAGGAGAAATAAAGCATTTTAAGTGGAACCAAAACCAAGGGAGGCAGGACTGGATGGATGTTATAGTCAGGAGAACTGGTAATATGTTGTTTGAAGGGGAAGGTCTAGTTTTTCAGTCCTTATGTACATTTAAATTAGTGCTGGTTCCACAGTTACAAAACATTTTATTTCAGGAGCACAACCTGGAAAGAGGCTGGTCAGCAGGCCCATAGATGGGGGGGGCATAGCTCCTCCATTAAACCCCGCTTCCCCCTGTAGGGCCCCTCCATCCAGTGCCTCCGCCATCACCCACCCCTTCCCTTCCCATTGTAAACCCCCACACACATTGCATCGCCCACTGCAGCCTGTGCCTTCTCCGCCAGCCCGCCACCACCCACCCCTTCCCTTTGCACACACCCCCAGCATGCCGCCCGCTCACTTGCCATGGCAGTTTGTGCCTCCTCACAGCGGCCACTACTGCCACCTTGCCCTCCTTTCCCATCCCTTCCCGTTGCCTCCCCCCACACACACACCTCTCCACCATGCCTCCTCCTCCCTCCATTCCCCACCCCTTGTGGATTTCCAAGCCGGAACCGGCTCTAGCACCGCATTCCGGCTACCTAAAGTGCCCCCCCGCCCCACGGATGGCTGGAGTAGCGGGTAAAACCGCGCCATGGGGCCACTCTCACAGTCTGTCAGGACCAGAGTTCTGGTCCTGACAGACTGTGAGAGCGGCCCCATGGCGCGGTTTTACCCGCCACTCCAGCCATCCGCAGGGGGGAGGGGAGCTTTAGATAACTGGAACGTGGTGCTACTGCCGGTTCCCACTTTAAAATCCACACGGGGTGCGGAATGGAGGGAGGATGAGGCATGGGGACAAACTGGTGGAGTTTGCACAAAGGGTTCCTCAATGTCAAGAGTCACTCCATCTTGTTCCTCTTGTCATGTGTATTCAATTGTATAGGACTGGATCTACATGATTTTTGAGGGGGGGCAAAATCAAAAACTGGTGCCCCCTTATGGACCATTCTATTTTATGGTCCCATAGAATACAATGGGCTCCATACCCAATTTGCGCCCCCCCCGTCGGCACCCGGGGCAAGCAACCCCCTCTGCCCCCCCCCCCCATATCCAGCCCTGCAATTGTGAAATGCTATGCTGTGCTTCAATGCTATGCTGCGTTTGCTACGCCTTAGATATAACTGCAACTTGTTGCTTATCTGGAGGCAGGATGGCATGTCTGGGCTAGTTGCATGTCTGGGCTAGTTGCCAGGTAACCAAGGGCTAGTTGCTAGGTAATCAAGGGCTAGTTGCTAGGTAACCAGGGTCAAAGAGCTGGAGGAGATGCGAACCATGAACTGATAGTGGGCACCTGCGGTGATGAGAGCTTAGCAAAAACCCTGCGCAAAACCCCCGCTTTTGCTTGGCATGCTTTGGCTTGAATTATAATGGTCAGGGCAAAGGTTTATAAATTGGGGGAACTGACAGAGAGGCCAGTTCCAACAACGTGTGTGTATGCCCATGAAGCTGGAATAAAGATCTTGAACTTCAACTGTCTTTTCCTTGACTCTGGGTCTGACATTTTGTCGGAACTCATCTATCACCCTGGCTTAGCCTAACCCCAGACTCACAATGGCTGGAGAACAGAACCAGGCTATGGGGATTACTAAAATGAATGATGAGAAAGAACCCAAGCCTGAATGGCCATGGGTCACCCTGGTCACCGTCGTGGTGCAGAGGAAAAACTGGGGCTCCATGAATTTCTGGAAGAGCATTATCAGAGATCTGAGAGAGGACCCCCAGCAGCACCATGACTTTTGGGACTGCAACACTCCTACCACCCATGGGGGTTCCACGGTGATGAAAGTCGAGGGGAGAACCCCCAGACTGGCAGGCCAGGGGATGCAACCACGGAGTGGATGCAAGATGCTTTAGCCACTCAAAGCACCATTCCGGGAGGAAATGCAATCCATGCACGCCTTCATGATCCAGGAGATCCCTGCGCAAAACCCCCACTTTTGCTTGGCACGCTTTGCCTATCTTTTCCTTGACTCTGGGTCTGACACTCAAGAGAAGCCCTCTGTGCAAACAGGGCCATCTGGTCCCACACAGCCCCCACCAGAATTCTTACCTAGGGGGCCCCTCCACCCAAAATTTTCTGGCTATGGGCCTGCTGGTCAGCCATTTCAAATATCCAAAAAGATATGTACCATTTCACCTAATGGCTCCACCCATCACTAAATTGTTTGCTGTGTTTCAAAGGTGAAACATGAAGTGAAAATTAGGAACTATAGTGTGCAAAGTCTAAACCTCTCATATTTGGTACTATGTGCCTGTAATGCTCTTGAGGATTGATTCACATAATTGGCCTTTTTCTGAAATTCTGAGAATTCCTGTGATGACAGTTGTCAATTATAACACATTTATTTATTTATTTATTTATTTATTTATTTATTTATTTCATGCATACCCTGTCTTTCTGCCCAGTGGAGTCCCAGAGTGGTTTATATCATTCTCCTCGCCTCCATTTTATCTTTACAACAATCCTGTGAGGTAGGTTAGGCTGAGAGAATGTGACTGGCCCAAGGTCACTCAGAGAGCTTACATGGAATACAACAGAACTCTCAGTGCCTCAGCATTGGCCTTCCAAGGACTTGTTCTGGAACTGAGATATTTTCCCCAAAGCCATGTGTCACAGAAATTGCACAATATTCTAAAGAATTCTTTAAACGGGGCTTTTTTGGGTAGCAAAAACCCAGCAGGACCTAATTTGCATATTGAGTCATTCCCCCTGACAGCACCATTGTTTCACATGGTTTTTTTGAAGAAAAAGCCCAGCACTGATTCATTTGCATATTAGGCCACACACCCCTGATGCCAAGTCAGCAGGAACTGTGTTCCTGCTCAGAAAAAGCCCTGACTTTAAACATGGGCTCAGAGTCTTTAAATATATATATTCAAACAGAACAAAAAGCAGTCTGAAAGCTGTTTCCAAACAGGGCCATATCCAGGAATTTTTTCCAGGGGGCACTGGAGCATCAGGGGGCACAAGTAATTAAACTACATTTAATTAAAGCTCCTTACTCAGCCAAGATGCCTCCAGACTGTGCATGAGTGCTTATGCTTCAGCTTCCCGTCAGGCAGCATTAGGGGCAGAGAGAAACTGGCTGCACAGACACACATCCCCTCCATAGCCTGCTCAGCTGCCACCCACTCTGGCAGTCAGCTGACGTTTGTGGCTCAAGCTCCCCTCCCTTCCTGGCAAGGCCCCACACATTTCCTTCCCCTTTGTCACTGCCTTTTCCTACGGGCTAGCAAGCAAGGAAGGGGGCCGTGGAGAAGCAGAAGCAGTGGCTTAAGGTGTTTAAAAATTAAAGTGAAAGGCACGTGAGTGTGAAGTGGGGCACCCCTAATTTGAAATGGGGCACCATCCTCTGTGCCCCACCACTGGTTACAGCCTTGTTTCCAAGACATCACAGTCTTGAGGTTCATTCAAGTAGGAGACATATCCCCACTCTCTCCTTTCTGAAGCTCAAGATTTGCATGAGAGGGTAGAAATTTTTTAAAAATCATTTGAGCCTGAGCCCGGTACAGCCCAGGGCTTTTTTTTTGTAGCAGGAACTTGTTTGCATATTAAGCCACACACCCCTGATGTAGCCAATCCTCCTGGAGCTTACAGTAGGTCCTGTTCTAAGAGCCCTATAAGCTCTTGGAGGATTGGCTATGTCATGAGCCCTGACAAGGAGGAGCTGGAAGGGTTAACAGACCTGGAAGAGTTGTCAGCCAGTTCCTCAGCTGAACAAACAGCAGCTGGCCCATCAATCACTCTCCAGGCACCAGTGTCAGCTGTTGACAATCAATCTCCTCCAAACTCTCCCTCTCCCATCTCCAGAGTTCAAAGCAGGCTCCAGAAAGAACTTTCAGAGCGAAGACATGAGGCACGCCGATGCTTCAGATCTCTCAGCCCTGAGTTCTAGCAGAGTCACTGTCACCCAGAGAGCAGGCTGATTGAGGCTCCCATATAGCTCCCACCCAGGACCTGGTAACCTTGTGGAAGCAACAAGTCTATTCTCTGGCTTGCATCCACGCTCCTTCCTGATCCTGACCTGCTTGATTTCCTTGGCACTCTGACCTTTTGGCTTTTGGACATTGACTTCTGATTCCGGTTTGTGATTCTGCATTGGTGACTTGGCTCCTGCTTGACTTCCTGGACTTTGACCTTGGACTGGCTTTGGATTCCTGCCTGCCTGCACCCTGAGAACATGATAGGCTACATCAGAGGTGTGTGGCCTAATATGCAAACAAGTTCCTGCTACAAAAAAAGCCCTGGTACAGCCAACTGTAACTTGCAAGCTGCTGAGAATATCTTCTTTGTCCTAGAACAGTAAGAACAGTGGGTGATGGGTACACATAAATTCTATTGGTTTTCAGATATGTAATTGATTGCGGGGGGGGGTTAAATGTAGTACAACCATAACATTTGAAGTGGCCTTAGTCATCTGCACTGGTTCTTTTTTAAATCAATGCAGGAACACAGGCATCATCACTCTGAACAGTGGACAGCTCCCATGGACCACTCACTCCAAATAACTTCCTACTCCTTGCTGTCTTTATTATACTCAGCTAGTTTCATTAAATTGTTGTGATTAAAAATCCCTTTTTCTTCCCATACTGACAGCATCAACATATGACTGCACCGTAATCAAGTCCTCTACAAATCTCTGATCTTTTACGGGTCCAAAGTTCAAGGACTTGTCTTTTCAAATGCAGTCAGGCTGAAAATGGAAATATAAGCAGGGAATCAACTTCCAGTTGAAAAAAAAAACAACAACCAAGGGTGTAAGAATATGCACATTTCACCAATATATATGTTATCCTTTAGAAGTTATTTTTGTTTGAGTAAGACATCTTTTACTATAAAGTTGTGGTCAAAGAATGGTGCATTTGTACAAATGAAATTCAAATTTCACATGTTTTTCACCAGTTTGTTTCTGTTTTTCATGTTTTGCGTGTTCTGTAGCTTTGCTTCCCTGCAGCCACTGTGGCCGGATCTGCCTGTCCCGCATTGGTCTTGTCAGCCACCAGCGAGCCTGCAGCAGACGTGGACTACTGCACCCTTCTTAAATCTTCATTCGCGAAGTCAAGCCGAGAGAGAGCTTTGCTTCAGTCTTCTTGCTTCTGGGCTCCATGTCCCTTTAGGTTCCTTATTTCAGATGTGGAGCTGTTTTCACCAGGCTCCCCATCATACTGTTTCTTGTCCCCCAGAGGCTGCATTGAGGGGTATCTGGGGCTGCAGTAAAAGGGGGATGTGAGGAAGTCATGCTCAATGGACAGAAATCCCTTCTGTCTGCAAAAATTACCAGTGAATCCAAACTAGTATTAAAAGGCTTCACTTCCCCATGGGCTATACAACATACCTACAGGTTTCAAAGAAATATACAGATTATAGGTAATAGTGACAAACTTGTGAGCTCCCCATATACTCTATCTACCAAACTGAGTACATTGAAGATGAGACTTATCAAGCAAACATGCTGATCCCAGTGGGTTTCACAATGGTATGGCAAATATAGAGGCGCAATACTGACATCTGCTGGCTAAATGTACAACATCCTTGTATATCTTAGGGTCAAAGTATACCCAAACTGCCAAACTACAGTTCCTATGGGTCCACCTTAGTGCCGAAACAGGGTAGGGAGAGAATAAGGACCCTTGCAGCATGTTTAAATGGCCTGAATTCAGCTGTAAAATGGCAGCATGCTGCTGCCAACTACTTTGACCTGTGTAATAGAACAAAGGGACCTTCCCTCAGAAGGAAATGCTGCAAAGAAAGGAAGAGAAAAGGTGGAGCTTAAGTCTTCTCTACCATCTATTTTTTTCTCTGAAACATCTACCTCACCCGCTGCCAGCACTCTGGACCATGTCTCTCTCACAAACATTTCCATAAAGGAAAAGTAAGGGGTAAGTGCCAGCATTCTGGACCATGTTTCTCTCACAAGAATTTCATATAGGAAAAATAAGGGGGAAGTGCGGCTGACTGCAGCTCAGATCATGAGCTACTCATTGCAAAATTCAGGCTTAAACTGAAGAAAACTGGAGACACCATTAGGCCATTTAGGTTTGACCTTGATCACATCCCTTATGAATATACAGTGGAGGTGAAGAATAGATTTAAGGAACAAGAGCTGATAGACAGAATGCCTGAAGAACTATGTACGGAGGTTCATGACCTACAGAAAGCAGCAATCAGCACCAACCCAAAGAAAAATAAATGCAAGAAAGCAAAGTGGCTGTCTGATGAGGCTTTACAAATAGCTGAGGAAATAAGGAAAGCGAAGGCAAAGGTGAAAAGAAAAGAAAAGATTCACCCAACTGAATGCAGATTTCCAGAGAACAGCAAGGAGAGATAAGGAGGCCTTTCTGAAGGAACAATGCAAAGTTATAGAGGAAAATAATAGAATGGGAAGGACAAGAGATCTCTTCAAGAAAACTGGAGAAATCAAGGAAACGTTTTGTGCAAAGAGCCATGATAAAGGACAAAAATGGTAGGGACTTAACAGAAGCAGAAGAGATTAGGAAGAGGTGGCAAGAATACACAGAAGAATTATACAAGAAGGATCTCAATGCCCTTGACAACCATGATGGTGATATCGCTGATCTTGAGCCAGACATCCTGGAGTATGAAGTCAAATGGGCCTTAGAAACCATTACTAATAAAGCGAATGGAGATGATGGTGTCCCAGTTGAGCTATTCAAAGTCCTAAAAGACGATGTTGTTAAAGTGATGCACACATTATGTCAGCAAATTTGAAAAATGCAACAGTGGCCACAGGATTGAAAAAAGTCTGTTTATATTCCAATCCCAAAGAAGGGTAATGCCAAGGAATGTTCAAACTATCATACCATTGCACTCATATCACATGCCAGCAAGGTCATGTTAAAGAACCAACAAACTAGGCTTCAGCAGTATGTAGATCAGGAACTACCAGAAGTTCAAGCTGGGTTTCAGAGAGGTAGAGGAACTGGAGATCAGATTGCCAACATTCGCTGGATTATGGAGAAAGCACGAGCATACCAGAAAAACGTCTATTTCTGCTTCATTGGCTAAAGCCTTTGATTGTGTGGATCACAACAAACTGTAACAAGTCCTTAGATGGAAGTAATAGACCACCTCACATGTCTCCTAAGAAACCTGTATAAGGGTCAAGAAGCAACTGTCAAAACAGGATATGGAACAACTGATTAGTTTAGAATAGGAAAAGGAGTTCGACAAGCATGTATATTGTCACCTTGCTTTTTAAATTTATATACAGAGTACATCATGCGGAATGCTGGCCTGGATGAAGCACAAACTGGAATTAAGATTGCTGGGAAAAACATCAACAACCTCAGATATGCAGATGACACTACTCTAATGGCAGAAAGTGAGGAGGACCTAAAGAACCTCTTGTTGAGAGTGAAAGAGAACACAAAAGCAGGCTTGAAATTCAACATCAAAAAAACTAAGATCATGGCATTCGGCTCCATCACTCCTTGACAAATAGAAGGGGAAGACATGGAAGTAGTGACAGACTTCACATTTCTGGGATCCAATATCACTGCAGATGGTGACTGTAGCCATGAAATTAAAAGATGTTTGCTCCTTGGGAAGACAGCTATGGAGAACCTGGGCAGTATAATAAAAAGTAGAGACATCACTCTGCCAATAAAAGTCTGTATAGTCAAAGTGATGGTATTCCCAGTAGTAATGCATGGCTGTGAGAGTTGGACCAAAAAGAAGGCCGAGCGCAGAAGAATAGCGCTTTTGAGCTGTGGTCCTGGAGAAGAATCTTAAGAGTCCCTTGGACTGTAAGAAGATCAAATCAGTCTGTCCTAAGAGAAATCAACCCAGACTGTTCCCTGGAATGTCAGATGCTGAAGCTGAAACTCAAATACTTTAGCCACCGAATGAGAAGGGAGCGCTCACTGGAGAAAATTCTGATGCTGGGAAAGATAGAAGGCAAAAGAAGGGGACAGCAAAAGATGAGATGGCTGGAAAGTGTTACTGATGTAACTTACACAAATTTGAGCAGACCAGAGGATAGTGAAAGACAGGAGGGCCTGGCGTGACTTTGTCCATGGGGTTGCAAAGAATCAGACTCGACTGTGCAACTGAAAAGCAAGAAAGTGACAATTTCAGATATAAACACACTTTCTCCTCCAAGCCCATTCTTCCAAGAAGACACCTTGGTTCATTTATCCCTTTATTATCCAAGCTCCCTGTCTCCTCATACTCTTGTTCCACATGGTCCCTTTTGTCCATATACCCAGCTAAGCCATACTTTCACCTCCTCCATACCATCTGTGCAGATGAAAGGTCATTACAATAATAACATACAACAACTTTTCCTGGAAATATTTATAGCTTTTATAAATATTCCAAAATATCATAGCATCTCAACCATGGATGGAGGCTAGGATGGTGGCTTTCATGTGACAAATAATGGACAATTTTCAGCCTGGTGCGTCTAACTACTACTAGAACCTACAGTAGAACATTTGATGTTGAAGAATTATGTTGCATTCTTAAAAATACCTTGCTCTATTGTTTAGATAGTTTTAAGCTGTTTCTGATTTTATTTCTGTATGTTTCTTCTGTAACCTTGTATTTCGGTTAAATGCTGTTTTTTAATCTGCTGTCTATTTTATTGTTGATTCTAAATGTTCTTGTGTATGAACTCATGCCAACCACTTTGAACGGCTTCTTTTGGCTGAAAGGTAGCGATACAGTTTTCAAACAAACTAAATAAATAAGAGAAATGAATGGACATAAGATTTCATGCCAACAAAGCTTTTGCACTAAGAAATGCTGAATTTTGAAAAATATACAAATTATTCATTTTTCTACTGCTATTTCTGTTTTACATCATTGATCCTGATTTAGCTAGTCCTGGAATGGTGCATTTACACTTCTCTTGGCCATGTTACTGAACAGCTTCTCCAGCTGCTGAAAGAAGTTTCCTAGGAACTTCTCCAATGCCATATTCTGCTGCTCCATGGAATTACACTATACACATAGAACTGATTGTGAGTTTTTTTCCCTTAGTATCACCCTTAGGGGCTGACTGTCTTATGATGGCAAAAACCTTCTTCATCACATGCTTGAGGTGGACATAGAGGAGAATGGTAAACATGAGCTGAACACTAAAATATGGACAATAAATATGCAGAAAACAGAGTGGGGTTGTTCCCAAGCACCCACACACACACACCCACACACACACATTCCACTCATTGACAGATTTCTATACAAAGCCTGCATGGGTACAAGCTGCACACTATGCAGTGCAATCTGAACCAGCAGTTGTGCTAGGATTAATAACAATAAGAAAAAAAGGGATAAAGGGGCTGGTTCTCATCTTACATTATCAGCTGGTGCATGCTTTCAGATATGAATCTTGTCTACAAAAGCTCAGGCCACAAGGAAACAGTTAATATTTTACATTGGTTATATGCTTTCTAGCTTTCAGGCCTTCTGCTAGGGCATCTGGTTGACCATCACAGGGAATAGGGCTAGATGGGCCATTGCTGTAATTCAGCAGAATTCTTCTTACATTTCACAGTTGTGGAACTTATGCCACCACACTTGTTTCTTCCCATCACTTGTTACTATAAATGGAGATCCAGTGTGGAATAGTGAAAGCATGAGGCTAGGATCTGAGAGACTCAGATTTGAATCCCATCTCTGTCATTGAAGCTTGGTGGGTAACCTTGGCCCTGTCACACACTAACACAAGGACATAAAAAGTTCTTGCATCCTGTTTCACACAGTAGCCAACCAGTTACTCTGGACAGCCATCAACAGAGTACAGAGGCCAGGGCCTTCCCCTGATGTTGCCTCCTGGCCTGGAGATTTAGAGGATGACTGCCTTTGAATGTGGAGGTTTCCTTTAGTCACCATGGCTTGTAGCCACTGATAGACCTCTCCTCTATGATTATCTAATCTCCCTTTAAACCTGTCTATGCTTGTGGCCTTCACTACATCCTCTGGCAGCAAATCCCATATTTTAATCACTGTCTTTGTACAGAAACACTTATTTTTGTCTGTCCTGAATCTACTGCCCATCAGCTTCATTGGATGCCCTCGTTCTAGTACTTTCGGAGAGGGAGAAAAATCTCTCTTTGTAAGCTCTCTTCACCTCATGCATAATTTTATAAACCTTAATCATACCCACCCTGCCACACCCCAGTCATCTCTTTTATAAACTGAAAAGTCCCAAGCCCTTCAGCCTTTCTTCAGAGGGAATGTGCTCCAATCCCCTAATCATCTTGGTTGTTCTTTTCTGTACTTTTTCCAGCTCTGTGGTGTCTTTTTTTTGTGATACAGTGACCAGAACAGTACACAGCATTACAAATGAACCTACCTCACAGGGTTACGATGATAAAATGAAGGAGATAAGCTGCTTTGTGTCCTCACTGAGAAAGATGGTGTATAAATAAATTAAATAAGTAAACACACTCTTAATGGCTCTTAGAGCTTTCTTTATAGATCAATACAATCTTGATCTACTCAGTTACTGAAGGGAATTTCATAGAATCCTTTAATTGTAGTTGTTTATTCTGCCCTTCCAAAGGCTCTTCACATGGTACCTTCCCAACCCAAGTACTATCTTGAGCTTCACTTCACAAGGGGTGGCATACGTGTTTTTCCCTACATGAAGATGTACATTTGTAAGCAAAATGTCATGTGTGAGGTTACCCATTGATGTCTCTGACCTGCACTCTCATTTACTGTTGTTATAGTAACAATTAAAAGTGAAAACTGATACACAAGCACCACCTAGAGGCAATTTGGAGGACCAGAAAGAGACTTTTAAAAAAATTCATAAACAGTAATGAATCATCACTAAGTGGAGGTAGAAATTTCTTCTTCATTAAGAGTTGTTGGGTGAATCAAGCTTTTTGTTAATGACTGCCTAGTTTAAAATTGAGAGTGATGGATTCAAAGTGTGAGGTGGACAGAGTTTCTTTCATTGTTTATTTGTATCTCCCTCTTCCTCCCATCCTCAGTGCTATTCTAGGCAACTGGGGAGGGGTGTAGGAAGAAATGGTGGTAAGAGAAACAGTTGGGCTTGCCACCAGGCAGCTGCGGGAGGGCTTGCCAATCCAAATGCTAAGTTACTCACCTTGGTCTGCTATCTGATAACTAGAGCAATGGCACAGGCTTAAACATGTAGACCAGGGCCAAGTAGGGTTCCCAACCTGGAGCTCTCTCAGAATGACAACTGATCTCTAGACTATAAAGGCCAGTTTCCCTGCAAGAAATGGCAGCTTTGGAAGGTGGAATCTATGGCATCGCAGCATATCCCTGCCAAGTTCCCTCTCCTTCCCAAACTCCACACTTCCGAGACACTGCCTCCAAATAGGGATGCCAGCCTCCAAGTGGCACCTGGGGATCCCCTGGAATTACAGTGCATCTCCAGACTACCAGGATCAGTTCTTCCGGAGAAACGGGATGCTTTAGAGGTGGCATTGTACCCCACTGAGATCCCTGTCCTCCCCAGGCTCCATCCCCAAATCCCCAGGAGTTTCCCAAACTGGAACTGGCACCCCTGTGCACCTATCCCCTGCTGGTGACCAGGGAGACCTTGCAAACCTACCTCTAGAGCCCTGGGAGGTTGGCAACCCTAGGGCTGAGGCTCTTTTCTCTCCTGCATACACATTAACATACACATCTGGGCCTGAGTGTTTCCTCAGTCTGTGGCTGCATTTATACATCATTACAAATTGTGGCTTATAAATCATGGATTGATCAATCCCCAATCAGCTGTAACATCTGAATGCAGATGGCACAATAAACTAGAGTTTGTTGAGTGGCACCAAACTGGTATTTCAGAGTTTGCAACTGTTTTGTTAAATAACTGTGATTAGTTGTGATGGCTGAATAGGGGGGACTGAGTGTGTCTCCTTGCAACCACATGGTTCCCCAAAGGACCCATATATGGGGGATGCACTCCCTGCTGGGATGCAAAGAGAGCAAGAAGCAGGCAGACTTAGCCAGGACTTCTTAATTATGTCTGGTAGTTGCACAGAGTAGGGTTGCTAGCCTCCAGGTGGGGCCCAGAAATCTCTCAGAATTGCTTCTTGGTTTTAATATATTGTGTTTAGTTTTAATTGTAGGTTTTAATAGTTATCTAATTTATGTTGTAATCCACCCTGAGTCCATTCACAGGAAAGGGCGGAATATCAGTCTGTAAAACAAACAAACAAACAAACAAATACAAAATCACTTCCCATGGAGAAAATACTGCAAGTTAACCACTGCAAGTTATCCACTGGGAAAGATTAACCCAAGCACACAAAGCTCTGTTCCAGTCTCCTGCCCCACCCCTGCCCTGTCTTCCTGACCTTAAATGGTCCAAAGGGTGCTATTTGCCATGTCAGGGGCTGCACACGAAGCCCATCAGTACCTGCCCAGCTATCAACAGGGAAAAGAGTACTTAAGTACCTTCTCCTTGCATGCTTTGAAAATGAATTCGCAACAGGGAACTCACAGCTGACATGCAGACTAACTGGCTTGAGACTGGGCAGAGCCTATGAGATACCGCAGAGTCTCTAAGTGAAATCTCTCCCGAAACTCTCCCCTCCATAGGCACCACCCCAAATATCCAGAAATTCCCCAGACCAAAGTTGGCAACCTAACAGGTACTATGATGATGGCTGTGCTGCTTTTTCCTGGAAGCTTGTAACCATGTTCCCTAAGTTTTTCTCAATTAAAGAATTAAAAAAAAATTGTGGTTCCCTGATAGCCTTTTACCACATTAAGATTGACCTGTAATGTTTAAGAGCAGGCCAGTGTAAAACAAAACTACAGAATAGTGGCGTGGAACAACTGTTTACCAGCATACTGCAATTATAAAATGTTGGTCCATGCAAACACACCCTATATAGGACAGATGGTTCTTCAACATTATTCATGTGTGTGTGCCAAATATTAAAAGCAGCCTTTGCAAGAGAATGAGCCAAGGTTGGCTTCAAGGACATCCTGACTCAGCAACAAAGTATGTAACAATTGGTTTACATTTCCCATTGGTACAAAAGCATATTAAATTGGCAGCAGTTGTGCTTCAGCAATTTCTGGCAGAAGAGTACCACAGAATTGAGGGAGCTGCCTTCAATAGAACAGAAACTGAAAAGCGAGATGGCAGCAAATTAGCAGCCTGCAGTTGAGACTGAGCAAAGGGGAACTGAGTGAATAGATTTGCACATCTGGGCATCAAACCACAGAACCTGTGTTTTGCTTGTAGCATTGGAATGACCAGCTGTGCAACATAGCAAAGAGTGGACAGAAATGAGGCTTTAAGGCAGATTTTAAAAGGGAGAGGAAGCAGTTGTGCATTTTTACCTATTATAGGGAGAATTGTGATAACAGAGGGTGAACTGGCTAGCCCCTTGGATAGAGGAATCCCAAATTCAGATTCCTGTTCAGGGACACATGCTATGTGGCGAACACAATTGCCACATCAGCACTGGCGCTATTTCCATTTTCCTATAGCAGTGTGGACAACATCCTCACACTCAGAGGTGACTAAGAAGCCGTACCACAGCAGGCTGTCCTCCTTACATATTATAGAGTACACAGCTCGGGTCTGGCATCCCCACCCAGTGCCTTGTGTAGCAGTCATGTGGTCTCCTCAACGCCCACATGTGTCATTCCTGATTCAGATTGCAACTGTACCAATACCATTTCCCTTACCTGAACCAGTCCCTGGGGCACTATTTAGCCAACTGGAAAAACCCATGTGTACTTTCTTTTGTGCCTCTAGTAAAAAAACAAAACAAAATAGTTTCCTTTAAATTAGTAAAATTTCCCATTGGTACAAAGGGTAGCCCATTATAGAATTAGGAAGATCTACAATCTCAAAGAAGTGGAGCAAACCCCTCCGCTAAAAACTTTTCTTCTTACTGAGGGCTCCCCATAGACATAGACAGTTCGTTTGAGGAAGATATTCTTGTCCAAAATGCAGCTTCACCTAGGGACCCATAAAGATCAGAGTAACTAAAATGATTATTGTTTGATAACAACAGAGATTTCTGGTGAGATTTTCCCCAACTGGGGAATCCATCCACAGTTTCAAAATACCAAGAACATCGACCTGTGAACATGTGGTATACGGAGGGACAGTGGCTCAGTGGTAGATCATCTGCTTGGGAAGCAGAAGGTCCCAGGTTCAATCCCCGGCATCTCCAAAAAAAGAGCCCAGGCAAATAGGTGTGAAAAACCTCAGCTTGAGACCCTGGAGAGCTGCTGCCAGTCTGAGAAGACAATACTGACTTTGATGGACCGAGGGTCTGATTCAGTATAAGGCAGCTTCATATGTTCATATTAAGCTCATGTTGCTAGCAATATGGGAGTCTTTAGAGGTATATTGAAAGGTTTTGAAAGTGTATTTACTGTTGACATAGGAATTGTATGTAATAAAGACAAATCAAACAGAATTATCACCTTTGATTTATTGGTTTATGAAATTAATACACAGAACATTTTGCAGTCTACTCATAGTGTTTATGATAATTTCATCATGAGAAGTGGGGAGCAAGGCTGCTGAGACAATGTTGCAGTTGTGGTCACCCTGTGGGCGCATGAAGTCAGCCAAGTTATTGGTTTTCATCTGATGAATGGGCTGGGTCTTTGTGACGTGTCCACAATAAATCTTTGGGACTTTAAGTGGCCTGGGTTGGGAGAGTGTGTCTTAACCACCAATTATAGCCCCATGTCTAATATCAGCAGATGCCCATCTGATGGTAAACTGTAGAAAGGGGACTGAACCCACATGGATAGACTCTAATAGTTGAAATAATCCTACATGTAATCTAGGATTTCAACTACACATATGGAGTGTACAGAAACTGCATTTGTTCAGGCTGGATGTTACTGGCATTGATAAGCAGACCCAACACACTAGGTGGGAAAGAAGATAAGGTACACTCCCCCCTCCTTACTTCTCATGTTCAGGGTCAACAAGAACTAGCCCTCTAAAGCAGGGGTGTTGAACTCATTTGTTACAAGGGCTGGATCTGACATAAATGAAACCTTGTTGGGCCAAGCCATGCGTGTCATAAAATGTAATGCCAGGTAGCAGAGATATAAACTTTTTAAAGGACACAGATAAAAACAATTAAAGATTTTTTTAAAAAAAAATCCTAAAATAAAATATGTTTAAAAAATTAGCACTCTTACAATATTTTATTTAACAGCTTTTGATAACATTTGATAAAATTATTTGCATAGAATTTGATAAAATAATTGCATCAAAATCTGGAGACAATGTCTGTGCTGTAGCAATCTTAAGTATGCTTTTCAAGTGTTGTTCAGGTGTGTGTCTGTAGTTGCAAACCTACTTTTGATTTATTGACATTCATTATAGAAATCTCATGGTCAATGCTTTGAGCCTAAGACCCAGAGGAAAACATGAAATAGCACTGCAAGCTTTTGTACATAAGTGGCTTCATGTGCTGGTCAGCCAATGGAGAAAATAGAAGCTTGGCTCAGTAGCTCTGTTGTGCAATTGAGCAAGCCTGGCAAAACAAGCTGTGATGCAGAAAGAAGCAAGAGACAGAAGAGGAAGCAGATGACAGTGCAGGCCTGATAGGAGCTCTCTAGGGGCTGGTCCGGCCCTTGAGCTGCACATTTGACACCCCTGCTCTAGAGTGCCTGAAGAGTTTTGGCAACACTTAGTGTGATAACAAGAGTCAGAGATTAAGGTTTCAATTAAATGTTGAAGATATATGATTCCATATTCATGTCTTCTCCTAGGATGGCCTGAAGTCTAACTTTTTCCTTAGAATAGCAACTCAGTTTAAGAATGTCTGGTTTTCAGTGTGCTTTCTGAATGGCTACAGACACACATTATGCTGTCTGTGGAAGTCTTTGCTACAAATGGAAATAGAAAGCAGGGGGGAAAAAGTCTAGAAATAATTTCAAAAATGCTAAGCACTGTGTTTTGCTATAAAGAGAAAGATTGTCACCACTTGCAATTCCGTAAGGTCATTCCTATCTTTAAGAGGAAGAGACCGTTAAGTTGGCTTCCTGCAACAGGCCCATATTTTTCAAAGTCCTGCCTATTCTGCACCATTATCCTTGCCTCAGGTCCTAGACTACCCCCCCCACACACACACACATACACACCACCACCAGAAGGCTTTTCCGAGGCTCTGATTTTTAAAAAGGTAATTGCTGGTGGTGTAGCAATTACTGGGTTAAAAAAAAAACCCTGAAAAAGCCCTCTGGTGGTGAAGGGGTGGTGATGACAGAAGGCTGTTGTCTAGCAGGAGTGGTCAACAGTGTCAGGCTCTGTTCATTGATGTTATTGCTAAATGCTGACTACTAACCATATTGATCAATATGCATATGTGCCCACTAACCTGTAGCCATAGAACAGTAGGGGGGGAGCAGTATAGAAAGTAGCTTCCCAGGAATATCAAAGGTTGCCAGGCCTGCTTTGAAGTAGAGAGTGTCTGCCAGACTCTCACCTCCTCCCTAGAGGTGGCAAGGACATTGCCGCCAGGAATTGTAAACACCAACGGAAGAGATAAGGGGGGAAGCCGTGTGAAACTCTCACAGGCAAAAGCAGCCTTTGTTATGGGAATTGGGGTGTAGATGCACTGCTTTGATGTTAGATGTTAAATACCAATGATTTGAACCATTTGATATCAGTTCCAATGCCTATCATGCTGGAGTAACTTTGGAGTATACAATAAACGCAATTTTGTTTCAAACAACAAGTTTGCTCATTTGGAAACTTCAATGAACCTTCCCTGACAAACGGTAGCTCTCCAGATGTTTTCTTCCTACAGCTCCCATCAGCCCCAGCCAGCATGGCCAATGGCTGGGGCTGATGAGAGCTGTAGGCAAAAACCATCTGGAGAGCTACCATTGGTCACCCCATGCAGAAGGTAGGTTTCCCATGCAGCTGTAGTTTGGGATTTTTTTGTAAGTCTTGAAGGTTTCTGCCTCCCCAAGTTTTGAGTCAGACTATCAAATAAATAAAATACATTTTGTCCAGTTTTTTTTTAAGAAAAACTTCCTACAAAAATGGTAGATTCTCCTCTCTGCCTCAGCTCCTCCTCCCCTTCCTCTTTTAATCTTCCCATCAGAAGAATTCCCAGTTTGTTTTCCCTTTCACAAATGCTGAAGTGTGCTGTGACTCACAAAAGATCATACTGAAATAAATGTTGTTAGTCTTGAAGGTGCAAGGACTTTTGTTTCAGATTCTGCTCTGGCTGTGTCAGTATTCTCAACTTTGTTAGCAGCTTCAGATTTGCTGGTCCCTCTACAACGTTGGGGAAGGGGGGGGGGGTGGCAGCTTAAATCACTAGGAATGTTGCAGTCACATGGAAAAAATGACTCCAGACAACCTCATAAGTACAAAAAAAAACAACTGTGGAATTCTGTGACCCCTCCCTTCCCTTCCACTCTCGCTCCAGAGGGTGTGGGCACACATCTCCTTGGTCTCCATCTCCACAGCTGCAGGCTTCGACATTGCTAGCAAAACCACAGGACACATTACAAGCATTCAACTGAATGGTGCAAATACTATTGCTATTTTTTTACAGCAAGAATTAACTTTAAATCCCTCCAGAAGTCCTCCCACAAATCTGCAGTAGGGGATCTCAGCATTCCCTGTGAGTCTGCAAGTACTCTTGAAATTCTGCCCAACTTCAGATATTTTTGGAACCTGAAAGCAGATTCAGCCAGCTGTTATGTAGAAAAGTATGATTTTTCAGCAACTGGAGTGCTAGCTGTGGAGATGACAGATCCCCTTACCCCAACACATTACTAGAAGAAAGTAGTTTGAATCTCCCACAGCCACCTAGTAATCATGGCACATAGCCTGTACACAGTCATCTGGAAAGGCAATAGGATGAAGAACAATGCTGTACCTTTGGTCTGATTAAGAATACTGCTACTCTATGCCAAAAAAGGAAATAGAATGTTTAATGTGTAGTGACAACAGAATAACTGATAAATAGTATTATAAGAGAGAAGGACCTGCATGAAATAGGAATATTTTTGTTTGTATTCAGGCCTCATTTTGGGCGGGAGCTCATAGGAATGGAGCTCTGGAACCTCTGAGAGAGGGACTTTTTGGTAGCAGCCCTACAATTATGGAGTAACCTCTCCAGAAAGGTGCACCTGGGTTTCTAACTTTCAAACTTTAGGAGGCAGCTAAAGACAGCTTTATTCAGGACAGCATTTGATTGGTTTAGTTTTTTCTATCTATTATAAAATGTGATTTTAATTTTTGTTTTTTTATTATTTTATGAATTTTTCTTCTGTTATATTCTAAGATGCCTTGAGTTCTGTAAGGTTGAAAAGTGATTAATGAATGTTTAAAGTAATGAATTAATAAAATAAGGTTTATTGGTTAAATCCTCTTTTGGTAGCAGTTTTGAACGTTTTTGCAATTGGTCCAAAAAGTTAATTCCCCACTCCTGCAGAACCCTTAAAATAAGGCCCCCAAGGAAGCAATCTATCATCAACTTGTTACCTGTCTGTCATACCAAGACTCTTGCTGGAGGGAGGGAGCTCCAGTTTAAAACAATTTTATTGGTAACATATGGTAATAAATCTATATCTTACATCTTTTTAAAAAATCTTCTTTTATCTACCCCATATATTACTTTCTACCCACCCCTCCCCCCGTTACTTGAGCCCTGCCGGTGTTATTTACTTAAAATGCAAATATTTAAAGGTACCCTTAACTATTAAAACAAAAAATTATATTCCTCTTCTTTTTAAAACTTAATCATTATCAAAGATTGTCCAATGTCCTTTTATTTTCCACTCTTTTTCTACATATCTTCTAAACTTTTTCCATTCCGCTTTAAAAACTTCCAAATCATAGTCCATTTGTCCATTTCACTCCATGTCATAACTTTTATAATCCAATCCCATTTCTCTGGTATTTTTTCTTGCTTCCACAACTGCGCATACAATGTCCTAGCAGCTGAGAGCAAGTAGCAGATTAAAGTTCTATCTTCTTTTGGAAATTTTTCCATTTGTAGTCTCAACAGAAAAGTCTCTGCAACTTTGTTAAACTCATATCCCAAGATCTTAGAAACCTCTTGCTGAATCATCTGCCAAAACATTTTAGCTCTTTCACAAGTCCACCCATATGGTAGAAAGAACCTTCATGCTTTTTATTTATTTATTTATATTTTAATTTATATCCCGCCCTTCCCACCGAAGCGGCTCAGGGCGGCTTACAACATATAAAATCTAACATAGGTTTAGCTTTAAAACATCAATTTACAACAATTTAAAACAGTAAGATAATAAAACATATAAACCAGCGGTCTGTCAAAATGTACATCACAACCATCCAAAGTTTCCAGTGTCAGTTAGTTATAAGCCAGCCGGAAGAGGACTGTCTTGCAGGTCCTGAGGAACTGCCCAAGGTCCCGCAGGGCCCTCACCTCTTCCGGCAGCTGGTTCCATCAGCAAGGCGCCATTACCGAAAAGGCCCAGTCCCTGGTAGATTTCAGACGGGCCTCCTTTGGCCTGGCGATTACAAGCAGGTTTTGAGAACCCGATCTCAGTACTCTCTGGGGAACATGTGGGGAGAGACGGTCTCTAAGGTAGACAGGTCCTAGGCCATATAGGGCTTTAAAGGTAATAACCAGCACCTTGTACCGGACTCGGTATATTATTGGCAGCCAGTGCAGATCCCGGAGCCCCGGCCGAATGTGCTCCCATCTTGGGAGCCCTAATAACAGCCGGGTAGCGGCATTCTGCACTAACTGAAACTTCCGGGTTCGGCACAGGGGCAGCCCCATGTAGAGGGCATTACAGTAGTCCAACCTCAAGGTGACCGTGGCGTGAATCACCATTGCTAGATCGTCGTGCTCAGGAAAGGAGCCAACTGCCTCGCCCGCCTAAGATGAAAAAATGCAGACTTGGCAGTGGCTGCTATCTGAGCCTTCATTGTCAGTGAAGGCTCCAATAGTACCCCCAAACTCTTGACCTTGTGCGCCGCTGTCAACGGCGCCCCGTCAAAAACTGGCAGGGGGATTTCCCCTCCCGGGCCACGATGACCCAAGCAAAGGACCTCTGTCTTCGCCGGATTCAGCTTCAATCCACTCAGCCTAAGCCACCTAGCCACCGCCTGTAATGCCCGGTCCAAATTTTCTGAGGCACAGGCAGGCCGGCTGTCCATAAGTAGATAGAGCTGGGTGTCGTCAGCATACTGATGACAACCCAACCCATACCTTCGGGCAATCTGGGCAAGAGGATAAATATAGATGTTAAACAACATCGCGGAAAGCACCGCCCCTTGAGGCACTCCGCAATCAAGCGTGTGTCTCCAGGACAGTTCGTCCCCAATCGCTACCCTTTGTCCCCGACCATCAAGAAAAGAGGAAAGCCATTGTAGGGCCAGCCCCTGAATCCCTGCGTCGGCAAGGCGGCAAGCCAGCAACCAATGGTCGACCGTATCAAACGCTGCCGATAGGTCTAACAACATCAGCACCGCCGAGCCGCCTTCATCCAGATGCTGTTGAAGGTCATCCACCAGGACAACCAGCACTGTCTTTGTCCCATGGCCCGGGCAGAAGCCAGACTGGTGGGGATCAAGGACGGAAGCATCCTCCAGGAAACCCTGTAGCTGCAATGCCACTGCCATCTCGATAAGTTTGCCCAAGAAGGGCAAATTCGAGACCGGCCGGTAATGTGCCAACATCTGTCTGGCATCTTATTATTCATCTTTGCCAATTTTTTAGGAGTTATATACCATCATATGGTAGAAAGAACCTTCATGCTTTTTACATTTCCAACACCTATCTGGCATCTTGTTGTTCATCTTTGCTAATTTTTTTGGAGTCATATACCATCTATACATCATCTTAAAACAGTTTTCTTTAATACTTTGACATGTTGAAAGTTTCATAGAGTTCTTCCACAAATATTCCCAAGTTTCAATCTGTATTTCTTTATTTACATTAATTGCCCATTTAATCATTTGCGATTTCACTACTTCATCTTCTGTAGACCATTGTAGAAGTAATTTATATACTTTTGAAATTAATTTATCATTGTCTCCAAGCAGAACTTTTTCCAATTCTATTTGCTCTTTCCTTATTCCTTCAGTTTTAATATCATTCTCCACCAAGCTCTTTATTTGTTGCATTTGAAACCAATCATATTTATGATTCAACTCTTCAGCAGTTTTCAGTTCTATTTTGCCACTTTGTATTTTTAATAATTGATTATATGACAACCACTTTTCTTCGCCTATCTCAGCCATTATTTTTATTACCTCAGCTGGCACTATCCATAACGGTCTTCTCTCATCTCCATATTTCTTGTATTTAATCCACGTATTTAGCAAATTATTTCTTCTACAATGGTGAGAGAAAAAAACGTCTATCTTCTTTTTTCCATAATACAAATACGTGTGCCAGCCAAATTTATTTCCGTGACCTTCCAACACTAAAAGTTTTTTGTTTAACAACGTTATTCATTCTTTCATCCACACTAAACAAACTGCTTCCTGATATAATTTTAAATTCGGCAGTTGAAACCCATCTCTTTCTTTTGCATTTGTCAAAATTTTCATTTTAATCCTTGGTTTCTTCCCAGCCCACACAAATCCTGAGATTTTCCTTCACCATTTATCAAATTGTTTGCCATCCTTCACAATAGGAATAGTTTGAAACAAATACATTATTCTTGGTAAGATATTCATTTTGATTGCAGCTATTCTACCCAAATTCTGTTCTACAATGACAAATTAAGCTTATTCCATTTTAACATGTCTTCATCCATTTTACGCCATAACTTCTCATAATTATTTTTAAACAGATCAATATTCTTCATTGTTATCTCCACCCCTAGGTATTTTACCTTAGAGGTGACTTCACAACCCGTTAGTCTCTGTAATTCTTGTTGCTTGTTCATCCGCATATTTTTTCACAGAATTTTTGATTTTTCTCTATTAATACAAAGTTCCATCAACTCCCCATACGCTTGTATTTTAGCTAGCAGCAAAGGTGTAACTTGTATGGGGTTTTCATTTATAAACATTATATCATCAGCAAAAGCTCTATATTTGTAAGTAAATCTTTTTATTCTTAATCCTATTTCTCTTTCTTCTTGGATCTGCATCAATAATATTTCAAGAGTCATTATAAACAACAATGGTGAAAGTGGACAGCCTTGTCTAGTACCTTTGCTAATTTTCATATCTTCTGTAAGATCTGTGTTTATACACAACCTTGCACTTTGTTCAGAATATATTGGTTTTATCATTCTTATAAAGTTTTCACCCAGCTCCATTTTTTTCCATTACTGCAAACATAAAGTCCCAATTTAAATTATCAAATGCTTTCTCTGCATCTGCAAGGAATAATGCTACTTCTTTTTCTGGATGTCTTTCATAATATTCTACAATATTTACAACAGTTCTAATATTGTCTCTTATTTGTCTTTTGGAAAGAAACCCTGCTTTATCTTCCTTTATAAAGTTTATCAAATGTTGTTTAAGCCGTTCTGCCAAGATTCTTGTAAATATTTTATAGTCATTATTTAATAGCAAAATTGGTCTGTAATTTTTTATGTTTGTGACATCTCTATCTTCCTTAAGTATCAACGAAATAACAGCTTCCTTCCATGTGTTTGGTACTTTTCCTTTTATTCTTATTGTATTCATCAACTTCTGCAATTCTGGTATTAACTCATCTTTAAAAGTTTTAAAATATTTAGCTGTATATCCATCAGGCCCTGGTGCTTTTCCATTCTTCATTGCGTTAATTGCTGCTTCAATTTCTATTTTTTCAATTGGATCATTCAAAACTTTTCGCATATTTTCAGTAAAGGGCTCTATTTTTATCTTTTGTAAATACTCATCCATCTTCTCTTTCTTTATTTTAACACCTTTAAACAATTTGGCACAGTACTTAAAAAATTCTCTTTTTATTCCCTCTTGAGTAACCACTTCTCTTCCATCTACCACAATTATGTTAATTCTGTTTTCTCTCTTTTTCTTCAATTGCCAAGCCAAATACTTTCCCGGTTTATTTGCTCTCTTAAAGGATTTCTGCTGAAGTCTTTTCAAACTCCTTTCCACTTCTTTATTTAACAAATGTCTCAATTGAGTTTGTAATATTGTAATTTTCCTTCAAATTTTCTTTTTCCCTGGTCTTTTTCTCAACTCCCCTTCCTGTCGGAGTCCAGCCCCAACAATATAATGGTGTGAAGAATAAAGGTAGACAGGAGACAGATTTAAAGATTGCAAAGCATGCTCGAGTACAGCTGCACAGGGAATGAATGATCCCTCAGCCTCTCCAGCACCTCCTTTTATTTCCTCATACACGCCATACCCCTTAACCAATAAGGCGTCGAGTACAATCTGCTCAACAACAAGGAGCACATGCATTCTGTACTTCTAGTTACATAGTATCCAATTATACCAACTGCCAAACCTTACACATAACTTCCCACATCTCCTCCCTTTATATTTATTTTTTGTTGACAAACTTTGCCAATTATATATATTCAAAAATAAAGACTTCTGGAAAGGCGGCCTATGGCCAACCCATCTCCTGTATTCTTCTGTGGGAAAGGCCTGATACTGTAATTAAAAGGCTCTCTTACGAGCCACCAAGGCCACGGAAGGAGGTTTAAATCCACAAGACTAAAAAACATAAAACAATGAAAAAATATGTTGAATAAAACAACATCATACTATTAATATGAACAAACCTAACATTAAAATTGTACAATATTACTGCAACCATCCCACATCTGGAAGCCATTTCTACAGTACAGACCACCAACTGTCAACAGATAGGGAGCCTGTACCAAAAGGAGCATTATGAGTAGATTCTTCCATATGATGGATGGCTGTTGTTATCTTTCCAGTAACCTAAGTCTGCTCTAAATCCAAATCTGAATCCATCAATAAGATTCACGATGTAGGAAGTCCACGCCATGGCCGAATACAACGAGCTGGGACCCACAAAGGTCCTTTTTCTTCAGCGACAGCTGCGTATCCTCTTCCCCAAGTAATTAAAGGCACAGGGCCATGCCAATTTGGATCTGGCAGTTTCCTGTATGTAACAAGGGGACGCGGCAATGGTTCCTCTGACCCATTTCATTACCTTTGGAGTTCTGCAGCATTCTGTCAATTAGCCCAGGGTATTTAGTGATGCGCTGGGTGACCAGAAGGATGCACTCCTGCACACCATGACGGCGTAATGCCGATGACCATGTCAGCCTTCGGATGAACTGCTGGAATCTCTTGTCCCGGGTGAAGAGTTCTTTGTAAAGCTTCACTGCCTTGCTGTGGTGGCTGCAGAACTCTGAGTAGGCCTTTTTCATTTGCTCGGCACTGGTGCCTGAAAACTGCTGCACAAGGATGTCTCCCAGCCGGTTGATGACAAAATTCTTGTTGCTGTCGGTGGCTAGTGACTCCTTGCGGCGCTCAAGGAGTTGCACGAGGAAGCAGTCGTGGACTTCACTGAGCTCGTCCACGCAGGGGAACATGCTCTGCACTACAGCTGGGTCCATCTGGAGGTCTTCCAACATTCCCTTCCGGAAGAGGTTGGTCATGATCTTCAGCGTCTGTACATGGTGGAGCTCTGTCTGAATCAACTCATAAATGACATCTTGTCGTTTCATGACCTCCTTCTTGTGCTGCTGCAAAAAATTATTGTCCACTGCCAGGCTCCAGGAATCAGCCTCAAAGTCCTTCTCCCCCATCTCAAAATCACTCATCAGCTGACTGTAGATGACTTCAGCTCCTTCATCAATGAGTGATTCTACTGACAGTGTTCGGTTGCACATGTTAAGGGAATCGGTGGACTGGGACAGGATTCTTCTGATGCCCAAGGGAGATTCATCATTGAAAGTCCCTGCAATGTTGGTGGTAGAGACACTTTTGGAAAGGGACAAAGTGGGGTGGCCCCGGCGGGATCCCAGCAGGGTCTGGCGGAAGCTCTCTGAGGGGTAGATGGCAGAACTGGGGCGTTCCCTAATGGTTGTTTTGTTCCTCAGGGACACCGACTGCAATGCTGAATTGTTCTTGAGCAAGGCTCACATTCACCCGGGATCCGAAGATGTGTGGCACGCCTAAAACCCTTGGCGGGCGTGGGTGGTGGACGAACAGAGTCTAAAAGATTGCTCTCTTGGAAGCCTCACACGGGGCACCACTTGTCGGAGTCCAGCCCCAACAATATAATGGTGTGAAGAATAAAGGTAGACAGGAGACAGATTTAAAGATTGCAAAGCATGCTCGAGTACAGCTGCACAGGGAATGAATGATCCCTCAGCCTCTCCAGCACCTCCTTTTATTTCCTCATACACGTCATACCCCTTAACCAATAAGGCGTCGAGTACAATCTGCTCAACAACAAGGAGCACATGCATTCTGTACTTCTAGTTACATAGTATCCAATTATACCAACTGCCAAACCTTACACATAACTTCCCACACCTTCCTTTTTCTTTATTTTATTTTGAATGTCCAACAACTGTTTTTCTTTTACTCTCTTATCTTTATTATTCAAAGTAATCAACATTCCTCTCATTACTGCTTTATAGGCATCTCAGACCATCTGAAAGTCAATATCCTCTTTGTCATTCACTTGGAAAAAAGCTTTAGTTTCATTTTCTAGGTATGTCACTGTTTCTTTATTCTGTAGCAAATCTTCATTCAATCTCCATCTTCTCAACTTCTTGGACAATTTTGTAATCCACATTATTGGGTTACGACCAGCACCAATTGTAGGTAAAACCTCTATTTTCCTTGTTATAAGACCTAAATTTTTAGTTCCCCACAACATGTCAATTCTAGAAAAAGTTTTGTGTCTTGCAGAAAAGAAAGTATAGTCCCGAACTTCAGGGTTAAATTTCCTCCATATATCTTCCAAATCTTCTTGTTTAACCAGTTCAAAAACTTTGGCAATTTTCCTTCTTTACTATTGTTTTTTTTCCCTCCCGACCTGTCCAATGAGTTCTTAACTGTTCTATTAAAATCTCATTATCAAAACTTGGTCATAAGTCAATTCATCAAGCTGTTGTATAATGTCTTTAAAAAAAACATCCTTTGCACCATTAGGTGCATAAAGTCCCAATAACAACGTTTTTTTTCCATCTAATATTGTCTCTACTGCTATAAATCTTCCATCTTTATCTTTAAATACTAATTTTGGCTCCAATTCTTGTTTAATATAAAAAACCACTCCCCTTTTCTTCTGTTCAGTCAATGAAAAAAATTCCACTCCCAATTGTTTGTTCCATAAAATTTATAATCCTTTTGTTTGATATGTACTTCTTGCAAACAAATTATATTTCAGTTTTGTTTCTTAATCCAATGAAATGTTGCCCTTCTTTTTTGTGGTGAATTTAGTCCATTTACATTCCAAGACAATAATTTGTAATCCATCATGGTACAAATTCTTTATTTTCTTCAAAAAAATCCATGCATATCCTGTGCATTTGTAATTGTGATTCTTTTCCCCTGGAGTTCAAAGCTCAAGCCTTCAGGTATTATCCATCTAAACCTCATTCCATTGTCTAATTTTTCTGCCAACTTTTTATATGTTCTTCTATCATTTATCACTTGCCTTGGCAGCTCCTTCATGATTCTCACTCTACTGCCTCCCACTATCAATGTCTTTTCAAAGTTTTTAGTCATGATCCTTCCCACCATTTCCTTTGTTATATATCTTAAGACAACATCTCTTGGTAAGTTGTTTTTCTTGGCATAAAGTGAGTTCACTCTATACACATAGTCATACATGTTTTTAGCCTCTTCAGGGTCTTCCTCTAAAAATTCTGCAATTATTTTTATTATATATTCTTTTAAATCACCACCCTCCTTCTCAGGTACTTCTCTCAGACATATCTGAGTCTCCATCAATTTGCCGTCATGGATTGTCACTTTTTCTTGCATTTTCAACAAGGTGGTATCATATACTTTCATTCTGCCTTCTACCTCCTGCACTTTCTTAGATGTTTCCTCAGTTTCCTTTCTGAGATCTTCCATATCTTTTTTAATCTCTGCAATAATTTTTTTCCGATTCATTTATCATCTCTCTCACCCCTTTCATCATTCTGGCCTCCATTGCCTCCAATTGGTCCTGCATTTTTTCCAATGAAGTAGCCCTTGTGCTTGTGTTCAGACATTTAAAAAACAACGAAAATTTGGACCTCACCAATTTCCAATTCAACTATCAGATTCAAAAGAGTAGGACTTGCCCTTTATAACAAGCCCAATTTCGCCATCCTCGGAGCTCCCAAAGTCAAGATATTTATTTTTAAAGTTTTTAAATCTTTCAAAATGGCAGTCGCAACTTTTTACTGCTCCGTACAATTTTTCCCCTTTTAAAAACATCTGAGGTCCACACCAATAATATGACCAATAGTATTTAACTTCTTACCCTCTTCTCAGTTAACTCCAATAATTTTTGATGTCCCAAATTCTTTAAAAACATTGTTTTTATTTTGACCTCCCAGCAATGGCCGCCAATGTTTCTCAATGGTAGTAAATTCCTAGAATAGGTTTTCCTTCTGCTACTTCCTGCTTTTGTTGCCATGAAGTCTCATTCACACTGGTAAGGAGATCTCATGATACTTGACGTACTTCCTGTCTTGCTTGAATGTGCTGCAGGTCTGTGACGATGGTGCTCTTTTTTCAAAACCGCAAGTAGACTAAACAATAAATTCCTTTCCACTTTTTAACACTGTCTTTTATATTTATAAAGTCCAAATTTCACCTCTTCCTCCCCTCTTCTTCCAGACTTTCTAGATTTTCCTTTCCCACCTTTTAAATTTATTCCATTAAGATGTAAATAGTTCCGGAATGAAAGATAGGGCGTTTTCGCACTGACCTTCAAGTAGCGCGACCACCCTCTTCACACCGGAGGATCTGCCCGGATTTCGCACAAGAAGCGCCGGCGCACCCAAAAGAGCCGGCTACTTCCGTCGCGAAACCCGCTCAAACGGAAACCGCCAAGAATCAGGAAAACGTTTGAGCGGGTTTCGCGACGGAAGTAGCCGGCTCTTTTGGGTGCGCCGGTGCTTCTTGTGCGAAATCCGGGCAGATCCTCCGGTGTGAAGAGGGTGGTCGCGCCACTTGAAGGTCAGTGCGAAAACGCCCATAGTAATTTGTACCTTCTCTTCCAATTATCCAAGTTCCCACCAATCTTGCAAAGCTTTAGATGTTTAGCAATGTCCAAGAAGGTTAGGATCCTGTCGAGTTTTTGTCAAATAAATGACTCTGAAAACTTCTGCAGATTATGAAAATGCAACTCTTCCCGGAGACCCCTCAAAGCCTCAAAGGACCCCCTCCCCGGGACTCCCTTTTAGCCACGGTAAATCTCCTCAAAGTTTCCTGTGCATATCTTGGACTAATATCTGACTGAGAAAAGTAGGCAGTAGGCAATAAATTGCCTTCCACTACCCCGAACAGAAGTTCCAGCCTGCTCCCGTTATGAGAAGCAGCTCAGCTCGACATTTTCCTCCCCCAGAAGTTGGAGCTGATCCATGTTCCAGGGTGGAAGATGCTCTAAACCAGGGCTGGCCAAACTTGTTTAACATAAGAGCCACATACAATAAATGTCAGATGTTGGAGAGCTGTAAGACATGAACATCAAACATTTGAGGCAGGCAGGTAGGAAGGAAAGAAGGAAGGCAAATTGATGGGGGAAGGAGAAAGGAGGGAGAAGTGGGAAAAAGCAACTTTAACTTTAAATGCATTTGCCAAGAAAAGGGTGGGTAGGAAATTGGCCCCTCTTCTCATGCAAGCGCAAAGCTGTCGTATTCAAGGGGTGAAATACAGGCTGACTGTGGCATTCTGTCTGGACAATTTTAGGAAATACCTCAGGTAGTGGCAGAAAAAAACTACTAAAGGCAGGACACATATGTAATGCATAGCTGGCATCATAAAAACAGAAGGAACTATAAACTAATCCATAATATCCCCCTTCTCCCAAAATACATTAGCACTGCGGGGTTTCAGCTACACATTTATCCTACTTAGCTTACCAGTATGAGAATTGAGCAACCAATTAAGTTTTTCACTTGGGTTATATAAGAAAGCAATCAAAAAAGTAATGGGGCAGTGTATCTGCTTTGGACAGATGTGGTCAAATGTCTCATAGCGAACAATTTAAAAAGAAAGGATGTGTTGTTATCTATGATGGGGGAAGATTATATACAAGTGAATTAAACCGGTAGAATGGCCCCCACCATTACTGTCTGCACAATATACTGAGATAGGAAGGAAGTCTGGGTTAATCCTTTCTTGTACAGTACTGATGTTCTACAGATGTGTTTCAAATCAGGACAGCAGCATGGAGGGGGGGATTAAGCCCCTTTTCCCTGCACACCATGGTACCAATTTGAATTGGGCCCCATGCACCTAAGAAATTGACATTCAGCATGGAACTCCCAGCACATGTCCAGTTGACAGGATCAATGGAAGACATGGGGTGGACCCCTCTAACCCATGTTTCAGGTATTTAAGCATTATTTGTGGGTTACTGTTACCCTCCTTCCTGTGCCCAAACCAGCCACAACACCCCTGTGGAGAAACGCCATTTTAGTCAGTGGTGGTGCTTCATTTGGCAGGGGTCAGTAAATCCCTCAGCAGGCTTTGTAGCCTTCCCCTCCTTACTCCGCCCCTCCCTTCCAGAGCCAAACCAACAACTCTAGGGGGGAAAGTCTCCTAGAGAGGCAGGAAGTGCTGTTGTTCCTTGCATGTGTTAGGCAGGAAGAGAAGCCAGATTTGAACTGGGGCTCGAGCGAGCATGTGGTGAGCATGGAGGCTCCTGCCTGGGAGGGCCCAGGCAGGCAGACCAAGTAAGTAATTCTCAAGACAGGACAAGTTTAGACCAGGGACAGTAGAAAGCGTTTATAAACACCTTTCCTTTGTCATGCTGTTTGCTGTGCTGTGCTGTGCTGTGCTAATTTTGTAGATGCAACTGTTTTTGGTTTGTTTTTCTTTTCCTATCTGTTTCTCTTTTTAAATAAATATATTTTTACTGTTTAAATGCTGGCAGTCAATCTCTGTACCACCTAGATCCCCAGACCGCTTTAGACCACGCTGTTTTCAAGAAGGGGGCCCCGGGGAAGGGGGAAGGCATGCAGTTGGATAATGTGCCAATCCTCCAGGGGTGCCCCAAAGAAGTGCTGAGGTCTCTGTGAAACCCAAGTACAGGGTGGCAGAGGACCTTGAGGCCTGGCCTCATAGCTGGAGAGGGGGATTGGGAGTCCTGTTCCTCTCAATCTGAACCCCGGGACTGAGCAGGTGGTGGCAGCGAGCCCAAGGGGCAGGAGGAGAAATAGCTCCCTCCAGGAGTTGGCGACTCAATAGGGAGCTGACGGGACCGGGTCTGAAGGCAGAATCGGGCCGGTTCCGCCACAACCCCTTTTCTATTTTGTTCGAATGGGCTCCAGAAAAATGGTGACTACCTGAGAGAGAAGGACTCAACTGAAAACTAGGGAAGATGTCAGAGGATGACAGGTGCACACAGTGGATTCTTTTTTTCACTGATCCAGTTCCCTCGGCCAGTAAAGCCTCTGAACCAGACCACACTGCGACAAACACACATTCATACGAACCTCATCCTGTTTTTCTGCTTCATTTTTATCCTGCCTTCTCCTCAGGGGGACCCAAAATGGCTAACATCATTCTCCTCTCCTCTGTTTTATCCCCACAATAAGAACCCTGGGAAGTCAGTTAGGCTAAGAGTGTGTGACTGGACATAGGTGATCCAGTGATTTTCCACAGCAGGCTGGGGATTCAAACCCAGATCCTACTCTGATGCTTTAACCTCTACACCAAACTGGTTGTAGTCTGGAAAACTGGAACCTCATTTCCTGCTATCCTTTCAACACCAGGAATTTGTTCCTCACTTTCAGTCCCCATTTGGGATCTTCACAAAGCAAAGAGACCTGAACATTTGTCCTGGGGCAGATGTGCCCATCCCCGTTCCTGGTGGCCATTTGAACTCCTCTCCTCCCCTCCTCTCTCCATGCTTGGAGCCTTATCAAGGCCCCTGCAGAAGAGAGGAATTTGCTTTCCACACCGTAAAGGGCTTTTTTTTTTTTCTAGAAAGAGGTGCCAGAACTCACAACCTGTGAGTCACAAGAGGGAAATGAAGGAAAAACACACAAAAATGAAGGTGCTCCTCATTAACTTTTATTTATTTATTTTGAGAATTTGGTTTCTACAAATAGGTTCTGGAATTCTGTTCCACCGCGTTCCCCCAGAAAAAAAAGCCCTTGCTAAGGAGAACAACTTTTCGCGGCACTGCAGCCACGCTGCTGCACAAACATCCGAATGGGACCAGAAGAGTTTCCTGGCGGCTTTCAGGTCCATGTGCACAAGGCCAACCAAAGGAGCTGAATTCCCCGCTAAGAGCGGGTTTGGCGCTTGCAAGCGCGCAAAACAACACCAGTGTTGCTGCTCGGTTCTCGCCTTGCCCACGCACCGCTGCGACCCACAGCACTGGTCTAGAGGGGGGTGGCGGGTCTGACAATGCACGCTGCCTCTCGACGGCCAGCCCGGCCCCACCCCGAGGGCCCTAGTGGTATTTTTCCGCTTCGCGATGAATCACCCTCCGAATGCCGCGGCTGGCGACGGCTTCTGGTTTCGTATGTCTTTTCGCTGAGCAGCAGGAAGGTTTGCATTTTTGTGCCGCCCTCTAGAGAGGCCGCAGCAGCAGCAGCTGGAGGCAACAATGTCTGGGATTGCCGCGAAACTAGCAAAAGACAGAGACGCCGCCAGGGGCTTGGGCTCCAATGCAAAGGCCGTGAAGTACTTAAACCAGGACTTCCAGGCGCTGAGGGACGAGTGTCTTCAGGCAGGGAAGCTCTTCCAAGACCCCTCCTTCCCCGCGGCTGCATCGTCTCTAGGCTACAATGAACTCGGACCAAAGTCGTACAAAACTCATGGCATCGTCTGGAAAAGGCCGACGGTAGGACATTAAACTGGGCAGCTATAATCGATCCGGGAATCACAGTAGATCATGACAAAGGAAAGTGAAAATTGTTAGCGCTTCGTCTTGGGCTGGCAGAGGGAGCTCTCAGTTTGTCCGTTTAGTCTTGGTTTGGGATGGAACGGAAGAAGAGGTTAGGGAGCTTGCAGGAGAAAGTCGAACTTGCATGCAAAAGTGAAGTTTGTTGGGATAGGAATGAATCTGATCCCCATTACTGATCTCCAGATGTGCCACTCAGCATCTCCCCCGGGCCCAAGGGTCATAGCTGGTTCCTTGTTTTGCCATACCCGTGAACAGGGCTTTCTTTGTAGGAAAAACCCAGCAGGAACTCATTTGCATATTAGGCCATACCCCCTGACATCACCATTGTTTTACACAGGACTTTTTGTAGAAGAAGCCCAACAAGGACTCATTTGCATTTTAGGCCACATCCCCTGATGCCAAGCCAGCCGGAACTGCGTTCCTGTGTGTTCCTGCTCCAAAAAAAAAAAAAAAAGGCCCTGCCCATGAACCAGATCACCCCTGAACTGTGCTGGACATTTGGATTAGGTTTAGTTGGCTGAGGCCCATAACAGCAAAAGAGAGAGCTAAGATAGTACTTGAATGCAGCGTAATTATTTTAATCACCCTTTAGTCCTGTACACAGTGCTGAAAGGAAGGATGGGAATTGTCACTTGTGACACCAAGAGTTGGTAGTCTGGTATAATTGATAATAGGTGACAAGAGGGAGATTATGTGAATGTTGGCCTCAATTGAAGGGATTGCGTGTGTTTTGGTATAAGTTATGGGTAAATTTAAGAAAATGCTAACTCTCAACAGGAAGCACATCAGGGTGGGGCTGCAAATGGAGATCTGCCCCTTTGCAAACTGACACTGGATAGAGGCGGGTGGTTCCTGAGGGATGCTGTTGAAGCCCAGATATTTACTCCTCTAAACCAATGGAAGAATTTAGATAGCTTTTCAAATGGTAACATTGGCACATTGTGTACTTGCTGACATAGTGTAGTGGCTATAAGAAGGAAGGAGCTATTTTTATGGTCGTTTTCGCACTCACCTCCAGCCGGCGCGACCCCCCTCTTCACCGTGCAGGATCTGCGCAGATTTCGCACTAAATGCCGCGGAGCAGCCTTTTGCGCCGGAAACTCCCGTCGCAAAAGCCGCTCAAACGTAAATCGCCAAAAAGCAGTTTGGTGTTTGTGCGGCTTTTGCGACGGGAGTTTCCGGCGCAGAAGGCTGCTCCGCGGCATTTAGTGCGAAATCCGCGCAGATCCTGCGCGGTGAAGAGGGGGGTCGTGCCGGCTGGAGGTGAGTGCGAAAACGACCTATGTGTGCACTGCAGGGAATAACGATACTGCTCTCCCTTCTAGGGCTGTTGTAAGGAATACAACAAAATAATGTATGTGAATCAGTGAATACTAAAAGTGCTCCACGAATGCTAAGAAGTATTATTATCAAAATACTTTTCGGGAAAATTGTTCTTGATCCCTGTATGGAAAATAAAGGATAAATGGGTCAATAGGGAAAAACACCCCATCAAAATCCAGCAGCTAGAGGTACTGGTAGTTAAAAGGTGCAGTAGCATCAGATGGCTTCAGAGGGCTGTTCGGAATTCCTCAGCCCACATCTCTGCTGTCTCTATTGTGTGTATTGTTTGGGCCAGGAACGCATTAGGAATACAATCTCAGGGCACAATGAACTGGAAATATTAGTTTGAATTCCAAATTTTCATTTTTTATCTTATATGCATTCATGTTTTCTTTTCTGGCAGGATAAGTCCAATACTCTTGTAGTATCTCCATCTACAAATCAGAGTTTCTCAAGAAGAGCCAGTGTGATCTAGTAGTTAAGAGTGTTGAACTAAGATCCTGGAGAACCAGATTTGGATCCTACTCTGCCATGAAAGCTTGCTGGGTGAATTTGGGCTGGTTGCCTATTCTCAGCCTAAGTTATCTCACCAGGGCTGCCAAGCTCCCGGTGGGGGATCCTCTGCCCAGGAGGGCCCCAACCTGCCGGCAGGGAGCTGGCCTCCAAGAGGATCCCTGCTTCCGAAGAGCCCCACCAGCATGCACCAAGAACATTGCATGGGGACTCTCTAGGACTCAAGCTAAAAACTCTGTGGTACCATAGTTTTATTGCAAGCCCTAGAGCGTTTCTGGTGTGACACTCTAGGAATTGTGGTAAAACTCTATGGTACCTTAGAGTTTATAGTGTAAGTCCTAGAGCGTCCCTATGCTGTGTCCCTGGTGCGATGACATCACTTCTGGGTGACGTCATCAGGCCCACATGCAAAGAATGGCGGAGGGACTTGGCAACCCTATATCTCATAGGGTTGTTGTGAAGATAAAATAGAGGTGAGAAGAATGATGTAAGACACTTTGGGTCCCCCACTATTGAGAAAGATGGGGTGTAAGTGAAGTAAATAAGGAATAGTGCATGAGTGGAAATTTCAGATTTCATGCAATGTGTCCAGTAACTGCCACTGGACAAATTCATAGCAATTATGTGTATAGTTTTGTCCTTTGCAAATTAGTGTTAAAATTCCAAGTTGCAGTTTATTTCTGCTGTGGCTCTTTAATGCTGTGCAAGCAGTAGAATCTCCTCTGTCCTAAGAATTACTTCCCACATGTACCAGTGTCTCCTGCCTCTCATTGCATTCTGGGAATGGTTATACTCTGGTTGATAAAGACATTCCATAACTTTTATAAGTATGAGAAAGATGAAAGCAGATGCTTTGTTCAGGGCTGGATCTATGGGGAGCAGAGGGCACTTGCCCCAAGCACTGCTGGGGGGCACCAAATTGGGTATGGAGTCCATTCTATTCTGTGGGCCCATAAGATAGAATAGGGCCATAAGGGGGCATCATTTTTTAATTTTGCCCCTCCCCCTCAAAAGTATGTAGATCTGGTCCTGACTTTGTTCCTTTGACACTGACTCTACTGAAATGCTGTGCTTTGAACAAGTGCTGTATGTTCCAGTACTAACAAACTGGACTAAACATTGGATATCCACTAGGGAACTTTGTAGTATAGGGAAGGTGTTCCCAGGAACATATTGGGTAATGAACCACTGGTAAAATACAAACACTAATCATCATGCTTTTCCATCTCAATGAGAGCTTTTTCACCTGAAGTGGCACTGAGAGCCAGTGTGGTGTAGTGGTTAAAGAGCGATGGACTCCAATCTGGAGAACAGGGTTTGATTTCCTACTCCTCCATATGTAGCCTGCTGGGTGGCCTTGGACCAGTCACTCAGAACTCTCTCAACCCACCTGCCTCACAAGGTGACTGTTGTAGAAAGAGGAAGGGAAAGGTGATTGTAAGCTGCTTTGAGACTTCCTTAGGGTAGAGAAAAGTGAGCTTTAAAACCAAAACCAACTCCTACTCCTCCTCTTCTTCTACAATTCTGCAACTCCAGCTTCTGACAATTAAATATCAGATCTGAGATTTTAAAAAGTATGTCCTATTGACTTGTGTCTTTCATCCCACAAACAGGAGCCATGTGATACTGTAGCGGCTAATCAATTTGTATTCTAGTAAAAGCTTTTGTGAATTTGAGGTGACCATCAGATGCATGCAGTGAGTGTTCAGTAAGCAGACATAAACATGAGCTCTGAAGAAAAATAGTAATAGTTACATAATAAATAATAATAATAATAATTTTTATTTGTATCCCGCCCTCCCCGCCGGAGCAGGATTACCTTCATAAAAACTCATATCTGCCTATTCATAAAAACAGGATTACCTTCATAAAGTCATATCTGCCTATTTATTTATTTATTTATTAGATTTATATCCCGCCCTCCCCGCCGAAGCAGGCTCAGGGCAGCCTAGTGAGGACCCATTCCATGCACTGGACAAAGTGCTCTCTAGTCCAAAAAAGCTTGTTATAAACAAAACTGTATTGCCCTGAATTTCTACAGACATAATAGAGGGACACTGCAGCATAGAGTTTCATATAGGAATGGAATAATTTAATAATTTAGGAGAAGTCAAAATTACGGTACCAACTGCAAGCATTGTACATCCCTCATTCGTGTCATTGGGAGCTCAGAATGGCTTCAGGTATCTTGATCTATCTTCAGGTATCTTTGTTCTTGTGAAAGAGCCCTGTATTACCAATGGAAGGGAGTAATCTCAGATGTGAAGAAGTATTTGAAAACATATGGTTGGGGAATTAGTCATGTTAGGCTGTTTTGTTGTTTATTAATAGTCATTTGGTAAATACAGATGTGTACCAGCCCAGAGATTAGTGCTGTTTTAGAAGTATGAGTGAATTCTTTCTTTTTAGACAACCAGTATGTATAGATAGTCCTATTCATGCACCCACCCTGTTTTCCCCACTCTGCCTTTACGTTGTGAAATAGTTTAGTTTTCAGAAGGTACAACAAATCCTATGCCAATCCCACAGCTTCACTTTTTTTAATGCTTTCCTGTTCTGTTGGGAAAGGAAAGGTCCCCTGTGCAAGCACGTCATTTCCGACTCTGGGGTGACATTGCTCTCACAATGTTTTCACAGCAGACTTTTTACAGGGTGGTTTGCCATTCCCCAATCTTTTACATTTTCCCCCCAGCAAGCTGGGTACTCATTTTACTGACCTTGGAAGGACGGAAGGCTGAGTCAACCTTGGGCTGGCTACCTGAATCCAGCTTCCGCCAGAATCAAACTCAGGTCGTGATCCTTATTGTCTGGTCCTTTCTCTTCTCCTTACCCACTTTCCTCTAGGTATTTTTACCCATGCCTCTTCTTTGCATCCTTCCTCATATAATTCATTGTTCATACTTGGCACAGGAGATTTAAATTCAAGTTTAAATAATGATTTGGATCTTTTACAAAGCTCATCTTACTTGGGATGTTGTCTTCTTTTGAAGGGATTCTTTGGCTCAGTATTTCATGAGGCTTTTAAGCAGTTCAAGGAGCAAATGGAAAAATATTTTAGGATCCAGACCTCCAATCTTTTTCAAAAAGAAGCAGCTGCTGAGACTAAAATCCTCCATTTATCCAAGGAATTTCCTTTGCTTTAAAATAAGCATATTTAACTTTCATATGCCCTAAATCAAAACACACACAAATCCACAGATAGTTACCAGAACAACAGAAAAATACTTTACATCACATTAAACTAAAAAGTAAGAGCCATGTGGGCTCACACAGTACTTCAGTGTATGAAAGAGAAGGAAACCTGGGGAGGTATCCCCCACACACACACATACACACTCTTCTAGCACCTTAACAAAAGGAGAGATATACCCCTTATGTTGTGTTTAGCCCCTGGCTCTGTTAAGCTATTTTAAAAGTCCAAAATCTTGGGTTAGAGAAGGATTCGAAAGGAACTGAAATCAAGTATTTTGGAGGCTGCTTCCAAGATTGTAAAATATGCAGTGTGCTAGATTGCAGGTTGAATATTCCAATGGGTAGAAGTAGGTTTTTTAATCTCTCAAACGAGTATAATAGGCTTTCTGAGTTTGTTACTGGTACCTACTAATAAAACAGCCGTGTTATCTGCAGGCCTTCCCTGGTCATAAAGCTTATCTGCATGTTGTGAAAAGTGTCATTGCTGGTTTCTGCAGATCACATACATTACCTTATTGGAGGGCTCGGGACATCTGAGCGTGCCATACAAATGCTAAGTAGTAGTAGTATTATGGCTGCTGTTGAAATATGGGAGCCATTTTTTTCTTCCACAGTTTGTATATCTGTATGGTAATGTTGATAATACTACATTCTCTGCCTTCCATCCCCCATGGTACCTGTACAATACTAATGAAAATAACAGTAAAAATATTTTTAAAAATCTAAAATACTATTTAGAGTTATGGGCAAACAGTGAACAAAAAAAAACCTTGTAAAATTTCAGATAGGCTAAAAAAACAGAAAGCCCTGACCGAAGCTGGCTCAGTCTTGTCAGACCTTGGAAGCTAAGCTGGGTCAGTGCTGGTTAGTACTTGGAGGGGAGACCGACCAAGGCGGTGCAGGGTCACTGGAGGCAGGCAATGGCAAGCCACTTCTGTTAGTCTCTTGCCTCAGAACCACTACTGAATCACCATAAGGTGGCTATGACTTGACATTCACCACATACCCCTCTCCAAAAAGTCAGATTGCTCAATTTTCAATTAAGCCATGTTTTATCTTGGTAGCAGATATGGGCACCTCTGTTAATAAAGCATTCCATAAGGCAGGCACCACCTCTGAAGAAAGTAGAGCACCTCTTCCTTCCACTTCCCAGATCTAGGACAAGACTCAGAACAACACTTCCTGAGGATATATAGATGATCCCAGATACACAGCTCCCAGGCCTTACCAGGCTTTATATTCAGGAGTCCATTCCCTTTTAAAAATTATTATAGGTCCAAGGTACCAGAATCTGGAATAGCTCTAGGCCAGGTTTAGTTATGACTCTCTCTCTGCACCTGTAGAGTTGCCAGCTTCAAGTGCAGCCTGGAGAGTTGCTGGAATTACAGCTGATCTCCATAGGGCCTTTTTTGTAGAAAAAGCCCAGTAGAACTCATTTGCATATTAGGCCACGCCCCTGACACCAAGCCAGCCAGAACTTTGTTCCTGTGCATTCCTGCTCAAATAAAGCCCTGGATCTCGAGTTGACAGAGGGCGTTTTCGCACAGAGCTTACCCCGGAGCGACGTCCCTTTTCACCGCGCAGCATCTGCACGGATTTTGCACCAACTGCTCCGCAGAACCAAGAAGAGCCGCGAAGAGCCGCGGCTTTTGCGTCGCTAACGTAAACTGGTTTTTACATTTTTTTCTTACTCTTGTTTTTTTCAGGAGCTGTGTTCTAATCCTCAATTTATCATTGGAGGGGCTACCCGGACTGATATCTGCCAGGGAGCTTTAGGTAAGTCATGAAGTGCATGTGTCATTCCTTACAGTGGCTGTATGGTTCTGTATGTATCTACTGCGTTTTACCTTGTGCCAGAGACATTTCATGTTATTTAGCATCTATAGGGAACCTTAAGGTTCAGTGCCACCTTTTTCTCAGACTCAGCTGGGGCAAGCCTTATTACTCTGCCCTCAACTCCCAGTAACATGATGAATATAATACTAGCTTGCCTTTCTGGGTGGGTTCATGAGTTACTGTACCACACACTGAGACAAAATAGTTCTTATTTCTTCTTTTTAATTCTCCATTTTGGTCCCTCTTTGTTAATTGTTCTTTTCTAGAGTATTACATGAGCCCTGCAGTGGGGCGCTTGCGCTGAGTCCAACTCTTTTGTGAATGAAAACATAAAGGGGGGTCCCTTTTGACAGTGCTGGGGATCATGAGATCTGCATGTACAAACACCATGTGGGTCCAGACTCCAGAGTTGTGATCAGGAGGGTAATTGGTGTGAGCTAGTGAAAAAACAAGCTTCCTGAATTTCCTTTGCTTTACTTTTACTCGCTGTGCTCTATGACTCATAGACAATAGTTTCTTTTATTTTGTTTGGTATCATTCTTCATGCAAAACGTACATCATGCCATGAGTGGAATGCTGTTTTGCTTCAGGGCAAGTATGTAGCAATTTGAGCAGGCTACTTCTAAAGACAAACAGTACAGCAGTATGAATACCTTGACCTTCGTTTGCTGCTTCAGAAATGATATTTCACAATTTTTTCCTTCTCTGATTTGGTCTTGTAATGCCATAAACAAACAAAAAACCACTCTGTTTCATGTGTCTTCCAGACACCAAAGGCCATCTTGCACTGATTCACAAGCTGACTTAATTGACACTGCAATCCTGAGAACATTTGCCTGGGGGTAAGCCCCACTCAGCAGGCTATAGTAGGATGCTGAGTATACCTGCTGCTTAGGGTTTCTCTTTAAGCCACTAGGTTTCATAGAATCATAGAGTGGGAAGGGACCTTCTGGGCAATCTAGTCTAACCCACTGCACAAATACCTCCCCCCGACAAACTCACAAATACCTCCCCACACACACCCAGTGACCACTGCTGCATGCCCAGAAGATGGCCAGCTCCCCACCTCCAGGATCGCTCCCCACCTCCAGGCCAACTGCTGCCTGAAAATTTGCTGCCTGACCCCAAAGTAGTGAACAACATTCCCTGGGCATGCAAGAAAGGGCCAAGAGAACTAGCCCCTAATGCAACCCATCCTTTCTTCACACACAGGCCATGCACTGGGATTACTTTGAACTTTTCAAATAGAATAAGCCAAGTTGGTACTTATTTCATATCAGAACTGCAAATCACCCTGTCATTTATTTATATTCGTGCTTTAATGCCAAAATGGGTGTGTATCCAGAACTGACATGCAGCCTCTGCATCCCTTTTTTACATAGTGGACTAGGCCTTACTGTTGTAGCACCTTGCACCCCAGGTTAAAATACTGTAGCACTGACCTGAATCATGAGGTTCATTATGTGGTCAGAAATATTGAATATCGAAAGGCAAAATCATGCATCTGCATTGCACAAGGTGTTTATTCTAGGAAGAAACTTATGTGGGAGAAGAAAACTAAATTCTACTGGTGCCATATCAGCATATGAGGGATATGGTTTACATATAAACATTTGCCCAGCAGTGGCTGTACCTCGAGGTTATTGTGCAGGGCCCAAGTACACAGCATCCCCCCCACCCCGATTAATATGTGCATATCCCAAAAATATTGTTTGATCCAAAAGAGACCTAGAGGCAGTCTTCAGAAATCTCCTTACATTTAAAAATATGAGGGATGAGGAAACAAACTATCTCAAGAAATTTTGGTCAACATGTTGCCAGAAGTGAGGGGAAATGCATATGGTATACATCAAAAGAAGGTCTACTGATCAAAGGACATAAGTGACAAAAGGGAACAACCTAACAGCATGAATGATGAAGAAATGCATAGATCAAAAGCGTCTTTGAAACTCCTGAATTCCTCATGCCTTCTTGGCTCTAATGCATGACCTGAGTTTGCAAGATAAAAAAGTGAGTGAAATTTCCTTTTCAGATGCAATTCCAGGATAATGCAATAAACAACCCAGTGGTGGGGAGAAGCCGTGCTCCATTTCATAATCAGGCGCTGTAGCTAAGTGGTAGAGCATCTGTTTTGGCATGCAGAAGATCCCAGGTTCAATCCCCAACATAAGAACGTAAGAGAAGCCAGTCCAACACTGTGTCACACAGTGGCCAAAAAAGAAAGGAGGTTCACAAGTGGGGCTAGAAGCCCTTCCACTTTGCCCCGCCCCCCCCAACTACCAGGAATACAGAGCATCACTGCCCCAGACAGTTCCAATAATATGCTGTGGCTAATATCCACAGATGGACCTCTGCTCCATATTTTTATCCAAACCCTTCTTTAAGCTGGCTATGCTTGTAGCCGCTGCCACCTCCTGTGGCAGTGAATTCCACATGTTAATCATCCTTTGGGTGAAGAAGTACTTCCTTTTATCCGTTCTAACTCAGCTGCTCAGCAATTTCATTGAATGCCCATGAGTTCTTGTATTGTGAGAAAGGGAGAAAAGTACTTCTTTCTCTATTTTCTCCATCCCATGCATAATCTTATAAACCTCTATGATGTCCCCCCGCAGTCGACGTTTCTCCAAGCTAAAGAGCCCCAAGTGTTTTAATCTTTCTTCATAGGGAAAGTATTCCAAACCTTTAATCAATCTAGTTGCCCTTTTCTGCACTTTTTCCAATACTATAATATCCATTTTGAGGTGCGGTGACCAGAATTTTACACAGTATTCCTAATGAGACTGCACCATCGGTTTATACAGGGGCATTATGATACTGGCTGATTTGTTTTCAATTCCCTTCCTAATAATTCCCAGCATGACGTTGGCCTTTTTTATTGCATCGCACATTGTCTTGACATTTTCAGTGAGTTATCTACAATGACCCCAAGATTTCTCTTGGTCAGTCTCTGCCAGTTCACATCCCATCAACTTGTATTTGTAGCTGGGATTCCTTGCCCCAATGTGCATTACTTTGCACTTGGCCACATTGAACCTCATCTGCCACGTTGACGCCCACTCACCCAGCCTCAACAGATCCCTTTGGAGTGCCTCACAATCCTCTCTGGTTCTTACCACCCTGAACAATTTAGTGTCATCTGCAAACTTAGCCACTTCACTGCTTACTCTCAACTCCAAATCATTTATGAACAAGTTAAAGAGCATGGGACCCAGTACTGAGCCTCGCGGCACCCCACTGCTTACCGTCTTCCACTGCGAAGATTGCCCATTTATACTCACTCTCTGTTTCCTATTAATTAGCCAGTTTTTGATCCACAAGAGGACTTGTTCTTTTACTCCATGACTCTCAAGCTTACTAAGGAGCCTTTGATGAGGAACTTTATCAAAAGCTTTCAGGAAGTCAAGGTAAACAACATCTATTGGGTCCCATTTGTCCAAATGTTTGTTCACCCCCTCAAAGAACTATAACAGCTTAGTGAGGCAAGATCTTCCCTTACAGAACCCATGCTGAGTCTTCCTCAATAACTTGTGTTCATCAGTGTGCCTACTCATTCTGTCCTTAATAATGGTTTCTACCAACTTTCCCGGTATTGAAGTCAGACTGACTTGCCTGTAATTTCCCTCCTCTGGAACCCTTTTTAAAGATGGGGGTGACATTTGCTACCTTCTAGTCCTCAGGAACGGAGGCAGATTTCAATGAAAGATTACATATTTTTGTCAGGAGATCCACAAGTTCAACTTTGAGTTCTGAAACTCTTGGATGTATGCCATCTGGGCCTTGTAACATTAGTTTTTAATTCATCTATCAGTTATAGGACCTCCTCTCTTGTCACCTCAATCTGACTCAGGTCTTTCAACATCCCTTTCAAAATTAGCAGTTCTGGAGCGGGAAAACACTTCTCATCTTCCACAGTGAAGACGGAGGCAAAAAATGCATTCAGCTTCTCAGCCATTTTCCTATCTTCCTTCAATAATCCTTTTACCCCTTGGTCATTTAAGGGCTCCACTGCCTCCCTGGCTGGTTTCCTGCTTCTAATACATTTGAAGAATTCTAGGATTGTAGTTTATTTTTATTTATTTATTTTATTTATATTTTGACTTATATCCCGCCCTTCCCACCGAAGTGGCTCAGGGCGGCTTACAACATAATAAATTTACATAAATTTAGCTTAAAAACATTTACATAATAAGGATTAAAACAATAAATTAATAAGACATAAAAACATAAAAACCAGCGGTCTATTAAATGCATTCTAGTTCCATCCAAAAAATTTCTCAGTATTAGTTAGTTGTTGTAGGCCTGCCGGAAGAGGGCTGTCTTACAGGCCCTGCGGAACTGCCCTAGGTCCCGCAGGGCCCTCACCTCTTCCGGCAGCTGGTTCCACCAGTAAGGCGCCGTTACCGAAAAGGCCCGATCCCTGGTGGATTTCAGGCGGGCCTCCTTTGGCCCGGGGATTACTAACAGGTTTTGTGAACCCGATCATAGTACTCTCTGGGGAACGTGTGGGGAGAGACGGTCCCTAAGGTAGGCAGGTCCTAGGCCATATAGGGCTTTAAAGGTAATGACCAGCACCTTGTACCGGACTCGGAATGTTATTGGCAGCCAGTGCAGATCCCGAAGCCCCGACCGAATGTGCTCCCATCTTGGGAGCCCTAATAACAGCCGGGCAGCGGCATTCTGCACTAACTGCAACTTCCGGGTCTGACACAAGGGTAGCCCCATGTAGAGGGCATTACAGTAGTCCAACCTCGAGGTGACCGTGGCATGAATCACCGTTGCTCGGTCGTCGTGTTCCAGGAAAGGGGCCAACTGCCTCGCCCGCCTAAGATGAGAGAATGCGGACTTGGCGGTGGCTGCTATCTGAGCCTCCATTGTCAATGAAGGCTCCAATAGTACCCCAAACTTTTGACCCTGCGCGCCGCTGTCAACGGCGTGCCGTCAAAAACTGGCAGGGGGATTTCCCTTCCCGGACCACAACGACCCAAGCAAAGGACCTCTGTCTTCACCGGATTCAGCTTCAGCCCGCTCAGCCTAAGCCACCTAGCCACTGCCTGTAATGCCCGGTCCAGGTTTTCTGAGGCGTAGGCAGGCCGGCCGTCCATAAGTAGATAGAGCTGGGTGTCATCAGCATACTGATGACAGCCCAGCCCATACCTTCGGGCAATCTGGGCAAGGGGGCGCATATAGATGTTAAATAACATCGGGGAAAGTACCGCCCCTTGAGGCACTCCGCAATCAAGTGTGTGTCTCTGGGACAGTTCATCCCCAATCGCCACCCTTTGTCCCCGACCGTTTAAAATAGCCTCCAAGCTTCCCCAAGGGTTTTGACTGTATTTATCTTTCCTTTCCGTTTCCTCTTCACATGCCTCCTCATCTCAGAGAATTTACTCCTTTTAAAGTTAAACGTGGTTGTGCTGGTCTTTTGGGGCAACTCTGTATTTATACAAATGGTGAAATCAATAATGTTATGGTCACTGCTCCCAAGCGGTACGATCATTTTTACATCTCTCACCAGGTCTTGGCCATTACTTAGGAACAAATCCAGGATTGCCCCACCCCTCATAGGTTTTGTGATCATCTGCTCCATAGCACAGTCATTGAGAGTGTTTAGAAACTCAGTCTCTTTCTCTCGACCAGAACACATATTGACCCAATCAATCTGCGGGTAGTTACAATCACCTATTACACACAGTTTTTACATTTAGCCGCTATCTTTAATCCTTCCATCATATTATAATTGTCCTCTATATTTTGATTTGATGGGCGATAAACTCCCATAGTTAAATTTCCTTTTGGGCCCTCTATTTTGACCCAAAGCATTTCTAAAAGGGAATCTAATTCTCTGACCTCAGTCTTACTGGACTGTATACCCTCTCTGACATACAGAGCCACCCCACTGCCTACTCTTCCCTTCCTATCCTTCCGATATAACTTATATCCAGGAATCACAGTGTCCCACTAATTCTCCTCATTCCACCAAGTTTCTGAAATTCCCACAATGTCTATGTTTTCCCCCAACACTAATCATTCCAACTCACCAATTTTACTTCCAATGCTTCTCGCATTTGTATACAAACATCTATAATTTCCCAGGCAAGCTAGGCCCGCAACCTTCCTCCTGCCGCCTTGGCAGACAGTCCATACTGTCTGTCACCATCTCAGTGGACAACTCTGATCCATTACCTGGTAGAAAAGTAACAGGTAACGCTTCATCTCTTTGAGATAAGTCCTCCCGAACCAGAGACATTTCATCTCCTGCTGGCTTTCCCCCAAGATTTAGCTTAAAAACTGCTCTGCCACCTTTTTGATTTTAAGCGCCAGCAGCCTGGTTCCTTCTGGGGACAAGTGAAGACCATCTCTTTTGTACAGTTCCTGCTTGTTCCAGAAACTTCCCAGTGCCTAACAAACTTAAACCCTTTCTCCCTACACCATCGTCTCATCCACACATTGAGACTTCTAATTTGTGCCTGTCTCTCCTGCCGTGCACGTGAAGCAGGTAGAACTTCTGAGAAGGCCATCTCCCAGCATCTTCAGTTAGAAGGATCAGGTAGCTGGTGATGGGAAAGACCTCCACCTGAGACCTTCGAGAACTTGCCAAGGGTCTGATTTAGCAATAAGGCAACTTCATGTGTTCAATGAACCATTTGGCCACCTAGCATGTAGAATCATATCTATGTTAGTCTTAACTCCTGCTCCAAGTGCATTTTCCTTGTATTGAACGCTGCCTTTGTTTCTACAGGATGGTTACTTTATCCTACCATATCCCAAACTTCTCAGTATATACCAATAGGGTCTTAGATTCATAGGTGCACTAATCAGGATCCAACCCCAAAGCCACAAATGGCCATTACAATCCAAAGTCTTGGCTCAATGCCAGGAACAATCCCAATATTACAACAGTGGCAATTCTTCCCCACTGGTACAAAGGTCACTTCAGATACATAAAAAAACATAGTTTAAAGGTGTTTCTCATCCAGAACCATCTTCCAATTACCATGAATATTACAACATCAGACCAGTACTCTTCAAGACAGTCAAAGTATGATTCCTTCTCTCTCTCTCTGCGTTCATTCCTTCCTGAATTTAACTTTTCACGTCCCTCTTTCCAATTCCCATCTATTAGATTTCCCACTTCCTGTTGTGGACCAGCTTATTTTACTACAACTGGCTGTTTCCCTGGTTAGGCATTCCTTTTCCCTTCTGCTGAACACTTTTTTTGTTGAATGATAGAGTCTAGGAAGCTTCTTGCAGTATACAATACATCAATTGTGGTTTTTAAAACTTTTTGCTAATTTATTTTCTTTGAAGAGTCAAATTCTGAGATCCTCATATTTTTATGGCAAATCTATAGTATGTCAGTATACAGTTTGATCGCATAGACTTATAAAGCTGGGCTGGGATATGGTGAGTCATTGTAGCAGAAGGAAGGAAACAATGTTGGTTGGAGGGGAGGTGTGTGTGTATATATATATATATTGCATAAAGGAAGCATTCACATTTTCTGATATATTTTTCAAAGGATGTTGCCATGGTATCACAAGTAATGACCATTAAAAGACCAGTGTTTCCCCACTGATCTTGGCAGCAGATGTTTCCTCTCTAGAGAAAAATATTTGCATAAAATATCCATCAACTATGCATTTTTCTATAGCATTGTGTTAGCATGCTGTGGGCTTCTCCTATGTTTTGCAGCAATGTTTACTAGAAAATCATGATATTTTCGATAAAAGACTTGATAGCTCCCATTGTTGGCTTTAGTACATGCATTTGCTTTTTCCCTCTGTCCTTCTGTGAGCTCTGAGGCAACGGCCTGAACAGATTGAAATACTCAGGCTTAGCCAATTGTCTCTATTGATTTTTGTTTTTAAAAAATTCTCTGTTCTCTTTCAAGTACATCTTCCTCTATGTCTAATGTATTGGATTTACTGTAATGGGAAGATCTTATTATGGACATGATGTATGATACCTAAGCAGGATCCTACCATTTAATGTTGGGATAGGAAAGGAATGGTGATGAAATGTAGTGGAGATTGTAGTTCTGTGGAATTAAACTATTCAATAGGAAGGGAAATCTTATGTCCAAATAGAATTTGAAGAAGCTAATAAGTTTTTGTGGATTTCGTAGTAAAATAACAAAGCCAAATAATCACTGTTTTTGGAGAAGATGGTCACTTTGGTAAAATACTGCATCAGAAGCTAGAGCTGAAATCTGCCTTTGTTTCTCAGTGGCCAGTTCTTCTTCCAAATTCCAAAATATTTCTTCCATTAATAAAACAGATACTCAAGAACCATTTGCAGGTGTACCAAGCATTTCATGGCCACTCATGGCACTGTGAGCCCCAAATAGTATGCTCTGCTGCACTGCTCCTGTGCAAAACTCTGCCTCTCCCCTGCCAGTTTGGTGTAGTGGTTAAGTGTGCGGACTCTTATCTGGGAGAACCAGGTTTGATTCCCCACTCCTCCACTTGCACCTGCTAGCATGGCCTTGGGTCAGCCATAGCTCTGGCAGAGGTTGTCCTTGAAAGGGCAGCTGCTGTGAGAGCCCTCTCCAGCCCCACCCACCTCACAGGGTGTCTGTTGTGGGGGAGGAAGGTAAACGAGATTGTGAGCCGCTCTGAGACTCTTTGGAGTGGAGGGCGGGATATAAATCCAATATCTTCTTCTTCTTCTAACAGCTCTTTCACAGTTCTTGAATGAGCTGCTCTCTCAAAAACAGTTCTTGAAATAGCTCTCTCAGCCCCACCTACTTCACAGGGTATCTGCTGTGGGGAAGGGAAGGAAGAGGAGATTGTTGTCCCGGCCGTGGCCCACCAGGACTGCCACGGGGGCCGCCCTCAACTCCTCCAAACCAAGGCGGACCCCCTGACACACCTGCTGAAGCCTCAAAGCCCCCCTGCAACCCCGACACATGCCACTGACAGCCCCTGGCACCCCCACCTACCTGGGAAGAAGAGACGCCAGGAGAAGCGGAGGCCAGGAGCTGCCACACTGCCAGACGGGCCTGGCCCCACAGCTGAGTCCACTGTTGCCCAGCTGTCCCCGGTGCCTCGCAGACAGCCGTGGCACCCGAGGAGGAAGCGGGGAAAAGCCAGGCCAGCGGGAGCGTGGGGTGCCGAGCCACAGCCACCGTGCCACACTTAGGAGAACAGCCTCAAGCAGGGAAGAAAGCTGCTGGGCGTCTCCCCTCTTAAAGGAAGACGGGGCTTGGGGAGGTGGCCATTGGGGGAAGGAAGATTGGGAGGGGGATAAAAGGAGGGTGGAGGGCCAGTCGGAGGTCAGTGATGAACGAGGAGTGGTGCTGGAGCCAGAAGCAGACCGAACCTTGCTGAGAGCCAGAGAGACCATGTGGGCTTGCAGCTGTAGGCCAACCAGAGGGGCAACAGGGTGAAGCAACCTGGCCCACCACCCTACCCTGAGACCTCCCAGCCACCCCAGGGGCACCCCGGGCAATGGCAGCCCGAGGGGCGGAGCCCCCAGACCAGGCGGGGCATGACAATTGTAAATTACTCTGAGTGAAAGATGGGATATAAATCCAATCTCTTCTTCTCTGTTCTTCTCTATTCACTTTCCACTGACTCTTCTTACAGTGACAGGTAGTAATTGGGTTTCCCTGTAGGCCACTGCTTTTGAGTCCCTAGACCTCTCTTGCCTTGACTTGCATAATAGTAGATGCTTCAATGCACTGATGAGTTTGCTAGTGTGCAAAAGTTTGTCTCAATCATGAAGTTGTGTGTACTGTTTTTGAAAATACTGATGCTAGACTTGATTTTCCATTAGCTTTTTCCACCTTCGCAGCTAGCAAGTTGTGTACGCCTGTGTTTAGTAAAGCGGATGTTAGTGGCAGCAAAGGTGAGGAACTTGTATGTGGACAGAATGTACATTGGCACATATCCAGTTTTAGTTAGCGGCTAAGGTTTTGGCTCCTGAAAACAGAACCAGTGTTCAGAACTTCCATGAAGATGGAAAACTGCTGTAGCAGAAGGACATCAGTGAATTTCCACATGCCAAATAGAAGGGACTTGTTCACAAATATCATTTAGATGCATCTGGCAGGGAATAAAAAGAGAGTTCACAAAACAGGCTTCTGTAAGGTAGCCTCTGCAGGTATTGTACCAAAGTTAGTGATTTTGCATTTGAAAATCTAACTGTGGATGCAATTTAAGCCTCATTCATCTTGTGGACAGCTTATTACTATATCCTTTTTATGAACAAGAACTTCTCCACTCTTTAGCCCCATATATCCATGAACCTGATCTACCCAAGGTAAACACTAAAGATTCTGAACTGCTGTTCTGTTGGTGTAAAAGCCGTTCTGTTGATGAACATAAGAACATAAGAGAAGCCATGTTAGATATATATACACATACACTGTGGCTAACAGCCACTGATGGATCTCTGCTCCATATTTTTATCTAAACCCCTCTTGAAGGTGTCTATGCTTGTAGCCGCCACCACCACATCCTGTGGCAGTGAATTCCACATGTTAATAACCTTTTGGGTGAAGAAGTAATTCCTTTTATCCATTTTAACCTGACTGCTCAGCAATTTCATCGAATGCCCACAAGTTCTTATATTGTGAGAAAGGGAGAAAAGTACTTCTTTCTCTACTTTCTCCATCCCATGCATTATCTTGTAAACCGCTGTCATGTCACCCCGCAGTCGACGTTTCTCCAAGCTAAAGAGTCCCAAGCGTTTCAACCTTTCTTCATAGGGAAAGTGTTCCAGCCCTTTAATCACTCTAGTTGCCCTTCTCTGGACTTTCTCCAATGCTATAATATCCTTTTTGAGGTGCGGCGACCAGAACTGCACACAGTACTCCAAATGAGACCGCACCATCGATTTATACAGGGGCATTATGATACTGGCTGATTTGTTTTCAATTCCCTTCCTAATAAGTCCCAGCATGGCGTTGGCCTTTTTTATTGCAAACGCACACTGTCTTGACATTTTCAGTGAGTTATCTACCACGACTCCAAGATCTCTCTCTTGGTCAGTCTCTGCCAGTTCACACCCCATCAACTTGTATTTGTAGCTGGGATTCTTGACCCCAATGTGCATTACTTTGCACTTGGCCACATTGAACCGCATCTGCCATGTTGACGCCCACTCACCCAACCTCAACAGATCCCTTTGGAGTTCCTCACAATCCTCTCTGGTTCTCACCACCCTGAACAATTTTAGTGTCATCCGCAAACTTGGCCACTTCACTGCTCACTCCCAACTCCAAATCATGGAAAGTGATGGAAAAGCATTTCAGTTTGTAACGGAAAGAAAGGTGCTTCTCTTCTTTTTTTGCAGAATCCCCCTTTCCACTGTTGCTCCCACACTATTCCATTGAGATCCACCGACCAAAAAGAGAATAGTTTGGGATGAGGGTCACAAAGGCTTTCCACAAAAGCTTTCCTTCCTCTATCCTAACTTGGCTCACCCTGCCTAACTCCTGCTGTGGGTGACTTCCTTAAATCTCACTGAATCAAAGAGTCTTAGAAGTGCCCTGTTTTGCCATCATTTTACTTACCAGTGTAATGGGTAAGGTTTCTATTTTGTGTGGCTTTTTTCCATAGGAGACTGCTGGCTGCTGGCAGCTATTGCATCTCTGACTTTGAATGAAGAGATTTTGGCTAGAGTCGTGCCCAGTGATCAAAGCTTCCAGGACAGATATGCAGGAATCTTCCACTTCCAGGTACCATAGATCCTGGCTTCTGCCTTTTGCTGATGAATGGGGAAAGTGTCATCAGTACATAAGGAGTGCAAAGCATGGGGGCTGTGCAAGATAAAGACTTTTTCAGAATGCTGCTTTCTCTTAACATTTCAGTAGCACTGCACCAGCTATATCATGTAATATTTCTGGTTTTTTGTTATGGGAAATGGTTGGCTTGCTTTGGTGTCAGGGAGAGACCCTTGCTATACAGGAGAGATGCCAATCCGTTTTTTAAAAAAATGTAGAAGATATGCAGGTGCTGGAATGGAGGCACTGAACACACCGTCTCCAGTGGGGGGGCAGGAAAGGGGGAGGGGGGATGTGTTTAATGTCAGACTACTCAAAATTACATAGATAGGCTTAGAGGGATTTGAGATGTATTTGAAGCAACTACGAATAGGTGGCTGTGACAGCCCTTCCATACAGCAAAAGATATACCAGAGCCACTTGTGCTAGGACATGATTTGCAAACATCTTGTGGTCTTTGTGTACATATTTGTTATAAAATGAATATACTGCCTTCATCTCCCAGATTTTCCAGGCAATACTTAATTTGTGGTTTAAAATAACATTGTATAACTTCCATGCTTCAGGCAAGGGGCTGACTACAAGCTGGCCTAAAGAAAAGTGTTGGGCAGGGGTGACAGGCATTTTGGATGCAGAGAACTGAACTTGGTATACAAATGCCCAACTGCCTTCCAAAATTAAGTGCACCATCTGTTTTTGGCTGTGGTAAAGTGCATGGCTCCAGCACCATGTCATTAGATACTGACTTAATGGTTTTCTTTCTCCCTTTCAGTTCTGGCAGTATGGAGAGTGGGTGGATGTTGTTGTTGATGACAGGTTGCCCACCAAAGATGAACAACTCCTCTTTGTACACTCAGCAGAAGGGAGTGAGTTCTGGAGTGCTCTACTCGAGAAGGCTTATGCTAAGTAAGTAGAAGGAGTTACATATCCACTACAAAGCCTTCCTTAATGATCTCCCATCCAAGTATGACCCTGTTAAAATATGACAAGATCAGGCTATACCATTCTGTTTTCCTTATGACAATTACTCAGGTTAATATTAGATTAATAGAGAGTCATTGTGGGTTAATATTTTGAGTGCTGGACTAGGACCTGCATGTAAATCCAAACTCAACCCTGAAGGTCATTCTACGACCTGAGGTGAGTCACTTTTTCTCAGCCCAACTTTCCTTACAAGATCGTAAGAACTGGATGAAAGAGAACCTTGACCTTTTTGGAGAAAGGGTGGGGTTAAAAATGCAATGAAAAAAATAATTTTTAATATCTAACTTCTGAGCCCTGACTAAAAAAATAATTAGTGTAGGATTTAAGGGAACAATAGAAGGGTAGATTTATAATACAAATTATGAGTTGGTGGTCTATGAGGAATCTGGGCAGGAGAAGAGATTAAAAGTTTGGAAATCCTACACACACATCTCCATATCTCTCTTCTCAAGGATTCTATAAACTCTTCCAGGATTGAACAGGCCAGTTTCTCCATCTCTGTATGTTATTTTTCCTTTTGACTTATATTTGTTGTCTATATTTTGGGCCTCCTGAAGCAGTTCAGTCCTTATCAGGTCACTTCCTTTCAGTTAGTTTACAAAGTCATATATTTTTGCATACCTAGGAAATCTCCTGAATATACAGAAGCCCTTAATGTCTGCGGTTATCTGGTTCAACTATTAGCATGAATGGCATGAGTCATTCAGTTTATATTATTCAGTGTAACAACATCTGCAGACATAACAATAGTATTGGAATATTATTGAGAGTGTCCGCAACTTTCACACAGATTAGAGAAACAAGATAAGGATAATCAGAGGCCTACCAAAACCACACTTAGACCAGTCTATGGTTCCCTGGTTTCACTGGGTTGTTATTATCACTAGCTGGCTTTCTGACTGCGCCCTGGTGTTGTTCAGTTGAAGCTAGTACAGGAGGGAAATTTGACTTTAGAATTACACTTGCTTAGGAAACCTTATTTCGGTATACTCTTTTCATGATCCTTTGAAAACCCAACGTTTGGCTGTTACTACCCTTAACAATAAATGGAGACCAAACGAGAAGCCAATGGGACAAACACCTTTACAAAGACCCAGGAAGCCATCTGGAAAAAAGGAAAGGGCTTTGATTTCTAGTCTGAGATTCCCAGTGCCAACATTGGGCTTTTCATGAGAAACAATGGGCATCTAAGCAGTGTTCTGCTTCAACTACTATTCAAGACAAAGAGAAGGAAAAAATGAACTATGAACTGTCCTGGTTATGTTTTTTGTAGGGCGAATGGATCATATGAGGCTCTGTCTGGGGGAAGCACAACAGAGGGTTTTGAGGATTTCACTGGTGGTATTGCAGAGTGGTATGAGCTGCAAAAAGCACCACCAAACCTGTTCAAAATCATCCAGAAGGCTCTTCAGAAAGGTTCCCTCCTTGGATGCTCAATTGATGTGAGTTCATGCTGCCTTCTCTCCTATTGTCAAAGTGCGCTTGACAGATAACCACATGGTAGTACACGTTGCCAACACTCTTGTAGTACAGAGACTCTGTGCTTGGGCAGTGGGGACCTCTTTTGCTAGGTGGAACATTTGGAGTTTTTCTTTGAACTAGATTATGGGCCTCCAATAGACCAAGAAGGGCCATATTACAAAGAAGCAATAATAATTATCTAAATATTTAAACCCCTCTTTTCTCCCCAGTCGAGCTTTTAAGATTGTTCTTCTTGTCCATCATTTTATCTTCAGCGGTCTCTCTCTCTCTCTCTCTTTTTTTTTTACTATGTTGTGACTTCAAATAGAATTGAAAACCCAAACACATGTAGAATTGAAATCCCAAACACATGAAGAAAACTGTTGGAGCTCTCTTTAGAAGGTTATCCAGATATCCCAATGTAAAGCTGCAGATAATGTGCTGGTTCCAGAGTTCCTGAGTATGTAAGCTTCCCCTTTCACCTCAGCAGAGATGTCAGCTCTTCATCATTGTAACATGCTTCTGGAACTGATTGGAGAGGATCTTACTGCAAGGGAGCTCTGTGAATATTTCACAGCTTTCATAATTAATTTTCAGGGAAAATGCCCAGGAATTATTATTAATGATCCAAAAGAATTTACTTTGATCTTCTTCATGGTCTCTGTGCAGGTCACACACTGCGTACTGCGCCTGCACTGTGGCCTTCTTCGGGAAAGTTCCAAAGCTAAAACTTTATGGCGGGCTTTCCCTCAGCACAGATAGCAATAGCTGAGCTAAAGCCATGCCCCACCTCAGTTCCTTCCTTACCACCTACCGGTTGATTGGGAAAATCTCTCTTCCGGTCTTTTCACTCTTCATTTGTTCCTTTTTGACTAGCTCATTCTTCTATAATATCATTGTTATTTGGAAGATAAAAATAAAATATAATAAATTAAATATAATAAATTAAATAATAACTTTGTCATGTTTGTTTTTTTCCCCACAGTTTCCCTACCCAGCACCTCCCCTTCCCTACCTCTCTTAATTACATCCTGAGGGATAGCGTATGGAAAAAACAATGGTTTTTAAGCGCTGCTTGTCTTGCAACGCAAAGATCCCCCCAATTGACAGACATAGCCACTGTCTCCTTTGTCTGGGGGAACACCATAGAGTGGATGCTTACACTCACTGTTCACAGTTCGGACACCAGGCTAAGAAAAATAGAGCTGCTAGACTCTGAACTTTCCTCCTCGAGACCGCGCTAAATCCATCAATGTACCGTTCTGAAGATCTGCAGTCCCAGCTGCCTCCCCCACCTGTCATGCGGGGAGATTAGGCTGCCATGACTTCATCTGGAACCCGACGATCCTCCTCGGACACTTTAAAACATAAGGCTACAACACCAAGCCTTTGAATAGAAAGAAGCACTCGCCCTCAAAGTCAACTCCCACAAGACTTAAAAAGATTAAATGTAAAGTGACGGGCTTCGTAGCTTCAGCATCCACCCTCCACAAAATCCAGCCCATTATACTGACAGGTATTGACTCATCAACACCTTCGGTTCAATCGGCACCAGTGCAAGCTCCTGATCCCTCCATGGTCAATCAACAAAACTCTAATAATGTTGGCAAGGCAGATGGCTCATCAAACCTGAGAGAGCTTCCTCTTCAACCCTTAATACCAGTTGAAGTCTCAACACAGGAAAAAGCCTCGGAGCCAAGACAAGCTAAGCATTCCTCACCTTGCCTACCGAATCTGAGGGAGGAGTCCCCACGTCCTTCGCCATAATCTTACGATGACATGGGCTCAGATTATGACAGGAGCTTCTCCTGCAATCTCCCCTTCGATACAGACCTTTTTATTGGCGCCTCCCACACAGGGAACCTCGATGCTATGATGATGTCTGCCATGACCGGTTTTACCATTCTTCTTCCTGTTACCACTCTGAGCAGTATTATGCTCACTCACATTATGATGACTCCCATGATGACTATTACCAGCCATCTCCTTTCCACCATTGGGAATTATCTAGATCTCTACACTCTGAAGGGACTGCTCGCTGTAAGCTGCAGCAAAGGCCTATTTCTGATGCGCAGCAAAGCAGAATAGGCACCGCTCTGAAGGAACTCGTGGCACCAATGAAACCTATTAGTCCGACAGACGATGCTGGTTCCGCCAATTCTCTTGAACCAGATTTTGATGCCCCTCTATCTGGGGAAGACGACTGATGTTGAGGATAAAGATTCTCCAAGGGTTAACATAAGAACATAAGAGAAGCCATGTTGGATCAGGCCAACGGCCCATCCAGTCCAACACTCTGTGTCACACAGTGGCAAAAAAATTTATATATACACACACGCTGTGGCTAATAGCCACTGATGGACCTGTGCTCCATATTTTTATCTAAACCCCTCTTGAAGGTGGCTATACTTGTGGCCGCCACCACCTCCTGTGGCAGTGAATTCCACATGTTAATCACCCTTTGGGTGAAGAAGTACTTCCTTTTATCCGTTTTAACCTGTCTGCTCAGCAATTTCATCGAATGCCCACGAGTTCTTGTATTGTGAGAAAGGGAGAAAAGTACCTCTTTCTCTACTTTCTCCATCCCATGCATTATCTTGTAAACCTCTATCATGTCACCCCTCAGTCGACGTTTCTCCAAGCTAAAGAGTCCCAAGCGTTTCAACCTTTCTTCATAGGGAAAGTCCTCCAGCCCTTTAATCATTCTAGTTGCCCTTTTCTGGACTTTCTCCAATGCTATAATATCCTTTCTGAGGTGCGGCGACCAGAACTGCACACGGTACTCCAAATGAGACCGCACCATCGATTTATACAGGGGCATTATGATACCGGCTGATTTGTTTTCAATTCCCTTCCTAATAATTCCCAGCATGGCGTTGGCCTTTTTTATTGCAAACGCACACTGTCTTGACATTTTCAGTGAGTTATCTACCACGACCCCAAGATCTCTCTCTTGGTCAGTCTCTGCCAGTTCACACCCCATCAACTTGTATTTGTAGCTGGGATTCTTGGCCCCAATGTGCATTACTTTGCACTTGGCTACATTGAACCGCATCTGCCACGTTGACGCCCACTCACCCAGCCTCAACAGATCCCTTTGGAGTTCCTCACAATCCTCTCTGGTTCTCACCACCCTGAACAATTTAGTGTCATCCACAAACTTGGCCACTTCACTGCTCACTCCCAACTCTAAATCATTTATGAACAAGTTAAAGAGCATGGGACCCAGTACCGAGCCCTGCGGCACCCCACTGCTTACCGTCCTCCACTGCGAAGACTGCCCGTTTATACTCACTCTCTGCTTCCTATTACTCAGCCAGTTTTTGATCCACAAGAGGACCTGTCCTTTTACTCCATGACTCTCAAGCTTTCTAAGGAGCCTTTGATGAGGAACTTTATCAAAAGCTTTCTGGAAGTCAAGGTAAACAACATCTATCGGGTCTCCTTTGTCCACGTGTTTGTTCACCCCCTCAAAGAAATGTAACAGGTTAGTGAGGCAAGATCTTCCCTTGCAGAACCCATGCTGAGTCTTCCTCAATAACCCGTGTTCATCAATGTGCCTACTCATTCTGTCCTTGATAATGCTTTCTACCAACTTTCCCGGTATTGAAGTCAGACTGACTGGCCTGTAATTTCCCGGATCTCCTCTGGAACCCTTTTTAAAGATGGGGGTGACATTTGCTACCTTCCAGTCCTCAGGAACGGAGGCAGATTTCAATGAAAGATTACAGATTTTTGTTAGAAGATCCACAAGTTCAACTTTGAGTTCTTTCAGAACTCTCAGATGTATGCCATCCGGACCCGGTGACTTATTAGTTTTTAATTTGTCTATCAGTTGTAGGACCTCTTTTGTTACCTCAATCTGACTCAGGTCTTTCAACACCCCTTCCAAAATTAGTGGTTCTGGGGCGGGCAAAAAGTTCTCATCTTCCACAGTGAAGACGGAGGCAAAAAATTCATTTAGCTTCTCAGCCATTTCCCTATCCTCCTTCAGTAATCCTTTTACCCCATGGTCATCCAAGGGCCCCACTGCCTCCCTGGCTGGTTTCCTACTTCTAATATATTTGAAGAAATTTTTATTGTTGGTCTTTATGTTTTTTGCAATATGCTCCTCATAGTCCCTTTTTGCCTGCCTGATCACAGTCTTGCATTTGATTTGCCACAGCCTGTGTTCCCTTTTACTAATCTCACTTGGACTGGTTTTCCACCGCTTAAAGGAGTCCTTCTTACCTTTTACAGCTTCCATTATTTTGTTTGTTAACCATGCAGGCCTTTTCCTATGCCTGTTTGTGCCTTTCCTAACTTGTGGTATGTATTTTATCTGAGCTTCTAGGATTATAGTTTTAAATAGTGTCCAAGCTACCCCAAGGGTTTTGACCGTATGTACCTTTCCTTTGACTGTATGTACCTTTCCGTATGTACCAGGTTCCTGACCCTGAGCAACCACAGAATCCTCAGGTCCCTGACCACACAGCATCTCCTTCAGAGGGAACAAAAGTATTTCTGGACCTCCTTCACAAGATGGCCTCCACTTTGGGAATCCAGCTGACACCTGATATACCTCCTGTTCCAATTTAGTTCATGACATCCTTCGTACAGATATGCCAGTGACCTCTGTCCTTCCCATGGTAGCAGTCCATATTGAAACCCTGAAGGAAGCTTGGAGTAAGCCAAGTTCTACTCCACTGACACCTAAATGCTACAAATCGATGTACAAGGTTCAACCCAGGGAAACAAAGTTTTTACACTATCCACCTGAACCAAACTCAGTTGTGGTGCATTCCTCATCTTAAATAAAGCAAGCTTGATCTACTGCACCTCCTGATAGAGATGGACATAAGGTTGATACTCTGGTGAAAAAAGTTTATTCTCTTACCTGCTTGGCTATCTGTATGCAGACTTACTTGTCATACTTTGCAGCTTGCAATCATGTACTGCTGAAAAATCTGGCGCCTTTGATGTCTAAGCTCTCATCTGATTCCCAGACTCAGGCACTGGATATCACTCAAAACCTTACAAGGGGATGCAAGCAACAAATCTCAACAGTGAAACACACTGTTTCATGCTTCTCGAGGATTTTGGCATCTACAGTAGCTCTTCATTGTCACACTTGGCTACGCATGACATCCCTACAGCCAGATGTGAAAAACAAGATTGAGGATTTACCCTTCGATGCGGAAGGTTTACTCCATGTTTCTACCAACTACGCCCTAAAATCTGTTGATGAGGGTCATAAGAATACCAAAAACCTGGGAGTGACTCAACCTTCCTCACAATGGTCCTCTTGCATGAAACAATGGAAACCAACTTATTACAGATGACAACGGTCTCCTCAGGCCCAAAATAGCCGGAAGAGGCAGCAACAGCCCCCTAAGCAATCTTACCAACCTAGATTGAAGTCATCAGTCACTAAGAAGACCACTCAACAGTCAAAATCTTCCTTTTGATGCTCTCTCAAGCCACAACAAAGCCAACGCACACACCCTGCACATAGGTACCCTTTGTAAGCTCTTGGAAGCATATTACTTCAGATGCATGGATTCTCACTATAATTTGTCTAGGCTATGCCATAGAATTCCAAGCCAGACCAAAGACCCCATTTTTTGTCACCACGCCACCATCCACCATACTGTTACAGGAGGTTGGAGAGCTCTTGCGAAAGGACACTATAGAACCTGTTCCGAAAAGTCAGTTGAAACCGGGGATGTACTCCAGGTACTTCCTGCTCCCCAAATCCGATGGCTCCAAGAGGCCAATCTTGGACCTCAGGAACTTGAACTTTTACATCAGTGTCCCAAAATTCCAGATGGTGACCTTACAGGCCATATTACCTCTCATCCCTGCAAAATCTTGGTTGGCATCAATCGAGTTGAAGGATGCTTATTGTCACATAACGATGCATCCCTAGCACCGTCGTTTTCTCCAGTTTTCCGTCAGCCACCTACACTACCAATACAAAGTTCTCCCCTTTGGCATTGCGACTGCACCACAAATCTTTACAAATGCATGGGTGTGGTGGTGGCATACCTCAGAACCAAAAACATCACAGTTTTTCCCCTATATAGACAATTAGTTTCTTGTGGCCCCTTTCATTCCAAAACTGAACGAACACTTACAACTGGTCCTGAACTTGTTAGATGATTTGGGACTGCATGTCAACCACCAGAAGTCGTATCTCCATCCTACTCAAGCTCTACGCTATATAGGAGCAATCCTGGGCACAAGGAAACAAATGGCGTTCTTACCAACGGACAGAGCCGACATTATCAAAGCCCTAATATAAACTTTTCAGATCAACTCTATACAGACAGCCAGGGCTATTCAAAGACTTCTAAGTCTTATGACTGCCATGATCTTTGTGGTGCCTTTTGCAAGACTCCAAATGCAGCCACTCCAGCTCTGGTTCCTCCGTGTTTTCCGGATAGGAGTGGATCCTCAAGCCAAGTGACTCACAATACCTTCAGTAATTTCGTCCTCCCTTCACTGGTGGGATTCCAGGGAAAATCTGTTCCTCAGTGTGCTTTTTTGCAGAGGCAATCCAGACCTTACCATATATTCTGACACATCACTCCAAGACTGGGGAGCCCACTGTGAACCTCACAGCATCCAGGAACATTGGTCCCATTCTCAGCGAGTACTTCACATCAACACTCTAGAACTCTTAGCAGTACATCTCGCACTACAATCCTTTGCCCTGTTGGCTTGCGAGAAACTGGTTCAAATCACTACAGACAACATCATGGTTGTTTTTTATGTAAACAAACAAGGAGGGACTGCCTCCCACTCCCTTTGTCGCCTGGCCTGTCAAATATGGGATTGGTGCATTTCCAATGAGGTACATCTGTGAGTCATTCATGTCCCCGGAGTTTTAAACATTCAAGCGGATCTCCTAAGCAGAGAAGGCCCGATGGATCATGAATGGTCCATAACTTCAAAATACCTAGTTCCGGTGTTCAAAGTCTTTGGCACACCATTGATCAATGTGTTTGTGACAAACATCAACACCAAATGCACCCTGTATCAACAGCAAGATGGATACTTTGCCGGGATCTCTAGGGGATGCTTTTCTCAGTCCATGGAGAGGGGGCCTTAATTATATGTTTCCCCCTCTCCCTCTAATCCCCTGAGTACTGGAGAAAATGCAACATAACAACATATCGTCTATCCTCTTAGCCCCTTGGTGGCCATGACAATCATGGTTCCAGACGTTTCTCTACCTCAGCAAGAAGAATTACATACATCTTCCACATCCACCGGATCTCCTATCACAGCAGAATGGTCGAGTGTTGCACCCCAGTCCGACATTCTACAAGCTCACGGTGTGGAGGATTTCATGTTGAACTTACCTGAATCGGTCTGTGAAATACTATCACATGCCTGAAGACTTTCAGCTTGTAAATCTTATCAGTTGAAATGGAGGCATTTCCAAGGATACGCTACAAAACATGCACTTTCTCCAAAACATATGCCACTCACAGGCATTTTGCTTACGCAGCAGAACTTCATAGTTCAGGTTTGAGTTTCTCTTCTGTTAAAATGCATTTAGCCACTATTTCGGCTTACCATGTATTGATCGACAACTCCACAGTTTTCTCACACCGACTTACTAAAGTCGTTTTGAAGGGACTCTGTAATCTCTCGCCCCCCCAAAAGAAACGTGACTCCACCCTGGAGTCTTTCTTTCGTTCTGTCACGACTGATGTTGTCCCTGTTTGAGCAGTTATCAGCATGTCCTATACATTTATTAACGTGGAAGACAGCTTTATTAGTAGCCTTAACTTCGGCTAGACACATGAGTGAGTTGTGTACATTGAGGGTTGACCTACCTTATACAGTTTTCAATGTGGACATGGTAGTTCTCCGTCCAGACTCGGCCTTCTTCCCAAAGGTTGTGTCTTCCTTCCACGTGCCCCAGCCAATTGTCCTGCCTTCCTTTTTTCCCTACTCCTGATACTTAGGACCAAAGGGCCTTACAATGCCCTAGATGTCTGTAGGACTCTCAAGGTTTACATCGATCAAACCAAAGAGTTTAGGTTAGGCCCCAGACTGTTTCTTACTCTGGCCCTACCAAGGGTAAACCAATTTCTACCCAAAGATTTTCCAAATGGGTATCTCAGGCAATTACTCTCTGTTACGAACTCGCACACTGTGAACTACCATACTTACCAAAAGCTCATTCCACTAGAGTGATATCCACCTCCTCTGCCTTTTGGGAGGGTCTCCCCCTGGTGGATATATGTAAGGCCACGACATGGTCCACTCCATCCACCTTTGTCACCCATTATGCCCTAGACACTTGGGCTCGCAGGGATGTGGCTTTTGGTCACACAGTGTTGAGTTTAGTACTCCATTCTTAATGTTCTGTAAGAGAATGTCTGTTTTCCTGTGTTACTGTTTCCCTTTTAAACAGAAAAAGAGAAGAACAATTGATATAATGTCACACAATCTGACCGTTATTGTTACCCTTTTTGTTAACTATTATGTTTCACTTACCTGGTCTCCATGGTCTTCATTGGTTGGGTTCCTTCCAACCAGCACCCACCACCCTCATTATTTTAGCTTGCTAGTCACCCAGTGCGTGAGTTGCACAGAGACCACGAAGAAGATAAACAGGTTGCTTACCTGTAACTTATGATCTTCAAGTGGTCATCTGTGCAGTCACACACACACACTCATCCTTCCCGACTGCTGGCCTTCTTTATTTCTTCCTATATTTTCCTCCTGTTATGGCTTGGGGGTGTAAGGAGGAACTGAGGTGCGGTGCGGCTTTACCTCCACTTAGGACATGCACACTGCTCTGTTGCTATCTGTGCTGAGGAAAAGTCCACCATAAAATTTTAGCTTTGGAACTTTCCCGAAGAAGAGCACAGCACAGGCGCAGTACCCAGTGTGTGACTGCACAGATGGCTACTTGAAGATCATAAGTTACAGGTAAGCAACCTGTTTTTATTGATTTATTTACATCAATTTATGCCCTACCTTTCTTCCCAAGGGGAACCAAAGCAGTTTTGATTGCTCTCCTCCATTTTATCCTCACAATAGCCTTGTGAGGTAGATCAGACTGAAAATGTCTGACTGACTTAAGGTCACCCAGCAAGCTTTTATGGCAAGGAGATGATGGAATCAAACCTGGGGGTTCTGTGGGGATTCAACTCAAGAGTTTTCCAGCTTGTAGAGGGAAAGGTGGCAAACAGGGAGTTCAACACCCCTTCTTTGTGCAACACTTTTTTTCTTTTAATTTTCTCCTGTTTTATATGGGATAGGGACAGAATTGTGTTTTAAAATGCAGCTTTGCCAGTATCACATGCATCTGAGCCGTAATTGGAATCTGAGGGCTAAACCAGACATGGATCTTCTATACTTTTAAAAAAGGAAATAGGTGTGATGAGGCGTTGTGGAGAAACACCAGCTTCAACCATTTTTTCCACCCCCTTTTCTTGACATCAACTGCCTCCCTGCCCAGAACTGACATTTACCCAAGGGGGAGAAAGAGTACTCTGAATAAGCTCTTCTCCTTTGGCCACAGCTGCCTTTTCCATTTCAAGGTTTGAAAGTCTAGTTTGGTCCAAGTTAACTGATATACCATCCTGTCTCCAGAATCTTTAAGGCACTTTCACTCATACTAAAAAATGCTTTTTCGATCCATTTTCAGTGCCCTTTGCAACTGGATTTTACTGTGCGAAATGCCAAAATCCACTTGTAAACTGTCACTGAAGTGGATTTAGCATGTGTGAAAATGCTACTAGACTGAGGAAAAATAAACTCTACAAATAAAAAAATGACATAGAAATAATGATTAGTGTCTCCAAAAGTCATTTGGCCTTGGTGTATCAGAAATTGATCCTAAATGCAGCATAAATTTCAGGCAAGTTTAATAAAAAAAAAAAAAAAACCTTTTTGAAAATGGGCCAATTTATCAGCAGACACAAATGGCCAAACACTTGATATGCAGTTTACATAAACAAAAGAAAAAAGAAAAAAATCCAGGAACTTCAGTAGGGACTTAAAGGGTTTGAAGATAAATCATTTTTTTAAAGATTAAAAAAATGTATTTTGAAAGAAATATACCAGAAAAAGAAAAAAAGGCCCAAGGATGGAAACTTGAGTCCAAGAATGAAAATCTTTAATATGATAGAATAGTGTTGGAAGACCCAGGATGTAGGCTAAATGATATCAGTCTGGGAATAGATTGCAGCAAATTCTCAAGAGGACAGTGGGGGACATTTTCATTTTGTTCGAGGAGGAGGCAGTAATTGTTTAATATTTACTGTTCAGTGCACACTTGTCAAAATCAAAGTAACACAAACTAGGGCAAAGAGCACCGCTGGAAAAGTACAGTTAGGTTTTTTCCTTAGCAGTTTTGCTGAATCAGAGGCTATCTGCATCTGAAGGCAGATCAGCATTCCCTCCTTCCATCCCTCCCCTAGAGTCTAAATGTCTGTGTTCAGTATATATGAACTTGGAAACATACAAGCTGCTTATGCAATGATCATCTGAGATTCATCTGGGACAATTTCCTGGTTCACAGTTAAATGCTGCTGCCCTGTATTCCCAAGAACTCTCCAAAGCAAACATACTATTGCACCAAGAAGAGATGGTCTGGTAAAAGTTAAGAAGAGTCCTGCTGAAACAGGCTAGTAGTCCATCTTAACCAGCATCCTGTTTAATACAACTACCAACCGGTTACCCTAGAGGGCCAAAACACAGGGCAAAGGCCTTCCCCTGATACGGTACTACCTCCTTTGTATATGGAGGTTTCTATTACTTACCATGGCTAGCAGTCATTCACAGACCTCTCCTCCATTAATCTAACCCCTTTTAAAGCTATCTGTGCTCACAGCCATTACTACACCAACTGTAAAGTGTTGTAGCATATTTATGTTACCAAATTATTGAAATACATATGTGCAATTGCTGGGCAAGCCTTGTGAAACAATGCTTTTTTGAATTAAGCTTCAGACTGCTGCCTTTTCAGACTTGTGTGTGTGAAATGCTGTCAAATCACAGCAAGCTTATGGTGACCCCAGCATAGGACTTTCAAGGCAAGTGAAAAGCAGAGGTGGTTTGCCATTAGGCTTCCCAAATCCCCCACCTTGCCTGGGGACCCCCGATTTGGAGCCTTCTCCCCCCGCTAGCCAAAAATCTGGAAAGCGGGGGGGAATGGCGGCCCTTCCCATCCAGCCCCAATCTCAGCAGCTTCTCCTTGCCCTGCCCTTCCCACCCAGCCCCGATCGCAGCAGCCTTTCTTCAGTTTTCCCAGGCTGCTTCCCGCCCTAATCAGCTGGCTGGCGGGGGGGGGAGAGGGAGCCCTGCCCGCAAAGGACCATGTGCCTTTGCACCTCCAGAGGCTTGACTTGAAAGGCTTCAGTTTAGGATGGTGTGTCTCTGTTTCTGTGAAGAAGCTGGCAGCAAATGGTGAGTAGAGAGGCTGATCTGCTGCTTCAGACTGGCCAGAAAGGGGGGGGGGAGAGAGGGGAAAACGTCTTCATTATTCCCTATGTGATCGATTCTCATAGGGTATAATGGGGAATTGTTCTGGAGGTTTCGGGGGCTCTGGGGGAGCTGTTTTTTGAGGTAGAGGCACCAAATTTTCAATATAGTATCTAGTGCCTCTCCCCAAAGTACCCCCCAAGTTTCAAAACAATTGGACTAGAGAGTGCCCCTATCCTTCATTATTTCCTATGGAAGGAAGACATTTAAAAAGGTGTGCTGTCCCTTTAAATGTGATGGCCAGAACTCTCTTGGAGTTCAATTATGCTTGTCACACCCTTGTTCCTGGCTCCGCCCCCAGTGTCTCCTGGCTCCACCCCCAAAGTCCCCAAGATATTTCTTGAATTGGACTTGGCAGCCCTATTTGCCATTGCCTTCCTCTGAAGAGTCGTCCATAGTGATCTCTCTTCCAAGTACTGCCCTTGGTTACTTCCAAGATCTGATGAAATCAGGCTATATACCATGCCACCTTCCCTTCCCTTTTTAGGTTTACTAGAAGATCAATAGCATTTTTTTTATTTCTTTGTTTGTTTTGCAGATCACAAGTGCTGCTGAGACTGAGGCTGTCACATCACAGAAGCTGGTCAAAGGGCATGCATATTCTGTAACGGGTGCAGAAGAGGTAATGTCTCCATCTTAGGCAACGGAACAATATAGTGCACTGATTATTTTCCAGGGAATCCAAGGCTTATTTTCTTGGTGGAATCTTCTGAAATATTTGCATTTACTGCCCTCTTGTGGTTCTGTAGTCTCACAACAGTAAATGTCAGTTCTGAGGAATATTTGGAGTTTCTTGGATGGATTCCAGATTACTTATTAGAGTTCCTACTCCACGTTTTACATGAGTTTTATCATGGAACCCCATACCGTATGTGGCAGATATATGCATATCCCAAATAATAACAATACCCTGTGAGAACAGTAATTTCTGCCAGAGAAAGTTTTCATGGTGAATATACTCAGTAAGATAAATGCATTTAACTAGTTTACAAAAGATGGGGTCCCCATGATAATGCATAGGGGATTACCTGTTTCTGGGGATGGTGCAGTAGCCCTTAGAACATTTCAATCTAAAAGCAATTATTTTATTTGTCCTGATTTTTATAATATGGTAAATATCTGTTATAGAATGTGCCAGACTAGTTGCTGGGAAGGGACAGATATTTTCACTGACTTAAATATTCATATGTCTAAGAGCTGTTGGTCCCAAGGTTGTGACTCCAGAGTTATGACACAGCTTTCAGTGCAAGTCTGCACAGACTTATTCCATTGAAATCAATAGGCTTAGACTGGAGTGACTCTTCACAGAATTACAATGTTGATCTTCCCTTGTGAACCTCTACATTATTCTTTTTCAACAAGGAAATGGTTGCTGTGTGTGCACAGTAGAATGCCCACTTACCTTCTTCGTCGTCTTCATAGGCAAATATTTCCCATTATTTCCTATTTAGAGCTCTGACTCATACCCCCAGTATAAGAATTTTGGAGGTGATATAAGAACCATTAGGAAGGGGTAGATAATATATTTTTCATAAGGACAATCCTAGGTCTAGCCCCTGTTATCTTTGGTAGAAAGACTGAGAAACACCTCTGCCTGATACTTCAAAGGCAAGTGCCACTCAGAGAAGACAGTACTGTGGGAAATGGACCAATGGGCTAATTTAGTGCCTACTTAGCCATGACACCAAGATTTCTGCAGACAAAACTACCATTTTTTGCCATTTTTTTCCTCAGCTCTGTGTGGCTGCTCTTTCAAAAGAAAAAATGCTTTTGAGATATCCTTAACAGGTTTCTCAGTATCTTGCATACTGTGGGTATCAGAAAATGACATTAGCTCCCTACACAGGAAAACAGTTTCTCCTTTTGTAAGACAGATAACCTCAAAGCAGATCATCAGTGAGGAGGAAGAAAATCATGGCTACATATACAGTACCTGAGTTTCTGAAAATGCACACCTGACAATAATAAGTTTTCAATACATACAACCTAACATAGTTTTCTAATCTATATATAGTAAGCTCTTTGACCAAATTGTGCAGTTTATTGAAGTCTCACTGTAACAGAGAATAACAATTTGCTTGGCTGAAGAACATTCAAAGATGTCCATGTCCAAACAAGAACCCAATTTTGAGAGCCAGTTTGGTGTAGTGGATAAGTGTGCAGACTCTAATCTAGGAGTATCCTCTCCTCCACATGCAGCTGCTGGGTGACCTTGGGTCAGTCACAAGTTGTTCTCTCAAGAGCAGTTCTCTCATAGCTCTCTCAGCCCTACCTACTCACAGGGTGTCTGTTGTGGGGCAGGGAAGGGAAAGGAGATTGTAAACTGCTCTGGGACTCCAGGTGAAGAGCAGGATATGAATCCAGTCTCCACCTTCTCCTTCTCATCTCCTGAAATCTGAGGTTCATCCCTTCAGAAAATACCTTCGTATCTGGGGAGACCACAAAGTGTTAGGTCAGTTTTAGAGGAATTGCGAACGACACAAGTAGTGGACTTGCAAAGGTGGGGGGGAGTCTTGTCCTTCATTCACCTGCTCTTTCCTCACCTGCTCCTTCTCCAGCCCTCCTGCTCACTGGCCAGCCTGCTCACCTGCAATACTGCTGCCTTTGCCTGATGGGCTCATGCAGTGCTGGAAGCTGCTCCTGCTCCCACTTCTCCCTCTTCCACCCGCAACACCACTGTAACTGTCTGTCTTACACACACAGTGGTGGTGGAGATTCCTGCTCTTCCCTTCCTGCAGCTCTGCTGCTGCCTACCTGGCTTATGCAGCAGTAGTGGGTGGTAGGTGGCAGCGGTGGCAGCATGGAAGGCAGCTAGCAGAGATGCCTGGCCCTAGTGGGGAAAGGGGCAGGGGTGAGGGAGAGAGGCTGCTTCACACATTTCACACCTCTCACAAGGCACCCCAGTGAGATGAGCACTACCTCAAAATAGCAATCATTCACTCTGCTGCAGTACCATATTAATATTGGAGCTCTTTTTTATTTTGTACAAACATATGGGCCAGGTTTGTACAAACATCTCCCTACTCTGAACTTAACCCCACAACAGACACCCTGTGAGTAGGTAGGGCTGAGAGAGCTATGAGAGAACTGCTCTTGAGAGAACAACTTGTGACTGACCCAAGGTCACCCCAGTGTATAGTATATTTCATTTAATAGTCCTGATTTGCAATTAGATATATGATAATTTGTAATCAGAACTGAGAGGAAACTGAGGAGCTGCTTCTTGGTGTTAGTCAAAGATGTTAAACGGTAAGTCCTTCAGTAGACAGTAACTAATTTACCCGACTATTTACCCAAAATACCCGAATGCTATGCATCCGTACTTCAACTGACCATAACAATGACTAATAGTTTTATAATTTTATAATTATAAAATTATAAAATTTATAAAATTTTATAATTTTCTCTCTTGAAGACATCCTCTTAACCAAACTCTATGAAGCACTGATATCTTCTTACTTCACAAAGCCTTGACTAATTTCTGGCCATTTCCCGCTTCCCATTTTGCCCTCTATATACTATTAGCCACCTGTGACTGCAATTTGCAGATATCTAATTCTGCAACGGGGCCACATGGAGGCTAAGCAGATCTTTCTGCATACTTGGGGGATTCCCTAGGTGTGCAGAAGAATCTGAAAATTTAAAAAGGGTGGTTTAAATCTGCCCCCCAACTGATGTTGCATAATCTATGCAAGCACAGAGAGTGGACTTATCTCTGGTGGTTGACAGCCAGGGAAGCCTTGCTGGGTCTGGTAGTGGGGCAGCCCAGGAGCCCCAGCAGTTGCTGCTTCAGACCCAGAGCAGCAGCTGGCATCCTCTGCTGATGATGCTGGGCCCACTGTGGCTGGGCTGGAACAGCTGCTGGTGGGCTCCTCTATTGCTGCTAGGCCTGGAGCAGTAGCCAGCATCCATGGAGGGAATTGGCAGCAGTGGGGAAGAGGGATTCCCCCTCCTCCACAAGTATCATAGGTTCCCACTTGTTTGGGCCTAATTATTTGGTGCTCTTTTTGATACCAATTTTTTTTTCCAGTTTAGTTAGGAAATGGTCCAGTTTCAGTGTATTTCAGCCGTTTGTCTGCCAGAGATGTTTTCTGGTGCCAGGGACTCATTTCACAGTGAGTCTGCTTAAGATGGCACTGTGAATATCTTAGATGACTAGTACTACCAATTTCCCATTATGAAGATGCTGCTGCATTACTGTAGACCTGATTCACTACAGTGCTATCAGTAGAGTATTGTAACACCCAGGCACCACCTGGATTGGCTGGAGGCAATGTGGTATGCATTCAAGCACTGGAATGCAGTGCTTGCTTCCTGCCTCTGCCAGCTCTGTCTGCTGAAAAAAGATGGATCATGCTCTTAGCAAAGGTTCATCTGTGCTGCAGAGAAGTAACAATGATAACAGAATAGAAAAAGAGGGAAGAAAGATTATATAAATCTTCAGGATCTCTTTGCTCACTTCAGCAGGCTTTGGTGAGGTGAAATTTTGATGAAGAGGCCCAGAGTAATTAAGCAGGAAGCATCCCTGCTCTTGTAATTAAAATGTTGTTGGGAGCTGAGTCCCTGGACAGCTAAGCACTGCTAATGAGCAATGGGCAGGCTTACGGAATTTCCAAGCTGGCCTTGGATATTTTGGCTTTGGAATTTCCCAGTATAGTCAGGAGAGAACATGTTTCTCTGATTGAGAAATAAAACAGAACTGGATGCTGCCTCTGACAACCCCCCAGGGTGTTCCAAGAGGCTTCTTTGTTCCAGACCACTAACCAAGAATTACTTCTGACCTTTACCACATAATGACTATAGGGCATCTAATGAACACAGACTGTAATGCATATAATGAACATAGACTTTTGCAGTCCACTTTTCATTCATCTTCATAATCACCCTGTGAATAGGTCACCTTCATTCTAAGGCTAAGAGAGCATCAGGACAATCCTGTGGTTTTCATGACAGAAGTTTGATCCCAGGTCCCGGTGTAATGCTGTCCTCTCTGCTGCACCAGATCTCATCTGAGCACCATTCATAAAGGGGTGATGACCTACATCTTTATACATGGGATTGTTCAAGGAAGCATAAATCCTATCCTATATTTTAAATTCTCAGCCACGTATTTTGATGTCCCTGTTTCTGGACAGAAGGGGAGGAAAAAGTACCTTTGGGAAGGATTTGCTCCCCTTGCTTGCTTGCTTCCACCAAAAGTATGCAAAGGCAAAACACTAAAGATGGAGCATATATCATGCAGTTTCTCAGAGAAAACAAGAACCTAAACATGCGTGTATTTTTAATCATTAATCATTTCATCCCACTAAAATATAATTAAAGTGATGACCAACCACTTGTCAACCACAGCTGTCTTTCATTTGCAAGTTCCGTATTTGCTTGTTTTTCCTTATATAATATGATATTTCCATATGTACAGTATAATCCTAAACTGACTTAGAGTCTATTAAATTCATAGGCTTAGATGGTTTTAATTTTATTTGAAACTGCACTGATAGTATACTAGATCTTTGATTGTGTCCAGATCATATAAGGTTCCTGCTGCATGGGAAATGTCCTCCCAATCAGCAGTATGTCCCACATTATTAGAATAATCCCCCACATTTCCCAGAAATGTAGAACTATATTACAGAAAGCAATTCCAACCTCACCAGGTTGGTTTAGGTGTGGCATCTAAGACACTTAAACTTACCATTTTTTTGTGTGTTTTAACAATTTATTGATAACATATGGTTACAAAACTTAATTATAAATTTTATATACTACTTACCATTTTTTTGTAAGGACGGAAACTGCACTGACTTACAGAAATCAGAAGCAGCAGCATGGAGGATGGCATGAAATTGTTTAGGAAAACATTGACTTGTGAGGGTTTTTGTGCATAATTTGACTGCTGATCTGATGAAAACTTCTAGTTCGCAGGAAATGTAAATTTTGATGTAAAAGCCATAATCATGCATCACAGACTTATTAAAAATGTATGCCACTTCAATAAACAGGAAGGAAAAGTACCAGTGCCTTTCTTTCTTGATCACCATATTGCTAGATATGATAGTAATTTCATTCTGTTTTGTGCTAACAGGTGAATTTTCGAGGCAGCATGCAGAAATTGATCAGAATCCGAAATCCCTGGGGGGAAGTAGAATGGACTGGAAAATGGAATGATAAGTAAGTTTCTGTTTTTCACATATGTTCATCAACAGTGGCTCATATGAAACCTAGTTTTTTAAATGGTGTTAAGAATCCTTGCTTAGAAGTCCCTGGTCATCTGTATTTCTAGAACTCATTGTGGGGAGGCCATAGTAGTTAAAGTCCAAGATACAACTGAAAGCACATGATTCAGCAGCATTGCCCGAGTGAAGTATCTATAGGTTTAGTCCAGGGGTGGCCAAACTGCAGCTCAGAAACCACATGTGTCTCTTTCACACATAATGAGCATGAACACTGGTACCACAACTTGCAATAAATCCAAGTGCCAACTTTGCTGCCACATACACCCAGACAACACAGTCACTGGACCCAACAACATTAACTACACCATCTCAGGCTCATTCACTTGTTCATCTTCCAACATTATATATGCCATTAAATGCCAACATTGCCCTACAGTTCTCTACATAGGGCAAACAGGACAAACCCTACACCAAAGGATAAATGGACACAAATCTGACATCAGGAATTACAGAACTGAGAAACCAGTCAGAGAACACATTAACCTTCCTGAGCATTCAATGGGTGACCTCAAAGTAGCTGTTTTACTGTAAAGGAACTTCAAGAACAGAATGGAGAGAGAAACTGCTGAATTACAAATTATTATGAAACTTGGGACAAACACCGCCCCAGGACTGAACAGGGATATTGGTTTTTTATCTCATTACATATGCTAAACCAACTCTCACTGAGTATAGCTACACATCCACAGTATTTCAATGCATTTCTATTTTAGAACAGCGTATCAGAGTAATGTTTTTTTTTTCTTGTATTGATATACTCAAATAAGGGATATGGGCTGTTTATCTCATTACATATACTAACCCATCTCCCACTATATTTTAATGTACCCTTTTTTTCTAATAGCAAACTAGGATGTAGTTCTCTTTTAGAACAGTGTATCAGAATATTTTGGTTTTTTGTATTGACATACTCAAATAGGGATATTGGCTGTTTATCTTATTACATATACTAACCCATCTTCCACTATATTTTAATGTATTCTTTTCTTCTAATGGCAAACTATAATGATGTTATAATCTCTTGAGATAACTAATGCCTTCCATTTAAACCCAAAACTAAAAAGCCAAAATGACACCCAGATTTATGGCAATTCTCACCTATGACATCTGCTTTTTATCACCCTCCACTGCTGTTACAGCCCAATTAACAATACCAAACAAACAAGCACAAACCCCAATTTGTGATTCTTTTAATCTGCTAAAAACATTCCCATGACTCTACATACCAACTCACTGCCTGCTTTCTCTATGTTTAAAGATGGCTTGCCATTCCAATTTTGTCTGATGAAGCATACAAAAGCTTACATTCTGAATAAAACTTAGTTGGTCTTAAAGGTGTACCTTGTCTACTGCTTTGTTCTATTGCTTCAGACCAACATGGCTGCCCACTTGGATCTATACACATAAAGTGTGGCTCTCAGAGCTCCAACGCCCCCTGTTGGTTGGCTTGGAAAAAGCATTTGACTCTTTAAATCACTTATCCAAGCCAAGCTAGTTGGAGGCTTGGAGAATGCATTTAAATTGCTTTCTTTCCACCTCTCCCTCTCCCATCTATTTTCCTCCCTCCCCTTCCTTCCTGTGTTGTGACTCTCAAACATTTGAAATTCATGTATTGTGACTCTCAAACATCTGGTGTTTATTCTATGTGGCTGTTATGTTAAGCAAGTTTGGCCACCCCTGGTGTCGGGACCAAATACCGCAGGATCCAGCCCACGCACCGGTGATAAGAGTAAGATTTACACGACGAGGAAAATACACACACACACAGAGGCGCCTGGATCAGTTTCTAAAGGTCATCTAGTTTTGCGCAAATCAGTCAGAAGCTTCTTCATAACTCAAAAGACTCTTTATTTATTCTCATTTTCTCTATCTTCCCCTCCCAATACCGAGGGCTGCCTTTTATACATTTCATGGCCTCATAACATTCCACTTGCTACAGCCAATTAATTACCGTGTGTATTCTGCCCAGAGACAGCAGGCACATGCGTACAGTAAAAAAAAAACAAACAAGTTTCTTTGAGACCAAGTTAGTCTGCAAAACATCCCGTCCACATTTTTATCTCACTTTGCTCCCAACTCACTCCAACACATCTTCGCTGTACTTAAACTGAATCCCCACACCCTGGTTTAGTCGGTGCCTGAGTGGGAGGCCTCCTGGGAAGCTTGCAGATGCTGCTGAGTTCTATGATAGAAGAAAAGTGGCATGTAAATATTCCATTCAGATTTTCTCCTCCTATACCCCAAAACCTCATGGTGTAATTCATTCTCTGTTTCATTCTCTGTGATTCCTTTAGTCAGATATCATGGTTTATAAATCACAGTTTGATTTTAAATCCAGTTTATGGTGACATCTCAATGCCAACTGACCAACAACCTGTAGACAACAGCTTGTAGTTGTACCTGACTTGTTAACTGTGGCTACTAACACTTGGATCCACTGAAACATTTCTGCAGAAGGAAGGTTTTCCATGTGTACAATGTGACGTTCTCACACACCCCGCAGCAGCAGCACTCTACGAGTAGAAATATTTCTGTCTGCAGAAACTCTGCAGTGGATCCAAGCCCATGTGGTTTCTTGGTATCTGCATTTAAAATGTTTAGTTCATTTAGTAGTAATCTACTTCTCAGCATCCTGCACACAAAATTGGTGGCCTAAAGTAGCAGAAAAATCTAGGTGCTTCAATGGCATTTGCTATCAATGATGCTTTCATAGGATCTCACAGAGGTCTGGGAGGAGCAGAGCAGAGCAGCTCTGATAGCTGAGACAGCTGGAGAAATTGCTGAGAATTTCTGAGTTTTGAAGGACTACATTCTAAGGTTTGTGGGGCTGCCTAAAATTCTAAGGTGTGATAGCTGGGGAACTGCTCTTTGTTTGGTTGACTGCTCTTTGTTTGGTTGACTGCCTTAAGGGTGAAAGAGATTGAGAGTGATTGCTGCTGATTGAGAGTGATTGCTGAGGAGTGCCCTGCTCCACCTCTTTGCATTTTAAGCTGCGCCTTGCCAAAGGGCGAGAGCTAAAGGGCTCTTGGCCTGTGGCTCTCCGCCTAGGGGCTCTCTAAGGAGCAGGAACCCAGATCCCTGGCTTCTTTGTTCTCCAAATAAGGTAAGTTCCCAATAAGGTAAGTTTAGGTAAGTTGACCCGCCAGAAGGGGAGCCACTTAAACAGCATTTAAAGAGGACTGTATATTTTAATATATATATATATACAATGAAGATAGAATGCCAGCAGGGGGTTGGGGGCTTTCCAGTGTTTTGCACTGAGTGTCACATGTATGACTATCTGCCCACAGGACAGAAGTCTTGGGTGTGTGCTCGATGCAAGGAGCTCCTGGTCCTCAGGGAACGAGTTCGTACCCTTGAGGCCGAGGTGACTGCCCTGGAGAAGCAGAGACGGTCAGTTAGGCACTTGGGGAAGACTCTCGGGGGCGTATTAGATGAGCCCCGCTCTGAACGTAGCAGCCCCGTTGCTGCCAGAGAGCGTGAGGGTCGAGAGGGAACAGGGCACCGTGCTGAGGATAAGGGGAATGCGCCCTCAGAAGGGACCTCTTCTTCGGTCGGTGAGCGGGAATCCTTTCGCGCCAAGGAACCATCCCTGAGCAGGGGGAGAGGGGGGGTATTGGTAGTTGGTGATTCGATCATTAGGCAAGTAGACAGCCGGGTGGCGAAACCGCGTACTGACCGTATGGTGACTTGCCTGCCTGGTGCGAAGGTAGCGGACATTACGCGTGTAGTAGATAGACTGATAGACAGTGCTGGGGAGGAGCCTGTGGTCGTGGTGCATGTTGGCACCAACGATGTGGGGAAATGCAGTCGTGAGGTCCTGGAGGAAAAATTTAGGCTGCTAGGCGGGAGACTTAAGGCCAGGACCTCCAAGGTAGCCTTCTCGGAAGTGCTACCTGTTCCACGTGCAGGGCAGGAGAGACAGGCACAAATTAGAAGTCTCAATGTGTGGATGAGACGATGGTGTAAGGAGGAAGGGTTTAAGTTTGTTAGGCACTGGGATGCTTTCTGGAACAAGCGGGAGCTGTACAAAAGAGACGGTCTCCACTTGTCCCCGGATGGAACCAGGCTGCTGGCGCTTAAAATCAAAAAGGTGGCAGAGCAGTTTTTAAACTAAATCTTGGGGGAAAGCCGACAGGAGATGAAATGTCTCTGGTTCGGGAGGACTCGTCTCAAAGAGATGAAGGGTTAGCTGCTATTTTTCTACCGGGTAACGGACCGGAGTTGTCCACTGTGAAGGTGACAAACAATATGGACTGTCTGCCAGTGTCTCGAGGCGGCAGGAGGAAGGTGGCAGGCCTAGCTCGCCTGGGAAATTATAGATGTTTGTATGCAAATGCTAGAAGTGTTCAAAGTAAAATTGGTGAATTGGAATGTTTAGTGCTGGGAGAAAACATAGACATTGTGGGAATTTCAGAAACTTGGTGGAATGAGGAGAATCAGTGGGACACGGTGATTCCTGGATATAAGCTATATCGGAAGGATAGGGAGGGAAGGGTTGGAGGTGGGGTGGCTCTGTATGTCAGAGAGGATATACGGTCCAGTAAGGCTGAGATCAGAGAATTAGATTCACTTTTAGAAATGCTTTGGGTTGAAATAGAGGGCCCAAAAGGAAATTTAACTATGGGAGTTTGTTATCGCCCACCAAATCAAAAGAGAGAGGACGATTATAATATGATGGAAGGCTTAAAGATAGCGGCTAAACGTAAAAACTGTGTTGTAATAGGTGATTTTAACTACCCGCAGATTGATTGGGTCAATATGTGTTCTGGTCGAGAGAAAGAGATTGAGTTTCTTGATGCTCTCAATGACTGTGCTATGGAGCAGATGGTCTCAGAACCTACCAGGGGTGGGGCGATCCTGGATTTGGTCCTAAGTAATGCCCAAGACTTGGTGAGAGATGTAAAAGTGATTGCGCCGCTTGGGAGCAGTGACCATAATGTTATTGATTTCACCGTTTGTATAAATAGGGAGTTGTCCAAAAAGACCACCACAACCACGTTTAACTTTAAAAGGGGTAAATACACTGAGATGAGGAGGCATGTGAGGAAGAAACTGAAAGGAAAGGTACATACGGTCAAAACCCTTGAGAAAGCTTGGACGCTATTTAAAACTATAATCCTAGAAGCTCAGATAAAATACATACCACAAGTTAGGAAAGGCACAAACAGGCATAAGAAAAGGCCTGCGTGGTTAACAAATAAAGTAATGGAAGCTGTAAAAGGTAAGAAGGACTCCTTTAAGCGGTGGAAAACCAGTCCAAGTGAGATTAGTAAAAGGGAACACAGGCTGTGGCAAATCAAATGCAAGACTGTGATCAGGCAGGCAAAAAGGGACTATGAGGAGCATATTGCAAAAAACATAAAGACCAACAATAAAACTTTCTTCAAATATATTAGAAGTAGGAAACCAGCCAGGGAGGCAGTGGGGCCCTTGGATGACCATGGGGTAAAAGGACTACTGAAGGAGGATAGGGAAATGGCTGAAAAGCTAAATGAATTTTTTGCCTCCGTCTTCACTGTAGAAGACGAGAACTTTTTGCCCGCCCCAGAACCACTAATTTTGGAAGGGGTGTTGAAAGACCTGAGTCAGATTGAGGTGACAAATGAGGAGGTCCTACAACTGATAGACAAATTAAAAACTAATAAGTCACCGGGTCCGGATGGCATACATCCGAGAGTTCTGAAGGAACTCAAAGTTGAACTTGTGGATCTTCTAACAAAAATCTGTAATCTTTCATTGAAATCTGCCTCCATTCCTGAGGACTGGAAGGTAGCAAATGTCACCCCCATCTTTAAAAAAGGTTCCAGAGGAGATCCGGGAAACTACAGGCCAGTCAGTCTGACTTCAATACCGGGAAAGTTGGTAGAAACCATTATCAAGGACAGAATGAGTAGGCACATTGATGAACACGGGTTATTGAGGAAGACTCAGCATGGGTTCTGCAAGGGAAGATCTTGCCTCACTAACCTGTTGCATTTCTTTGAGGGGGTGAACAAACATGTGGACAAAGGAGACCCGATAGATGTTGTTTACCTTGACTTCCAGAAAGCTTTTGATAAAGTTCCTCATCAAAGGCTCCTTAGAAAGCTTGAGAATCATGGAGTAAAAGGACAGGTCCTCTTGTGGATCAAAAACTGGCTGAGTAATAGGAAGCAGAGAGTGAGTATAAACGGGCAGTCTTCGCAGTGGAGGACGGTAAGCAGTGGGGTGCCGCAGGGCTCGGTACTGGGTCCCATGCTTTTTAACTTGTTCATAAATGATTTAGAGTTCGGAGTGAGCAGTGAAGTGGCCAAGTTTGCGGATGACACTAAATTGTTCAGGATGGTGAGAACCAGAGAGGATTGTGAGGAACTCCAAAGGGATCTGTTGAGGCTGGGTGAGTGGGCGTCAACGTGGCAGATGCGGTTCAATGTGGCCAAGTGCAAAGTAATGCACATTGGGGCTAAGAATCCCAGCTACAAATACAAGTTGATGGGGTGTGAACTGGCAGAGACTGATCAAGAGAGAGATCTTGGGGTCATGATAGATAACTCACTGAAAGTGTCAAGACAGTGTGCGTTTGCAATAAAAAAGGCCAATGCCATGCTGGGAATTATTAGGAAGGGAATTGAAAACAAATCAGCCAGTATCATAATGCCCCTGTATAAATCGATGGTGCGGTCTCATTTGGAGTACTGTGTGCAGTTCTGGTCGCCGCACCTCAAAAAGGATATTATAGCTTTAGAGAAGGTGCAGAGAAGGGCAACTAGAATGATTAAAGGGCTGGAGCACTTTCCCTATGAAGAAAGGTTGAAACGCTTGGGACTCTTTAGCTTGGAGAAACGTCGACTGCGGGGTGACATGATAGAGGTTTACAAGATAATGCATGGAATGGAGAAAGTAGAGAAAGAAGTACTTTTCTCCCTTTCTCACAATACAAGAACTCGTGGGCATTCGATGAAATTGCTGAGCAGACAGGTTAAGACGGATAAAAGGAAGTACTTCTTCACCCAAAGGGTGATTAACATGTGGAATTCACTGCCACAGGAGGTGGTGGCGGCCACAAGTATAGCCACCTTCAAGAGGGGTTTAGATAAAAATATGGAGCACAGGTCCATCAGTGGCTATTAGCCACAGTGTATGGAGCACAGGTCCATCAGTGGCTATTAGCCACAGTGTATGGAGCACAGGTCCATCAGTGGCTATTAGCCACAGTGTATGTGTGTATATAACATTTTTTGCCACTGTGTGACACAGAGTGTTGGACTTGATGGGCCGTTGGCCTGATCCAACATGGCTTCTCTTATGTTCTTATGTTCTTATGATGCACCCTCCCATCTCTCCCCCTACGGCAACTCACCAAGCAGGATTTGGTGGCTTCATCCATTTCAAAACAGAAAATTTCTAAGGCATTAGGAGAAATGATCTCACTTAACTACATGCTTGTATTCAGTTTATAAATAATAAAACTGCTTCAAACAAACATTGTTTCAGTGAAAAGTGAAAAATCTACCTAGTGGCACACTACCCTCTCCATAAAGAGGATAACTCTTCAAACTTTCCTTTATATTTTAAGGGAGGGGCTTTAACAGAGCAGCCAATAATAATGTATTTCTTCTTAAGCTTTTATTTTTCATAATACAAAAGCTTAAGTAAAGTGGTGAAGTGGCAATAAAAGAGTGAGGTCACTCAGAGCAGCTTACAATCTCCTTTCCCTTCTTCCCACAACAGACACCCTGTGAGGTAGGTGGGGCTGAGAGAACTGCTTTTGAGAGAACAGCTCTGAGAGAACTAAGGCTTGCTCGAGGTCACCCAGCAGCTGCATGTGGAGGAGTGGGGAATCAAACCCAGTTCTCCCAGATTAGAGTTTGTTGCTCTTAACCACTACACCAAACTGGCTTAGTTTACTGTAAGCTTCCCTGCCCATCCCCCACTCATTTATTACACCTGACCAGTAACCAACAGGCTACATACAATTATTTGGCAGAGATTAGGGTTGCTGTGTTGGTCTGCATAGTCTGGTAGCACCTTAGAGACCAACAAGGTTTTAAGGAGAGAAGCTTTTGAGAGTCAAAGCTCCCTTTGTCAGAGATAGTTTCCAAAATTTAGACGCTGTGGGGAGGAATAAAGGGGGTTCAGTTTAGGGAACAGAAATATAAACATTGTGAACTTTCAAACATGCTGTGTTTTATCAAGCCCTAATTTATTTTGGAAACATAAAAAGCACAAGTATTATATTACACAAAATTGCGCTATTTGTTGTATTTATGAAACATGTATCTATAAATCTTAATTTTTGTCATCTGAATCAGAGTTGGAAGGGACCTCCAGGGTCATCTAGTCCAATCCCTGTACAATGCAGGAAACTCACAAATACCTGCCCCTAAATTCACAGGATCCTTATCGCTGTCAGATGGCCATCTAGCCTCTGTTTAAAAACCTCCAAGGAAGGAGAGCCCACCACCTCCTGAGGAAGCCTGTTCCACTGAGGAACCACTCTAATGGTCAGGAAGTTCTTCCTAATGTTGAGCCGGAAAGTCTTTTGATTTAATTTCAACCCATTGGTTCTGATCCTATTTGAGCAGGACAACATAAAAGTTGGATACAGAAACAGTAAATTTTGTAGTAAACAAAATAAAGTGGTTTTAAAAAAAAAAAAACTTAGAAACAGCTTCCACACAGTATTAGGGACTATCAGCAGTGTTCTCTCAGTTTTTCCATTAGAAAAACTGGAGAGGGAAATCCTCAGAAAAACTGCTTGTGTGTTTCTCCCAAGCATTCTGGGTCCCCCTTTACATCGCTAACAGCTAGGCAGTACAAAAAAGTTGAGGTCTAAGTTATCAAGATAATTTTGCATATAGAAAGCATAAATAGTAATATGTATGTGTGGGTGTGTAAAAGGCTGTCAAGTCCCAGATGACTTTCAGCAACCCCAGCAAGTGGTTTCCAAGGCGAGCGAGAAGCATGGGTGGTTTGCCATTGCCTTTCTTCTTTCTTCTAAGTACTGACTCTGCTTAGCTTCTGAGACTTGACAGGATTGGACTATACCATGCTGCCTTCTTTATTACTACTTTCAGTAGGGCTATTTAAAATGCTTGTCTTGGCTCACTATGTTCTGGGGTTCTCCTAAACTGGCTGTAGAGGCCTGTAGATTATTGCAGAGCCCAAAGTCAACTGCTTTCAAGGTCAACTGCAAACTTCAGATAACTTTCCCTCTACACTTATAGTTGCCCAAGCTGGAATAGTGTTGATCCTGTTGTGAGAGAGAGACTAACCAAGAGACATGAAGATGGAGAATTCTGGTAAGGATATCTTCCCAGGTCTTTTCAATTACTATTACTTAGTTAAACTTAAGTCAGCCAGAACAAATTCTGGGTATATAGATGCACACACTCATATTTAACTTTTGAACATCTGGCTAAATGACAGACCATGAGAATTATAGCAGCCCAATAAGTAGGCAGTGGGAGAAAGCTGTGTCAAGGTCATGACTGTTAACTAATGCTATAACTTGCCAATGCATTTTGCCATCATGATGGAGGATAGTCATTCTTGGCTTACTTGATGTTAGAGAGGATGACAGGAAGAAGCTGTAAAGAAGCACTGGATCCACTGTATTTTGAAATAGGTGTTGTTCACAATCCTCTATATACCATCACATCCTTTACTCCTGGGTCAAACTGCTATCATCTGGGTGGTTAACTCTGTGTAAAACCAATAGTATACCCCAGTCAAGTCCTGGATCTTCACTGCCAGTGTGTGTGTACCCCTGATAAATATCCCCAATGTGATACTTTAATTAAACTACTTGGCATCATTCTAGGTATTGAATCATTGAAGCTTATGTGACCACCTGCTCCAGATGTTATTGGATATCAAAATATAGCAGTTACCTCCAGCATTGTCTTGTACACATAGTTACATATAGTTTGTGTGGATGCAGCCCTAAATAGCACATTGGTGGCCATTAATTCCAGAAGCATGAACCTTTACCTGAATCTGTGTGTGTGCCTGGCATTACTTTCATAGGATGTCATTCAGTGATTTCCTCAGGCATTACTCCCGCCTTGAGATCTGCAATTTGACTCCAGACACACTGACCAGTGAGAAATACAAGAAATGGAGCCTGAATGTTATGGATGGGAACTGGCGAAGAGGGTCCACTGCAGGAGGCTGCAGAAATTACCCTGGTAAGTTACTCTTTAGACAGCTTTTGCTTTTAGACAGCAAGCATAAAGAATTACATAGCATCTTTCCACATCTGGATTTCATTAAATTCTTGGTGCTTGGGGGGCAATTGTGGGAGGGCTTCTACTGTCCTGGCCCCACTAATGGACCTCCTGATGGCACCTGGTTTTTTGGCCACTGTGTGACAGAGTGTTGGACTGGATGGGACTTTAACCTGATCCAACATGGCTTCTCTTATGTTCTTATGTGTTTGGGATCATCTGGGTAAGTATCTCTATTTTAGTTCTCTGCAATTAGGAGCTTTTTTTGGCTTTAGTGCACCATAACAATTCGTGCTTTTCAGACATTAGCTTCATAGGAAGGAAGGTGACAAGTTATAGCTCAATCTCATAAGAACATAAGAGAAGCCATTTTGGATCAGGCCAATGGCCCATCCAGTTCAACACTCTGTGTCACACAGTGGCCAAAAAATTATTTATAAAAATATATAAAAATTATATAATTATATATACATACACACACATATACATATATATATATATACATACATATATATATATATATATATATATATATACATACATATATATACACACACACACACACTGTGGCTAATACCCACTGATGGACTTCTGCTCCATATTTTTATCTAACCCCCTCTTGAAGCTGGCTATGCTTGTAGCTGCTACCACCTCCTGTGGCAGTGAATTCCACATCTTAATCATCCTTTGGGTGAAGAAGTACCTTCTTTTATCCGTTCTAACCCGACTGCTCAGCAATCTCATTGAATGCCCACGAGTTCTTGTATTGTGAGAAAGGGAGAAAAGTACTTCTTTCTCTACCTTCTCCATCCCATGCATAATGCCTCTGTCATGTCACCCCACAGTCGACATTTCTCCAAGCTAAAGAGCCCCAAGCGTTTTAACCTTTCTTCATAGGGAAAGCGTTCCAACCCTTTAATCATTCTAGTTGCCCTTTTCTGGACTTTTTCCAATGCTATAATATCCTTTTTGAGGTGCGGTGACCAGAATTGCACACAGTATTCCAAATGAGACCGCACCATCGATTAATACAGGGGCATTATGATACTGGCTGATTTGTTTTCAATCCCCTTCCTAATAATTCCCAGCATGGCGTTGGCCTTTTTTATTGCAATCACACACTGTCTTGACATTTTCAGTGAGTTATCTACCACGACCCCAAGATCTCTCTCTTGGTCAGTCTCTGCCAGTTCACACTCCATCAACTTGTATTTGTAGCTGGGATTCTTGGCCCCAATGTGCATTACTTTGCACTTGGCCTCATAGAACCTCATCTGCCACGTTGATGCCCACTCACCCAGCCTCAACAGATCCCTTTGGAGTTCCTCACAATCCTCTCTGGTTCTCACCACCCTGAACAATTTAGTGTCATCTGCAAACTTGGCCACTTCACTGCTCACTCTCAACTCCAAATCATTTATGAACAAGTTAAAGAGCATGGGACCCAGTACTGAGCCCTGCGGCACTCCACTGCTTACCGTCCTCCACTGCGAAGACTGCCCATTTATACTCTCTCTGCTTCCTATTCATTAGCCAGTTTTTGATCCACAAGAGGACCTGTCCTTTTACTCCATGATTCGTGAGCTTTCTAAGGAGCCTTTGATGAGGAACTTTATCAAAAGCTTTCTGGAAGTCAAGGTAAACAATATCTATCGGGTCTCCTTTGTCCACATGTTTGTTCACCCCCTCAAAAAAATCTAACAGGTTAGTGAGGCAAGATCTTCCCTTACAAAACCCATGCTGAGTCTTCCTCAATAACTCGTGCCTACTCATTCTGTCCTTGATAATGGTTTCTACCAACTTTCCTGGTATTGAAGTCAGACTGACTGGCGTGTAGTTTCCCGGATCTCCTCTGGAACCCTTTTTAAAGATGGGAGTGACATTTGCTACCTTCCAGTCCTCAGGAACGGAGGCAAATTTCAGTGAAAGAATACATATTTTTGTCAGGAGATCTACAAGTTCAACTTTGAGTTCTTTCAGAACTCTTGGATGTATGCCATCTGGACCTGGTGACTTATTAGTTTTTAATTCGTCTATCAGTTGTAGGACCTCCTCTCTTGTCACCTCAATCTGACTCAGGTCTTTCAACACCCCTTCCAATATAAGTGGTTCTGGAGCGGAAAAACACTTCTCATCTTCCACAGTGAAGACGGAGGCAAAAAATGCATTCAGCTTCTCAGCCATTTCCCTATCCTCCTTCAGTAATCCTTTTACCCCTTGGTCATCCAAGGGCCCCACTGCCTCCCTGGCTGGTTTCCTGCTTCTAATATATTTGAAGAAATTTTTATTGTTGGTCTTTATGTTTTTTGCAATATGCTCCTCATAGTCCCTTTTTGCCTGCCTGATCACAGTCTTGCATTTGATTTGTCACAGCCTGTGTTCCCTTTTATTAATCTCATTTGGACTAGCTTTCCACCACTTAAAGGAGTCCTTCTTACCTTTTACAGCTTCCATTACTTTGTTTGTTAACCATGCAGGCCTTTTCTTATACCTGTTTGTGCCTTTCCTCATTTGTGGCATATATTTTATCTGAGCTTCTAGGATTGTAGTTTTAAATAGCCTCCAGGCTTCCCCAAGGGTTTTGACTGTCTTTACCTTTCCTTTCAGTTTCCTCTTCACATGCCTCCTCATCTCAGAGAATTTACCCCTTTTAAAGTTAAACGTGGTTGTGCCGGTCTTTTGGGGCATCTCTCTATTTATACAAATGGTGAAATCAATAACGTTATGGTCACTGCTCCCAAGCGGTGCGATCACTTTTACATCTCTCACCAAGTCTTGGGCATTACTTAGGACCAAATCCAAGATCGCCCCACCCCTGGTAGGTTCAGAGACCATCTGCTCCATAGCACAGTCATTGAGAGCATCTAGAAATTCAATCTTTCTTTCGATCAGAACACATATTGACCCAATCAATCTGCGGGTAGTTAAAATCACCTATGACGACAGTTTTTACGTCTAGCCACTATCTTTAAGGCTTCCATCATATTATAATCGTCCTCTATCTTTTGATTTGGTGGGTGATAACAAACTCCCATAGTTAAATTTCCTTTTGGGCCCTCTATTTCAACCCAAAGCATTTCTAGAAGGGAAACTAATTCTCTGACCTCAGTCTTACAGGACCGTATGCCCTCTCTGACATACAGAGCCACCCCACCTCCAACCCTTCTCTCCTTATCCTTCCGATAGAACTTATATCCAGGAATCACCGTGTCCCACTGATTCTTCTCATTCCACCAAGTTTCTGAAATTCCCACAATGTCTATGCTTTCTCCCAATACTAAACATTCCAACTCGCCAATTTTACTTTGAACGCTTCTAGCATTTGCGTACAAATATCTATAATTTCCCAGGCAAGCTAGACCCGCAACCTTCCTCCTGCCGCCTCGAGACTCTGGCAGGCAGTCCATACTGTTTGTCACCATCTCAGTGGACAACTCTGATCCATTACCCGGTAGAAAAGTAACAGCTAACCTTTCATCTCTTTGAGATGAGTCCTCCTGAACCAGAGACATTTCATCTCCTGTCGGCTTTCCCCCAAGATTTAGTTTAGAAACTGTTCTGCCACCTTTTTGATTTTAAGCGCCAGCAGCCTGGTTCCATCTGGGGACAAGTGGAGACCGTCTCTTTTGTACAGATCCCACTTGTTCCAGAAAGCATCTCAGTGCCTAACAAACTTAAACCCTTCCTCCTTACACCATCGTCTCATCCACACACTGAGACTTCTAATTTGTGCTTGTCTCTCCAGCCCTGTATGTGGAAAAGGTAGCACTTCTGAGAAGGCTACCTTGGAGGTCCTGGCCTTAAGTCTCCCGCTTAGCAGCCTAAATTTTTCCTCCAGGACCTCATGACTGCATTTCCCCACATCATTGGTGTCAACATGCACCACGACCACTGGCTTCTCCCCAGCACTGTCTATCAGCCTATCTACTTCACGTGTAATGTCTTCTACCTTCACACCAGGCAGGCAAGTCACCATACGGTCAGTATGTGGTTTTGCCACCCAGCTGTCTACTTGCCTAAGGATCGAATCACCAACTACCAAGACCGCCCCCCTCTCTCCCTGCCCAGGGATGGTTCCTTGGCGTGAAAGGATTGCTGCTCACCAACTGAAGAAGAGGTCCCTTTTGAGGGCACATTCCCCTTATCCTCAGCCCAGTGCCCTGTTCCCTCTCATCCCTCATGCTCCCTGGCAGCAAAGGGGCTGCCACGCTCAGAGTGGGGCTTATCTAACACGTCCCCGAGAGTCTTCTCTGAGTGCCTAACTGACTGTCTCTGCTTCTCCAGGTCAGTCAGCTCGACCTCAAGGGTACGAACTCGTTCCCTGAGGACCAGGAGCTCCTTGCATCGAGCACACACCCAAGACTTCTGTCCTGTGGGCAGATAGTCATACATGTGACACTCAGTGCAAAACACTGGAAAGCCCCACCCCCCTGCTAGCATTCTACCTTCATGATAGCTTTTTAAAAATATACAGTCCCCTTTTAAACCCTGTTTGTTTATGTGGCTCCCCATCTGGAGAGTCTACTTACCTTATTGGGAACACAAGGAATCTGGATTCCTGGTCCTTACGCAGCCCCCAGGCTAAGAGCCACAGGCCAGGAGCCCTTTAGCTCTCGGGCAAGGCGCAGCTTAACAATGAAAAAAGGGTGGAGAACACAGCTGCTCCTAATCAATCAGCAACAATCACCTTCAATCACCTTCACCTTCGGCCCTTCACACAAACTCAGAAGTTTTCAGCAACTTCCTCAGCTGCTGAGCCACAAACCTCACCCTTGTAGCACTTCTCTGCTCTCTCCCAGAGCTCTCTGAAATGTGCTCAGTCTCTGGCAAGGCACAGCTTAATAATACAAAGAGGGTGGAGAACACAGCCACTCCTAATCAATCAGCAATGATCACCTTCAATCACCTTCACCTTCAGCCCTTCACACAAACTCAGAAGTTTTCAGCAACTTCCTCAGCTGCTGAGCCACAAACCTCACCCTTGTAGCACTTCTCTGCTCTCTCCCAGAGCTCTCTGAAATGTGCTCAGTCTCTGGCAAGGCACAGCTTAATAATACAAAGAGGGTGAAGAACACAGCCACTCCTAATCAATCAGCAATGATCACCTTCAATCACCTTCACCTTCAGCCCTTCACACAAACTCAGAAGTTTTCAGCAACTTCCTCAGCTGCTGAGCCACAAATCTCACCCTTGTAGCACTTCTCTGCTCTATCCCAAAGCTCTCTGAAATGTGCTCAGTCTCTGGCAAGGCGCAGCTTAATAATACAAAGAGGGTGGGGAACACAGCCACTCCTAATCAATCAGCAACAATCACCTTCAATCACCTTCACCTTCAGCCCTTCACACAAATTCAGACGTTTTCAGCAACTTCCCCAGCTGCTGAGCCTCAAACCTCACCCTTGTAGCACTTCTCTGCTCTATCCCAGAGCTCTCTGAAATGTCATCAGGTCTTGGAAGCTAAGCTGGATTGGTTTTGGATGAGAGACCACAGAGGAAGGCTGTGCAGAGGAAGGCAATGCAAACTACTTCTGTTTCCCACTTGTTCTTAAAACCCCATGCTGGGGTCACCATGTCAGTTGCAACTTGACCAGCATATACCTTTGTACATTGACTTCATCTAAAAATAAGAACATAAGAGAAGTCATGTTGGTTCAGGCCAATGGCTCATCCAGTCCAACACTCTGTCACACAGTGGCCAAAAAACCAGGTGCCATCAGGAGGTCCACTAGTGGGGCTAGGACATTAGAAGCCCTCCTGCTGTTGCCCTTCCCCCAAACACCAAGAATATAGAACATTACTGCCCCAGACAGAAAGTTCCATATATACCCTGTAGCTAATAGCCACTGATGGACCTCTGCTCCATCTGATTGACACAGTCACTCTTGAATCTGCAATCAGTATGCCCAATTCTGGACAATATTTTGCTACTGGATTAAATCTTGGGATGCTTTCATTTAGATTTCCCCCTCCTCCTGTTGTATATGACAATGTCTGAGGTAAGGCTATGACTCAGTGGGAATGAATCTGCTTTGCATACAAATGTTTCTACGTTCAGTCCCCAATGCTTCCAGTCAAAAAGAAGAAGATGATGAAGATATTGGATTTATTCCTGCCCTCCACTCCGAAGAATCTCAGAGCAGCTCACAATCTCCTTTACCTTCCTCCCCTACAACAGACACCCTGTGAGGTGGGTGGGGCTGGAGAGGGCTCTCACAGCAGCTACACTTTCAAGGACAACCTCTGCCAGGGCTATGGCTGACCCAAGGCCATGCTAGCAGGTGCAAGTGGAGGAGTGGGGAATCAAACCCGGTTCTCCCAGATAAGAGTCCGCACACTTAACCACTACACCAAACTGGCTCTCCAATTGTAGATGATATGAGAGGACTCTACTTGAGATATTGATGAACTGCTGCCAGTCAAGATGTATAATACTGACCTTAATAGACCAACAATCTGCCTTGATATGGTTTATGTATTTGTGGCCCTGGTTTCATGCTAATTTTCAATGCTGTAAAGCCTTCTTTAGAAATTATGTTTGCTGAGGACACTTGGATGTGGTGGCAGTTGGGGTCCAGACTGTAACTGTCTTCTCGAAGTGGCCTTTGCAAGCCAATGTCCATCTGGTAAAAAGAAAAAGATAAGAAATCTGGGTTGGCAACTGGTAAAGCCAGCACTGACATGAGGAAAAAATAATCACAGATTCCACAAATTCAAAAAAAAGCAATAGATATGCAGAAATTACAATAGAAAAGTTATTTTGTGATGATTTTACCAACAAAAACTTGAGATAATAAGATCTTCAAGCTTGTATTTCTTAAGCAAATCCACCCCATATAACCCAATATTTGGACAATATTTGAAAGGCTTTCATTTAGAGGAGGGCAACGAGCTGTTCCACTTGGCAGCTGAGAATAGAACCTGAAGCAATGCGCTCAAAATACAAGCAAAAAGGTCCTGGCTGGATATTAGTGGAAATTTTTTTAGTCAGAGTAGTTCAGAGGTGAAACCAGCTGCCTAGGAAGGTGGTGAGCTCCCCTTCATTGGCAGTCTTCAAAACGCAGCTGGATGATTATTTGTCGGAGATGCTTTAGGCTGATCCTGCATGGAGCAGGGGGTTGAACTAGATGGTCTGTATGGCCCCTTCCAGCTCTGTGATTCTAAGACAAAAAATTTTCACAGTCCTTATCAAGTATCTATCCTTTTCCTTTTCTAAGAATCAGACTCATACTGATTGCCAGAAGGTTAATACTGATGCTCTACATGGGCATTGGCAGGCTATTTAAGCCTCCATCTAAAACTGGCCAATTCTGGGTCTTCCAGAAACTTGGTTGACAGCTTAACATTTACAACCTAATCTTCACTGCAATGCAGAGGTTCAAAAGCAGTTATAAGTACTAAGAATTCTTGGAAAAATTAATCCTAAAATATATCCTTAATGTGGACATAGAAATCTGAAATGGAAGAACTATGTTTCCATTGTGCTGTTAGCCAGGGTATGTTTGGAAATGGTGTGAAATGAAGATGGTTTCAAAGCATCCCTTTTGTTTGTCAGATACATTTTGGATGAATCCACAGTATTTGATTAAACTTGAGGAAGAAGATGAAGATCCTGATGATCCTGAGAAAGGCTGCACCTTCCTAGTGGGCCTGATTCAGAAACACCGCCGAAAACAAAGGAAGATGGGGGAGGATATGCATACCATTGGCTTTGCCATCTATGAGGCAAGCTCTTTTTTTTTTTTTTACTTCCTGACAAACTGAGGTTTGCCAGATAAAGATGTAGGGCTTTTAAAGGGGGAAATGAGATAAAGTGCATCACATACAATGGGTTACAAAATAATACATTTATAATCCTCCTCATGAACTGGACAATGGTTGGATTATCACAAAAGGTGAATTCACAATCAGGAAGGCAGGTCCCCTTCCCAGTTCAGTGAGGGGATTGCGGGGGGCAATCCAGGGATGAGCAGAGACATCACACAGGGAGACACTTTAGTTTTTTTGAGCAAACTCTATGGTTAAATTGGGCTTAAACCATAGCGTTTGCCTCAAAACCATAGCATCCCCTGCACATTTATTTATTTATATTTATATTTATATTAGGATTTATATTTATATTGTCCCTGACACGATGACAACACTTCCAGGTAACATCATTGTAATGTCCCTGTTTAGGGGAGGGGTTTCCCCACTGGCCAGCTGGTCCATGGTGGGGAGAAGCCAGCAAAATTGGGGGATCCCCCACTGGGAGTTGGCAACCCTAGTTCAAAAATGGACAACCTTAACTGATTTGATTACAGCATCAGTTATAAAGAAATACTCCCTTCTTGCTCTGATATTGTGAGGAGTCACAATGGACCAGTGTTATCTAGTCTGTAATTTCTGTTAGGAACTCCTTGTAGAAATATCAGTGAATGATATCTAGCTTAATAGGAAACAGTGTCAGTCATGGTTATCCCAGTTAAATTTGAGTTGTGGCTGTGGGGAGTTAGGTAGATGTTGGTCAATTTTAAAAGTAAATAACTTGTATCTCATTTTCCTCACCCACAGGTACCACAGAAGGTATGTAATGTGCATTATATGTTGCATCTCTAGCCCAAGATTACCCTGAGACAGGGGTTTCGTTTAAGAAGCATTGTTTTAAAGATGATGTTTAAAATGTTAAGACCTATATGTTATTATATAGGTCTTACATTCCACCATATCAGGTCTTATGTTTCACTATATCAAAATCCAATAGAAGTAATTAATTACATGAGGAATTAAAAATGAGTAATAATCTGTCAGAAATTCAGTTTTAGTGACAAAGGTGTATTATATTTATTTTTAAATGGTTTAAAACTGTCAAATGGTTATCCTAAAACTATAAAATTGTGTGATTCCTAATCCACGGCTTAATCTAATCTATTTTCCATTGACATGAAGTATTTTGTCTGAAGAAAAAATGGTAGGCCCAAGAGGGTGGACATGTAAGCCATATAGCCAGGAGGTTTTTTATTGTTTAGCAGTAGATAAGGCCCAAACCCTTCCCAGGACAGAAGACCTGCTTTGCTTTACCTGGGCTCATATCCCTGTTGTGTAAAATATTTTCAGTTCCTTTCATCCTGCTGAGGCAAATAATCTCAGCCTTTTCACAACTCTGATATTTGTGTACTTTTCTGTTCTCGGTGATTCTGGGAATCATTGTAGATTTCTCTGGCCCTCTTAATAGTTTTGCTCTCTAGCTGTAGTCAGGATTGCCAACAGGTCTGGAGAAAAGTGCCGTATCCCTTTAACAGAGGTTTAATGGGGTGTTAGTCACCAGGTGATATTGCTTACCTCCATGCCATGAAAAATTTTCTCAAGACAGCTGGCAACCCTGGTTGCCATGTTTTTCAGGACTCTGTTTTCATGGCCAGTAGAGTTGATAGTCTTGCCCTTTTCTCACTGGTGGACAACCCTGCTAGCCTCAGTCCTAATCTCCCACCCCAAGAAACTGAAGAGCAGGAAAAAATAGCTTCCATAATAAAAATCTAGGAATTTCCCTGTAGTAAAACACCATAGATATTAGGGATGATTCCTAGAGTGTCACCTGGACATGAGGTCACAGACACTGCACCCAAAATCTCCCAACATTTGCCAAGGCAGTGCTGGCAACTATAAGTGAACTGAAGAATCTTTTTGTATTAATTGAAGGAATGTATTCCATGATGTGGTATATTCCCTTCTCATGTAATAATCCAGTGTCTGTAAATGTTTATTTAGTCATAAAGGTCTGCATATATTATTTTAGTATTATGTCTTCAGTACTGCGATGATACCATTGGTTGTATTGCTTTCTTTTATGAAGTTTTCTGGCCAAACTAATGTTCACCTGAACAAAAGCTACTTTCTAACAAACCGTGCAAAAGAGCGGTCAAATACTTTCATCAATCTTCGAGAGGTGTTAAACCGATTCAAGCTTCCAGCAGGAGAATATATTATTGTACCATCCACTTTTGAACCCAACAAGAATGGAGATTTCTGCCTCAGAGTGTTTTCTGAGAAGAATGCAGAATCACAGTATGTACCAGTTTTTTTTATTGTTTGTTTTTCATTCCTTAGCTATGATGACTCAATGGATCTGGGGAATACAAAGTCAGGGGTTTTTTTGAGCAGGAATGCAGTTCCGGCTTGCTTGGCATTAGGGGATGTGGCTTGATATGCAAATAAGTTCCTGCTGGGCCTTTTCTACAAAAAAGCCCTATGTGAAATAATTGTGATGTCAGGGGTGTGGCTTAATATGCATATGAGTTCCTGCTAGGCTTTTTCTACCAAAAAAGCCCTGTACAAAGTTATTTTACATCACCCATTTGGAGCTCTTGGATCTTGTGAGGAAAACTACTGTTGTTGCCAACTCTGTCTCTATCAGAATAGATTATTAGGATGGGCCCAGGCTCTAAGCAGGGAAGGCATATTCATCTTTGGTTCTATGAGAACAGTTGGACTCCAGGTAGGGTTGCCAGGTCCAACTCGGGGACTTTGGGAATGGAGCTGGGAGCAAGATTGTGACAGGTAGGACTGAACTCTGAGGGGAGTTCTGGTCATCACATTTAAAGGAACTCTTCTCCTTTAAAATGCCTTCCTTTCATTGGAAATAATGGAGGATGGGGGCATCTTCTTTTGGGGCTCATAGAATTGGACCTCCTGCTCCAATCTTTTTGAAACTTGGAGGTTTTATCTAGGAGAGGCACCAGATGCTAGGCTGAAAACATGGTGCCGCTACCACAAAAAACCCGACACCCCTGAGCCCCAGATACCCGCAGATTGATTATCCATTATACCCTATGGGAATTGGTATAATGCCCAGCAAACATTCAAACCCTCCCCCCCACACACGCACACTTTCTGATAACCCTGAAGCAGGGGGAGGGCCTTCAAACCAGGTGATCCCCTGCCCCCAACTGGAGATTGGTAACCCTAGCTTCAGGGCCTATTGAGTCAATGATTTTTTTAAACTATCCAAAAACCAGGAACTAAAGTAGAACTGTTATTTGAGCTCTGTGATTTTCAAGCTTTCTTTGCAACTATAGGAACATCAAGTGATGTGGCATGGATGAAACTCCCAAGCTAGCCTTCTTCTTATCAGGCTATATGTCTGAATTCTGTGTCCCTGGGTTCTTCATAACCAGCATCTATAATTGATAGTAGAGTTGCCAACCTTCAGGTGGAGCCTGAAGATCGCCCTTAATTATAACTGATCTCCAGACTAAAGAGAGCAGTTGCCCTGGAGAAAATGGCTGCTTTGAAGGGTGGATTCTATGCCAGGTATCCCCACCATGGTGCCTGTGAACACCGTGGCACCCACCAACACCTTTCTTGGTGCCAGCCAAGTGTTTATTCTCTCTCCCCTCTCCACTAGTGTGTGTGTATTTATCTCTCTTCTCTTCTGCCCTTGAGGTTCCTCTGTATGTATGGCTCCACCTCCTGAGGTAGCCATTCTCAGTGCTACCCTTCAGCAGCCGCTTTGTGGTTGCGCCTATCACCCTGTTTCAGAATTCCAAAGGTACCTACAGGCTGAAAAAGGTTGCATGTTCTATGGTGTTATACCCTGTGCCTCCCCAAAATCACAACCCTAATTCATGGACACAATATAGCATGCTACTCAGAGCTAATTTTCAAGGTCATATAAAAGAATTGTATCATTATTTTTCATCTAAATGGTGTAGAATTACTTTTTGGGTGTTTATATCTTTGGGCAGGGGGAAGTGTCAGGTCTCTATCTGTCCAGACAAGCCCTAAGAGAAGCAGTTTTAATGTACTCAAAACAGCTGTGCAACACATGCCTATTGGTCCTGCTCCAGACCTCACCAAGAGCTTGACATTCTCAAAGCCTCATCCCCACCTATCACATCCATTACTTCCTCCTGCTGGTCACTGACAGAGCTGGCATTTGTTATCTTCTGTGAATTGGTTGTGCTTTTGTGCACTTGTATATGTAGTGCTTTCCCCCCTTGCAGCAGTCTAATTGAAAGATGATTCGTACTGCGAGTCAGACAAGAATTGAGGAAATCTGGGTTCAGATTCCCACTTAGGTGTGAAGGTCAGTGAATGACCTTGGACCAATCACTCTCTCAGCCTAACCTAACATGGCGAAGAGAACCACAGAAGCCATTCTGAACTTCTTGGAGTTATGTTGAGGTTATATAATAGATAAGTCTGATGGAAAACCTGTTTCTACCACTGGTTTCCTCTTTCTGTTTCTATAGGTGGGATTCGAATATTGTTTCATTTTAAAAATCTCTCTCTGAAAGGATAAATAAAATATTACTTGCTTCCTTAGGCTATGAGCCAATTTCTGTATGTTGTACAATACTGATGCCCTCCAAATGGAAACACACTTCCGTCAGACACTCAGTAATCACCATACTTCATGATCACATCTGTGTAGCAGGATAGGAGATTTTACGACTTGATTGTTTCCTCTGGTATTTTCTTAAATAATGCCAAGATAATCATTAGAAGGTTTAACATGGAGATAAATATCTGTAACTAGCTTTCTTTGATTCCTATCTGTTTTTAGAGTTGTTGATGATGAAATTGAAGCCAATATTGAAGAGGTATGTTGCTTGATCTGATGAAATCTGTTTTATGTTGAAGTCAGGCTGCTGCAAACATCTTCCTCTGGAATATGCTTTTGTTTTCCATGCTTGCTACTACAAAACATGTCTTTGTACATTTACTTGTCTTTGTATATACATACATACAAAACTATTGCTTCTGTTGGAGTGCCTAAACTTCAGTGGAGTTGTGAGTTCAACTCGTAACGGGCTTGTCAGGCAGAAACCCTTTTTTCTCATTATTACAAATATCCCGCATTCTAAATTAATTTAGCAGCATCACTAGTAAGAAAGATCTGTGGTATTCCAGTATGGTACTATGCCTGTCAAAAGCCAATGAATCGTGAACGTGATAAATCATGTGATGCTACAACCTTGCTCAAGTTTAGCAGATTAAGATCATCATTAGTGTTTGGATAGGAGATCTTGTAGGAACCTTATTCATGCCACTTTGGATTCTGTGACTGAAAAAGGTAAGATAATGCCTAGGATTCTGAGAGGTGTTACATACTGAGTAGGAGCATGTTCAGGGAATTAGACCACTAGACATTCTTGCCCCATAAGGTTATACATGTCTATATGTTTAATCAGAATTAGAGCTGTGTCCCTTGTTCTTTATTTACAAACACTGAGGTTTGAAATGTTATGCAAAGCTTGAGTTTTTAAAATCAAATGAAATGTTGAAAAGCTTCCTGCTGTGTATGCATCTCTCTCCCTGGATTGTACCAAAACATTTCCATCATTCACAGCAAATGGCAAAATATAAATTCCCTGCTTCTCTGTATCTTTTTTTTGGCTGAGCAACCCTTTTTCTGTCTTGTTTCTTTGTCTGTTCCACCTAGTTGTTTAAATGTATGCTGAACAAGCCTAGGGAATTGAGGGACTGACTTTTTGTCTTTGTCTCATAATGGCACATGAGAGGATGATGGTAATTCAAAACTAGCAAATTGGTTTATTTCACTTTTAGAGAAATGGTCGGGTAGGTATCAGGTTTAGGACTTAGAAGGTGAACAGGCAACAAGAATGAGGTAACTTTATATAAATATAAACAACAGATAGTTTGTGATAATCAAGTAGTTGCTTGGTTATATGGATAGGTCTTTAAAACAGTGGAGAGGGATCTCTTGGCAGTTTCTGCTTAAACAAGCATAAGATTCTTCAGCTCAAAAATACTTCAAATTGGTGAAGGCAGGAACATTCACACAAGGTCTGGTTTTCCTTCTTAACCATGTGATAGGTATCACCCTCCTTTACTAGAAGCTGTTCCCTTCAGGGAAGGGCTACTCATTACACTTCCCTAATTCAGGATCCTCCTTGATCCTGTGACTCTGCTTAACTCTCCTTTGCTGCTTTCACTCTATTTGGATCCCATCACTCAAACTTCTCAGACCAGGTTAAAGCATTAACCATTTACAGTCCATTACAGATATATTTATTGTGGTCCTAGAAACAAAACCTGTTCACATGTTGATTAAATCTTCCTTAGATGTTTCTGCCATTCACTCCTTTTTGTAGAAAGAAGTCATCGAAGATGAAATTGAACCAAGTTTTAAGAAACTGTTTGGACAGTTAGCTGGAGAGGTGAGTGGTTTGGGTATCCTTATCAAAATCTCTTTTTAAAAATGCACCATCTCTGGTCAAGGGTCAGGTCCCCAGAACATCAGTGCAAATCTCTGCATGGAAAAATGTGTTATTTTTTGTAACAGAGGGGATGATATTTAAAGCTAATAGTTTTCCTAGTGCTGTTTTTGCCTTTCATTTCCACAGGATGGTGAGATCTCGGCCTTTGAACTATGTAATATCCTGAGAAAAATTATGGCAAAACGTAAGTCTTTCCCTTTTCTTGAAGTCAGTGTTGTCTCACAAACCATGTGCCAGATCAGATTGACTGACTGACTCTCTGGTAACCAAACACTTTTAATATGACAGGTTGTAAATATTCAGATGCAATTAAGTGGAGGTCACTGCCATCTCTTGTCTCACACAGAAAGCCTCTGAAGTGTTTCTAACACAAGTTTCACACCTGAACTAATTTTTTTTCTGTATCTACACATATTGCTATAGAATATCATCAACAGTGAAAAGATAAAAAACCTAATCAGTAAAACAGATTAAAATAGACAGTTTTTAACTTGCACTGCTGCATCTTCACAAATCACTCTCTTACCCCCTTCCCTTATTAATAGCACCAATCCAGATTAGTACTCCATAGAGCATTTTAGCATACAGTTTGTGATTAAAAATTTGTAGGGCTGCTGGGACATATTGGTTGCCCTTGCAGTAATAAAACCAAATAATCATTAATATGTTATTATTCATAGATTTCATCACTCCCTTTTTATGAACAGCCCATCTAGAGTTACAGTGGTAGAACACCTAAGTAACTAAAGGTTTTAACTTGCTCAATGTGATACCCCCTTATAGTCCACTTAGACGGTTTCCACAATTTCCCAAATACAATGATTTTGGACTTCTGGAAATTTAGGGCCAATGAGTTTAACTCACAATAGTCCATAAAACGATAAAGTAACCTTTTCAGACCTATATGCGAGAGGGAAAGTAGTATTGCATCATCAGCATAAAGCAAAAGAGGGATATGTAGCACCCCAAGTTTGGGACTATGTCCATCAGTGGTGTTCAAAAAGGGAGCCAGGTCATTAATAAAAAGGTTGAATAATAAAGGCACTAAAATACACCCTTGTTTAACTCCACAACTAATTGGAATCTTCTGCCTTAAGTCATCCTCCTTCAAGCATCAAATTTGGCTGGTTGCATTAGTGTGCAAATTTTTTATTAGAAGGAGGAGTCTCATATCAATTCCTTGATCCTTAAGTTTCTTCCAGAGCAGGTCTTTTGGGATGGAGTCAAAGGTACTCTTGAGATCCAAGAAAGCTGCAAACAACTTAGGGCCTTCCTCATTCCTATATTTATCCACTAAGTGGCTTAACACTACACAGTGATCAAAGGTTAATTTTCCTCTACTGAAACCAATTTACTCTATACCCATGATTTGCTGTTCAGACATCTATAAATTGAGTTTATTAGCCAGATATCTTGCATATAGTTTCCCAACAGTGGAAAACAAGCTGATAGGCCTATAGTTACATGGGAGATGGCAATCACCTTTTTAAAATGCAGGGACCACTACCACATTAGTCCAGGCATCGGGTATTACACCTGTTATATTTATGGTTGTAAATAAGGCAGCAAGGAAAGGGGCCCACCACTCAGGGAGCATTTTGATCAACTTGGGAGGAATAACATCAGGCCCAGGGTGCTATTAATAATGAAATAGAAAAAATTCAGTCTATCTTCCTTCGGAAAATCTTAGGCCTTCTGATGTGTATTTCCTATGCTGCAATGTAAGAGTGTTAGAAACTAGAGCGTGGTTAATAACATTTAAATTCTGGTTAAAATTGCATTTTAAAACCACTACTTATTCCAACTGTCTTGTTTCTAACAGTTTCATTAGTCCTCTTGGTTAACATTATAGAGAAGATAGCTATTATAGGGATAAGCTTTGATGAGCTGCTTTCCCTATCAGAAAAAGCTGCTTTTGTTTTACTTAAACAGACTCCTGGATATTGAGTTGCAAGAACTGTGTAGCTGTGCCTCTGGTAGATGTTCACCTCTGAAATTAGGGATTCTTCCCATAAGGGTGATAGCAATGTACTTTTTCTCCCTTAGTGATCCATGTATCCGTAGAGCTTATATGTTAGCACGTTTCAATGTGCTGCCCTTTGCAGTACTTCATGGGAGGTTTCTGACGATCCCTTATATGCAGAGGCTATGTGACTAGGCTTCCCAACCCTCCCGCTCTGGCGGGGGACCCCAGAATTTCCACCCTCTTCCCCCGCTCCCCCAAAAAACGGAAGCGGGGGGAGGGGGAAACGGCGCCGGGGTGCCCCCCTTTCCCCTCTCCTAAGACTTCACAGGGGCAGTTGACCCTTACAGGGGCAGCAGCAGCCCGTGCCTGAATGGATGGGGCTATGGCAAAAGGGGGGCGGGGAGAAACCGCGCAGGAAAAGGCGCGAGGCGCTCCCCGGCCCCACCTACTAAATCGCCGCTCTCTTCCGCCTCCCTCCGCCGGCTGGAGCGCGAGGAAGGGAAGGGGGGGGAGAGAGAGGAGAGCGTTCCCAACCTTGCCTGATGGTCATTTTGACAGTAAGAGAGATCCTGCTCCACGAGGATTGTTTGCTGTCCCTGCCGCCGCCGCAAGGCTCTTCTCCCTTCGAACTTTTGCGGCCGGCGGGAAGCCGGTAAAGGGGCGCGCGAGGTTCTTTCGCCTGCGTCTCCCCGCGGCAACGAAGCTAGACGGCCAGCGGGAGCAGCGAGGGTGAGGGGAGCCCCCTTTCTCGTGGTGGTGGCGGCGGCCGGGGGGGGGAAGTGTCCCTTTAAATTCTGCTTATTACACCCTTGCTCCTGGCTCCGCCCCCAATGTCTCCTGGCTCCACCCCCAAAGTCTCCTGGCTCCACCCCCAAAGCCCCCAGATATTTCTTTAATTGGACTTGGCAACCCTATATGTGACTGTGGAAGAAAGGAAGTAGAAAGCATTGAGCATGTTCTTCTGTATTGTGATTATTGCTTTGACATTCGTGTTAAGTATTTAGATTGGTTGTTAGTGGATTTAATAGGCCAAACTGACTATAAATCCCTTTTTCTTCTTTCCTTAAAAAACTCTGTAACTAGCAAAATGGTGGCAATTTTTTGTATCTGGCTTCAAAAAGGCGTGATTTGCTTTAATTGTATTAAGTACTCCTTATGGGAGCACTCACTGGAGAAGATCCTGATGCTGGGAAAGAAAGAAGGCAAAAAAAAAAGGGGATGGCAAAAGATGGCTGGACAGTGTTACTGATATAACTAACACAAATTTGAACAGACTTCAGAGGATGGTGGAAGACCGGAGGGCCTGGTGTGACTTTGTCCATGGGGTCACAAAGAGTCAGACTTGACTATATGGCTGAACAACAACAAAAAAATCTCCTATATACGTCTTAGTGTATAATGCCATTAAAGGTTGTTGTTGTTGTTACCCCCTTCCCCTACTGTTTCTTCTCCCGCTGCAGGAACAAAGTAAGGGAAGGGAGGCCAACTAAGCTTTGAACAAGTAATAAAACCTGTTTTCCATTGCAGGCCAAGATATTAAATCAGATGGCTTCAGCACTGAAACATGTAAAATCATGGTTGATCTGCTAGATGTATCCTTCAGTGCATTTTGTTTGACTGCCTTCTTGCACATCTATAAAATATATCATATTTAGGAGAGCATGGGAATTGGTGAGAGCCAGTGTGGTATAGTCGTTATTATAGGATCTGGGAGATGTAGATTCAGATCTCTACTTGGCCATATAAACTTGCTGTGTGACCTTGGATATGCTTATCTCACTGGGTTGTTGTGATGATAAAATGAAGGGCAGGAGAACAATGTAAGTTGCTTGGGGTTCCCATTGGGTAGAAAGGTGGGATGGAAGTGAAGCAAATAAATAAAATAGGAGCAAAGGGGACTAGAGGGAAAGGACTTTTCTTTTAATGCCTTTTAAATTGTGATATCTTTTATGAATATTTCCTAAGTTGAAATTCACCTTTCCTCTGAAGTCTTTGGGCCTCAAGTACATATTTGCACTTGCATGTATTTGTCACAGCTGATTTCTTCACTTTATTTGGATGGGTACTGAAATCCAAAGAATATCTGTTGTAAAGTCCATGGAGTTTCTATGCAAAAGAAAGAGGTCAAATGCAATTGTAATGTAAAGCTTGGCTGCAGTCAATTGATTGTGCAACACACTCAGTGTGGAACCTGCACCCATGTCAATATATGTAATGGCTTTCAGTATAAGATAGTGCTGATGTGTCTATAGTGTCCAGAAATGTACCTGTGTATTGTTCTGGTTGATGGAGGTGTGAAAGGGGTTGAAGCCATGGTGGAATCTCTTGAGAGTTTCCTTTCCATGAATCCAGATGATGAAAATATTGGTCATAAATCTCAAGCAAATGTTAGTGAGTAGGAGATGGGGAAGCATTGCCGTAAGTCAGCCATGGATTTGTTTGCATACTATGGTGCCATGCAGGTACTCATGGCTATTAACATAATGGTACAAGCTGTTTCCAAATCTGAAATAGCTGTGGGTAAAGACAACACTTGGTAGACATATATGTTGTGATATTATCACAGGCAATATTCTTGATGGTCTGTAGCAGGCCTGAAGCCATGGAGGGGCCCAGCCTCTCCATCAAACCCCTTATGTTGACCTGTATGGCCCCTCCTGGCAGCCCCACTCTGTGGCTCTTGCAGCCCCCACTCTCTCCACCGTCACTTCTCTGGTGGCCCCCACCCCCCCTCCACAATGCCTCCCTCTCCCTTCCTCCCTCCCAACTGATGAAGCGCCGGCTCCTGGGGCTCTTTCAAGGCCCCCCCCCCTCACTGCGGTAAAAGCCGTGGGGAGGCTGGCGCTCCTCTGCTGGCCTTCAAGTGCTCTCCAGACCTTTAATGCTGGGGCGGCGGTGAAAGGAAGGACCAGCAAGCCCTGGAAAAACACCTGCCGCCTCCGTTGCTTCCTCCCCACTTCCCTCCCATGCGATCCAGGGAGGGAAGTGGGGAGGAAGCCGCGGAGGTGATGGACGCTTTTCCAGGGCTTGCTGGTTCTTCCTTTCACTGCCCCCCCAGCACTAAAGATCTGGAGAGCACTGGAAGGCCGGCAGAGGAGCACTGACCTCCCCACGACTTTTTCCGTCGATCAGCTGATCAGTGGGGGGGGGCTTGAAAGAGTCCCAGGAGCCAGTGCTTCACTGGGTGGGAGGGGGGAAGGGAGGGGAGGTGCCGTGGAGGGGGACGGGGGCCACCAGAGTGGCGGGGAGATCAGGGGCCACTAGAGCAGCGGCAGCAAAGAGAGTGGGGGCCTGTCAAAGTGGAGGGCCCCTGTATCCAAAATTTTATTCTGTGCTCCTCCCCTTTAAAATTTTCTGGCTATGGGCCTGGTCTGTAGTCCATCTTTTTGAAGGATGTTGAGTTTCTCAGCATTCAGCAAGGCCAAGCTGGTTGTCTCTGGGACACTGTCAGTTTCTTCTGGAAGTCAGTGGTATCTCACACATAACTGAGGGTGTTAGTGCTATTGAGCTTGAGCCCATATAATGGTACTCCTATGACCATTGTGCCAATGCCTGAAATATGCAGTGTCCCAGATTTGTTTTTTAGGTTAGAAGGTTCCAAACCCTATATGAACCCCTATCCTCCAATGATTATAATGTCTTACTGAACTTTAACTTAGATTTTACATACATTAGCATGCATACCATGCTGAAGTAATCAGGAAATCTCATTGCCTCGCAAATTCCATCACATGCACAAAAGCCTCAAAAATAATTCTGACCTCATAATCAAAGAGGCTGACAAAGGAGGGGCAATTATTGTAGAGTTTATTTTTGTTGCAACAGACTGGTGTGGCTATTAGGGGTGTGCACAAAAAAAAAAGTTATACCAAACCCAAAAAATATCAGTATATACCAATATTCATGGATCCCAGTATTGATACAATATTAAGATTTGGGAAATAATTAGTTGTGCCAAATATATTTGAGTCCATAGCTTCCTTTTCCACAGGGGCAGTACGTGTCAGGGAGCAAAGGGAAGGTAGTAATCCCTTTAAAACCCTCTATACCCTGATGTCTGTCACTGCTGCTTTGTGAGTCAGAGAGTGAAGGGGAAGTATTTAAAGTTCTCTCCCCAAGTTGCAGTGCAGCAGCAGCACACATCACAAACAGAAGGGAAGGTAATTTAAAAGCTTCCTCCCAGAGAAGCTGACCAGTCTGGTGGACTCACTATGCCGATCAGCTTCCCTGGGAGGAAGCCATTTAACAACCTGGCTTTACTCTTCCCTGCTTCAGAGTGGGGGGAAGCAAAACAGAGAAGTTTAAAGGCTTCTTCCCAGGGAAGCTGATCAGTGGACTGGTGACATACCAGGCTGATTGGCTTACCCTAGAAGGAAACCATTTAACTCCTCCGTTTTGCTTCCTCCCACATTTCAGAGTGGAGGGAAGCAAAGCAAAGGGGTTTAAAGGCTTCATCTAAGGGAGGCCAGTCAGCTGACAAGGCAGGTACACCAGGCTAATTGGTTTCCCTGGTAGGAAGTCATTTCACTGCTCCTTTCACTTCCCTCTCTCTGCTGTGTGGGAGACAAGAAATCCTTAAATGGCTGATCAGTAGCTACCCCCAAAATACCGTTATGTTTCAGGTTTTTATTTGGCTCAGTTTCTGCTGAATGCACATTCCTATCAGGTACCCCCTGCAATTATTTCTAAAAGAAGCAAGCAAACAATATGCACTATCCTACCCTATAGAAGTAAATAGGAAGTAGTCTTTAGATTCACAGGCCCCAAACAGGGCAGATTCTCAGCATATATGATACACTAGTGCAGGGGTGGCCAACGGTAGCTCTCCAGATGTTTTTTGCCTACAACTCCCATCAGCCCCAGCCATTGGCTATGCTGGCTGGGGCTGATGGGAGTTGTAGGCAAAAAAACATCTGGAGAGCTACCGTTGGCCACCCCTGCACTAGTGGTATTGATGAAGAAAACTCTTTGAAGGGTTTTGTGCAGTCTATAAAACTAATCTAGCATTGACTGTTAATTTTGAAGGAAGAGTTTCCCAATAATATGGAGCAAAGAATCTGATTAGGACATGTTTCCAAATCTCAGTATCTTTTCAAAGATCTGCTATAAACCTTACTCTGGATAAAAGAGATAACTTTTGTTACTTGAAACAAACATTTCCTTAATGCACAGACTGATGGGAGTGGTAAACTGGGACTGAAGGAATTCCATGTACTTTGGACAAAGATTCAGCAATACCAGGTAAAAGGAAATATTTTAATGAAATCAAGCAGGACACTGGAAGTGCCTAAAATGTATTGTGACACAAGTGTAGGCTGCAGCCTACATCATTAGATGCATAAAGTGGTCAGGATGGTTGGTAGACTCACATACAACTATTTCCTTCCAACTGTGTGTATATATGGTGAGACTGAGAGACATTTTGATAGCAAAGATTCAGTCCACTGAAATAAAAGAACATGATGAAAAGCTTAACGCTCCACATGCCTAACTTTGGCTGGATCCAGACCAGACTTTAAATGAAAGAGTAAATGGTTTGCAAATGTGGTTTTTATACAATGCTGACTGTGCTGAGAACAAACAACAGGTGCAGCATCACGTAAACCATTTTGGAGGTACAGAATTTAGCTTCCTGAGGACTGAAAGTGCATTTCTAGTTATCACTAGTTATCATTTCAGCAATCAACTGAAATGCATACTGACATTTCTGAAGCCAGATGTGTGGCACACTAAGCCTTGCAGTGGTAGATGGGGTTTCAGTGCCTGAACCACTTCCTGCCTCCACACAACTAAGAGAAGCAGAATTATGTAAATGAACTGAATATGCCTAATTTGGCCAATCAGTCCAAATTTCAGAAATCAGCTTAGTTTTATGGGGAATTTCACTTATATTGGCATAGGTTACACACACCTTATCCATGGAAATTCCACAGAAATATATAGTCTGTTGCCCTCTTTATTGGACAGAATGCCATACACGTATTTTGAATACAGCCATGAACACAAGGATAAGCTATTACCATTTTCGGGTAATGGAACCCACCCTGATCTTGCTTGTGGGAAGGCAGGACACAAATCAAATTAAATAAATAAATAGGGATGGGCACAAACCAGAAAAATTATGGTTTGTTGGAGGTTCATGGTTTGTGAAAACCCTGAACCTCCAACAAACCTCCATTGGATGAACTGGTTTGTGGTTTGTCCAGTTCAGGAGTTCGACCGTGTCCTGAGTGAGTTCTGAAGGCATTTAAATGAGCTCCAAGAGTTGAGTTCTCAAGACCTTTAGAGGCCTTCAGAGGTCATCTGGAGGCTCAGTCGAGTTGGGCAGACTGAGCTCCCAGAACACGCTCTGAAGGTTTTTATAGGCATTATATGGGCAGGCTCCACCTTCGAAGGCCTATAAACATCTTCAGAGCTCACTCAGAAAGCTCAGTTGAGTTAGGCCAGTAGACTTTACTGAGCTCCAAGAGTGTGCTCAGTCAAGCTGGCCCAACCTGAAGGTGAGCTGGTGGGCTCCAACAGCATTTCGATGCTCACTTCTGGTTGGAAGCCCACATGAACCCTCCCTGAACCTCCATGGAGGTTCATGAGGTTCAGTGAGGGTTCTTGGTTTGTGCCCATTCCTATGGGTAATACATGGCCTCAGAATGGGTTGCTTAAAGTCAAGGAGGTGTACACATTCAAGCTTCCCTTCTGCTTTCCTGCACCACTGGCCTTCCAAAATAAGGTTTTCTTTGGAAACAAAAGACACAGAAAATATGTAAAAGAATTGCAGATTTATATGCCACCCTTCTCCCTGAATCAGAGACTCAGAGTGGCTTACAATCGCCTATATCTCCTCCTCCCACAACAGACACCCTGTGAGGTGGGTGGGGCTGAGAGGGCTCTCACAGCAGCTGCCATTTCAAGGACAACCCCTGCCAGAGCTATGGCTAACCCAAGGCCATTCCAGCAGGTACAAGTGGAAGAGTGAGGAATCAAACCTGGTTTTCCCAGATAAGAATCCACGCACTTAACCACTACACCAAACAGCAGTTGTATCTCTGCACTGAGCAACTACTGTTAACAGTGGCATAACAGTAATACTTGCAGACAGGCTTTGTATATACATACAAAGAGTGTACCTTTCAAACAACAAAAAATAAGTCTTTTAAGTTCAACCAAGGAAAGCTGCAAGAATAGGGCAATTAAAGTAAGGGGAGCAGTCAGTATTTCATAGCTTGTTCTTTCCCTTTGTAAAGCAGAGAGACTGCTTTATAGAACTACTTATCCACCCTGAATCACTGTCAAGTTTATAACTCTGGATTTTGTTTTTGGCAGAAAATTTACCGGGAAATAGATGTAGATCGTTCTGGAACCATGAACTCCTATGAGATGCGGAGAGCCTTAGAGCAAGCAGGTACTTCTGAGCCTTTCTCTATAAGTGCTTCACTTAATTCATGCTAGAAACAAAGCAACAGTGTGGAATTTCTTTGCACTGAAGTTCTGCAATTGGAAGAACCAGTCACCTGGGATTTTCCCAAACCTGCTGAAATTATTTGTTGTGCGTATTTCAGTAGCCTTAAGGTTGCCTCAGTTTATTCCCATTGCTGCATTTTACAGAATCAGATAAAAAGGCAGTTTCCTGACACAAGGAGATTTAAAACTAAGCATACAATCTGACCCATTTAGTGCACGCAACTCACAGGAAAGATTTATATAGGGATCCATAGGGCCCTCTAATTGTACCTCAACTAAATGTTCTGGGAACACATTGTTTTTTGGGTAGACTAAATGTTCTCCAAGTTCCTGTACTTGTTCACCTTGCTGCCATCTGTTTGTATGTGTGTGTGTGTCTGCACCTGGAAGTCATGTCAACCCTACTGGAGGCCTGGAGGATAGTAAGAGAGATGGCTGAATAAAGCCTGCCCCTGTCCTCCCAAGTAGGTATTTCAAGGAGGTCTTCCATCTAAGTACTAACCAGAGTTGACTTTGTTTAGCTTCTGAGATCAGGCTAGCCTGGGCTACCCAGGTCAGGGCCTTCCATCTGTTTGTTGCTTGGCTAGTTGTGCCCTCCCCCCTCACTTTGGTTACCTCCCTAGCAACAATGACTTCACCTCTTAGCCAGTCATATATTGCTAGATGAAGATTTCTCTGAGAGCAAATGAAGCCAGTTCAGAGGAAAGGTAATGCTTCCCAGATTGCATGGTCCTCATTCTGAATGCGTGAACACTTTATTCCTGTTTGACACTCTTTCCCCCCCAACTGTCTGAAAGTTGTCAAGAAGGGCTGCTGTGGAAGGAAGCAAAATTTTGGAGAAGACCACTCCTCCCCCACCCCCAGCCACTTTCTGTTAATCTCTATATGCATCATTGTAAACTAGACATGCACTTCTCCCAGACTTATGACATGCAGGCCGCATATACTTGGGAGCCCAAGTAGGCTGCATAGATAAAGAAGATTGCCACGATAGATAAATAAAAACTGTGTCCCTTCCAAAACAGCTGATTAATGCTATTATTAAATTTCCAATAGAGCTATACACACACTCCATCCTATTAGCAAGATCAAATGACAAACCATTTGCACATCAGCTGTTTGCAGGCAGTGTCGCTCATGGAGCTATGGATATGTATGCACAGCCCGCTTTCTGCATGTATATGCCCCTAATTGGATTCAGGCAAAATTATACAGAGTGCAGCCTTTCTTTTCTATCAGCGCTCTCAAAAAAATACAGCCAAGTAAAAGGCAAAACTTTGCTGCATTTAAATAGACCTAGATAAGCCTAATTATACATGTGAGTTTATTCATTACACGATGCTAAAAATATCACTCTTTCAGGAGCTATGCTGTTAATTAAATTTCTTAGCACAGTTTGTTGCATATAGTTGTTTGCAGCTCTAGGGCATCTCTTATTTATGAGAACAGTGAGGGACATCTGAGAGAATCGTTTCTATAAGTAAAGCTGACTAAACAAGAATGGTAGCAAAAGAGACAAAAACCCAATATTACAACCAAATTACTTATCCAGTTATCTATGTTAATATCCAATTGTCATATCACTTGTGCAAAACATCCATTAGTTATCCAGATATTCATACAAAATATCCACAGTAAATGACAAAATATATTAGTGTCCTTAACAATCTCCCAAGCCACTGCAAACCTAGTGCAGCCTTGGGGAATGCCAATGTGTAATGTAGATTCTCTGATAGCATCCAGCTCTCCAACAGGACTTCAAACAAGTACCAACAAACAATCCTTATTCACATATCTGTTCGTCTGAGTTCATAACTCAATTTCTTGAATAGAAGTCCAACATCCATCTTGACAATGAAAAGTCAAATTGAGAAGTTTGCTTCACCTGCTGGTTTCCTCATGGTCAGGATAGAATAAAGCTATAACATCCAGTAAAGATATTATACTATTCACTTAAACAAGATATGCAATACAAAAGGTATACAATTCCATACTTACTTTAGGAATCAATATTTCAAAGACAGCTCTAGTATCTCATTACAGACCTGCATTTGCTCTCATTCTTGCCAATTTCATCGGTGCCTGACTTCAGATGCAGAGCATTTGAAGTGCTAATCAACAACCCGTCACTGTTATTAAAGAGCTACACTAATAGCTCTTTAATAACAATGAACACTTCTATTTTGCACATTCTGCAGAATGACAGAAATGTGGGACTCTTTCCTGACCTCCTTAGGCAGGCCATTGTACAAGGTTGTACTTGTATATTCAGATTTTTTTCTGTTCAACACATTGAACTGTCAATGAGATTGCTTCTTTTTGTGTTTTAGGGTTCAAACTGGATTGCCAGCTGCACCAAGTCATTGTGGCCCGTTTTGCTGATGAACAGCTCATCATTGATTTTGACAACTTTGTTAGGTGTCTGATCCGACTGGAAACTTTATTCAGTGAGTATCGGAAAACCAGTAATTTACATCTAGATCTCCATCCTAAAACAATATGCTGTAATTTAAGTTGCTGGGGGTTTTGCCCTTACTTGTTCCCTGTCCTCAGGCTGGGCTCTTTTTAAACAGCAGGGTAATGTGACCTATTATTCTTTCCTCTGGCCTTTCTGAAATTGGTTTGTTGTAGCCCAGTTGCATAGTCGGGATTGTGGGCTTTAGGGGATAAACTTTTAATGTAGATTCCTGTGTACTTGTAACCTGAAATAAGCAAAATACTAGTTGGTTATAAATTCAGAAAGATAGGCTAATTAACAGCCCAATCCAGACATAAGTGGCGGCCGGCCATGACGTAGCTGTCGCGCCACTAGTAGACTTCCTGAGGACTTCGGCACACTGGAGCATGGTAAGGGGAGAGGTGTAGCTTGCCATGTGGGAGACGGTTGCCATGGCAATGCCACTGGCGTAGGCACGCAAGGGAGGCGGAGGCAGCCGGAGGAGAGGGCCAGCCCACCCCCCCATTGACCAATCCTGGCACATGCGCCACGGCTCATGACAGTCAGGGATGGGGAGAGGCGGCCCCAGAGAGGCTGATAGCCATCCCCAACCTGCCCCCCAACAGAGAACGGAGCCAATGATGAGCAGACCATCAAAGGCAAGGGAGAGACGTCCCACAAACACGGGGAGGTAACAGGAGTGAGGCTGGGCATGCACGCATGAGAAGTCTGGCTTGGTGGGCAGGGGTGGGGGTGAGATAGGCCTTCACAGGACCACGGAGAAGCCATCAATCCCCTCACACCCTCCCGCTGTCAGAGACTTTGCCAATGGCAGGCAGACAAGCAGGAAATAACGTGCAGGAGTTCACTGTCATAGACAGCGGCTGGAATGTGTGTCTGGGAATGAGCAGCCCAGCAGCAAACACCCCTCCACCCAGAGATCCCCTGTGCTGCCCTGATGCCCCCTGCCATGTGCATAGAACACCTCCCTCAGGGGCCGCAGAACTCAGAGTGCGAGTGTATCAGCTGCAGAACTCCGAGTCCACTTCATCAGCCCACATTAGTGCCCTGTGCACAACAGCCCTGTGAGGCCGGGTAGGCTGTCAGCCCGGGCAGGCTAAGGGGCGGCACTCCCCTCTCCTGTCCAGCCATGCGGGGGGCAGCATGGCAGCTCATAGACCGTTCCCCCCCCAAAAACCAAGTCTGCCCACCCTCCCAGGCATTCCCTCGGAGAGGCCACTGACGGGGGGCGGGGGGGTTGCCCAGGGAATGTGCAGCAGATGCCAAGCAGGAGAGACAACAGAAGGCACAGCTCAGTCTTTATTTTCCAGAACAAAGTGCAACAGTCTCCCTGGCGTGCACTGGGCAGTCTCGCCGTGGGCGGGGTTCCATTCAGAGCGGCAGGCAGAAACAGCTGAGGCAGTGGGGGGGGGGGCGGTGGAGCGACACACGCAGAAGCCTCTGTGTTGGAGTCCCACCTGTAAAACAGAGACAGAGATCAAGAGCACCTGCAGGGGTAGCAGCTGAAAGAGCAGGCTGCATTTCAGCCGGGCGCTGTCTTAAAAGGACAGTCTCTGACCCACCTCCCCGTATCGGGGCAGCTGCCACACACACACAGCCTTTCCAGGGGTTGGGAATGCAGCAGAGGGCAGACCAAGGGAAGGGACCAGGCAGCAGCACAGGGGAGCGGGGTCAGCAAATGCCCCCTGCTGGAGCCCACTGCCTGGCTCAAGTGCCAGAGACACTTGCAAACCAAGCGGTTGAGAGCGAGGGGAGGGGGAAACTGGGGGGGGGGGTGGGGGGACAGTGGAACTTACCCAGCCACGGGTGACAGTCCTCACATCCAGAGCCTCCAGGAGCCCGTAACCTGTGGAGACCTGGAAACGAGCAGTTAGCCCCAGGGGAGAGACCTCTCCCCCTTGCAAGTCAAAGATACTGTCAAAGTAACCACGTGGTGCAAAACCCGTCACCAACGTTCCTGCCTGTTCCTCACTTTAAGTCTGTATGGCCAAGAGCTCGCTGGCAGAGCTTCCCCCCACGCGAACCTGTCCCTAACAACTGAGTTGTGCAAGGCAGAGAAGTATTTCTAGGAGGGGGAGCCGTGAATGGGCGCTGGGGAGGGGGCTCGCCAGGCTGAGGCATGAGGGGATTGGTGAGGCAATCACACTGCTCCCTAAGAGGTTTGCGAGCTTCCTCAATGGCGGAAGCAACCTTTGTTTTTGGTTTCAATGAGTGCCTATGGGACACGCCGCTATTTTTGCCAGCGCGACGTTGCACCTCTCAAGTGGGGCGTGTCATGGTTCAAACTGCTCAGGAAGTGGCCTACGCCTGGCCACGCCCCCAACTCCACTCCCTCCTTCGCCTGAACGCCGCGCTCCGCCTCACTTCCGCCCGCGCTCGGGCACAGCCCTCAGGCGCTGCTGCCCTCGGGTGGAGCAACGCTCGGACGATCCCCGCCCACTGTAACTCCCCTCCACTGTGGTGGTGCCACTCGTATGTTGGCGCACACCCTTCCTGAGCCCATGTAGCGGCTCGTCTGCTCCCAAAAGACTTTCCACCACCCCCACCCCGGATTGTGCTGTAAGTAGCCTTAACGTAGTTCTATACATCAGAAGACCTGGGCTAAACAGGCTTTTTCTCACACCTATCTTACTCTGGTTTCTAGTATGGAGAGGCAGGGTGGATACTGGTATGGAAGACAGATCATGGGCTTCTCCCATATGGCTCAGATCATTTTTGGGCATTTCTGATTAAGTTTCCCACATGCCCAGTTGGATGCTGTACTATAGAAACAAAGCACAAAGTATCTAAATGAAAGGCAGGTATCACGATACCCCTTGATATGTGACGATGACTAAAAATCACCACCACTACCTCAGCTACTCTTGGACCTTAAATAATATTTTGGGTGACCCATGTATCTACAGCAGCAGACTATAAATGAAGTAAACAAATACATAAAATGTGCAGTTTGGGCTTCAGGTCATTCATCTTCTCCCCTTGTCTTTTTTTATCATTAACAGAGATATTTAAGAAATTGGATACTGAGAAAACTGGAACCATACAGATGAACCTTGTCACTGTACGTGAATTAGCCTGTTGAATTCAAGTGCATTACACATCACAACATAGTTGTGCATTGATACACAATTGTTCTGATCAACACTGCTAGATTCAGTTTTTCCTCCAGTGTGCAGACTATAACTGCTTGTCTTCAGTATCTTTTTTGCATGGAAGTGCTCAGCGCACATTATTGCCATTACTAGTTCGAGGAAACACATGAAGCATTTGCCCCCCAAGGCGGAATAAAGAGGCGGACACAAATACATTGGTAAAACTATGGGCCACTTTATTAAATAACACTGCAACGGCAAGGGCAACCAAACTCTGGCCAGGGGTCTCCTCAGACTGCTCCCCTGCCTTTTTCAGGGGGCGAGAAACCCGGCCCCCCAGCCGGAGCTGTGTGTCACAGCTCCCGTCAGGCAGGCCCAGCAGGGAGGCTCGCACCGGAGGGCCCAGACACCAGACGTGCGTCTCAGTGAAAGGCACCCATCCAATCGAGTCTCCAGGACAGTCTGCATTCACACACCTCAGGTCACCAATACCCAAAGGTTGATCCTGCCAGACCCCTGACTCCCCAAAAGGGGGAGGCTAACCGGTCCTCCCCAGGCCACATGGCGCCATAAACCCAGCAAAACCTGCCACAACTAAGGCCAAGTCTCTACTTAGGACTTAGCACCCACCGACAGGCCCAAGGCCAACACAAGCCCTTGCCAAAGATCCCTCAGGAAAAGCATATTACCCTTTTCCGAGAGATGCACACCATCCCCTCTGTAGAGGTCAAGACACTCCAAAGAAATATCCGGATGAGGCAAATAGTGATATATAAAAAACCCTGGAAGCCAATTGGCCCAGATCCAATCGACCTTCCTCTTCTTAAGCTTCTCCTTCTCTTTATCATCAAGCTCTTCCTTATCCTTTTTTTCTAATTCCCTAAATAAAAGGGAAAATATGTCAACATATTCCCCCTTAAGGATTTTGTCTCTTGTGGTGGGCAGCAGGTGATCACACAAAGGTAAGGCAACCTCACCAAAAGGCATAGCACCAAACAGGACTGCCCTGTAAGGAGATGGGAAATCCCATCCGCCAGTTAAAGCCGCAGCTGCCCCCTGCTGCCCGGCCCCAGGCCAATTACCGAAAGGGCCAAACTGACCATGTGGCTACATCCAGATATTCTGCTGTCCCACACCCGAAGTTGAAGGAGTCCTGGAACCACCTGAAGCAGCACCAGCCCCATTAGGTGCGGCAGATCCCCAGGACCCCAAGGGCCACACAGGCCCAGTATAGGGCAAAGAACCATCCCCCAACTTACCAGGAGGTACAGCAGGCACCAATGCTGTTCCCGCACCCGACGACGGGCCAGATCCAGCATCTGAGCCGACCAGCCCAACAGCTCCTCCATTAGCAGTCGCAGCAGACCTGTCCTCCAAAATAGACAAATGGGTCAGTATATCCACCTGCAAAGCCAGCTAAGGAACCTGCCCTTTCCCTGGCATCTGAGAAGGTGGAAGGCCAGATGCCCATTCCAGGGCCTGCAGCCTCTGAAAATGACTGCATTCACCTCGTCCTCTCCCTCCTCGTCTGAAGATGAGGGGGGCGGAGGACGCTTCTGGGGCGGCTTAGGAGCCTTACGAGCAGGCTGCTTACCCTTTGATTTTCCACAGCCTTTCCGCCCCGACATGTTTGCTACCCAAAGGGATTACAGCACCAAACAAAAAGGAGAGTTTAAACTGCAGTACTGCAGCTTTACCACTCTGCCCCAAAAACCAATTTCCTCACTCAGAAAAAAGGCCAAAAGCCACCCCTAAAATGGCTGCCGCCTCAAAAGCACCTAAAATGGTCGCCAAGGACAAGAGACAAGGCAAAAAGCAGGCACAAAATGGCCACCAGGGACAAGAAGCAAGAGGGAAGAAAGCAACTCCAGCACCTTATAAAATGGCCGACACTCACCTACTCGCTGGCTGCTGCCTCAGGCCCACTTAAAATGGCCGCCAAGGCCACCAGGCCCTAAGAGGGAGACCCACTAAGAAATGAGGGGCTTAACAGAATAAGGCCTTCCAAATAATGCAGCCCCCCGCCGCCCTATGAAGCGCCCCTGCAAAACCTCCCCCCCCCCCAAAAAAATGCCAACCACGAGGGGAAAAAGGGAAGGTCCTGACACAGAACCACGCTGTGCAGGCCTTGTAAAGGGACCGACAGCCAGACTAAGGATGCCCCGCCGCGCTAAAATGACTCCCTGCACCAGTCCCACGACGAGGTCGGAGCCCAACGCTGCGCCACGCTCCGCGGCGAACAGCCCTTCAAGGCCTAATCCCCCCCGATGCCAGCTAAGAGCGTGACAGCATGCTCCACCGAGCACCGCAGGAGGACTGACGAGAGGGGAGTGGAGGCTTCAGAAGGCACGCTGAAGCCCCGCCCCCTGAAGACGCTCCTAAAGCACACTAAATCGCCCGCTCTTTCCACCAGGAGGGGCAAAATCTCCCCGGCAGCCACACCGCGATGCGGTGGGCTACCGGAGGTTCCATTACATGCAAATTACACAAGGTCAGAATTCTGGAACACAGTCGTTTCACCATGGATAAGATTTGGGTATCACTCCCTTCACATATACTATACCCCCCAATGTTACAGCAGGCGCAGGAATTATTTGTGCCCTGCACCCCCCTCTAATTGTCAAAGGCCTTCTGTTTTCAAGCGCACCAAAGGTGAAAACAACCCATGACTGTCACAGGCTGATGTGGCCATGGACTAATATACATTCAAGTAGAACAGGGTTCAGCCGTGTTTTCTATAACACTTGTTTCTGAAAGTCTTGGAAACCACAATGCCCACAATTTCTCATTTAGTTTCCCCTTTCTGCCTCAAGTATTTGTTCTGTGGACAGATCGTTTCCTCTTAAGAAATGATGTAGTTTAACTTAATGTATTCTGAGCTTTACCAAGTATACTGCAGAAACTTGTAACATGGTTTTTCTCTCTGTCCCACAGTGGGTGTGTTTTACTATAATATGAAGAAGCAACAGATCTTAGCTGAAGGCATCTCACAGGAATATGGTTTAACGTTGATACAGAATATGCAAAAAAAAGCTATTATATTTCCATACACTGACATGCCTTATATTTATGAATGAAGCTGCTGAAGAGAAAGAAAAATGCAAGATAAATGCAAAATTAATTTTACCTTGGAAATTTCAGCACATAAACTTTGTTATTCTGTTTTATTTGCTTATGCTGCTCTAAATCTTCCACAATAAATGTATTTTAAAATAAAAAAGTTCAATGCCTTTAAGTTCTCGATGAAGTGCCACCTTTGTGAAATCAAAGCGCAACTTATTCTAATTGCTAATTCTCAAACTCTAGCAAGTAGCATCTGAAAACTCATCAACACTGTGCAATAAAGTACATTACATGTATTTAATTTACAACCCATATTTTTCAGAGCCATTTGCTACAGTAAAACCACTCTTTGTACCAATATTTAGAGAATTTAATTGCTGTTGTCACTCAAACACAGAACTGTTTCACATATCCAAGTTCCACCATCCTTTGGTTTTTCTATTCTAGTAATGTTCTAACTGTTGCTAATGCAATAAATCCTTTGGGATTAGGTGACCAGTGCTCTGCAGTATGTTTGTTTAGTTTCTTTCCAATGGGGACCCAAAGTGACTTATAACATTCTCCCTGTCTTCAACAACCCTGTGAGGTAGAGTGTGAATGGCCAAGGTCATCCAGCAAGCTTCCATGGCAAAGTGGAGATTTGAATCCAGACCTTAATCTTTCACATAATCACTAAGCCATGCTGGCTCTCTCATATGTTACTTCCACTTCTGTGTTACATGTGTTACTTTCCATTAAACCCTTTGTTACAGGAAGTTATAGTTCATATGTTGTATTTGCCTGTACAGTGCTGAGGTTGTTCACAATATTGTATATCCTAACAAGTAACATAAGAGCTATATCAGAAGTGCACTGGTCCAGATGTACCTAACAACTATTAATCAGTACATTATAATAAAGCTCATTTAAAAGCCTGTGCAAGAAAGTGATTGGTTTTCTTGGTTTTTTAATGCTACTATTTGATAAAGAAGTTATGGGGAAGAAATAGATGAATAGAATGTCTCATGACATACAGTATGTCACAGAAGAGAGTACACCCTCTCACATTTTGTAAATATTTAAGTATATCTTTTCATGTGACAACTGAAGAAATGACACTTGGCTACAATGTAAAGTAGTGAGTCTACAGCTTGTATAACTGTAAATGTGCTGTCCCCTCAAAATTATGCAACACACAGCCATTAATGTCTAAACCGTTGGCAACAGAAGTGAGTACACCCCTAAGTGATAATGTCCAAATGGGTCCCAAAGTGTCAATATTTTATGTGGCCACCATTATTTTCCAGCACTGCCTTAACCCTCTTGGGCATAGAGTTCACCAGAGCTTCACAGGTTGCCATTGGAGTCCTCTTCCACTCCTCCATGACGTCACGTAGCTGGTGGATGTTAGAGACCTTGCGCACCTCCACCTTCCATTTCAGGATGCCCCACAGATGCTCAATAGGGTTTAGGTCTGGAGACATGCTTGGCCAGTCCATCACCTTTACCCTCAGCTTCTTTAGCAAGGCAGTGGTCGTTTTGGAGATGTGTTTGGGGTCGTTATCATGTTGGAATACTGCCCTGCGGCCCAGTCTCCAAAGGGAGGGGACCATGCTCTGCTTCAGTATGTCACAGTACAAGTTGGCATTCATGGTTCCCTCAATGAACTGTAGCTCCCCAGTGCCGGCAGCACTCATGCAGCCCCAGACCATGACATTCCCACCACCATGCTTGGCTGTAGGCAAGACACACTTGTCTTTGTACTCTTCATCTGGTTGCCGCCACACACGCTTGACACCATCTGAACCAAGTAAGTTTATCTTGGTCTCATCGGACCACAGTCTGCTTGTCTGCAGCAAACTGTTTGCAGGCTTTCTTGTGTATCATCTTTCGAAGAGGCTTCCTTCTGGGACAACAGCCCTGCAGACCAATTTGATGCAGCGTGGGGCATATGGTCTGAGCACTGACAGCCTGACCCCCTCACCTCTTCAACCTCTGTAGCAATGCACTCATACGTCTATTTCCCAAAGCCAGCCTCTGGATATGACGCTGAGCACGGGCACTCAACTTCTTTGGTCAACCACGGCGAGGCCTGTTCTGAGTGGAACCTGTCCTATGGTCTTGGCCACAGAACAGTTTCAGGGTCTTGGCAATCTTCTTATAGCCTAGGCCATCTTTATGTAGAGCAACAATTTGTTTTTTCAGATCCTCAGAGAGTTCATTGCCATGAGGTGCCACTGGAACTTCCAGTGACCAGTATGAGGGAATGAGAGCGATAACCTGCTCCCCCTTCACACCTGATACCTTGTACCACTAACGAGTCACATGACACCAGGGAGGGAAAACAGCTACTTGGGCCCCATTTGGACATTATCACTTAGGGGTGTACTCAGTTTTGTTGCCAGCAGTTTAGACATTAACAGCTGTTTGTTGCATAATTTTGAGGGGACAGTACATTTACACTGTTATACAAGCTGTAGACTCACTACTTTACATTGTAGCCAAGTGTCATTTCTTCAGTGTTGTCACATGAAAAGATATACTTAAATATTTACAAAATGTGAGGGAGTGTACTCACTTCTGGGACATACTGTATTGGCAGGCCTGCAGAAATCTGAGCAAAAGAATGAAGAATACTCTTTTCAAGGTAGGGACAACACAAATGATTGGGAGGTTTTCTGAGAATCCTGTTCCTGTAACTGGAGTACATGGCTATACTGAATGCACAAATGCTGAAGAGAAATGTTTGCTAAGAAAACATAATTTGCTAAAAAAGCTACAGGGGTTGGAATATAAGACACTGGTGATCAGGCTGACCTCAGAATGTAAGCCAGAGGTGTTTAACTCATTTGTTACAAGGGCCAGATCTGACAAATGTCACTTTTGTCAGGCTGAGCCATGTGTGCCATAAGATGTAATGCCAGGTACCGGAGATATAAACTGCCTGAAGGACAGCAGCTGGTAAGCTCTGAGTTGGTGTATCCTCACTGCAAGGCCCCATGGGCTGGGAGAGCAGTACAAAGGAAAACCCACATGAGTGGAAAACCCAACATGGGTGGACTGGAGAGAGAGCCATGCAGCCCTGAGGAAACACTTCATGCTGTAAACAAGGTTGTGCCACACTGAAGCCACAATCGGAATGGGTCTGCCTACTTTTCCCCAAATAGTCTCCTGTTCCCTCCTTTGCACTTGCTGCTACATAAGAGACCTGGAGGGCTGGTTTTGGCCCCTGGGCCTTATGTTTAACATCCCTGATTCTAAGCAGCCATTACAGACTTGCCATTTTTAGACAGAAGACAATTTCGTATTAAAGGTTGTTTTTCAATTAATTCTAGAACCCCCAAATCCAGCAATATGAAAAAACTGATTTTGGTTAAAACTGACATTGTTTGTGCACCTGGTAAAAGGTGGTTTACAGAGATGAATTACAGGTCAAAGCAATCAAATCTAATAAGCATGGAATGCTGACACAACAGAGTCACACACTGTACTCTGGGATGTGGCCATGTCTGCATATTAGGAGAGCTCAGCCCTAGAGGTTTTTGAGTGGCTGAACATTTTGACACCAAACAAAATGGTATTTCTGAAGTACAATTTTAATTACATTTAAGAATAAAAAGATAGTTATAACAAAATTTGTAAGATATAGAGTCTACACAGATTTCTACACTTAATATCTAAATTACAAAAGAGACAAGACAAGATTGTTTTATATTAAAAACGCATTAAAAACTACATTGCTTGTGGAATAACATTTTAAACACTTCGAAATCATAAAATGCTACTGCACTTTAAAGTTATTGCTCAAAGAACTGATTCAAAAGGTTTCTTACGGTAAGATGTATTATAGCATTCCCATAATGTTAACACTTCTACTTAAACATTTTGCTTATGGAATCTGCTTTTAGCTTTCTATGAATAGCAATGGTCCTGTTTCTAGAGGGAATAACAAGGAGTTGGGAAAGCAACTGTGCCGAGAGCTGATTGGAAACTCTCTTGCTGATATATTAAGAGGAAGAAGGGGAAAGAAAGTCAACTGCAAAAGACAGCAGGCAGAAAGTGACCATTAGGTTCTCTGGGTCTAGCTGGAGACGTCCATTTTGCTAATAGGAGCATTCCACATTGGGGAACCTCTTCTACGTTTGTGAACACAATCCATCCTTCATCTGTTTTCAAAGCACATTCAGCACTGCTTTCACATCACATTGTCAATGAAATGAGTCTCATGAAATTGGCCCAAACACAAAGGAATGTATTCTCTTTTCAGAAAAGAATAAACTCATCCTGTGACTGGTACTTCATAAAATGGCTTCAAACATTTTCATGCCAAGCTCCTTTGTCTCGGCTTAATCCTTGGGTAGAGCTAGAAAAAACATTAAAATAAGTGATACAAGGTGCATAAAACATGTTAATATAAAATTATGTTTCAGCAATGTTGCTGCCTACAGTTCAATTATATAACTCATCGTACACATTGCTACAGCAATCCCCACAGAGTCAATAAAATAGTAATTTTAAAATGTCACTCCAACACAGGTGACAAACATTTTACAGTGATACATCAGTTGTAAGAATAGGTGCGAATGGCAGGTGCAATACTTGTTCAAGTTAACTATCCAAACTATTTAAAATTCAGCAAATAGTTCATTGTGGACGTGCCAAGAATAGTAGCAGTAGTCAGTTTCACATGTTTTTACCTTTGTTTAGAGGGCCCAGACATAGCCTGAAATTTTGGCAAAACATGTAGCAGACAGAATACTGCCTAGCAACCTAATGATATTAGGGTCTTTATTAGTGCAGCTAGAGCTTTTAAACATACAATAACATGAATCCAGTGATGCACATGCAGAAAAATAAACTTTGTGCAGTTCCAACTGTGCAAGATCTTGTGCAACACCTACCAATTTCCTCGCTTTAGGTTACAGTGCCTAGATATTGATGGCACATGAACTTACACAAACAGCTACTGGTCTTTTTTTTTGCATTTCTGTTTTACGGAAGAGCCCTAAGACAAGGAACAGGGACGGCCATGGACTGGACCATGGACCAAATTTTTCCACAGAGCAGAGCTTGGTTCATGGTTTGTGAGCCCAGTCCATGCATCCACTGATACAGACCTCCATGGACCGTCCCAGGAGGTCTGTGGGTACGTGTAGGGGTGGGGCTTGCAAAAGCCATACAGCTTGTGAGTGAAAGCCAAGCAGTGACTTCACCCACTTCCCAGTGGGAGAACTCACCACTCAGCCTTCATTTGCGCAATGCCCAGCTTTGCAAAAGTCATTTAAAATTTTAAAAGCTTTTATAAAAAGGCTGAGCATGAGCCACTGAATGAAGGCTGAGCATGAGCCACTGCTCAGCCTTCACTCATGTGCTGTGTGGCTTTGCAAAGGCCATTTAAATTTTAAATGGCTTTCACATAGAGGCTGAGTGGCAACTTCACCCACTTCCAGTTCACCCAGAAATGGATGAACAGACCAAATGGACTATGGTCTGATCCGTAAAAATTATGAAGTCCATTAACCCCACCTCACCCCCCAGACACCAATGGACCGGGAGGTTTTTTTTGCTGAACCATGCCCGTCCCTAACAAGGACCTTTTTCAAACAGCCTTTGGGTTCTGTTTTAGTAACTGGTTGCTAATGGATTTTTTCTGTCATTTCAGACAGATCCATTTTAGTAATCTCAATGGTGCTGCTAATAGCACTTCGATGCTACAGCAGTTTAGCGCTATAACTCTCACCTTAGAATGTTTTTAAAAGTCCAAGGAAGATAACATGGTGAAAAGGGATGGAGGGAAACCGGCACGGTTTGAAATGACCATAGTGCTTCAGAGATAGCTCATGAATGGAAGGAAATTTGGTGTATGAAACCCCTGTCCCTGTATCGCTTTACTAGAAATCGGGCCAACAAAACCAATATCTGGTTTAGAAGTTTTCTGCTAGATCCAACTCAGTGCCTTGTACCTATTCAAAAAATCAAAATTTCACAGGAGTTGGCTGGAAAATACCAACATCCTTGGTGATTTCACATGTTATCCTCAATGATAGATGGGGAAGAAACATACATGAGATCACTATAGGTACACAAGACTAACTGTCATGCTCAGCATCTGATAGCTGTCTGGTTCAAAATTGTATTTTATTATTCCTTTTTCAGCATACCCTCATCTAAACAGCTGTTTAACTAATTTTACTTTGTTCTTTTGTTGAGTGAGGAGTCTTTTAGTTCCCAATAAAAGTGAGAGTTCAAAGCCTATAAACCATTTTCAGTAGCTCCTTGGACAGGTCATTTCTAGGAAAGTAGGTGCTTGGAGCTGAGCATAGCTTAGGTCAGTACCTTGCTGTCCCTTTGTTTTGAAGGAATACGCAGTTAAGCCTGTTTTCAAGTGGCCAAAACAGAAAAACCCTGAACTCTCTAAATTTTACAGGCACCTGGTCTAACATCATAGCCAGACATTATGGGGGAAAAAACAGTTGTGTGTGTGTATGTATAGATATAGATATAAAATACACACACACACCTCTCCCTTTTAGCAGCTATGTTTTTAACCTGTAAATGGCATGTATGTTCACTATGCCCCACCTAATCAAGGAGCCTTATTGAGTAAGCAAAATAGCTGTAGGTAATGACTGACAACTGTCCCTTTTGATCTCTAGTGTTAAATAGGGATGAAAGTAAGTGAAGATTTGATTGTCAGAATTCTAGTTGATATGCCTAAGTTTAAAAGATATGTCTGTTAAGTGAATGAGACATTACAGGCACAGACAAGCAGCAGGACGAACTATTTCTGACAAATAAGCTGCACAGAAGGGATTTTCATTTATAAAGCTATCTTTGAAAGGCCTAGGATTCCAGGCTTCAAAACAGACTGCTGAAAACGTGTTAGTGAATTGGTGGATTATCTATTTGAGGCAGTGGTACTGCCAGGCATCAAATATCAATCAACTGAAACCAAGACAAGATTCTGCCAGCACTGTAGGATTATCTCCTTGACCAGAGATACTAGTCATGTATGAAAAGATTAACAAAAAGAGGAATTATAAATAAAGTGATGCCAAAGTCCATCTGTTATATAGTATTAATGAAGTATGGAAGTCCAGATTTACAGAACTGGAAAAGATGGTTTAGAGAGACTCTCCCTCTTTCCTACTTTAACAGTGTCATGAAGAATAGGAAAGACATGAGATATCAAAAGCATTACTCGAGCATTGCTCTATTGCTATCCTCTCTTTCCTATACCTCTGCCCTTTGTCATGATTAAATGATTAGAATTAATGATTAAATGACTAGAATGATTAAAGGGCTGGAACACCTTCCCTATGAAGAAAGGTTGAAACGCTTAGGGCTCTTTAGCTTGGAGAAACGTCGACTGAGGGGTGACATGATAGAGGTTTACAAGATAATGCATGGGATGGAGAAAGTAGAGAAAGAAGTACTTTTCTCCCTTTCTCACAATACAAGAACTCGTGGGCATTCGATGAAATTGCTGAGCAGACAGGTTAAAACGGATAAAAGGAAGTACTTCTTCACCCAAAGGGTGATTAACATGTGGAATTCACTGCCACAGGAGGTGGTGGCGGCCACAAGCATGGCCACCTTCAAGAGGGGGTTAGATAAAAATATGGAGCAGAGGTCCATCAGTGGCTATTAGCCACAGTGTGTGTGTGTGTGTGTATATATATATATATTTGGCCGCTGTGTGACACAGAATGTTGGACTGGATGGGCCATTGGCCTGATCTAACATGGCTTCTCTTATGTTCTTATGTTTGTCATAAGCAATTTTACTCCCTAGGGCTTTACTCTCCTTTACAAGATACTGAACCTAGCCTTGTATTCTGCATATGCACAACTCCTCTCTTGTATTTGAAGGAAGATTCACTTGGCTGTTGTCATCTTCTATGGCAGTGATCTTCAACCCAGAGGTTGGAATCCTCAGCTGCATCACAGATCCCTACATGCTGGGCTGTGAGCCCCTACAGAGCCACCATGCGTGCGTGTGTATTTTAACTGTGTTTTGGTGAAATGCTGCCAGTGAGTATATGCACAGAGAGCAAGGGTGGCATGCCTCATATCTCTCTTGCACGCACACCAAGAGGAGCAGTAGGATAAGGTCACTGCATGCTGCTTGATGGGTTGTTTTTCTTTGAATAGTTGCTATTTTTACTTACCCCGAGTAGATTACGTGGCACATATCCTTCCTTGTCATTTAGTTGTGCCCACCACCACTCAATTTCTTCTTCATCTTCCCGGTGAAGTATTGTCATGCAATCACCTTCTTTCATGGACAATTCATCATCATTCTGAGCATCATAATCCCAGAGAGCATAGACCACTCCCTTGTTCATTATTCCCATTTTCTCTTGCACTCCTAGAACAGAAAAAGATAAAAACTTAGCAACTTACAGTATGTTCTTAACCACATTTACACCATTTTACCTCCACTGAACTCAAGGACACAATTCTTGTTTGGACTCACAACTGCATACTGATATATGACTAGCACAAACAGTGAAGAGTTCTTTGTTATTTGGAAAGGCTGCAGCAGGAAAAGATTATGAACACTGAAACTTCTTGAATAGATTGTAGGAATGCCCAAACAGTTACAATTAACATGATGAAAATACACTAACAGGCATCTTAAACAGGTTAAAATGGATAAAAGGAAGTACTTCTTCACCCAAAGGGTGATTAACATGTGGAATTCACTGCCACAGGAGGTGGTGGCAGCCACAAGTATAGCCACCTTCAAGAGGGGTTTAGATAAAAATACGGAGCACAGGTCCATCAGTGGCTATTGGCCACAGTGTGTGTGTATATATAAATTTTTTTGCCACTGTGTGACACAGAGTGTTGGACTGGATGGGCCGTTGGCCTGATCCAACATGGCTTCTCTTATGTTCTTATCTTGAAGTGTGAAAATCATTCCATCTACTTGTTGTTGGTGAAACGTGTCCAAGCACTGCCCCAAAACAGCATAAATTAACATACCATCCGCAGGTGCAGTATTGTTGTTTCTCTATAATAACAAAGTGAAAACTGTATCATAATGACTAACAAAAGGGAGACAAGTCATTTTTGAATGGTAATTTACTTTAGAGGCCACTATAAGAGCACATGGAGCCAAATGTTACAGGTCACTCATTCCATTTTTTCCTTCAGTACATCCAAGAGTAGATCTCACACTCTAGATGGAAGAAATGATCAAGTCCTAGTAGGTAAGATTATATGCTTAAACTCTCTTAATCCTTCAGGATTACTTTAAATTCAGCAAGATTTGCTGAACACATTTTTAGGTATGGTTTGCTCTTTGCCACTGAAAGGAATTAGGAGAACATTACATAAAAATGTATGAGAGCTGTTTCACTGCTTTCAAGAATACCAAATCTGTCCAGTGCACATGTAGTTTGCATCTTGCTCTGCTGAATGTGGTTGAAGATCACATTTAACCCTTTTAAAAGGACAGGAAGGAACTGAAGGATGAAAAACAGTCTGACCCAGTTCGGAAAAAGGAATTACATTTTCTACTAAACAGATACATTAGCCTCAGTAGTGGATGACAACAAATTCAACATCATAAAATAGACTACAAGATTCTTTTCTCAACAAAGCATTAGTGTCTTACATTAGTAAACAGGATCATCTTGAAGTCTCCTGACCTGAAATGAGCAGGTAACTTCAAACTGGTCAGCTTTCTTCATTTAACTCCTCTATTCCACCTTAGGCACAAATCTGTACTCATAATCAATACCTTTTAAAAGTTATTGACACATGAAATCAATGATGCTCATGTGTAAGAAAGATACGTCTTAGAATCAGTATTCTACCTTTACTTGCTCAGAGCACACAAAATTTAAGCAAATGTGAGATCAGAGGTTGTAAAAGAAAGACAACGAAGCCCAAGGGCAGCCAGCATTACTCAGTTGATGTAAAAGGTCTGAAACACTAGAAGGCAATCAATTTCTACTTGTAGCTCATGCAGAAGGGTTCACACACTCAATAGAAAGAAAAAAGCACTTGCGCCATGACCACTACTCTAGAAAATCTAGTTCTTGTCACATACCATAGAGAAACTGAGAACACTGGGTGTAACCTTCTTCCATTTCTTCACATTTGTCCGCTGCAGTCTGCATGTCACTGTAGGTTGTGGCAAACACAGCAGCACCTGATTCCACTAGGAATTTGCACACTTGGACATTATTGCAAGATGCTGCACAATGCAGTGGCGTCCTACAGATTCCATAAAAGAGGGGGGGGGGGGAGAGAGAGAATGACAGCATGTTCTTCAGCATCTATTCAAAAATGTCCTGATTCACAGTAAGGAAAATAGGGATTATGAATCACTATAAAAATGTAAACGCCAACACTGATGATGGCACACATCATATAAACTTGATAAAGGTGATTTTCAGATGCCAAATGTCAATAGCAAGTGAATGACAATAGCAGGTTTGATTGGATTAGGTGTGATATGCAGAGGGGTAGTAAGCGTGGAGATACTAGTGTTGATAATTTATTTTATTTTTATTTTTTATCAAATTTATATCCTGCCCTCCACTATAATGGGCTCAGGAATGGGACAGGAAAGTTAGGTCTCAATTCCATTCAGGACCATTCAGTCCAGGAGGATGCAAAGAATCAATGGACATAAGTCTGACATCAGAAACCATAACATCCAGTTGCTGACCTAAGAGTAATAGTGCTCTTACAAAGGAATTTCAAAGGGAGATTAGGAGGGACTGTGAATTGCAACTGATAATGAAGCTCAAGACAATGCATCCTCTCCTGGACTGAACAGAGCTAGTTTTCCTGTCTCATTACCAATGTGTGCTATTATCATCTGGCATCTGAAATCACTCCACTCAAAGATTTAAGGACCAATCCAAGTGTTCTAATTTCTAATCAGAATTTTTTGAAAGAAAATGAATCCAGATAGGAACAGAGAAATTCAGGGGTTTTTTTAAAACAACCTTTCAGAATAAGTCAAAATACTTTCTTCAAAGTGGAATAATTTCTTCAAAGAGGAAGCTGTGAAAAAAGCAAGCTACCGTGTGGCTAAAGTAGAAGCCCTGGAAAAGGAAGCAGGAGAAGGAAGTTGCTTGGGGGACACATTTGAGCCCTGCATGGGCCGCATCTCTGACTCCCCTGAACTAGATTTCAAGCAGAACATTCTACTCAGATCATCTTCTGTTGTGGCTCACTGGTGGCAACTCCCTTCGTTTATAATAGGCATTCTATCAGGGAGGGAAACTGGATAGTCACATCTGGATTCCATATCAGCACAAGACCCAGCAGGTTAGAAAGATCCACTAGTTTAACTTAAACATGTACTACACCAAAGAAGCCGAAACTCTTACCATCCATCACTATCTGCAGCATTTACATTTACACCAAACTGTACCAGGAATTTCACTATTTCTGTGTGACCAGCACATACAGCATTGTGAAGCGCGGTAATGCCTTCATCATTGGGCAAACTAGGATCTTCAACCTACAGATCAAACACATAATGTCAGGGAGTAAGTGTCATTTATACAATTCCCAGTGCCTTCTGATATTCTCACATGAGAATAAGTGAATCTGTACTCTTCTACCATCTGCAAAAATTCATAATCCATAATCTCAGCTCAAATTTTACCCATAAACATGGGTAAATTTATACCTCATAAATGATTCTTTGTACAAGGTCAAATTCTCCTTCAAGAGATGAATCTAGAAGCAAAGCAAGAGGGTTGAATTTTACTCGCATTCCATGGCCAATTCTGTCTGAGCCAACTTTACGCAAGTTTGTCCTCTTCCCCTAAGAATGAAAAATAAAATATATTTTTAAAAAGACTTGCTGTTTACAAGGATGGCTGCATTAACAAATCAGGCTTATTAAACAAGAACACCCATTCCTTGCTACAGAAAGCTAAAAGCTGTATCTAATAAATTATTTATATTCAAACCTCATTTTTTAAAAAAGATTTCCTGTTTAACTGATTTCTAAAAAATGATCACATACTTTATCCTAGGGAGTATCTGCTAATGTAACCATGGTAACAGCAAGCAGCTTCCAAAAATATTTGAATGATGCTAACACAGTATGCTACAAGAGACAGGGCTGCACTTCAGTGTGGATAATTAAGAGTAACCATCTGAAGAAGCTGAACTTGAGAGAAGGTAAGCAGATAACAAGAATGAAACAACAGAAAAAACTGGGCACAAAAAAGGGGTAAAGGCCATACATACACATGAAGGACTGGGGGTAGGTGGGAATGTATCATAAGAGACATTAGGCACAATCAGCGGGATGGTGATGCACCAGCAGCATGAATCATAGGAAGGAATGTTGCAATTGTCCTAGCTCTAGCATTTTCATCTCTTAAGCTATGTTTCTGCCTTCCTCTGAAGCATCAGCAGTGCCTATGATCAATGTGTGGTGGCAGCTTTCTATTCCCAGTATTTCACCTTGCTTTCAAAAGCTTCAATAATAGGAATCCTGTAAAGAAGATCTGCTTTTGATCACTGAAAGTGAATATTACAGAAGTACAACTCCCTGTGGAAAGTCTCCATTCCATTCTAAATACATTAATTTCAAGAGGCTTAGACTGCAGTAACTACATAGGAGTGCAGTTAGAAAAATTTGGAATGATCAGTTTCAGCTAGCTTCAAACACTTTGCAGCTGCCAAATACAGCTTACATTCTGTCACAAGCCACATTCAACCCAGGACTTATTTGCTTAGTACTTATTTTACACCAGTGATATCACCAGCTGGTTAAAAAGCAGCAAATAAGCGCTATTCAGAGGGATATGCAAATTCTGACAGATGTCAGAATTAAAAAGAGTAAACAGAAATGAGTCATGTTGGCTGTTGCTCAGTTCACACTCCCAGAAGCAGAGGAAAAAATCCTATTTTCTTCATGCAACTTGATTTCTAAAGCAAGATGACTTTTTTGGTATTTAAGTTAAAATCCAGAGGGCTTCAAAAAAAAGAAAACTGCTAAGTAGCAATCTATTATTAACACAACCCATATCACCCACGCTAGTTTGAACTCAATACCAGAACAGCTCCGCTGGGGCACATTTATATCTGGCCCATGGGGAGCATTTATATCTGGCCCCAAAACCTGTGTGTTTCGGGCAGCAACAGAAACTGTGGGAAAAACAGTGCTGTCAGTTCAAGCGATGGAGTGGCCAAACAGGTTTAAGAAGCTGTAAAGATTTCAATGCGAATGGCAGAGATAAATGAATTGTGCAACAAAGACTTATTATGTGAGGAGGGATAGTAAACAGAGCAGCAGCTGCCACTGAGCATCAAGAATTGTCCATGAATGTCCCTAATCTGACACCAGTCTGTACTGAAGAGGCTAGACCACATGGCCTTCGATGCTTCTCTTCACACCATTCTAGAATCATCAGGACATGAACATTTGAAACAGGCTCATTATTAAAAGTTAAAATCCCAAAATTAAAATCCCAAATTGTGCACTGCTTTTAAGGTGTCACCATAATATGAAACTCAAATCTACAATTATTCCAAAGAGACACATAAGAAGGTTTTGGGGTTTTTTTTATATTCCAACATTGGCTACAAAGATCTTCTGCAAAATTTGTACCTATGGTTAGAAGTGCAAGCTATTTATGAATGCTAGAAATGCGACTATGTCTCAATCCCAACATTGGCAGCAATTTCATCCAAATTAGGAAAACAGAAGAGTGCACCATTGGAAGACTCCTTCCCCCATACCCAAGTTGTAAATAATGGTTTATGGACAAGGTCTGTTATTTTATCTTCCTCCTGTTAACTACAGTGTATGAATAGACATCGTTAGCCAACTGTCCCTGTAGCAAATCCTAAAAATTGCATCTAGAAGCAATGGAAATACAAAAACACAGTCAAACTGCCAAGTCAAAACAAAGAGTTAGTGGCCCCAAAGAAGAAGTAAGGAAATTTCTAAGGAAGAAAATTCTCTCCACTACAGCCTTCTGCTTATGCTGACAATGAGACAAATTCTCACTTCTAGCATTCATAACTAACTTACTCTTCTAATCATATGATTTAGAAATCTTATACAAAATCTTTGCTATCATCAACTATCATTTGCTTCAACAGAAGATGCTGATCAAACCTGCCTTTTACACAGCCTGGGAACATCCTGCAAATATAAAACCTATAGTACAATGGAAGGCACAATTCACTGTACTTCAGCTTCATTTCCATCTGACTGAGGATTCCAATGAAACAACTCTATTGTTGATAATAAAACAGAGTTACATCAACCATGTCTGCAAAGACTAGCCTATTCACCTCCACAACAGAATCTTAAATGAGTGAATCAAGTTTGTTTTTTTAACTTACAGGCGGCAAAGAAAATTGCCCAGTGATTTCAGGAGGTTGCATACTGAACAAGTCCTCTCCCAAACTCTCTGGTTCTCCGGAAGGGTATGGAGGAGGTGGATAAGGTGGATATTCCTCCGTATACATTTCCATGGGCAAGGACATCTCAAGGCTTGATTCCTCCATATCAGACTGAGTGCTCAAGGTACTGTCCGGTATCCCTTCAGGAACACTCTCTAGTCCTAATGAAGGCCCAGGCCCTACAGTCTGATCAATACTTATGTTTTCTGCCTCCTCTACAATAGCAGGTTCAGGTGGAGGGGGGACCATTTCTTTGTCCCCCTCTGTGCTTAGGTAAGGGTTTGGAATTTCTGTTGAGCTCTCAGTGGCAGCCACTGAGGTTTGCTTTGATGGGTATGATGGGACTGAGATAGTCTCCATAGCAGCCAGTGTTGTTCTCTGGTATAAGAGCTTCTGAATATTAGGGCCATTGGGACCTTCTGGTTCAGTAATGGAGCTACGTTTCTTCAGCGGCCTCGGCGCATTAGATAACTTCTTCCGAAGGGCCTCCAAATCTGCATCACTTTGATTTCTGTAAGGATTTGATAAGAAAGGCAATAGTTTGGTGGGACTGAGTGGGCGAGGAATGCGTTCAGTTTCATTATTTTCACTGGTTGAAGCTGTAGTCTCCAGTTCAGGCTCTGGACTGGCTGGCTTGCCTTGGGCGCTTGAATAAATATTCTCTGTCTGATGCTGTTGATTTGGGGGAGCAGCTCCAGGAATAACTGGCTTTCCATATACTGCGGAGCATTTAGAAAGAAAACCAATTTAGAAACAAAACTATAAGCATTTGGCAAAGAGAACAAGCAAATGGAAAATTTACTATTAAAGAACACTGTATAATGGGACACATTAGTGCAAGTCTAACAGCTGGCTTATAGCTAATATGGAGTTGGCTGCCATTCTTTCTCATTCAGTCTCTTCAATCTTCTTTCTATAACCTTGAGAAAGGAAGTCAATTCCCATGGCCTTTAATTTTCATTCATTTCTCCAAGCTCCCCTCCCCCCCAAATGAAAGCAATGACCCAGATGGGCTGTGGACTAGAAAAAGGCTGCAGCATCATAGTGCGGGTTCTTAAAAAATCAGTATGTGGTATGAACTTTTAACATGTGCATGGTTCTTCCCTATGTGCATGTCATAGTCACAAATGGTAATTGCAGCCTTTGAGAAAAAGAATTAGGGGTCCTTGCTAAAAGGATTGAGAACTACTGGATTTAAGGAAATATTAATTTATTCAAACAAAGTTTGAATCCAGTGACATCTTTAAGATCAAGTTTTATACAAGGTATAAACTGCATCTTTCTAGAAGACAACTGATGGCAAAGATATCTGATGACCAAAATTCAAGTCCAATTCATCCATACTGATCTAATCAAAATTCTGAGTATCCGCATACAATTGGGAACCTGTCACATATGTACCCACCCAAGGAATTTTTAAAAAATATAAAAGAAACCCCAAGAGGAGTGGTTATGATGTGGAAAATAACCAACTATTAATGTGTTGTATATTCTTCCTCAAGAGAATCTGTCCAACAGTTAGCTAGAAATACTATATTTCTTCTCAGGTTTTTTTGTAGAAAAAGCCCAGCAGGAACTCATTTGCATATTAGGCCACATCCCTGATGTTACCATTGTTTCACAAAGGGCTTTTCTGTCGAAGAAGCCCAGCAGGAACTCATTTGCACATTAAGCCACACACCCCTCTTATAAAAATGCCTATCTGATATCGCACAGCTTCCAGAATGAAACCCACCACCATCACTCACTGCAAGTGCCTGAGACAGAGCAAAAAATAAATGGGGACTATAAGAAGTTATTTTCCTCTAATCCTAATTAACCAGGATGTCATGGAATCATGAGAATTACTTGCAAATGTCATCCTTCAATCATTGGGGATTTTAAAAATTTCCCTGATCTGGGGTCAGCACATTTCACTGGCTTAAAAGTAAAAAGTAAAGATAGTCTCCTGTGCAAGCACCGAGTCGTTACTGAACCATGGGGTGACATCACATCATAACGTTTTCTTGGCAGACTTTTTACAGGGTGGGTTGCCATTGCCTTCCCCAGTCATCTACACTTTACCCCTAGCAAGCTGGGTACTCATTTTACCGACCTCAAAAGGATGGAAGGCTGTGTCAACCTTAAGCTGGCTACCTGAACCCAGATTCCGCCAGGATTGAACTCAGGTCGTGAGCAGAGCTTGGACTGCAATACTGCAGCTTACCACTCTGGGCCACGGGGCTCCCTTTTCACTGGCATACTGGTGGGCAATGGCCACCAACATTAGTACTGGAATGTGCTTCTTCAGTTCCCCTTTGATGACAATGAGTGAAACCAAGACAACATTTGCTTCTTCATGATCACAAGAATATACAAAAGCTTTATAATCCATTTATAATTATCTTTTCCCTGTTTTCCCAGAACCAAATCTACTTTTACAGCTATTTGGGGGAAGAAATCCTCTAGTAAGAGAATCTGCATATATTTTCAGAGAGCAGAACCCAAGAACAACATATGGGCAAACACATGTGACCAGAGAGTAGCACTTTGAATTTTCAAGAGTTCTCCATATTGCTCATTCTGACTGAAATGTTACTCTCTGACACACACACACTCACAAGGTATTTGGAGAACAGAGGGGTCTATGGTGAAGCAGAATAGTAGTGCTCTTGAAAAGTTAAATGACACCCAAATGCTCACCGCTTGGAAAATGTGGCCCTCTGGTCTGAGTCCTTGTCAAAGCACTCTGCACTGCCTGCTGAAAGTTCTTCCCAGGAGTCTGCTGCTTTGTGTACATGCTGTATATTGAACTTGCAGCCACAGTCTGCGGCTTTCGAAACGGGGGTGGAGGGGCCTCTTTGGCTGGCTGAGGAGTGAAAGGTCTCACAGCTGCTGCAGGAGGAGTCTCTTGTTTGGGAAGACTCTGGTCCTGATTAGGAGATGGACCACTTGAGGACACAGAGATTCTTTGCTGGATCTGCTGAGACGCAGGTGGTGTTGGCGACTTTTGCTTGCTTCCCAAAGTTGTAACTGCCAGAGGCAGCTTCTGAACATTACCATCAGGCTTAACATCTGGGGAGGGTAGCTGACTGGCTTGACCAAAATAAGGTAAACTGATCTGCTTTGGCTTGGTGGGAACTGGTGGTGGTACTTTTGCCACATTTTTTGAGCCTGACTGAGGAAAAACAATAACCAGGAAAATTAAAAATATTTAAGAAATCAAATGTTAAACTAATCTTGGCTACTAGATCAAGTTAAATAGACACTTTGGTTTGCAAACAGCAACAGCTTGCTGAGATAGTAAATCTCTCTCTCTCTGCTTCTGAGTTGTATAGCTTAAGATACAGCTTCATAATAGATTTTGAATAATACTTCCAGACATTATGCAAAACTTGAGTTGGTAACATACATCTGCTGCACAAAATGATAGGCATCATACATTAGCCTTTGTAAAGACTAAAGAGGGCATGGCATACATTTGTACAACACATATGGTAACATTTCCTTCTAATTCAGGCAAATAACTGCCACTGTATAATGAACTACCACTGAGAAAGAAGGGGAAGAAAATCACTTGTCAAAGACAGTCACTGAGCCCCAGATCTCATTTATAAACCAAATCTCAGGTCATGCATTATGTACAGTAGATCACAGTTGCTAACAAGAGAATGAATAACTTAACAGTCATTCATGACAAAGTGTTCATAGTACTGTCATATTTAATCTACTTCTTTTTTCCAACATGCACAGAAAGCAAAATAAGATTGTGACTAAAGAAGTATAGCACATTTTCTGAATACCTGGCCATCACGCAAGAGGTCTTCACTACTCTGATTTTTTCTCAGTGTACCCGTTGTGGGCATTCCAGTGCCTCCATTTGAGTCAACAGAATCAAACATGGAAAAAGGCCGTACTTTCTTTTCTCTGAGAGGAATGTCACCCTCCCCAGCTGAAAGGCATAAAGAATAAGATTTAATGCAAGAAGATGGAATACTTGTGAAAAGCAGAACGAGGGTACTCAAACATCAGCTTCAAACCAGATGTAGCACAACAAGTTTGCAGCAAATGAACATGAATGGTTTTTGTTTTGTAAACTGAATACAGAAAATTATTATTAATTAGGCACACTCAAGCACAGAAAAGAAGAAATGAATTCCAGCAGCTATCTCCAAACTTTATTACTGAGCAGACAGTTTTATCTCAACTCAGATGCCTATTAATAAAACATCTGGCTAAGTTTTGTAAATAAATAAGCATTTAAATTAAAGTGACATTGAGCGGTCCAGCTGCAAGCATGATGTGCAAGGTAAAAGATATTTTAAGCATACTCATGGGTTGAGGCAGTGGTTGTTTATGAACTCTGATGATGCCCACTAACAAGAATAAGTCAGCAAGTTGGAAGCCAATTCCAGTTAACCAGGCAGCGTATTTACACCCTTAGGAGGTTCAAAAGAGCTTCCAAGTAGAAGATTTTTTTTTTGGGGGGGGGGGGGGGGATGGCCAACTCCCACTGCTGTAAGGAAATAATGACTCTTCCAGCACCTGAGCCACTAGATCAGGGTTTTCCAAACTTTTCCTTCCCGTGGCCCAGTTATTTTTACACTTCTCCTTTGTGGCCCACTAAAATTTGGGGGTGGAGCCGGGAGACAGGAATTATGTCATTTCCTGTGGTGTCACTTCCAGGTCAAGGGCCAAGTGATGTCACTTCCAGGGCACACTGAACCAAAATTCCACCAAAACCAAAACTCCACCTTTTCCTGTGATGTCACTTCCAGGGCACTCCCCCAAACCTGTCTCTTCTTCTGAAGTAACTTCGTTTTCAGAAAAATCTCTCTGCTTAAACTCATGCTGAGCCAAAATGGGGGTGGAAAGTGGATGGTCTGCAACTTTTTCATACATTCCCAGGGTCCTCTCTTTCCACCCTCACACCTGCATGCACCTATCTGTTTGCGTGTTCTTCTCCAGCTTGCAAGCACTCCTAATGTCCATGTTCAGTTGCCTGCACCACCTACACACCCCTTCCCCAACAGCAATTGCCACCAGGAATGCCAGCGCTGTGTACCACCCACACTGGGCCCTGGCAGCTGCTGTACCTCAAGATATGCTGACACATTTAGTAGGCCCCTTCCTTCAGCTACTACTACTGGAACCCTTCCTCAAGCTACAAACAAGCTTGCTTGGTCTCAAGAAAATCTTTTAACAGCTGTTTTTCATACTTTTTCTTGACTGAAACACTGGGAAATCGCTGTGAAAGGTAGAGAATTGTAGTGCAATTAATGAATTAATTTCAAGTTATATAAAGTTCATACAAGCTTTTCTGCAGTTATTACAAAAAGGATATTTATGAGGGGCTTGCAACTTTTTACTGGCTGTGTTTCCCATGCCTTTAAAAGCAGCCTGTTTTGCATTTATTTAGCCAGTGAACTTATTTCATCCTCTTTAATATCTACAGAAGAGGTTTAATTCTGGTGTCAGACAGCTGTTAAAAGCAGGACCAGTAAAATGGTGCCAAGTTCATAGTACTATCACTTCCAGTGCTGTTGAGATATACAGCAGTAATCTCCAATAATCTCTTTCTGCCCCACACCTCTAACTCTCACTCACTCACACAGAAATCTCATAGAAAGGCCAGCTGGCTACATTGACAGAGCTCCTATGTCTGCAACAACAGTATGATGAACAGAAAAGTTTCATCCAGCAAAAATGGAAGAAAAGAAAGACATGGAAAGAAAGAACGTAAGAGCAGTCAAGTTGGATCAGACTAGTGGACCATCCAGTCCAAAATTCTCTCATACAATGCCCCAAAAGCACCAGAATGTCCACTAATGGGGCCAGAGCACTAGAAGCCCTCCCACCGTTGCTTCCCCCCACCCCCAGCACTAAGAATAAAGAGCATCCCTTGCAGAGGGAAAAAGAAAGAAGGGGGGACAAAGGGGAAAAAAGCCTTACTCACCATCAGATTACCCCAGCCAGCAACAATTCTGCCCAGGGGCTGTTTGGTAAAAAAAATAGCTACTGGAATGCCCACTTCCCGCCCCTCCCGGCTGAAAAAAACACACACCCCTTCTTTGCTACCCAGGCCTCCTGGGGAAATTTCCCCAAAAGAACATACTGCAAGGCACATAAAAGCTCATACCTTTCATCGATCTAAAGTGGCAGTGGACGCCAGCTTTTCTCTCAAACACTGGGAGAGGGGGAGAAGGAAGGAGAGACAGCCCAGCTCCTCTCTGCACAACACAGAGACGGAGGAAGGAAGGAAGGAAGGCAAACAGAGCTTAGGCTTTGCAGCCTGTGTCAGTCTTATAGGCTAGCTTTTCTCTGCACAACACAGAGACAGGGGAAGGAAGGAAGCCAAATGGAGCTCAGGCTTTGCAGCCTGTGTCAGTCGTCAAACCTAGCTTTTCTCTGCACAACACAGAGACAGGGGAAGGAAGGAAGCCAAATGGAGCTCAGGCTTTGCAGCCTGTGTCAGTCTTCAAGGCTAGCTTTTCTCTATACAGCAGAGAGACGGTGGAAGGAAGGAAGCAGAGCAGAGGTCATGCTTTGCTGGGGGTGGGGTTAGCTTTGGCTTTTCTTGTAACCCAGTACCGACGCTTCCGTGGCCCAGTACTGGGTCCTGACCCTGCAAATGGGTCTGAAGTGAAACACCTGAGTACATGAGCATTACTATGTCACCGTCCCCACTTGAATTCTTCACTTGCTCCTTGACCAAACTGCGTCCAATTTATTTTGGAACATATTTAGAAACATATATGCTACAAGAGGATGGATGGTCTTTTCTCTCACCATTATATAAGAAGCAATTTATTAAATACATGGACAAAATACAAGAAATATGGAGATGAGAGAAGACCTTTATGGATAGTGCCAGCTGAAGTAATAAAGGTAACGGCTGAGATAGGTGAAGAAAAGTGGCTGTCATATAATCAAATGTTAAAAATACAAAGTGGAAAAATAGAACTGAAAAGTGCTGAAGAACTGAGTCACAAATATGATTGGTTTCAAATGCAACAAATAAAGAGCTTGAAAGAGAATGACATTAAAACTGAAGGAATAAGGAAAGAGCAAACAGAAATGGAAAAAGTTCTGCTTGGAGACAATGATAAACTAATTTCAAAAGTATACAAATTACTTTTACAATGGTCTACAGAAGATGAAGTAGTGAAATCTCAAATGATTAAATGGGCAATTAATGTAAATAAATCGAATATAAATCGAATAAAGTAAAGTAAAGAAATAAAGATGGAATCTTGGGAATATCTGTGGAAGAACTATGAAACTCGCAACATGTCAAAGTATTAAAGAAAATTGTTTTAAGATGATGTATAGATGGTATATAACTCCTAAAAAATTGGCAAAGATGAATAATAAGATGCCAGATATATGTTGGAAATGCAAAAAGCATGATGGTTCTTTCTACCATATGTGGTGGACTTGTGAAAGAGCTAAAATGTTTTGGCAGATGATTCAGCAAGAGATTTCTAAGATCTTGGGATATGAGTTTAACAAAGCTGCAGAGACTTTTCTGTTGGGACTACAAATGGAAACATTTCCAAAAGAAGATAGAACTTTAATCTGGTACTTGCTCTCAGCCGCTAGGACATTGTATGCGCAGTTGTGGAAGCAAGAAAAAATACCAGAAAAATGGGATTGGATTATAAAAGTTATGACATGGAGTGAAATGGTCAAATTAACAAGAATATTAAGAGACTATGATTTGGAAGTTTTTAAGATGGAGTGGAAGAAGTTCAGAAGATATGTAGAAAAAGAGTGGAAAATAAAAGGACATTGGACAATTTTTGATAATGATTAAGTTTTAAAAGAAGAATATAACTTTTGGTTTTCTTAATAGTTAAGGGTACCTTTAATATTTTTTTAAGTAAATCACTGGTAGGGGTCAAATAATGGGGGGAGGGGTGGGGGAAAAGTAAGATATGGGGTAGATAAATTTTTCTTTTTAAGTTGTAAGATATTGATATAGATTTGCTACCATATGTTACCAATAAAATTGTTAAAAAAAAAGAAACATATATGCTACCACTCCAGGAACCAGTTTGCAACTATATATCTCATTGTCAAAAGATTCTTAAGCAGAAACATTATTTTATCTTGGCCAACAACAATAAAGCCAACTATTAACCCAACAAGCACTTACCCTGCCCTTCACTGTTACCACTGGCTTTTGCTACTGAGGAAGTTGGCCCTTGGTTGATAAAGTTGTCAGCCCTTGGATTACTCCAGTCACTTATAGCCAGTGGAGGCTTTGAACCAGCAGAAGCAAGAGCTAAAGCAAAGGAGAATAAACATACAATAGAAATTAGAAAGAAATACATTTCAAGATCCATGCCAGCACACAAGAACTGCACCTCTTAAAATAACAAAGTTGCTCTGCTTTGAGCACGAAAAAAACAGTAAATCTGGCAATCAGGAGAGCTCACCAAAATAAAAGCATAACTGAAGCAAGAAAACTGGTTTTAAAATCTCACAGAATTTTTAGTGCAGGGTAAATGATCTTTTTCAGGGGAAAGTTGCTCTCAATAACTCTAAGGTCTTAGCTGGAGCATTCTGATACATGTACTCCACTTATACCATGGTAATACAGAGAATGCAGCTCTCCAAGGTTGTTTGATATGTTTCTTATTAAATCTACCAGTTGTTAATACTGGCTTAAACACTGTGTGTCAATATTTTATAGATGTTTTGCTATACACTAAATGAACTGCAAAAAGCATCTTTAAGTAACAAAAAAGGGCAGTATTTTCAGAAAAAAGAATTTTCATGCGATCAGAAGAAAAAGACAATATATCAAATGTAAAGGGGATTCGATATGAAATGGCCTTGGCATGACTGGAAGCTGTTGCTGCTTGCACAAGGGGGAGTCTACAACTTCCTCTTAGGCTGCAGGAAATCTTCCCTGCACTGAACCCAAATGCTGCACCAGGGAGGTCCCCCGAATAAAAATTTCATTTATGTTCACTGAGCATTACAAATAAAATTACAAATGAAGAACAATGCAGGGTTCTTTAGCTTAATTACACACTGATGTTGAAAGAAATGTGGATTTTGAGATTAATCCAGACATTAAAACAGATATAATACATGTATTTTGGAACTGTCTAATAATAATCCCCTTCTGGGAACGGATCTTAACTGCAATCAGAGAAATGACAGGCTATGTAATGCCAAGAGATCTGAAAATAGGCTATTTTAAAAATTCTTTTGGAACAGATGGTACAGAAATAGTCACAAAGAGGGTGCAAGAATGAGTATTGCCACAAATGGAAGTCTCTAAGCCATGTGTGGCCAAACTTGTTAATGTTAGAGCCACATAGAATAAACATCACATGTTTGAGAACTGCAAGACATGAAGATCAGATGTTTAAGAGCTGGAGGAGAGGGGGGGAGGGAAGGAAGGCAGGCAGACAGACAGACACAGACAGGTGAAGAGGAGGTAGAAAGAAAGTAACTTTAGCTTTAAATGCATTCTCCAAGCTGCCAGCTGGCTTGGAGAAGTTATTTAAAGAGACAAATGCCTTCTCCAAGTCAGCCAACAGGACAGTGGGGACTTTGAGAGCCACACAATGTGTGTGAAAGAGCCACCTCTGCTCTAAGATCACTATTATTGATAGAATGGTATAAACTAATCTGGAGTAAGTTATTAACAACAATGACTTACTATAACAGGAAAAGAAAACAACAGGTTTGTAAAAAACTGGATACTACTCACTGAATACTAGAATACAAAATTTTGGGATAACGCAGTCTTATGTATTATTTTCCTTGATATAACTAAAAACTTTAAAAAAAAAAAAGGAATGTGAATTTTGACACCAATCCTGACATCAGAATACATGCTTGTTTCCAAACAAGCAAAAAAGCCAGAAAGTGCAGTGTTTGCTGCATGGTGCTTCCTTCCCTGGCAATGGTTGCAGTCCTGGGTTGTAGGATCTAACTAAGAACACAGCTTGTTCTCTACAAAGATGCAGGCATTCAGATACAGATTAGAGCCCATTGTTTATACAGGTGACCACAAGAGGCAGTTTGCTTTTTAAAACATATTAGTAAAACTTTTGTTAGCAACTGGAGTTCTATTGATAATTGGCAGCTACAATGTAGAAAGGTAAGAACTGCATTTTCACCTCTGCATGATCTCCAAATCTCCACACAAGGTGTTAGAGCTTTTGTATGAAAGTGCATTTACAGAGTGCTCTACATCAGTATATATCCTCGTTATTGTGAGATGATGAGTGGAAACTATGAGACACTGATTCACTCAAAGTTACTCACATGTAATATACAGATGAACAGGGAAGGGAACGAAATCTCCACTAAGCTCAAGCTTACAATTCACAAATTTCACAGTGTTAGTCACAGATGATTTTCACAGAACACTTAACACTGCTTGAGCAAACGGGCTACTGGGCAGCAGGGAGGAGAGAAAGCTCAATTTACATAACTGAATCCTATTTCTCTGCTAGAAATAAAATGTATCTTTAAGCAAGTATTCTTAAGCCATCATATACATTGAGATACCTGTATTTTGCACACCGTTCCTGAGTATATCGTATATAATAAGATGTTGCATGCCCCCTCCCTTCTGTTCAAAGTGGCCTTTTTATCAACAAGACTGAATCCATCAACATTACTGCTTAAACTAGGACTCTCTATAAGGTAAAATTAATTATGTATCAATTTGCTAGTTTCTCACTTTTGGACAACTTGTTTCTTCTATTTCCAAGCATTAGTCAACATTTAAAGCTTTATTTTCCACTTTACATTTGCACCTTAATATTAACAATCCATGAAATATTTACATTAACAGGATTTGCACTAAGTATTTCCAATTAATATCAGGATAAAAGAGACATTAAATAGCAATTTATTTGCATGAATTTTGAAGACAGACATTCCTTTTCATGTTTTTGCATTGACAGTTTTATCAAGCTTACTGTTTAAACAGCATATGCTACACAGGATGAAGTAAACATCTGTCTAAAATTCAGATATCATTTCTAGTCAATTAAACTAACAGGAACACTAGACAAAGATACATCATTGTTACTTTCAGACAAATAAATGAAATAGGACAAGTTAACTGGTGTACCTGCTTGTTATGTTTGAATCAGCAAACCAGATGAAGAGAAACAATGAGTGGATGTGAAAAAATGTTTAAAAATGATAATTACCACTAGGAGCCTTCATTTGTGAAAGAACTCCACCTCTCATATTTGGTAGGGTTTGGGTTTTCAGTGGACCATCAGGGGCTTGTAAGGTTGCAGTGCCATCTGGAAAGGCAGGTTTGACTAGAAGTTCATTCCTTGAGGCAATGCGTGGCATGGTGGAAGACTGGATGTAAGGACCAACAGCTGCCACTCGACTTGGAGTAGATACCACTGGCTGTGGCTGATCTGAAGACACCTAAAGATCCATGAAGAAAAATATTTAAAATATTACATCACACTTTACATTTTGGGGGGAAACAACCAGGCTTTTACTACAAAGAAGGTATTATTACAACCCAGTTGCATTTTCAATTTTTAAAAAGCCTATAAAAGATTAAGTAGGTTAAATGTTGATGTGTTACTTAGAGCATTTTCATGCTGCAAGAAATTTCACCTCGTCAGAGAAGCCCCCTCCCCCCACCAAGTTTTAGAATTTTTAATTCAGAAGAAGGAAGCAATATTTTGGCACTCACTGGCACATTCTCTTTCTGCTGTAATGCAGCCTTCTTCTTCCACAGTCGTTCCCTCAGCTCATTAACACGCTTGTCCATTACTGCCACCTCTGAGTTGCGTTTGTTTAAGAAGTCCCTCTGTTGCTGCAACTTGGCATTCTGCTCTTGATTCAGTTTGTTCCTCAACTTAGCACAATCAAAAGAGCAAAATCAGGGACAAATAACTTACAAGGCAGATAAGAGGATGGAAATTGGCAAATTAAAAAAAATGTTAATTAAAAGGAGGGAGAGACATGTGAGGAAGTTTGAGTTGGGGTTTGGTTCTTTAAGCAGCATAGCAGGCAGTTAAAATCTAAAACATAGTATCACCTATTGAACAACATTGTACAATTCTTTGACTGTTTTGTAAGAAAATGGTGAACTAAGATCTTTTGGAAGGCACTGTATGATCTAGCCCTTTTAGCTATTATTGCAAGTTAGCAGACCTGATTTGCAATTACCTGAAGCTCCTTGTACAGGCGGTCAAGCTCAGCTACAGCAGACTGGTTGTCATGGTAACCTTCAATCCGACCATTCTTCAGCATCTCCAGTTGTCTGGTAAGTTCTTCTACCTTTGACACAGCCAGTACCAGTTCTCGTTGTTTTTGTTGGAACAAACTGTTCATCTGTTCAATCTCCTCCACTGGAGAGAGAGACAGAACACAATAGCTGTAGCTGATAAATGACTAAATGGGGCTGCCTCTAAGGCAGCTGTTAAGGGGACAGAAGCAACATGCAGCTCTCCAGCACAGAACTCAGAGAAAATACACTGATCAGTAACTATCATCAGTTCCAATTTTTGAAAGATTCTAAACCTTTGAAAAAGTTTTTTTAAAAAGTTCCAGCATGGTATATAAGGAAAACACAAGAATGAACACACATCTCATAAACAAGACATCTTATTTTGGTGGCTAAAATGGAGGCACAGGGTGGGAGAAGACTGTCAGGTATGTATTATCTAAGACTAGAACAAGTCTGAGATATGAAATTTTGTTTTAAAGAACTCAAACTAGCTACTGGAAGATTCTTTGAACTGAAGAGGTCTTCTGCTTATTAAACAAATACTAAAGGACCAGATTTTTTTTAAATTGAGGCTGAATATAGAGTTACGCCGGAAGTGTGTGTGTGGAGACCAGTCTTATGAAATTCCATCTATTTGCAAAATATAGCTTATAGCATATTAAAACTTGCTATAACACCAAGGAACTGAAAAGTTCAGACTGTATATTGCCAGGATATAATTCTCATAAGCATTTCTAAAAATACAGTTAACAATAAACATACAAGTTCATGCACCAGAACTGAAGACAGAGCAATAACAGCTTCTTATTATACATTATACCACTTTTGAAAGGCTAAAAGAAATCTGAACCCAGAAGCACACTCAGAGTGAGGTCTATTTTGTCGCTGCTGTTCAGAAATCATCTGGCCAGGCAACCATCAATTTGAGAATGTTATCAGCATCAAGTTTTATTTGCACTCTCATGTCCAATAAAAGTTGCTTAACAGATACTCTCCAACAGATTTAGGTGCTGCTAAACCACCTTCATCCAATCACTACTATACACTGGAATACCTTGATATATTTAATACATAGATGAGAAATAGAGAAGGAAGTTATTGACTAGCTAATAGTTACACTACTTTTGATTGCAGCATGTTACATGTCGTGCATTATGTCATGCAACAAAAGCTTGTGGGATGTAATGGTTAGATTGGATTAGAATTTGGGAGATCTGGATCCAAATCTTGATTCAAAGGCTGAAAAGTAACCTTGGGCTAATCACATATACTCAGCCTTACCTACATGTCAGGCCTGTTATAAAGTCAATATGGGGAAGGGAGAATCATCCAGGCCACTTCAAGCTCCTTGAAGGACAGTTAGCATCAAATGTATGAGACAAATTTCTTGTTTATGTTCCTCCCAAAGTATTTGTTTTCTTAGACTAAGCTCCAAACTTTTCAAACTTTCTGCATAAAAAGGTGTTCCAGACTCTTTACTATTTTGGTATTCTTCTAATGGACCACAAACTAGAAAGCACATTGGAAAGGAAAGGACATACATTGCAAAATGGGGTGGGAAATCACTACTGAATTATGAACCACCATGCGTGTGAGATCAATAGCAACTATTTTCTCCAGTGGAGAACTCAACAGTTAAACATCCAAACTTCTTACTACTCAAAAAAGACCTGCTAAATAAACAGGCTGAAGAAAGGTTCGTAAAGCAAGACTATTAAACAGACTTGAAGTAAGGTCAACACAGGAGGATGTAACTCACTTCCCAAGAATGGTCAAAAAACATCAGCCAGAATTATTTTAAAATATACTGGAGAAACAATATAATCCTAAACAGGAGGGCGAATGTGCACAGGGAGACAATGAGGCATTCTGCCACTGAGATGCAGTGCACTGAGATGCACTAAGATGCAGAGGTGCATCTAGGAAATGCATACCACCTGATGGTGCTGCACTCCAGCCAAGAACTGGCATGGCAATGCTGCAGAGCAATGCCAGCACAAGCCACCACACCAACAGGAAAGGAAGAACTTAGGGGCATAGCAGGAGTTAATCAACTCCCTAAACTGCCCCAGCACAGGAGTGCCGTCCAAACCAGTGGAATGTTATGCAATCAAAACCACAGCAGCCCACAAGTTACTCATACAATGGGATGGGCCAAGTACCCTCCTCAGGCATGGAGCTGCCCTGAAGGCTAGGCAGAGCACAGGATACCAACCAGAGCTGCAACCAATCACCCCTCTCTCCCCCAGCAGCCGCCAACCCCTCTTCCTCACACCTAATCACAGCCCCCCAAGCACTACATAAAACCCATCAATGCAATAGGGCATGTGGCACAGGACTCCTGACACAGAAGGCTCTGTCATACACACACAGAGCACACAGCATTGCATTTGGTTGGTGGGAGAGACACAGAGAGGACACTTGGCACCACTAAGGGAGCACTTAGCACTGGCACCCAAGGGGGAGTGCAAAGCCCATGCTGTATGGCTACCATGTCTCATTTCAGAAATCTAACAGGTACCCCTTCTCTGAAGGCTCAAGGAGCAACCATGTATTGACATGATAGCAGAGCTGGAAATCCAGCTGCCCCAGCCAGGGAGTCTGCACCTGCCTCTCCTATCCTCTTGCACAAGCCTGAGTGCTGCCTCAGCAATGCTGGCTCCTGCAACTGAGGCTGACATTGTGTGTACAAAGGGGCAACCCAAACCATGCCCGCCCAGCACTATGCCCATTTAATGCAATGAGACATACTTCCAGAGAAGAACACCCAGAAGCCTATGATGTGGGGAGGGAAGGGCTGTTAGCATACTCCTTTGACAAGGCACCCACTCCAACAGGCAGGGGGCAGGGCACAACTGTGCTCTGTGGATCAGATGATCAAGCAACCATGGGGCCCATGCCTTTCAAGATCAGGGACCTATGTAACAGCAGCAGATGAAGCAGCTGCAGACCACATCTTTATGGGGTCAATTGGATGGCTACAGCATTAGGGGGCTCTGTGCCAAATGGAGCCCCCCCCCCTCCCGGATAGAACCACTAACCCAGATGGGGACCCATAGCCATAGCTGTGTCGAGCACAGCTTCTGTACTGTTTGCCATAGCTGCACAAGTTATACATCTGTGCAGGAGAAGATTCAACAGTCTGGGCTGTTTCACAACTCCATCCCTGTCTATGAGGATGCTCTAGTCCTGTTGAGAGTGTAGAAAATTTATGTCCTCCATGCAAACATGTTTGATATTATAAGATGTCAGTGAAAGAGGATTTATTCTCCACTGAAGAAGTCTTGCATGAGACGAAGGAAAAATGAACCTGGAAGTCAAATATGAGAGAATTTTGTAATTATTTGCACATGGTTATTATTGTTATTATATGTTCATATAAAGAGAGAGTTTGTATCACGGCATAGTGTTTTCTTATCTAAGCGTTTGTGAGCAGATGCGACTAAGTTCTACAGCCCTCCCCACCTCCTCTCCCCAAATGTGACTTCCCCTTAGGGCTGTTCCTTCACACATCCAAGGTGGCGGGGAGGGGCTCTGATTCATGAATATCTTTGTGAGGGAATGCTGCTTGGTCTTCCTGGTGCCAATGGACTTCGGTTATTTTTTTCAACTGCAAACACAACACGAATCCAGAGGCACCCTGAAGGCTGACCTCACATACTCATCCCTACCTCTTTCTCACACACATACTCTACCAGCTGGCATGTGCAGCTTGCACAGGGAATGGGCTGGTGGGTGATCAAAGAGTGTGTGTGGCTGGCTCTAGCATATGGGGGGAAGAAGTGAACTCCTTTTCCCTTCCACAGCACTGCTGGAACCTGATAAGCCATGCAGTTTAGTGGTGTAACATAACATACCAAGGGTAGAGGCAAGGAAGCTGCTCCCATGGGCATAGCATAGAGAGGTTGTGGAGCAGTGTCCCTGCCAAAATGATGAGCTCTTCACGGTGGCCCATCAGCTGGGCCATCCTGTTCTCCCTTTTGTGGTTTGTAGGGGCAAAACATCAAGGCTTTTGCCTGTCTCTTGCTTATTCCCAGAAACCCTGGCCACACTGTCCTCCAGTGCCTTTCCATTCAGCCATGCCTGTCTGTGCAACAGTCTTTGGGCTGGCCCCATGTGGCTGGTAGTGATATCAGGGCTGCAATGGAGTGCCTAATGCCTGAGATCATGCCTCTTTTGAACCTATCCTCTTGGCCCAATGGTTAGGATGCTAGACTTCGGTGTGGGGACTATAAGTTCAAGCTTGGAGGTGCGGCTTGGAAGAGGGATAGTTGCATGTGGCCAGCATTTCTGCTGCCGGTCAAGCCCATACTAGAGAAGGGGTGGGTGTCTTGTAGGTCACAGTCCTCATAGACCAGGGAAGATGCACTCAGGCCCCAGGGCTGGGCTGTTGCATTGGTTCTCAGGGTGGTGGGGAGAGACTGGCATCAAGCAACAAAGGCTGAATTGTTGATGGAGACTGGCTGCACTCATGTGCTATGTGTCCTGGCACACTTGCTATGCCATCTTCACCTTGCAGAGGGAAATGTGATGTTTTTTCTCCTGTAGAATGTCCATAGGGTACTTTACTTTACTTTACTTTATTCGATTTATATCCCGCCCTACCCCACCGAGGTGGGCTCAGGGCGGCTTACAACAATAAAAGCTAACAGAGGTCAATTTAAATACGATTAAAATTATACAATAAAATACATAAAAACCTAAAAATACATAAAACTCACATCGATATACACTATGCTACAGGGTACAGACCAACTATGTTGTTTTTGTTTTGATAGCTGGGCCTCTGGACTGTGCTGAAAAACCCTAACTACCCAATCCTACCCATGTTTGTTCATAAGTAATATGTGTCTTTCAGTAGAATTTACTTCTAAGCATATGATTGTAGCCGCAAGAGTTATAAATGAACATCTGCAATGAAACAATCAACAAAATTAAAACCATAATTTTCCTTACAAATTTAACTACTCTAAAAAAGGAACATTGAAACACTGAATCTGAACATAAAGGTTATAAGCCAGTCACCCAAGCTTTTTTCAGTCATAGCTCACCTAATTTCCCATTACTGAGCCTTTTCTGCTCCACGTGCCCTTTGAGTGCCCTCACTTTCTTCAACTTGGCTTCCTGATTTTCAGCAATTTCTTTTAATCTTTTGAGTTTTTCCTGCTCTGCTGCTTGCTGTTGCTGACGTTGATCCTGCTGCTTCAAGAATTTTAACCGCTGCTCCTGTAGGTGAATAAGACATATTATTAAACTGAATACATGGTGTCAGCATTACAATACTGACACTGGATACTGTGATTTCTGGAACAGATGATACTTTGTGCATGTTATGCATTATGCATTACAATACAGAATACTGCAAAGCACCTGATTATTGTAACTACTAAGAACAAAGACTCATCACTGAAGGAGGTTAAACTCTTGATTTATGATTCAGGGTCTAAATATGTGTCATGCAGAAATTGGGGGGGCCCCAGTGGCTACAATTCATTATCAAAAGAAAAGCCACTGTAGGAGGCTCAGATGAGAGCAGAGAAGGTATGAGAGGGAAGGGTAGTGGAAGAGGAGCACGATTTTCATCATAACATGGGCTTTAAAGGAAAAGGTTATACACCCTCTTTCTCAGTACCGTGGCTATGATGAAATTTGCAAACTTCATCCCTCTCCCTCACATTTTACTTTAAAATTCCTCAGAGATTAATAATATATGTATCTCCAGCACAGTTTTAGAAGAATACCTGCTTTTTATAACCCACTTTATACCCCCAGCTTAAAATTGCCTTTTCCCCCTCTCCCTACAAGAGTCATCTTGTGAGATAGGTGGGACTGAGTGAGTTCTCAGAGAACTGTGACCGGCACAAGATCCCCCAGCTGGCTTCAAGTGGAGGAGTGGGAAATCAAGCCAGCAGACTTCATGTGGAGAAGTGGGGAACTGAACCCAGTACTCCAGATTAGAGTCCACCACTCTTTATCACTACACTACGCTCCCCTTGATAGCAGGTAGCAAGCAACCTCTCAGGGAAATTTGTCTGCAATGACTGATCTTTTCACCTGAGAACTCCTGATAAGTTTCCAAGGAACACAAAACCCCACCCTACGCCATTAGGTGTGTTTCAAAAGTGGCAAGAGATTAAACGGTATGCACTGAGGATAGCTGGATTCTGCCATGGTCTTAGTGGATGGCCTTTGCCATTGTCATCATATTGGAAACCTGATGTCAAGGCACTTTCAACATTAAGACTCTTAACAAAACTGATATCTTTGCTTTCTTATGGATTGTTTCAAAAGAAATTTATGTTAGAAACCTTATTAGCCAACATTTGCTGCTGTGCCTCTATTTGTTGTTGTTGTCGTGATGCCATTTCCTGCAGTTCAGCCAGGGTCATATCCATCCTAGGAGCACTGACCTTCCATTTAAAGAAAGAAAGCAAAAGATCAAAAAACGGAACACCAGCACTGTATTTTTAAATCCATTAATGGTTGCAGATAGCCATTTTAGTATTTGAGTATCTGGCATCAGACGTTTACAGTTGACTTCTCTAGCATTTATGGAATAGGGTCCAAGAAACAGCATGCAATATACAGAGTTCACGAGAACAAAGACAGTTAAAACTACTAGCATTGCTCTGTCCTACTGGATTCCGGACAGTCACAAGACCAGAAGATACATGTTTGGACATTCTCATCCAATGGACAACTCAAGCTACAACACTCACAATGTATTAACAGAGAGGTCCCCAATATGGTTCCTGTGGATGCCACAGTGCCTGCCAACACTTTTCTTGATGCTCGCCAAATCTTTTTAGAAAATGGGTGGGCCGGGGGGGGGGGGGGGGGGTTTACCCAGCATGGCTTCTGGTTGGCCCCTGAATATTTGATTAGCGATGTAGATTCTTAAAACTGTTGCTTTGGCAACAGCTGCCACCACAGCACAAGGACCTTCACTGTCTGACTGAAGGTAAGCTATGGCAGCCATTTTGTGGCTGGCTCTGCCTCCTGCAACAGCTATTTTGTAGCAACTGTTTTGTGGCTGTGCCCACTATTCTGTGTCAGAATTCCAAAGGGTGCTTTCAGGCTCAAAAACATTGGGGACTCCTGTATTATCCTATAAAGCTGCATCCCAGGAACAGAGCCAAGTCATATGACATAGGAAGATTCAGTAGATAGAACACCTACCCCACCCCCCTTGCTTCTGAATCTGAGCTTGATAGAGAAAATCTCTTTTCTGATGTGAAAGATGATGAATATAGAGCAAAACCTATCCAATTAAGTTTCTGTACTAATAATGTTAAGAAGCCTCAAACTTTGTATAGTACATTGGCTAGTTCTCCAACTTTCAGAACGAAGCTTCTGGTCCTGCAGGGTACAAAGAGTACCACTTGCTTCTCTGAGGGTAGCTCTCAAGAAAAACAGTGTTGTACACTCTGTCTGCAGAGGGAAGTTATCACACAGACTTTTAACTGGGTACAACCAATTACCAATTTGGTCTGAACGCCATCCAAAGTGAGTTTTTATGCTTTTTAACCTAACATCAAACTAAAAACTCCCTGATGGTTTTCAATATCTGAAATTATAATTAGTCATTTGAAGCTCATTTAGAAGAATAAGCAACCATGAAAAGAGCAGAGATATCCATGTCAGGGAGAGATTTCTCTCCTAAAATTAACATGCAAACCCATCAGAAGAAATTATCTGCTTGATCACATCGAAGAGGCAGTGATGTTACTACTTACTCCATTTTCCATTCTCCATTCACCAGTCATTTTCACACCATTTCTCTTCAAGCCTGGATCTTGTAGTCTTGGTCCACTCCCTTTATTAAGCAGAAAGATTCAAAAGAAAAGATAAAGTATAAAAATATTTTCAGGATTTCTTTCCAGCATTCCTTCTACAAGGTTGGGATAAGGGAGTGGAAAAGAATCAACGAGATCTGCAATTTTAGATGGGGAACAAAGTCACCCTATAACATTTGTAAGTCAATGTAAGTGCAACTGCAGCCTTGTCATATTCTGCTAAAATGCTGCCTATGCAATAAATGCATTAACCTTGTCTGATAAGCAGAGGACAATAAAAGGGAAAACATGTCTTCTTTTTCATGAAAATTAAAGTGGACAAGTGCTAAAATACAGCAGTAAGCCAAGCATGTGCTTTATAATGTAACCTTTACGGAAAAATCAAAGGGACTAATGTGTAAAACGTATACACTCTGCCCTTATTACATTATAGTTATATTTCTTTTTCAACAAAAATGAAAATATACAAGCAGTGTTTCATCCATGTGTCCTTGGATACTGTGCTATCAGTGTACCACATCAGTTATTCATAGGGGGACTTTCCAGTGTAGGCACACCAGTCCAGTTGAAAATCATTACTAGAGATGGGCACAAACCAAGAAGAGAAAGAGTTGGATTTATACCCCACCCTTCACTACCCAAAGGAGTCTCAGAAAAGTTTACAATCACCTTCCCTTCCTCTCCGCAAAACAGACACCCTATGAGGTAGGTGGGGCTGAGAGAGCTGTGACTGAGCCAAGATCACCAAGCTGGCTTTATGTGGAGAAATGCGGAATCAAACCCAATTCTCCAAATTAGATTTTGTCGCTCTTAAATGGAGGTTCATCCTGGTTTGTGGGGGTCATGTAAACAATGACCCTTCATGAACCTTCCCATTTACTGAACTGGTTCATTTCATTAGGTTCTTAAACAATTCAGTTACTTGGATCTTAATATTGAGAGGCTTTTGTTCCAGTGTTTAAGCAAACACTCTAATTCACTTTATTTGTATAATCACTGACTCTTTTGGTGCTCAGAAGGCTGGTACTCTCTTCCAAGCACCCAAACCTCTTCTCTATGAACACCAGTACTTTTCTTGAGTTGTTCACTGATCTTTAAGGTCTCTATAGGCAATTTCTAATCACACCAGACCAGGGAATTCTGTCCTCCTCAGACATAACTTTTCCTGTTTGACTGGATAGAGAATCATCTTCTCTCTAGAAGATCTATCCCTTTTCCTTTGGCTTGAATGGGAGTCTTTACTACTACCCAAACTTCCTTGCCAAACTTCCTCCCAGTTCTCTGTGTTCAAACTGCTTTCAGCTAATGCTGAATTCAGCCAGCATTCTGTCAAGACTGAAATCTGACTCTGTCAGCTCCAAACCCTTTTTCTGTCAGGGCTATTCTCAGATGATTTCAGTGCACCTCTCTTCTCAGTTAAGGCAGGAATCTGACTGACTCTCCTCATCATCCAGTTCTCACAAGACTTTTTTTTTTTTGCTCAGCTGATGCCAACCAATTAAATTGCTTAAAGCAACCTGTCACAAGGCTCTCTAGCTGTGAAAAATTAACCCTTCACAATCCTTCAGTTGTTGGTACAGCACTTCTAAGACTTTTCAAAGTGCAATCTGCTTCTCCATATGAACATGGGAAATACAGGAATGATACGCAAGCTGCCCAATCTGTTTTAATCTATTGCATGATGGATCTATTATGTTAATTTGATGTAATTTGCCTGAACAATTTTAACTTCTTATTCATTTTAAATTCAAGAATGGAAAGGTGGCATCTAAAACAAACAGGACCACATATGAAATACAGAGAAAATCAAGTAAATGAGCCACGTACTACCCAATTACTATCTTGCTAAGTCAGTGGAACAAAACTACAGATCTAAGTCTTTTGGGGTGAATGGAGTTACTTTTGAGTGAATGGAGTTACTTCAGAGTATCTCTGAAGAAGAATTCCAGTAAGCAGTCATGTTGGTCTGAAGCAATAGAACAAAGCAGTAGACAAATTGGTCTTAAAGGTGCACTTGTCTACTGCTTTGTTCTGAAGAAGGATATTCTTCTGGTGAGGAGCAAATTTTAAAATACTGAAAAGACAGCATCAGTTCGATGCAATATATACTCCTCAACAATTTGAACATGGCACAATGCGCTTTTGCCATAAACAAAGCCACTTACCATGCAAAAGTGCATCGAGTGTACCTTCACATCAATACACACAAGGATAAGGACAACTGCTTACCAGTTTCCCGATTAGGGGGCCGTTCATGCCTGAGAAAGAACCGAACTTCACTCCTCTGGACTCCATAGTGCTGCAGAAGATCCAGCATGCGTTCATTGTCAGCTACAGGGCGCTCTAAAAAGCAAAGCAAGCGCAATATATTTCCTCCCACATACTTTCAACATTGTCTCTTTCACCAAAATTATGAAAATACATAGGAAGCGGAACAGAAAAAATGGCTAAAGTTGAGGAAACCTCTGATAGGAAACCTGATATCACTCTCAACGCTGCTGAAGAGAAGCCATTCACTCTCCTCTTCAAGTGTGCACAGAGAAGCAAAACTCTCTGACACAGATGGGGATTAAAGAACCTATGGCACAGGTAGTGTGGGGGAGGCTAAAGTTTAGAATTTTCCAAAGTCTGTTATGCATAAGTGTGTGTAAATACAGAGACCACAAAAAACCAAAAGATTTACCAAAAATGTTTCTGTGGCACTGATCCATGGACAAAATTATTACTGGGCAGCAGCAGAATTCTATCTGAAAAAAACGTATAAAATATGTACAATTGTGAAATATGAGACTATTTCTATCCATGGAACACACTTTTCCTTTGCAGCAAAAATTTGTTTTCTAGTTTCAACTTTTATTTGCCTTCAGATATCAGGTGGCAAAAAAAAAAAATGCAGGCGCTTCCCCCTACCCCATAATACTGAGAGTATTTTGGGGCAACCAACATGATTGATGGACAACAGATTCAGGATGGACAAAGGAAAATACTTCTTTATCCAATGAGTGGTTAAAATATGGAAGTCACTGCCAACAGTGATTTCCAAATATTGCTGAATATACTGAGTTTTGATAGTAAGTTTGTTATATTATTGAGTCCTTTTGTTGGGTCTTTTACCTGTTTTGATTACCATCTATGATACGCCCCAATGGGCTTGGCATCCCAGTGATATTGGGGGCTGGGAGGTATGGTAACAGAAGAAGCGTTTCCTACAGAAGAGCTCAAGAGATGCAGGAATCCTTCAATTTCTTGCAATCTCCAACCCATTCCGATGAATGAAAGTGAACACGTCTTCTTGGACACCCATCTTTGTCATTAATGCTGCGTAATGCCAGATCAGTTAAATACAACACTGACGTCATGCACAATGTTATCCAACAGGGTGGCTTTGATGTGGCCTGCATGACAAGGTGGTTCTCCTCACACAGCTGACACCCCACCAGGTTACTTGGTCCTTCATCGATCAATAGGAGGAGGAAGAGGAGGATATTGGATTTATATCCTGCCCTCCACTCCAAATCTCAGAGCGGCTCACAACTCCTTTATCTGCCTCCCCCACAACAGACACCCTGTGAGGTGGGTGGGGCTGAGAGGGCACTCATAGCAGCTGCCATTTCAAGGACAAGCTCTGTGAGAGCTATGGCTGACCCAAGGCCATTCCAGCAGCTGCAAGTGGAGGAGTGGGGACTCGAACCCACTTCTCCCAGATAAGAATCCGCACGCTTAACCACTACACAAAACTGGCTCTCTAGAAGCTGCTGCATTGGCTGCCTATTGGTTTCCAGGTCAAATTCAAGATACTGTTTTTGACCTTTAAAGTCCTAAACAGTCTGGGAGCATCATGCCTTAAGAACTGCCTCTCCTTTCATAACTTATCTTGGTGGCTGCAGTAGTCATCTTGCAGCCTACTGGTGGTGCCAGGCCCTCAAGTTTCATGCTTGGTGTCCACCAGGGTTTTTCAATTGTAGCCCCATCCTGGTGGAAAGTCCTCTCAGATGAGATCCAAGCCTTACAGTACCTCCATAGGTCTCCCCCAGCTTTTCTATGAGGCCTTCCCCAGAAGTGTATTTTGGGGGCTTAATGCTGGATCCACTACTATCAGTTGTAAAATGTTTGCTTTTTATGCTCCATATTTTATACTGTTTTACTATATTTACCATATTTTACTATATCCATGTTTTTATACTACTGTGAACCACTACTGTGTTCCACTTTATGGGGGAAGGGGCAGCTTATAAAATGGCATAATAAATAAAAATTAAAATATATGTACTGTCTTCAATTTATCAAAATTTATTTCCCACCAACATTTCTGGAAACTATACATCTCTGCTCCCCCCAAAATTTAAACTTGGTGTTTGCTTTTAGACTACCAGGACTTTTCATGGACCATTCTGTACTCTGGTAAAAACTGACTCACACTTTACCCTCTTCAAAATCTTGCTCCTGCTTTGCTTATACTACTCTTGTAAATTTTCTCTCTTTCACGTTAAACACTTTCCATATAGTAGAACTGCTGGATTAGCTTTCATCCTACCGCTTCAGAAAAAGGTTAAGTTCAAACAGGATGTAGTATTTCCTTCTTGTAATTGCTACATCAGCTTAATGTACATATAATAATTGTGTGCCATCAAGTTGCAAACCAACTCATGGCAACTCCAGGACAATGGGGTTTTCAACACAAATGATGAGCAGAGTTAGTTTGCTGTTGCTTTCTCCAGTCTTTCTTGGTTGTCTCCCATCCAAGTACTAACTGTGGTCAACCCTTCTCAACTTCTACTGAGATAAGGCTGATCAGGGCTAGTCAGGCTGCTGTGGTGTATATACAGTTGAGGTTTTCTGTCTTCAGCCTGGGATACCTTCCATTCAAACTATATGGGCCATGGGATTTTTCTAGACAACCTCAGCTTGCGGCTGTCTGGCTTAAGGCCATTTTGCCATCCTCATTCCTCCCTTTATCACTTACGCAACGTAACAAAGAGGAAATACTGCTCCCACTTTCCAGAATCTATTGAAATCTGCATAATTTGCCTCCTTAGACCGCCCCCAAATAATACCATTTGTGGCAGGTAGTGCAGGCAGGCAACTGTACCCACCAGCCCTCAGACTCATGGAGACTAGTGAAACATGTCAAACATGAAAAGAGCAACAGTCCAGCAGCACCATAAAGACTAACAAAATTTGTGGCAGGTTATGCTACAAACAGACTAAAACGGCTGCCCATCTTGATCTATCTCTGTGGTGTCACATTCATACTTACTTCCAATGCGCTGCTTAACTACCACAAATGAAATTAGACATCTGCAGTCTATTTTTCCTTGTAGAATTCACCCTTTCTTCCATTTCATGGTAAACACCAGCTGCACATTTCCAATTTCAAGTTCAAAAATGGTTTCGGCAGTTACCCACCAAGATAATGGTACCCAGGTTAGAAGGCAGGTCTGAACAACTGTAACAACCATCTGGGTAACGAGTTCTTTGGGATAAAGTGGGGCTAGAAATGTTTTAAAATAAGTAAATGTTTTATAACATCAACAGTGCCACGCTATCTGGTATGAAAAGATACTGGTTCTGCTAATCTGACTAATTTATGCGGAATAGGAGCAGAATATTCTTCAATCTACTAAACTTACTGTAGTTATGAACTATTTCACTAGGATGCAATCATATTTTCTTTAACTGGCCTGCCAAATACCATGGTTGATAAAGGTGGGTTTAATAACAGAAATATCAAACACCATCTAAGGCTGTCCTAAGTATTTAAAGTGCATTTCCTCCACACAGAAATAAGATATATGAGAACGATTAGCTAGGCCTAGTAGCCATTAATCTTTATGCACTGCCCAAGGTCCTTTATTTTCTATATATCTGACTCAAAACCCACTTAATGTAAAACCAATGGTAGAACAACAATCACTCAGTGATGAAAACTTCTCTTATATCCCATTGTTTGTATTGTGGCAGCATCCAAATGTCACAGTAGCACCAGGTTTCCCATGCTACTGGAAGGCAGCACAAGAAACAAGCAGCAACATCTTATATCTATAAAAGCCATGAATTATGGCTCACATATTTTATATAAAGGTTTGACATACATTATAGGCAACTGGTTTAGGGAGATGATGTTTGTTTTCAAGACTAAAGACTGAAGTATACAAATGCTTATTGTCATCTGATAATGCCACTGGAACCTCCTGCCTCCACGGTGCATTACATTCTATGCCAACACAGTCTCCCTTTCTGCAAGATGAAATATTTATGATACCTAAGTAATTCAGAGTAAAAAATGAGAAAGTTTTCCTTTAATAACAACAAAATTCTGCATCTATGTTGAAGCAACCTAAGGATCACAATTTCTAGGGTCACTGTCAAAGAAGATTAGTTTTACATTACAAACAACTAGGTCACTGTTATAGAAAAGGCAGTCTCAGTGGTGATTTGTCTAGACAGCTAGAACAGCTCATCTGGTAAATCACAATGGGAAGAAACTGCCTGTTATTTGGGGGGGGGGGGGGGAAGGGTTCTTTGAAAAGTTTAGCAGGCAATTTATGGCAGTTTTTTAGTCAGTAGTCTAGTAGGAACTAAAGTTAAGTGAATACCTTTTATGGTGGGTTGTTTCAGTACACAAGGGTCAAATTCAAGAAAGGAGGCTTAAGCATTACGACAAACTACATAACAGATTGTTTTGCGAAACATTCATTTTGGCACTGGAACACACTCCACCCAATCCCCAAGGAACACCAAACTTGAATAAGCATGGTGCAAAAGTCAATAGCAGACGAAGGACAAAAGACAGAGTGCGAGGGAGAACTGGGTGGCCCTAATTCAGCCGGGCTGGTTAGGAATGCTCTAAGATTCCCCCTTTCTTGCTAGGTTTCTGAGGCCAGTTTCTGTTAATAGAGACTCTGAAGGAGCATCATTCACAGATGTGTCTACAGAAGCACAAGTGGCAGTAGTATAAAGACTGTCTTAACAAAGAAATAGAGGACTGTCAAATCCTTACTTAAAGCCTCAGAATATCTGTAGCCTACTCCAATGAATTCTTGTACAAGAAAAACAGGGAAGAATAACTGCTACACTAATGTCAACCTGTGCTCCGCCTATGTGGCCAGCTGACTGAAATCAGCATGCCAATACAATGAGCCAATACTACCATACTAAAATGGCTATCATGGCTGATCCTGACAGAGAAGCATTGTCTAAGGTTGTCAGGCAGTAAAAGTAAATACAGATGGATGTTAACTTGAGATGTTAAAATGGGAGTTAACAACTGACAGAGATAACACCAAGTAGCATATGCAACATGCTACTGCAAGCATTACAGTTAAACATATCAATAGGATCACAGGATTACTTTAGGATTTTAGAAATATGGGCTGAGAGGGATTAACTGTAGCTTAAACCAGCAATGCCCCTACTGTGTTTTGCTGGGGCAGAAATAAGATCAGACACTATATCAATTCCAAAACCATTGTTGTCAACCCTTTATGAATAAATCTGATAGCCTACAGAATTTGTAACTGATTTCCTGAACCTGATCTGGCTCCTTTCAAACTGCATCTTACTGTTTCACTTCTTTGGTTTCCTGGAGATCAGGGCAGGATGGAAATACAAAAAAATGTATAAAAACTATGTGAAATAAATGCCTTCCGTTATCATTTATGGCACTGAGCTAAGAGGATCAGAAGCCATATTTGCCAGGAAAACAAAACTACACATCAACAGATAAAGCTTCATTTAGTTCTACCAATTTAGCTAGAAGATAATAAGAATTGTATTACAGCCTGGCAGAACTCATTAGAGGCCTCACCTTTATCAGAGTCCTGAAGCTTTTAAACAAATAATGAGACAATAAACCCAACCTTTCCAAAGGACAAGGTAGTGATCCCGAAGGACTTCTAGAAAACCAACATGCACCTCCATTGCCCCTTTGCCATCATTGTTTTTATAAATGCAGCCCTTGTGATATGCAAAGTGTCATTTGCAACAATGCCAAGCAACAAGAACAGATTCCCTCAGTTTTACACAACTCAAGAGTGACATGAACAAGGCCCCCAAGCTAGGGTGTTCTTGGACAGAACCGCATTTGAGCCATTCTTGTGCTATTTGTGCATATGGGTGAATGTGGATAGTGTAAAACAACAACAAATCAGAAAGTCAGCCATTTAAAAAGAAACATATTCTAGACAAGGTAGGCTTTACATTTACATTAATAATGAGGGAAACATTTGAAAAAAAATTGTATAAAGAAACCCTGACTCTCTGGCTGAAGGGTGCTGTTAGGTATAAATCCATGAGATCACTGGGGCCCACTTTTTCCCCTCTCATAATACTAGAACCTGGGGTCATCCACTGAAGCTGAAGGGTGGGAGGTTCATTACAAACAAAAGGAAATATTTCTTCACACAGCACATAGTTAAATTGTGGAACTGGCTGTTATAGGATGCAGTGATGGCTGCCAATGTGGAAGGCTTCAAATGGGAAGTAGGACAATTTACAGAGGATGAGGCTATCAATGGCCACTAATCACAATGGATATGTACTCCGTCTAGCACTAGAGGTAGTATGCCTCTTTATAACAGCTGCTGGGGAGCATGAGTAAGAGGTTGCTGTAGCAGTCATCCTGCTTGCAGGATTCCTAGAAGCAATTGGCCAGCCACTGTGTGAACAGAATGCTGCACCAGATGGATCTTTGGTCTGGTCCAGCATGGCTCTTCTTATGTTCACTTACCATAAAAGTCACACAAGTATTTTGTGGGCTCATCTGATCCTTTAAACAAAATTTCTAGAAATAATGTAATGCTATAGAAACTTAAGATGTATTGGAAGGCACAAAGCTTTTTTCACTTACCAGAGCCATACCATACTTCAGCCAGGTGGCATTCTGTCTCACCAGGCTCTTTACACAGATCCACAACATCTCTGCAAGTTGTTTCTGGGGTAACCGGCACCTCAGTAAAGTGTTGTTCATTGTTACTCAGGTACACCGTAAGAAACATCTGGAAAAGATTAGATCAGCGTATTCTATTAACCAACTAAAACTAAGTTGTAAGCCATTGGTAGCCAAACCACAGCTCAGGAGCTCTTTCATACATGCTGTGTGGCTCCTGGAGGTTGAGGCTTACTCTTGAATAAATGTATGTAGCATCAGGATCTCAGTCAGCCTCTGAGCACTGACCCATATGTAGGCAATTATTTCCACCATATGTAAAGGGGGAAGGAGGGGAAAATAGGCAAGCTTGCAGCTCTTCTCCTCCACCACAGAGGTCGCCCGAAAACCTAGAGCAGGGGTCCCCAACCCCCAAGTACCAGTCCATGGCCTGTTAGCAACTGAGCAGCAGAGTGAGGCAGAGACACTGCACTGCCCCTTTCACCCGCCCGGGACCTGGGCAGATGAAGGAGGCAGCGTGGCCCCGCTCCAAAGAAGAGCAGCCTTGCCACCTCTTCTTCCTGCTCAGGACACAGGGGAATGAAAGAAGCAGCACAGCCTTGCTCCGAAACACCACCTCTTCCATCTGCCCAGGTCCTGGGCAGTAGGGGCGGCACAGCAGCGACCTTCACCTACCCCTCATTTAAAGATCCCCATGAGAGGGCAGGGATGTGGCGTGGGCGCAGGGGGTCAGCCTGGGGTGGCAAAACCCCCAGCACCCCACACACACACACACACACACACCGGTCCGTGGAAAAATTGTCTTCCACAAAATTAGTGGTGCCAAAAAGGTTGGGAACCACTGACCTAGAGTGCAGAAAGAGAGCACAAGAGCCAAGGGAAGAAAGCAAGCACATAGGGGAGGAAAGCTGTTGTCTCCACCACCAAGTCCAGCATTAAGAGTTTTAATAAAAATGTGTAGTATTTGTTTATGTATTGTGGCTCTCAAACATCTGACGTTTATTCTTTGTGGCTCTTACATTAAGCAATTTTGGCCACCCCTGTTGTAGGCCAAGTGATGCTTTTGTTACCAGAGAACATTTTTCCTTTTTACCTGCAAGTTAGAATCCCCAATTACATATAGCTATGTTCACAAATACCAATTTAACCCAAACAAAAATAATCAGTTATGATAAAATTTCTCTTCTTCTGACACAGAACTTTTGACATTTTTTTCTTTGACACTCTTTATATATACCTTGTATGTGTAACAGATTATGCATATATTCAGACTGGATACTAACAAAACTATAACCCAATCTCTGTGATTGCTCCAAAAGGCTTGAGTTTTTGTTTTTTGTTTTCCTTTCCCTCTGAAAAATAGGTGTTTTAGGAAACAACCACATATTGAAATACTTATTTTCTTATCAAGCTTAACTTATTATATTACTTTAACATAAAATTAGCATAGAATATTGTACTATTTGACTTACTTAAATGTCTCAGTTTTCTATAAGCAAAATGGCAAATATACCCAAAATGCAGAGGAAGAGATGAAAATGGCTATAAGCTATGCTACCTTACCATACGTATGCCAGTTGTTGTCCTCTGATAGGTAGGTAAGGGGCCCACAGGCCTAATCCAGTTCCCAGAGGGTTCCAATCAGGCCCGCCAGCAACTGACCATGGTCTGCTTCCTTCCCTGCTTCCTTTGGTCGCCATTTTTCCTTTCTCTCCTGTGATGAGGCAGCCAAGTAAAGCAGCCTCTTACTCTTTCCCTCTTCCCAAGGGGAGGAGGAGCCTTAGCTAATGGAAGAACTTGGCTCTGTAGCTCCACTGTGCAACTGAGGCAGCCTGGGACACAAGAGCTACTGAGCCAAGCCTCTCTTCCTTCTTTAGGCTGAGGCTCCTCCCCCTCCTCATTCCCTGGGGAGGGAGGGAAAGAGGGAGAGTTTCCTTTGCCCAGTTTCCTCCATAGATTGCACAAGAGAGATACAAGGAAAGCACCTTTAAAATCAGCAATGTTTTATTCTAGGTATGAGCTTTTTTCTTTTATATATAGTGTATATATGGGGAGAAAGAGAGAGATTAATGCTCTCATGATCCAGCAGGAAAGCATATGAACTATTTAGAAGAGGAATAACAAGAAGACAGGATTAGAATGAGAGTGTGTGTCCAGACCAATTTTACCCAGCACCTTTCATAGAGAGCAAGTTTGGTGTAGTGGTTAAGTGCGCGGACTCTTATCTGGGAGAACCAGGTTTGATTCCCCACTCCTTCACTTGCACCTGCTGGAATGGCCTTGGGTCAGTCATAGCTCTCATAGAAGTTGTCCTTGAAAGGGCAGCTGCTATGAGAGCCCTCTCAGCCCCACCCACCTCACAGGGTGTCTGTTGTGAGGGGAGAAGATATAGGAGATTGTAAGCCACTCTGAGTGTCTGATTCAGAGAGAAGAGCGGAGTATAAATCTACAATTCTTCTTCTTGATTTTTTTTCACATTTTCATTTTATTTCCTTTGATTGGGGATTCTTAACTTAGACTTCCCAGATAGTAGACTGATGCTGACCACTATACATGTATGTCTCTCTATTCTTGCACTGCTTCATAGGAGTTGTAATAATTTCTCTGGGGAAGACTATAGTTTTGTAGAAAAACACATTGCCCTCAGTGTGTGTCATGGTGCCTTCACATGTTTTTGACCAGCACACGAAGCAAGTTACATACAAAAGCTCACAATGCCCAGCCATTTTATGTTTTCCTCTGGGGCTCAGTACTAGGGGTGTGCATTCGGTTCGGCTGAACCGAATCGACCGCCGAATCACCCGATTTGGCTGTATACGGAATCGCATACAGCCGAATCCAATTGGGGCCCATTATGCGGGAGCCGAGTATGGCTCCCCGTATACTTCCGTATAGATATTCGGAAGTATACGGAATTCATTGCAAAAGGTGGGAAAGGGGCTTCTGCAACCTCAGGGGAGCTGCTTGCCTCCTTTCCCGCCTTTGGTAGCCTTTTCCCGCCTCTCCCATAGCCTCCCTGGGATCGGGGGGGGGGGAGGAGCCCCAGCAGCCAATCCAAAGCAAAATGCATTGCAAATGTATGCTTTCCAGGGCTGTTGTGTAGCTGATCCCCCAGCCATTAGCAACATTGTTGTTCTTTTGATCTTTTGCTTACTTGGGTATCCAAGTAAGCACTGTTGTCTGGCCAATCACAGAGCAGTGCTATTTTTTGAAACTGCTCTCTGTAGGGCCAGAGAACCTTTTTAAGGAGTGCCTGGCTGGACTCCTCCATTGCTGCTGTGTTGGTGTGAGAGAGAGAGATTGTGCTGTGCTGGCCCTTGGCCTCAGCTGCTGCTGCTCTCTCTCAGCCTTACCAGATTTGCCTGGAGTAGAGAAGACGTCTAAGGTAAGACAGTCTTGGGGTTCTTGTTTTTATTTTAGTTGGTAAAAGGACTTTTTAAGACTCAGAGTCCCTTTACTTATCCAGATTTGGGTGGTGGGTAGCTTATTTGGGGTTAGGGCGTTCTGCTGGGGGAGGGGGCCTGGGGTGGGGTTTGCAATTTGCTCATATCTTACTTTAGTGAGAGGACTTTTAAAAGTGCAGTGTCCTTTTACTTTTCCTGGTTTGGGTGGCTTGGATTTCTTGGGGTTAGGGTGAAGGTTTTTTTGGGGGGAAGGGGTTGGTAAAGTTCCTGTATTGTTAAAAGTTAAGGTTTTTACTGTTTTAAAAGGATTCTGTGTTTAATTTGTTGCTGCTGTGTTGTGCTGCTGTTGTTCCTTTTCTCTTCTGGTTCTGGTTCTTGGGGGGGGGGGGCTGTTTGGCCTAATTTTCATTGTTTAAGATGAAGAAGAAGAAGAAGATATTGGATTTATATCCCGCCCTCCACTCCAAAGAGTCTCAGAGTGGCTCACAATCTCCTTTACCTTCCTCCCCCACAACAAACACCCTGTGAGGTGGGTGGGGCTGGAGAGGGCTCTCACAGCAGCTGCCCTTTCAAGGACAACTTCTGCCAGAGCTATGGCTGACCCAAGGCCATGCTAGCAGGTGCAAGTGGAGGAGTGGGGAATCAAACCCGGTTCTCCCAGATAAGAGTCCGCACACTTAACCACTACACCAAACTGGCTCTCCAGTTTTAAAAGGCCACTTTTTTAACATTTGAGTTTCTTGGCCTTCTCCTGTTGTCCCTTTTCCTGGTTCTGGTTTTTTTTTTTGGGGGGGGGGAGCTGGCACCTGGGTGAGAGACCCAGAACCAGCAGGCTTGTTGTGCTTGGCCAGCTCTCCCCGCGTTCTTTGGGGCAGGGCTAGGGAGCTGGCATCTGGGTTTGCTGCAACCAGGTCTGCAGAGCAGACCTTGAGCAGATTGTGTTTTGAGTGGCAGGGTTCATAGAGCAGATAGATGTATATAGTGCATTTGGGTCCTATAGAGATTCTCTGGTGTGAAGTTAGGTTTGGCTTTGGGTGCCCCAGGAATTGGACCCCCTGGCCCAATCCCAGGAATTGGACCCCCTAGCCCTCAAACCCCCTCCCCTCCAGGCGGCTTCAAATATACCCTATTTGCCATTGATTTCAATGGCCCATAGGGTATAATGGGGCCGTATATTTGGAAATAGCCGCGCATCTATCGTACATGCGGCTATTCCGACCAAGGAATTCAGAAATATACGGGATTCTGTATTTTTCCCCCCGTATATTTCCGAATCCGTGTACGGCAGATTTTTTATTTTTTTGCACATCCCTACTCAGAACACTGACGATGAGATTTCTGTAATGAATGTCAATAAATCAAAAGTAGGTTTGCACTTTACAGATACACACCCGAACAGCATACTCAAGACTGCTACAGCACACTGTCTCCAGTTTTTGATGCAATAATTCAGAGCAAGACATGTCAGTTATCAGAGACTGTTAAATAAAATATTGCAACCATGCTAATGTTTTAAGCATGTTTTATTTTAGATTTTAAAAAATATTTAACTGTGTTTGTCTGCATCCTTTATAAAGTTTATATCTCAGTTTCTTGGCATTACACTATGACACACCCGGATCGGCCCAACAAGGTCTCATTCATGTCAAATCTGTCCCTCATAAAGGAGTTCAATATCCCTGGTGTAGTGCGAATGTGCCCACAGTCTCAACAGGCTTACAAATGTATTTGGATAGAGAATTAAACTGAATGGCATATCATACTTCACATTACAATATTGTGGATGAAATTAGCCACATTTAAACAATAATCATACCCTTTAAATACATGTCTGCAGCATGCACAATAATAATCATTTGCTGATTCTGTACATTATCTTACATAAACAGATCCCTGTTACTACGTATTTTGAAAGAATTTAAAAAGTATATTACACATTCCAATTTTAAAAATTAAAAGGAACAATACTCTTTTTTTCAGGCCTTCAGATCTCTAAAGAAGGTATTCTTGTGATGAGAGAAGAGATGATCAAAAAGCTTTGCTGATCAAGGTACCAAAACAGAGACAAGACCAATGTCAGAGAAGGAAGACAAAATTTGATGCAGAAACAGCAAGGATTGTATGCCCTTCTTAATAAGTTTGTGAGCCCGTTCGTGGGAAACGTTCGTGGGAAACGGCAGAATATAAATTAACAAAAATAAATAAATAAGATAAGAATCTACTGTAATTTTATGAATACGTCTTCTGGTTCTCAATCATTAGTGCCACATTTCAATTTTGTCTTCAAACCATCTCACCACACACCTAACTACTCACATGACAATTATATGGCTTACACATCACAGTTGAATATAGCCTTCTGTATGGTGGAGCAGTAACACACTCCAGGGCCGGAAGAGAGGGGAGCAACAGGAAAAACAAGTGGGTGTAAGAAGGCACAAATTAAAGCATGGTGATCTGCTTCAGGTGTGGTGTTTTAGGTGCTCAATGCAAGAGTTTGCCAGTTTTTCAAACTGTGTAGCTTTTGTAATATATAGGTTTGCTCCACAAAACTTCACCAATTTCTAATGTATATTGTATAAGGATTAATCCCACCTAAAATTAAATTTTCCAGCTGAATTACTGCGTTCTCATCTCCCTTCAGTATTCTGGACCCTGAACTACTGCTTTACGTTTGTATGTTCACTGGATAGTCAAAACATAACACAGTCAGACTAACTGCAGTTCCTAGTATCAGGGAATATGAATGTGTTCTGATGAGAACAGATTGTTCTTTCCCATACTAAACAGAATCCTTATCCATAAAGGGGGAAAACCTCCAAGGGGACACACAAATCCAATACCCTAAGGACAGCAACAGAAGTCTTAATTAAAATACCAAAACACAAAGTAAAAATGTATAGTAAATAGAATTCTGTTGCCTCAGCCCTCAAAAAACACTATAAGTAGTACAGAGTGTGTTATTTTTATAGTGGTACTGCTGTGAATAAAAAGTACTGAAAAATACTCCACCATCCAATCCCCAAGAAAGAAGAACCATTCATGCAAATTAGAATAATTGAATCAAGCATATGTGAGCAGTTGCCTTAGCACAGGTTCCTAGCTAAGTAACTGCGGCCAGTGGAAGTGGCAAATGAAACACAAACTAAACCTAGGAATCATGTAGCTGCACCAGTTGAATAGAGGACTGCTGCCTCGAGAATTTTGTCAAGTTTCAAGTTGGTACTCCCTTGTCTGAAAATACAAGTATTGTACAGCAGGTTTTGGTACCTTTTCTTCAACATCCTGGATTGGACTGCTACTTATAATATTGATTTATGGACACTGAAGTTGAATTAAACATTATAAATTATGTTTCTTGCAAAAGTATAAAGAAATGTATGAACATGTAATTTTTTGTAGCATGATTATTTGAAATGCTTTATATGCAGTGTTGCTTGTGAGTAAATAAAAAGTAAAGCACAGAAGTCCTATGCAGAAAGGATTATAATTAGTAAATCCCTTAATAAATAAAAAAGTTGCATCACACAAGGCAGAATGGACACCAAATGTATAATTTCCTATTCAGAAATTATATCCGTGCAAGAAAGAGTCTTTTCTTCCATGGTTGCTGTCTCACACTAATTGAATCCACTGCTGTATATGTCCTGACAATAGTTCCATAGGTACTACAAGCACCATCTCAACAAAAAGTAAATAAAAGTTGCTTGCTAACAGCTCTGTATGAATACAGCCTATAAAGATAATAAGGAAGAGAAAGATATGCAGCAAAGAATAACACTCTTAAAGCAGGATGTACTGAATCTTAACAAAGAAAGATTTGTTGACTACAAAAGTCATCTTCTCTGGTTATAGGACTTTTATTTCTGTACAGCTTTATCTTCTTCAAAATAGCTTGATTACATAGCTGCATTCTACAGAGATCTAACATACACAATTTTCCAATTCTGAAAAGCTATGATGGGCTTCAATAGTATTTTCCAGCAAGCACAAAAGTTATTTTGGGCAATGGGAAAAGGGGAGAAAACATGGTACAATTAAATTGGGAAAAACAACTTATAATTCTTATAGAATCCAAAGAACTCATTTAAACAATTTTTCCAGTACAGCTCTTCTTACAGCATATACAAATGCACCATCTTCACAACTAAACTACCACCAAATTTATCCCATTTCTGCCAATCTGAGTCCAACTTTTATGAATTATAAAAGGCAGTCAGTACAATGGAAGCTTTTTAACTTTCAGATAAATACCATCGCAAATGGATTATTATACTCAAGTCATACATTGAAGACTAATCTAATAAAAAGCAATTCTACAAACCTTTTAGGTAAAATTATTCAAAAGTATTCAACTATTTCATATTAGCAATATGAATATTTAGTATTCTTATACATTAAGGTAATGACAAAAACATGTTAAAATGTTAATACATTCTGTCATTTCATAACTGGTTGCACAGTGCCCTAGGACAAAGCTTACAGTTAAAGAATTTTTATATTTACCTGTATCTATGGCTGATGGTCAGCATATGTTCCTGCCTTCTCTGTTACTACAGAACAATCCAGTTTGTACTGCTTTGGCATTTAGCCACAACTGTGAGAAAGGAAGTTATGATGCAGAGTAGGTGGAGTATGGTAGGAAGTGCAGCATAATTGTTGTGATTATTCTAGGACTGAATAGACGGGAGCCTTTTGCCCTTTCTTGTCTCACAGGAGAACATAAAATCCTAGGACTTATATTTCACTCCCTAAACTTTAAGTCACAACAACCTATATTGTCTAAATATAAAGACAAACTAAATTACACAAGTTATGTTTGAAACTGTCCATTAGACAAAGGCTATTTTGAACTCAAATGCTCCCTGCATACACTGTACCGCTTCAAGAGTTCTACCTTTCAAACAGAATGGGAAACAATACTAAGAGTCATTCTGATTTTTACTATTTTCTGGTCTACACGCAGGTCCATATCTGAAACAAGGAATCTTCAGATATCAAATCCACAAGTAATCCAGCAATGAAGTTATAAAACAGCAATGTTTGGTAACAGCTCATAAATCACACAACTCCTGAATCTGAAGATTCCTGTTAAGTCTTCTCTATTTAGATTAAATACACATGCCTGCTAAGGAAATTGCTTCAGCTGCTCAAGACTTTTCTTTTACAAGTTCTCTGCCATTTCATTTAGGTTTATCGATTAAGTACCTTGATGCCCTTTTGCTTACACCATCTGGAAAAAAGCAAAGGGACTCCAGTGCACCAAAAATTCTAGTTTATAAAGCACAAATCATACACAAGTACATACATGCAAACATAGAAGGCATATAAGCAATTCTGAAAGAAGATATGTTTGCATCCCAGAAGTCTAAACACATGGGATTTGAAAAGCTGACAGACATTTCTTGGTAACAAAAACATTTCGGATTAGCAGCAAAACTAAACTAAAAAGTAAACACTGGTTGTAGATTTTTCGGGCTGTGTGGCTGTGGTCTTGGCATTGTGAGACCTGACGTTTCGCCAGCAACTGTGACTGGCATCCTCAGAGGTGTAACCCAGAAAAAGTAAAAAGCAAACATTTAACCTAGAAGCAGGGCCAACGAGAAGAACATGCCAGAGTCCAGAAAAGGTGCGCAGCACTCCACCATGACTGCATAATGAGGGCCTGCAACCCTGGCTACCCAGAGCCAATAATGCATTTCTGATGCTCTATCCAAAAGCATACTGCAGTATACTTTCTAGATTAGAGGCAAAAGCTTCCAAGGCACGCGTAAGCACTAAAGTGGCATTAATTCTCACTTTATTTGTCAAAAAGCTTGGATATTACTACTGTATATTGCACAACCTGAGCTTCCTTTGGCTCTATATCTTCATAGTAGGTTCCATGGCTCAAAAACCAATCAGGTTTTTAAAAAAATACAACAAAACCACTTTCCTTTTTGGCTGTCAAAACTGAACACATGTGCTCCTAAAACAATACATAATTGACTTTTTAGGGGTAAAATAAAGTGATGGAAGAGGCTTGATGGCTTTCCCACAAAGACCAAAGGAAACTCCAGATGATTTGCATGAGTGTGGCTAATGGTGCTTGATAAGGTTTGCATGAGTGTGGCTAATGATGCTTGATAAGACTGTCTGGTGTAGACTGAAAGCGTTAATGTTTTCTAATGAAATTACTCAATGTAAACTAAAGATATTAGTGTTTTTCTGATGACCCTTCCATTACTGGATAGGAGAGGTTGACAGACATGAATAGCCTATTAATTAAGGTTAAATAGGCAGGGAAAATGTGACCAGGAGCAATCAAGTCACACCAGGGAAGGGTATCTTTCTTGAGAAGTCCATTGATGAGATTAAGTATCTCTTTTGAAGGTGGGGGACAATCTAATAGCAAGTCAGTACCCTGAGCCACCTTCCCAAAATAGTTTTCCCAGGCCAATCTCTGCCCAGGATCCATTTTGTTTGTTCCACCTCCATTTTGTTTCCACTTCTGGGGCCAAGCTATACCATGTACCAATGTTTTGGGGGGTGATATTAAAAGAGGGATGTTTTGTGCAAATTGCCCTTCCACAGGAAAGGCCTGACTGCTTACAATGACTGTCCTCCAAAGCACAGTATGTTAAATCCACACACTGTGCAAGCCTATGCCTCTCAAAATGACTTCTGTGTATAATGGACTTAAGCATGAACTGTCTTGCTTTTCAAAACCTGTAGCAAACTCACAAGCTGGCTTTGTACTGAAAATTTTAAACAGATCCCATAGTTCTCCTGACTTGCCACTCAAGTGCAGTTATGTCAAACCAGCGGATGACTTCAGGCTACAGCAGGGCCCTGTGGGATACTATTGTGAGCGCTGTGCAATTGTTTGAAATATACATACTATATTATAAAAAGCACATTCAATGCTTCTCATTCATGAGTCAGTTCAAACATTAACAATCCTTCAAGTCCTACCAAATTATATCTTCATGCAGGGCACTCAACTGCAGAAAACTGATATTTGCAGATTAATTATCAGAGCTTACTGTTACACTTCTCTATGCCAGCACTGAACTTCCACACAACTACTGGCTAAACATAAGACTACACACCATCTTCACCAGTCATGTAGCATGCAATACCTTCCATATGAAGCATTATTCAACAATGCTCACATGGGGACAATAGCATCTGAACCATCACATAGCAAGCAGACAATTACATTCCATCCCAGCTACTTCTTACACACTTTCTGCCATGTTGCTTAGCGATTGAAAAAACAATTCAACATTAGGTGTGCAAGCGCAGCAGAATATCTTGAGGAAATGGAAGACATCTTTGCAAACACATCAACACGGGTTAACTGATACTAGTAACCATGCATTGGGTTTCAGCTCCGTCTTTGCTTGCAATATGTGATTGTAAAATAGAGGTGTGCATCGAAGAAGTAAAAAAGGAGGCATATGCTTTTACACTGAAACACAGCACATTTACATTTCAACCATATAAATGAAGACTTGTTGCACAAGTTTAGAAATTTAGAGATCAACTGAAAAAGTTGGCCCCTTTTCAAACCTAGTAGTGTAATTCTGGTCTCTTGTCACCAGTTACACATTTTAGGTATTATTATTAGTTAGTTTATATTCCGCCCATTCCCCCATAGGGGCTCAGAGCGGAGTACATCAGCAGAAGTAATAATAAAATCACAATAAAATCACATTAACATCACAATAAAAACCAGTCACAATATTTAGTAAAGTACAACAGGATGGTTCAGCAAGATGGTATAGCAGGATGATGCAGCAGAATGTTACAGTAGGGGAGGCCAACTGATCTAATAGATAGATACCCGCCGCCTCATCCAAAAGCCTGGTAAAACTGCTCAATTTTACAGGCCCTACAAAAGGCTAACAAGCCAGGTAGGGCCTGGATTTCCATAGGGAGCCGATTCCACCTGGTCGGGGCCAGGACCGAGAAGGTCCTGGCCCTGGTAAAGGCAAGAAGGGCATCTCTTGGGCCAGGGATGGTCAAAAGATCTTGGGAGGCCAAATGAAACGACCTCCAAGGCATATATGGGAAGAGACGGTCCTGCAAGTATGTTGGTCCCAGGCCATGTATACATGTTATCAGAACTCATGCAAAGTCAACAGCAATGCAGCATAGGCTTAAGTCCCCCTCCATGTCTACACTATGGAAGGAATCATACAGAAGGTACTGGCATTATGATTAAGGCAGATATATATTCTAGTCACATGAACAAAATTTAGGGAGCTATTTTTAGAAAAATCTCATGTTGGGCAATTTTTTTCTCAACAGTGATGAAACTCAGAATGAAACCCACTTCATGCACTATTGGGGAGTGAAAAAAAGACCTTTAGAATGATGTTAACTGCTGAAGCTGCATATGTTCAGTGAAACTACTGCATCAATAAATTTTCAAATTATATACAATGGTTGAAATAAATCTTGCTGGTTAAGTATTCTGATTACAACACATTTTACAACTTGATATATACCAGTTCATAGCTTATTCTCTGATGCTGACTTCCAGAGAAGCATGGGTTAATAAAGCACCATCTTTTTATTCTATCAAGAGGTAAGCTCTTCAGCAGGGCAGGATCTACATATTTTTGAGGGGGGGCAAGAGTAAAAAAATGCGCCCCCACTCAAAAAATGGTGTGTGTAGGGGGCAGCACCAGCACTAGAGTGCTGCCTCCCCCACCCTGGGGATGGGGAAAACTCGGGGCTGTTTTTCCACCCTTGTGGAGAGGGGGTGAAAGGAGCCAATCTGCCTCCCTCCCCATTCAAAGACCCTTCTGGCCAGCTGGCCGCAGGGTCTTTAAATGGGGAGGGAGCCAGATGAGGGGGGTGCAGGGGTGCTTTCACCGCCTCTCCGCAAGGCAGAGAGGCAGTGAAAGGAGCCAATTTGCCTCCCTTCCCATTTAAATGGGAGGGGAGGCAGATTCAGGCATGGGGCTGTTTTCACAGAGAGGTGGTGAAAGGATCTGATCTGGCTCCCTCCCTATTTAAAGACCCTTTCGGCCAACTGGTCATGGGGTCTTTAAATGGGAAGGGAGCCAGATGGGAAGGCTACGGAACTGCTTTCGAGGCCTCTCCGCCTTGAAGAGAGAGGGTGAAAGCAGCTGATCTGCCTCCCTCCCCATTTAAATGGGAGGGGAGGCAGATCCAGGCATAGTGCTGTTTTCACCACCTCTCTGCCTTGCTGAGAAATTGTGAAAGGAGGTGATCTGCCTCCCTCCCCATTTAAAGACCCCACCTGCTAGCTGGTCATGGAGTCTTTAAACGGGGAGGGAGGCAGATGGGGGATGCCAGGCTGCTTTTGACACCTCTCTGCAAGAGAGGCAGGGAAAGCAGCCGATCTGCCGGGCTGCTAGCTTGCTCCTCTCCCCTGTCCCCTAGGGAGCGCCCAATTCGGCGCCCCCCCCCCGGCACCACCGGGGGCAAGGTACCCCATCTGCCCCCCCCAAAGATATGGCCCTAATTTTCATTATTAAGAGATTTTGAACAACTCTTGAGAATAAAGATTTTAGCTTTGATTTTGATTTGATACACACTGTCGATTAAGTGAATTCATAACTTTATTTTTTAATTTAAATTATTGGAGATATTTGTGATTTTGTTCCTCACTCCTGCTACTTATAGATCAATAAAATGTACATACACTCACATAATTCCTAGGGATAATCAGCTGAAAAATATTATTTACGACCTTGAAACTGCCACACTTGTCTAATATTTTATTGGCAGTGACAGTCATCATTACTTATTTTATAAAGTGATGTATGTTTAGAAATATGAGATTTTCCAGGGACAAACAAAGACAAACCCCCTCTAGAATTTTTCAAAAAATATCCAACGTCTCTGGTGGCTATAATGGAAGTAACATTAAAAAGCAGGCAAGTTTTCCATGGAAAAAGGGGAAGCGAAGTGATATTTATTTGCTCTTTCTCATAAAGTGAAAAGGATACTGTAACCACCAATCTAATATGGAACTAACAATAAAGCCCCAGTGACTTCTGTGAATGACAGTGAAATTCTGTTGAAACAGATGGGAAACAAATCATGTACAGCTCTCCCAGTGTGCTAAAATTAGCGTGTTAAGTCTTCAGTGCCTTCAGATTTTCCCTCTTAAATTTGAACAATGTAAAGAACTACATACTAAATCAGATCACACCACTTAATGCACCCCCCTTCTTTTAATTTTTCTGAAAATCCACATCACCAGTAACCAAAAAACCCCCACCTATTTGCAAGACACCAGAAAAATGTTAATAACTAGCAGGGTGGGTTTAATTTAAATCAAATTGATTTAAATCACAATTTGATTTGTCATTATTTAAATCAGTCAATAGGACTAACTTTAAATCATGGTATCTACATAACACCTAATTTAGTGGTATAATTTTAATATTTACAATCAGATGAAGGTTTCATTTTTAGAATAACAACTTTTCAGATTAGTTTTACAGTTGTATCAAAAATTACAGGCTTGGTTATAGAGCTTAAATATTCCCAAACTGAGTCTCTTTTACAACCTGCGGTTGTAACCCCTTAGCTAAGAACAGAATGAGCCAGGAAGGGGTGGAGCCTCTAGATGCAGAAGGGTGCAGACTGTGCGGAAAGCAAAGGATGGAAGCAAGACTGGCCTGCTGGGGAGCTTGAACCTTAATTATAAGCTCTTAGTACCTTGTTTAATGAATGGAATTTATGAATGAATACAATTTATGAATGGAAACTGGTAAGAGGCAACCTTTCTGTTCTGAATTGTAAATTTCAGAATTATTGTTTCAGGGCTGTTTTATTTATTTATTTAATTCAATTTGTAGCCTGCTCTCCCCAAAACTGGCTCACAGCCGGTGACATCTTACAAAGATTTAATTAGAGGCTTTCTAAATATAACATATAATTACCAAAAAAAAACCCCATAAAAAGCTGTCTAATCGAGAGCTCATTTGGAACCTTCATCTCGGAAGCCGGTGCACAGTGTTCAGTTGGAGACTTCTTGGACCACCATCAAGAGGAAACAGATTGACTTTGGGGGTGACAAGCTGTAAAGGAGGGAAGAGTTCACAGTTCTATTGTGCTACTAAGATCTATGTTTTTGTTACATGATATGATGTTAAGTGAAAAGTAAAAATGTTTAATCCCTTTAAATTATTACAAGATTAATTCCAAGTTCTGCCCCACAGAACCCACAAGCTTTGATTACACTGATATTATAGGTTTTCTCCTAGAAGGAGAGAATAATATGATAAACTGCAGGCTATATACACAAAAAGATCCCAAGACTTGTGGAGCAGTCTGTTCAAAAGGTTTCACTTTACTCCAAAGGTTTTAAAAAATATATATTGCTAGTACCTGGGCTCAATAACTTTACCAGAAGTATGTGTAAACTGGTGGCCAGTGCTACTTCTATGTTCTCTATTATAACAGGTGCTATTAAGTCTTAAGACATGAGTGGGATTTCCCAGAACATGATGGCAGTTACTGCTACTAGTGATGTGCTGCTAGTTATGATAAAGGTCAGGAGGATTTTTATTTCTAATATCCAACAAAAAAATAATTAAAAAATCTTTCAGTTATTAAGCAGGAGAGGATAGCTGAACCTTCCCAGAGTGGACAAAGATAGCATCAGAAAGCTGCTTCTCTTTCAGAAGAGAGGGGTCACACAGCTCTCAGAACAGAGCAAATCACACCCTTCAAGAATACCTACTCAAGAATATCCCTTCCAGGTGAATGTAAAATTGTGGTATTTCAGCACACCCACTCACAGAACAGGCTTCTTTGAGATATCAAGCTGATGAGGAAATACTTAACAAAACCTTTTTCCAAACTAATGGGAATGCTCAGCTCTCAGAAGAAAACAAGAACAACTAAATTTGGTATGATTAAAAGCTGACCCATAAAGTAAAAATATAATATTTTGTTCAACACAACAGGAATCCTGCAAAGAGCTGACAATTCCAGAATTCATACACTGAAGCTCAGACTCAAAATAACAGTAATATTTAGCTTTGCACCTACATAGCAAAAGAGAGTTGTGATCTATAATTTGCGCTTTAACTGTGTACTTAGAATGCAATCATAAGAACACTTTCCTGGTGAAGCCCTATTGAGGAGGCTTCAGTAGGATTCTGAGTAGACCTACATAGAATTGCACTGTATAGCCATTAGCCTTACAATATTAAGGTAGAAGAAGAAACCTGCACCTGACTATACCAGATTATGGAGTTCACAAGTTATAAAGTTATCAAACTCATACCGTAATGCTTCTAAAGAAAAAAAAATGAAGAATTCTATTTTTTCAAAAACAAAACAATTAATGTTCTCTTCCAGTTTCCCCAGAATTATGTTTTGGCAGCTTTGGCTCCGAAGCTTGAACAATTTTTTTGTTTGTGTGTTTGTTTGCTCTGCCATCAAGTCACAGCCAACTTATGGCAACCTGCTAGGGTTTTCAAGGCAACAGACAGTCAGACCCTGTAATAAATCAGAGTACGTCTATGGCTCATCATCTTAACAAATCCAAACATGGAATTTATATGGTGGATTACAGGTTTATTATTGCATCTATACCCTCCTTTTCTTCCATGGAATACCAGACAAGGCATTATATACTGACTTCCAAGAAAGTGTGATTTCTAGGCACAGACCAGACACAAATTAATTTACCTTCACAATACTCCTTCAGACTACATCCTAGCCCAAATTCTATACACATCACTAAATGCTGGTAACAACATACACATCTTTGAACATAGACTACATCCTAGACTATGTTCAAATTCTATACACATCACTAAATGCTGGTAACAACATACACATCTTTGAACATTTGGATTGCAACACCAGTTTCTTATTCTCAAAGGCTAATTAGCAATATTTTATGAAACTGAGAAAGTGCTAAAAGAAAAACAGCACTCATATGGGGGAGAGACAACCCTTACAACAAATGAGATCCAGTATTCAACAATCCTGGTATTGTATATTCCAACAGCCAGTGGTTCTTCTTGATACTCAAGATCAGGGGCAACCAAACTGTATCTCTTTCACACTTATTGTGTGGCTCCCAGAGGCTGAGGAACTTAATGCAGACTTACATTTAAGTAAGTGTGCAAAGCATCAGAACCTAGTCACCCTCTGAGAACAGGGTTCCCCCTTAGTTTCATAGCTCTTGTAGAAGCTGTACTTTCTAACCCTTGGTGTCAAAGCAAAGAGAGATGAATAATAATGCAAATAGTGCTTAGTGATTGCTATGGCACATGTGTGTTTCTTTCTCCCACTGGTGCAGAAAATAATTCCCTAACCTTTCCCTATGCTGGTCTTATGGGAACTGTTATTCCCAGCTTTTTATAAAAGTCTCCTAATATGTAAAGTGCATACATATGTATTTTTATCTTTCTGTGCAAAGTAGTAAGAGTTTTAGCAAAAATGTGTGTGTAGTATTTGTTTGTGTCTTGCAGCTCTCAAACATCTGATGTTTACTCTATGTGGTTCTTATGCTAAGCAAGTTTAGCCACCCCTGCTCTAAAACAACTTATAGGTCAGATCACTAAACTTACAATGCAGTCCTATGCAGAGTTACTCCAGGATGTTTTAATTTTTAAAAAATGGTTTACCAGAGCTGACTGGTAAGCACAGCATAAAGGGACTCAAAGGGTGATACCAGACGGGTGTTTAAAGTCGTCTGGGGGACGGGAGGCAGGCAGACCAGAAAAGCAAGTCCACATGCGCACATCTGCCTCCCGTCCCCGTCTTGCCAGGAGCTGGCTCAAAAAAGCACCACTTTCAAAGTGGTCCCTTTTCACTGCGGCACCTCTGAGGCGCCTCCCGGCCATCTAGAAAGCCAGGAGGAGGCCAGAGAGCACCCGGGGAGCTGCGGACGGGATGTGAGAGCGTTTCAGATGCACCCTGGGCACCCATGGCCTGCCCCTTTTCTGAGTGCCATCCAGAAACTCCAAGGTGCTCAATTTCTGGCCAGCCCTCTTTGGGATGACTTGAAGCCGACCCAAACCACCCAAATACACTCAGAGCTCCCGAATTCTAACTTCTTGTCATTAGAATTCACTTCTACACAAATCAACATGTATAGCTGAGCCTGTAAGTATAATTACTTGCACCACTTAATCCTGATGCTCATGTGTGACAATTATACGTTACAAATAGTCATATGTAAATATACTTTGAGCAGTTCCAAGACAGAGCCTCTAATGAAGAGATCTTTTAAGCTTATATTAAAGAAGGCCACTATCACCTGTGAGCTAGATAATTCTGTGCTCCAGACACAGAATTCTAAGAACTTCATGCAAGCCTGTTAAGGATACACAGTACCACACCACAGGTGGTATTCTTTAATATCTACTTCAAGAGCTGCTTCACATTTTATACATTTGAAGTGGACAGGTGTCTTTTTGTACACCCATAAAGTACCTGGAGTTTGAAAAAAGGTGCAAGGCATTTAAATGTTAGTCTGAAACTAGTCTATGCTAAAATGCAACACATAACAAAAAAATGCAAAATTAGGCAAAATAATTATGTAGCAGGATGCTATGCTATTTTTAATGCATTTCAACTTCTCACTTTGACTACACAGCAGTCACACTCCCACGTATCTGCAGCATATGGAAAGGTGAAATAACTGTAATCCTCTGTTTGATTTAACTCTTCTCTCTCTTTTCTTCTTTTAAAATGTTTAGTAGTATCATTGATTGGAGCATGGTTGCAGCTGCAAACATTCTTTTGCTGACTGCTATGTAGCTTGTTGGAGATGGAAGGCAGCATAGTATAGCCTAATTTCATCAAATCTCAGAAGCTAAGCAAGGTCAGTATTATAAGGGAGACCAGCAAGGAAGACTCTGCAGAGGAAGGCAATGGAAACCCACCTCTGCTTCTCACTTGCCTTGAAAGCCCATTGCTGGGGTCACCATAAGTCCATTGTGACTTAATAGCACTTTAGACAAACATCCTTGCTTGTTGTATAATACAGAATTTGCCTTACTCTCTGCTATTCAGGAAAAATATTATGATAGTGACAACCAGTGTTCCCTCTAAACTGAGTTAGAATAAACTAGCTCACAGATTTTTAGCATCCAGCTCACAGATTCTTCTCTTAGCTCAGGAAGGATGGCCCAGAGCACAGTAATTTATGCAGCAGCTCACAACAAGTTCAGAAAGTAGAATTTTTGCTCACAAGACTCTGCAGTTTAGAGGAAACACCAGTGACAACAATGACAAATTTCAGCTGACTTATGGCAACCCTGTGGGGTTTTTAAGGCAAGAGATATTCAGAGGTGGTTTGCCATTGCCTGCCTCCACATCATGATCCTGAACTTCCTTGAGGCCTCCCATCCAAATATTAGCCAGGGCAGACCCTGCTTAGCTTCCAAAATCTGTCAAGATCAGGCTAGCCTTGGCAATTCCAGTCAGGGCACAGAAATAATAGACACCAATAAGTTATACATTTACTGCATATTTATATCATTACAATTTAAATTTAGCTGCAGTATAAGTAATAATAGCTCCTGTTTTTCTTCTAATAAAGACATTCCAATTGTCAATTTATATATGCCATTATGAACACTACATTTGGAAGAATGTTGAACAAAATGACTTTTTTGCCATTAAAAGCCAATACAGTACAGTTAAAAGTCTCAGATTATTCCTAGGTTTAGTTGTTTAGAGCAGCGGACTCCTAGGTTTAGCGGTTTAGAGAGGAGGACTCTAATTTGGAGAACCAGATTATATTCCCCAGTCCTCCACATGCAGCTGCTGGGTGCCCATAGGTCAGTCCCAGTTCTCACAGAGCTGTTCTCTCAAAGCTCTCTCAGCCTCTCCTACCTCATAGGATGTCTGTTGTGCGGAGAGGAAAGGAAGGAGATTATAAACCACTCTGAGACTTCAAGTGAAGGGTGGGCTATAAATCTAATCTCTTCTAGGTTTAATTGCCTGTATATACCAGTCATGAAGCTCACTGAATCTAACCGGTCATGGGTCACAGTCTAAACTATTTCACAGGCATCTTGTGATAGTACAATGGGGGCAAGAGGTATTGTTTTATTTTTAGTTTACAAACCTTAAATCTCACCTTTTTACCCTTACAACGGCCACCACAGCAGCGAATGTATAATAAAATCACATTTTAAAAACCATTAAAACCACCCAAAAAGAACAAGACATCATGAAATTAAAACCATAATTAAAAGAATATAAAAAAATAAAAGCAACAATCAAAACATTTGGTAGAAAGGAGGGATTACTAAGGGAATGACAAAACAAAAAAAGTCTTCACCTGTCGGCAGAAGGCAAAAGAAGGGGACAGACAAATCTCCCTGAGAAGAGCATTCCCGAATTTGGGGTCCATAATCAAGAAGGCCATCTTCCCAGATTGCAACATACTTAATCTCAGAAGGCAGCAGAACTTGAACAAGGCCTCCAAAGACGATCACAGTGGTTCGGTAGGTTCATAAGGAGTAGGCAGTTCTTCAGGTATGTTGATCCCAAACCATAAAGAGTTTTTAAAGGTCAACCCCAGCATCTTGAATTGTGCTTGGAAACAAACTAGGAGTTAGTGTACATGGGCCAAGATGGGAATGATATAGTCCCTACAATCTATACATTCTGGCAGCAGCACTCTGCAGCAACTGAAGTTCCCTAAAACTTAAAGGGCAGCTCCACACAGAGCATACTGCAGTAATCTAATCTATATATAACCAGAGCATGTACCACTGGGCACATCTTTTCTACACAGAAAGGCCACAGCTGGCTAAACAGCTTAAGCTGCTAAAAAGTACCCTTGCCCCAGTTGCCACCTGCTTTACTCAGCAACAGGCCTGGCTCCAAGAGCACCCCAGACTACAGACCTGTTCCTTCAAAGGAAGTGCAACCTCATCCAGCATGGAGGACACCTTAAATCCCAGGTAAGACTTTCTACTCAACAGCAGCACTTCCATCTTTCTGGGATTAAGCTTCAGTTTATTAGCTCATATGCATGCCAAAATCGCCTCCAGGCAGTGATCTTCAACCTTTCTGAATCTCCAGGTGGCATAATGGAACCTAACAAACTTCATGCAGCTGACAGAAAGCCACATAATGCAATCACATAACTTCAAAGTCATAAGCAGTAAGAGGAGAGCACCAGTGTCAAGGCCAGAACCATAAATTCCATTCATTAAACAAGGTACTAAGAGCTTATAATTAAGGTTCAAGCTCCCCAACAGGATCAAGGCAGATCATAACATTCTAAAAACAGTATAAAACAACAGTTAAAAATCAAATCAATGTGATCAATACAGTTTGATAGATCATAATAAGCTATAAATAAATAGCAGCTCAGTTGGGCATGTTATATAAATTGAGAGTCTAAAACAGTAGATAGAGTAAAATTCATATTACAGCAGAGGTGGTACCAAGGGAGGCAAAGCAAGAGAACTGGCATAAGTCCAGTCTCAGGAGGTATACCATAAGGAGGAACAAACCACAGGTTAGAGGACTCAGTGCTCAGCAGCACTGCTTTGCTATTCCACTGATCCTCTCACATATGCACACTAGTAGCATGTCCTTCCAAAAAAACAACATATACCACATGATGCTTCTACAGGATCTTCCAACCCCCACTCATGGGCTGAAGCCTCAGAGGAAGGATGCAACATAAATGCAATAGTCTTTTGAAGCAAACTATTAAAACCCTTGCTTTAACTACTGCCCTTAGATAATATGCAATTACTATTCTGTAAGAAATATTTCAGTGAGCTTACTTTCATGATATATCCACAAAGGCAGTCACAACAGTCACCATTCCTACATATATGAAAATCTTCCAAACCCATAACAAATGGTATTCTTAAAAAATACAAAGCAAAATACTACTTAGATATTTTATTATCTCTAAAGGAACGTAACGGAGCAGAGGTCCATCAGTGGCTATTAGCCACAGCGTATTGTTGGAACTCTCTGGCTGGGGCAGTGATGCTCTGTACTCTTGGTGCTTGGTGGGAGGGCTTCTAGTGTCCTGGCCCCACTGTGACTTGACAGCACTTTTTACCATATGTACCATCATAGCATGTGAAGCAGTTCCAAACCCCTCCTGTTAATTCTAGCCTTTTCAACTCTCAATCACTGGAGCAGTCTGAACCTTTCTCAGTTTATTCTGTAATAAGCACAAAAGGCTTCCATGTCTAGATAAGTATACAAACGTTTCAGAAACTAGCACTTCTAGATACACAACAGGAAACATGCACATGCATGTACCAAAATGATTAAAGAAATCCTACTCTGACAGGTGACTAAATTATTAGACTTCTTTTATCCATGCTCCAATGACCAAAATAAGAAGAGACAGAATTAGCAATGTCAGGAAAATGGAAAAAACTGCTAGGAGTCCAAAGGGCTGAAGCTTCTCCATTGTGGCCGCCACACTACAGAATGGCCTGGCTGAAGAGGTAAGGAAGGCTCCCAGTCTCTTGGCTTTCCACAAACTATGCGAAAAGGAATTATTCAAGAGGGGTTTTTAAACAGGCAATAGTGTTGGACTGTACAAAATTATTCACAAAGTTACTTGGATAAGTGATTAGGGATGTAGATAGCTTGATATAAGTAGGACCCCACTACATAATTTTGCACCATCTAATGTGTCATGTCAACACTAACCCGTTGCTTCGATTTCTGCTTGGTTCTACAACCCTAATCGTATTACACTAGGTGCATTCACACACACTAAATAAAGTGCTTTGCAATTGGATTTTTACTGTGTAAGAATAGCAAAATCCACTTGCAAACAGCCACCATGTGAAAGCACCCAGTGTTTACCGAATGGCCCATCCTACTGATTGTACTGATTCACTCTGAGTATTTCCTTGAGTCCCACTGAAAAAAGACAAGACTATTAATAAGGTAATATTTCCTTGAGACCCACTGGGAAAAGACAAGACTATTAATAAGGTAAATAAATAATATTCATATTCCACCAAAAAACCACGCTACAGAATAGTAGATCTTTCAAAGATATGTACACATAAGAAAAACTTCCCTAACGGTAACTGGTTATTACTACCTAAGAGCTTAAAATGCAGTCACATTCTCCATTATATTTTCAAAGGTCAGCCTTCTTTTTCGCAAACCAGAAACTCTCGATTCCCGACAGGAAAACTTCATACGGCAAACCTACGTGGGCGCTGGGATTTTTATTATTACCAAACCAATAGGTGCGCATTTTGATAATTCTCCGCTTCTATAACAAAGCTGAGCAAAAAAAAGAGAGAGAGAGAGCAGGAACAAGTACAGCTTGCCCGTAAACGGGGAGGTGAATGGAAGGAAACAATCCTAATCCGACACGGTTTCTGAGAGAGAGAACAGTCCACGAACTCGGCGAGCAACGAAAGTGGTGTTAAGGACCGACTCCGTCAGCGCTGGAGCACAACTCCATTTCCCTTGGAGCACGCTGGTCGCGAGGGGCAAGAGAGCACGGCCGCTCCATTTACAGATCTCCCACCCTCTCCCGACTGGACTGCCCCATTTTAGGGCGAAGGTGGCTGACCAGCGCAGCGCCGAATACTTAGCAGGAGACGGCGCATCCAGCCGCCCACAACTTACAAGTCTCAGTCCCGTGTTCCAACTTTTCCCACAAATGCGCCCTTGTAAATTTAAGTGCGACTGAGGAGGCGGCGGCAACGAGCCTCTTCCGTGCTAGAGAAATATTAGTTCTCCACAGGCAAACAGAGGCCAAGGTACAGACTCGGCCTTGGCTCCTCCTCGAGTGACCTCCCCTCCCCCTCACGAGGCCACTCGCACACGCGGCTTACCGGCATCATCTTCGCCCCGAACCGCATTGAGGCGGGTGCTGCCGGCTTCCCCCCACCTGGGACCGAGGCGGAGTCCAATGACTGGGGCCTGGAGAAGTGCAGCGGCCTCGCGTGCCTAGGAACCTGTTGCAAAGGGGAGGTCCTGGTCTCGGTGCTCTCACGCTGCTCGAGCGACACTCGTTGGGCCTGCGCCTCTCTCCGATCCAAGCACCACCCGCACCTTCAGCTTTGTCTCGCTATCGCCCCCTCGCTCCTTTCCACCACAAACAAGGCGACCGCCGCCCTCCAGCCTGCTCCCAAACTATCCCCTCCTTCCGCTGGCCCGGTAGGGAGGAGCCGCTGAGTCCCACCCACAAGGCGGGCGGGACTCAGCTCGGGCGATGCGGTGACCGCCACCTCCAAACCCTGTTTTAGGGTAAGGAAAATTAATGCTCCAAGGTCCTCGGAAAAGTTCTCGCCATTAAGTTTGAGAGCAGGATTTCTTTCTATCTTTGATAAACTTTGAACTATGCTGGGTAAAATCCCATGGTCAGAAACACTTAGGAAGAAGGGGGTTCAGGAGGGGTGGGAGTTTCTTTAAAGCGAAATAGTGAAAGCACAATCACAGATGATTCCTATGAGAAAAAAATGGAAAAAGCCTAAAGAAGCCGAGTTGGCTCCATAAACAGCTCTCTGTAAAGACTTGAGACATAAAAAAGACTCCTTTAGGAATTGGAAGGAGGGCCTTATAACCAAGGATGAATATAAACAAATCACCAGTGCTTGTAGAGAAAAAGTTAGGAAAGCTAAAGCTCAGTGTGAGCTTAGGCTGGCCAAAGATGCTAAAAACAACAAAAAAGGGTTCTTTTCTTATGTTCACTGTAAGAAAAAGAGCAAGGACGTGGTAGGCCCTTTGTGAGGGCAAGAAAGTGAAATTGTAACAGGTAGTGAAGAGACAGCGGAACTGCTCAATTCCTACTTTTCCTCAGTCTTCTCTTCTGAGGGAAATGGTGCTCAACATGGCAAAAACAGAACATATAAGGAGGGTATGAAGTTCCAACCTAGGATCAGCATATGGGGTAGTACATAAACACCTAGTTTATTTAAATGAAACTAAGTTCTCAGGGTCAGATGAATTGCATCCAAGGGTTCTGAAAGAGCTTGCAGATGTAATTTCTGAGCCTCTGGCTATTATTTTTGAGAATTCTTGGAGAACAGGAGAGGTGCCGGAAGATTGGAGGTGGGTGAATGTTGTCCCCATCTTCAAGAAGGGGGGAAAAATGATCCAGGTAACTACTGACCTGTCAGCTTGACGTCTATACCTGGAAACATTTTAGAACAAATAAACAGTCAGTCTTGGAACATTTAGAAAGAATGGATGTGATTACTAAGAACCAGCATGGGTTTCTCAAAAACAAGTCATGTCAGACTCAGGGGCGCCCCAATGCCCCATGGCGCCCTAGGCAGACTCGCTGTCTAGAACCCCCGCACCTCCTCCCTCTCCACTGTGGCTCCATGCCACCCCCTGCGCCTCCCCATCGCGCTTCCTCCTCCCTCCCTTCAGACCGTATTCCACCCACCCTGTGCCAATTTCAACGCCGGAACTGGCTCTAGCGCTGTGTTCCGGCTCTCTAAAGCCCCCCCCCCCAGCCAAACACTCAAATCACGGGTAAAACTGCGCCAAGGGGCCGGGCTGCACTCACCGTCTCTCAGAAACAGTGTCCTGAAAGGGCGACCCCCGCTGAATTCCTCCCCTCCCCACTTCCTGGATGGGAGAGGAGGCAACAGGGGTCGCCCTTTCAGGACACTGTTTCTGAGAGACAGTGAGCGCAGCCTGGCCCTGCGGCACAGTTTTACCTGAGATTCCAGTGTTTGGCCATGGGGGGGGGGGCTTTAAAGAGCCAGAACGCAGCGCTAGAGCCGGTTCCAGCGTTGAAATTGGCATGGGGTGGGTGAGAAAGGATCTGAAGGGAGGGAGGAGTAGGCACGACGGGGAGGTGCAGGGGGGAGGCATGGAGCTGCAGCAGGGAGGGGGGAGGCACGGGGGCGCTTGGGAATTGAGGCAGCGGGGGTCGCCCTTTTAGGATGCTGTTTCTGAGAGACGGTGAGCACAGCCCAGCCCTGCAGTGTGGTTTTACCTGTGATTCAAGAGTTCGGCCAGGGAGGGGGGGCTTTAGAGAGCCAGAACGCGGCGCTAGATCCGGTTCCGGTGTTGAAATTGGCACGGGGTAGGTGGGAAAGGGTCCGAAGGGATGGAGGAGGAGGCGCAGCGGGGAGGCGAAGGGAAGGAAATGGAAGGGCGGCGGCGGGGAGCAGCGGTAGCGGCGGGGAGTGAAAGGCAAACGGCAAACTAGGTGCTTGCCTGGGGCACCGGGAAGGGAGTGAGGAGCCTTATTTTTCACCCCCACCCTCCCGCCGCCCTAGGTGGCTGCCTAGTTTGCCTAGCGGGAGGGCCAGCCCTGGTCAGACTAACCTGATCTCTTTTTTTGAGAAAGTGACTACCTTGCTGGATCAGGGAAATTCTGTAGACATCGTTTATCTTGATTTCAGTAAGGCTTTTGATAAGGTTCCATATACTATCCTTGTTGACAAGTTGCTAAAATGTGGTTTGGATTCTGTTACCATTAGGTGGATCTGTAACTGGTTGACAGATCGCACCCAAAGAGTGCTTCCTCATCCTCTTGGAGAGGAGTGACAAGTGGAGTGCCTCAAGGATCTGTCCTGGGACCTGTTTTGTTCAACATCTTTATAAACTATTTGAATGAAAGAATAGAGGGAATGCTTATTAAATTTGCCAATGATACGAAATTGGGAGGGATTGCAAATACAGTAGAAGACAGAAACAGGATACAGGATGAACTTGACAGGCTGGAAAACTGGGCTAAAATCAATAAAATGAATTTTAACAGGGATAAATGTAAAGTTTTGCATTTAGGTAGGAAAAATCCAATGCATGGTTATAGGATGAGGGAGACTTCTCTTAGCAGTAGTATGTGCGAAAAGGATCTAGGGGTCTTAGTGGATAATGCACTGAACTAAAAAGGCAAATGTAATTTTTGGCTGTATCAACAGAAGTATAGTATCCAGATCATATGAAATGATGGTATTGCTTTACTCTGCTCTGGTAAGACCTCACCTAGAGTACTGTGTTCAGTTTTGGGCACCACATTTTAAGAAGGATATAGACAAGCTGGAACGAGTCCAGAGAAGGGCGACAAAGATGGTGAGAGGTCTGGAGACCAAGTCCTATGAGGAAAGGTTGAAGGAGCTGGGGATGTTTAGCCTGGAGAGGAGGCGGCTGAGAGGTGATATGATCACCATCTTCAAGTACTTGAAGGGCTGTCATGTAGAGAGCATGGTGTGGAATTGTTTTCTGTGGCCCCAGAAGGTAGGACCAGAACCAATGGGTTGAATTTAAATCAAAAAAGTTTACAGCTCAACAGTTAGAGCGATTCCTCAGTGGAACAGATTCCCTCGGGAGGTGGTGGGCTTGTCACGGGCTGAGGCCGGGTCAGGCAAAGTCCAGGGGCAGTCCAAGGTCTGTAGCTGGTGAGCAAAGAGGGTCCAAGGCGCCAAAACCGAATCACAGTCCAGGTATCGCAGGTCAGAGGTTCAGAAGCCGAAGTCAGGCGGTTCAGAAGTCAAAGCCAAAGTCAGGGAGTCCAGAAGCCAAAGTCAAAAGCCGAAGTGGATGCTAGAATGTTACGTAAGTGACTAGTTGCTTCCACAAAGCCTCCTCCCAAAGCCCACAGCTATCTAGCCCTCTGCTGGCTGTTGCCCATTTAGGCTAATTGCTGGCTCAGAGAAGAAGAAGAAGAAGAAGATATTGGATTTACCGTATTTTTCGCTCCATAAGACGCACCTGAGCATAAGACGCACCTAGTTTTTAGAGCTGTTTGTGTGAATTTAGAGGCATTTGTGTGAATTTTTTGCAGTATTCACTCCTTAAGACGCACACACTTTTCCCTCCACATTTTTTTGGGGAAAAAGTGAGTCTTATGGTGCAAAAAATACGGTATATCCCGCCCTCCACTCCGAAGAGTCTCAGAGCGGCTCACAATCTCCTGTGTCTTCTTCCCCCACAACAAACACCCTGTGAGGTGGGTGGGGCTGGAGAGGGCTCTCACAGCAGCTGCCCTTTCAAGGACAACTTCTGCCAGAGCTATGGCTGACCCAAGACCATTCCAGCAGGTGCAAGTGGAGGAGTGGGGAATCAAACCCGGTTCTCCCAGATAAGAGTCCGCACACTTAACCACTACACCAAACTGGCAGCCAGGATCCTGCTGAGACTCAAGCATCCTCACTCCAGAAGGGCCAGAATCCTTTCAAAACTCAGGGCTCAGGGAGCGTCTTGCTCGTGAGCGTGCCGCCCTCCTCCAATCCCTGAGGTCCTGACGAAGGCAGTCACGCACACGAGCCACCCGAGAGGGCGAGGCAGGGGGGCTTGGATCTTCTCCAGCAGGAGGCAGGGGCACTGGTGCAGGTGGCAGGGGCACAGTTTCTTCTGCAGGCTCAGCTTCTTCTGCAGGGTCCCCAGCACCCATGACAGGGCTCTCCTTCCTTGGAGGTTTTTAAACAGAGACTGGATGGCCATCTGACAGCAATGAAGATCCTATGAATTTAGGGGGAGGTGTTTGTGAGTTCCCTGCATTGTGCAGGGGGTTGGACTAGATGACCCTGGAGGTCCCTTCCAACTCTGTGATTTTGTGATTCTTTCTTAGAAGGTGTTGGTCCTTACAACACTTTTAATAGCTGGGGGCAAACTGGCCATTTACTGTACTGGGCCAAAATTATGGAAGGCTGCCAGCCCCAGAGAAGAACAAAATGAGGAAAAGCAGGGCATGGGTATGATGGCATCAGGTTTGACTCCCAGCCCAGTGCAGCCTGCCAGATAGGAACACAATAGTGCCCGGCATTGCACAGTGCCAGGTAGATGTGGCCGGTGAGGAGGAGCACAGGCACCATGACGTACAGCTTAGCCTTCTGCTAGCCAGAGCTCACTACAGCTGTGCACAAGAACACCTAGCCTGGGTATCTGCTGAGGAAGAGGTGGGGAGCACAGTGGTGACCAACACCATCCTGGGCATAGTGCAGCCTGTTGCCCACAAGGAGGACTATGTTGGTCACATTGTGCCTAAGAAATCCTGTGCTACCATACTCCTCACCACTATCCCTCATGGATCAGAGGCTCTGAGACTGGTGGACCTCCAAAACAGCGACCCACTAAGACTTTGCCTGATAAAGTAAACGGCTTTTCCACCCCAACTGTATGTAACTCTTTTTTCTGACAGCAAAGCAAACAACATTACTTCCCCTTCACCATATTTTGATTCTCACCAGAATGCTAACCTTGTTTTGCTGAGCCTACCTCTTCTCCACACATTGTTGTGATCATTTTGCTTATTTTAGCATCATGGTGGTGGAAAGTAGTCTTCAAGTCACAATGGCTTATGGTGACTTGGTAGGGTTTTTTTTTTTTTTTTTTTGGTCCAAAAACTTTTTTATTGAATTTAATAAACATACAAATAAAGCAATCAATGACTGTATCTGCAATCATTCTTTGTGTATAAGCATAGCATACCAGCAGAACACAATATATATATATATATACAAAATACAAACAAAACAACACATACATACATTCACACACACATACAAAATTGGCAGCTGAATTAAAAAATAAATACTCTGTCCATATATTAATTACATCAAATTAATAATGTCATAATATCTACCAGGTATACATGTACGCATCTGATCTACAGGACCAAAAGAAAATTTAAGAAATGGAAGCCACTTGTACATCAGAGATTCGTTACTTTCTGAATTGTTTATATTGCATAAACTATCTGCTATCTTGTCCATCGCATAGACCTCCCAGATTTTAGCATACCAGGCTTTAACTGGAGGAATATTGGGAGATTTCCAAAATTGGGCTAACACCATTTTAGCAGCAGCTAGTAAAAGGGATATCAGGGATTTATTGAGAGAAGTAATAGAAATATCTTTCCAACAGTCAAGCAAAATGAGTTCCAATCTTAAGGGTAAACTATAGCCCGTGATATCCTTGATTTTTGCCACAATTACTGCCCAAAACGACTGCACCCTCGGGCAAGACCACCAGCAGTGTGTAAATGTGCCCACCTCTCCACAATTTTTCCAACATTTGGAGGATTGATTTATCGCCATATGGCTTAATCTCTGAGGTGTTAAATACCACCGAAACAAAATTTTTTGAGTTTGTAATTGTATATTCAATGATTTTGAAACATACGAAGGAGATGACCAGATTTGTTGCCAAACATCCTCCTGAAAATTAATTGAACTATTCCTTTGCCAAATTTCTTGATAGGATAACAAATCAACAGCATCAGTGTCTAGCAAACCCTTATAAATAAATGAAATCAGTCCCTTCCGCTTTAAAAAAGGAGAATATAGCAAGTGTTCAAAGAAAGTAAGAGGTCGATTGAAATTGTATTTCTTTAAGAGTGATGTCACCAAGTTGTTAGTTTGCAAGTATTCAAACCATGGGATTTTTGTCCCACCAGTTTTCTCTTCCAAAGATTTTTTGTCGAGCATTTTTCCATTGGACAAAATATCCACAAACCTAGAAAGGTTATATTTTTTCCAAATTGGAAAAGACTTGTAAAAAAACCCCGGTTGAAACCAAGAAACATCCACAAAATGAGATAGTGGAGATATTGGAGGGGCTAAAGAGAGGCGACGTTTGTCCCAAATCTGAAAAATAGCTTTAAGAAAAAGGTTGGAGGAGATAATAGGAGGTCTATTCTTCGGAAATTCCCATAATATAGAGTGAAACGATTTGTTATTTAGATAGGTATCTTCTAGGGCCTTCCAACCTGAATTTAAGTCAGCATCATGGTATCTAATAAGACCACCTAAAATGGCAGCTTCATAAAATTTATGGAGATCCGGAAGAGCCAGACCCCCTGAGGATTTAGAACGAATAAGAGTTGCATACCCTATTCTAGACAAGCCCTTGTTCCAAATATATCTTAAGAACGAACGACGCCAACCCACAAATAAATCCTCAGGAATAAGAATAGGAATGGCTCGAAATAAAAACAGAAATTTGGGGAAAATAAAAGATTTAATAATCTGAATTTTTTCATTCCAGGGAATGAGTGAAGAATTTTTATTCTTTTGCAGGGTAAGAATGTCCTTAATCAATAAATGATGATTAACTTTAAAAATATCTCCCAATTTCAAAGGTATATTGATCCCCAAATATGTCCAATATCTATCAATTTTTTTAAAGTGATAATTAGAGTAGATGGAGTCTTGGAGAGCATCCGAAATTGTGATGGGATAAAGAATGGTTTTGGATGGGTTTACTCGAAGGCCTGATATAGAAGAAAATACAGATAATAAATCAAAGACAGCCGGTAAAGAAGACTTAGGTTTTGTAACAAAAAGCACTAGGTCATCTGCAAACAAAGACACCTTAATTTGTTTCTTTCTAATAGGGATACCAGTGATAATATTGGTATCACGGATAGCATTAGCAAGAGGTTCTATTGCGATCGCAAAAAGCAGAGGAGACAATGGGCAACCTTGCCTCGTCCCTCTGAAAAGATTAAATTCTTCAGAATCCAAATTATTAATAGAAAGAATAGCAGAAGGCGATTTATATAAAGAATGGATTATCTTCAGAAAATGCGGGCCAAAGTTCATTTTCTGCAGTAAGGTTGTAAGATAAGGAACTTCCACGGAATCAAAGGCTTTTTCAAAATCAATAGACAAGATAAAAGAAGACTCAATATTAAATTTCCGGCAGTATTGAATAACATCAAGGACCATTCTAGTATTGTCCGTTAACTCACGGTGTGGGATAAAGCCCGATTGGTCAGGATGAATGCAGTTCCCTATAAAGGTATTAAGCCTAGCCACCAGAGCTGCTGTAAAAATCTTATAATCACAATTAAGGAGCGATATCGGCCTGTATGAACTAGGGTCTAGTAAGTCTTTGTCCTTCTTTGGAAGAAGTATGATTTTTGCCTGTGACCAAGTAACAGGGAAAGAACCAGACTGTACAAACTGATTACAGGCGTCTGCCAAGATGGGAGCCAACAAAATGTTAAAAAATTTATAAAATTCTGGTATAAAGCCATCTCGGCCTGGAGATTTATTGGATTTCATAGACTTGATAGTCTCCTGTATTTCAAGTGCAGTAAAAGGTTTGTCCAAAAAGGATTTAACCTCAGGAGAGACAGGCTTAATAACTGAGTGAGTGTCTAAGAAAGATGAAATAAGGTCTGCTGATGGATGCTGGGAGGAATATAGAGATGAATAGTACTTTTTAAACACTCCTACAATATCCTTAGTGGAATGTTTCAAGGTACCAGTTTTAGAACGAATGGAAGAAATAGCCATTGAGGATACTCTCTTTTTAACCTTCCATGATAGGAGTTTAAGAGATTGAGGATTTCGAAACCAATATTTTTGTTTTATAAAAGCCATTTGTTTTTGAATCTTGGAGACGTCAAGAGATTCTAATTTTTTTCTTTCTATAAGAAGTTTTGAATAAGTTTTTTTGCTACCAAATTTTTTAAATTTCTCTTCCAATTTGGTAATGTTAGCAACCAAATCAGATCTAATTTTTTCTTTTTCTTTTTTATACGAAGAGGCAATAGCCATAAATCTGCCACGAATTACAGCTTTAAAAGAATCCCAAACTATATGCTGGGGTACTCCACACTCCATATTGAATTGAAAAAATTCTTTAATGTCTTTTTCAATGGAATCTGTAACCGATTTCATAGACAGAAGTTTACTATCCAATCTCCAATTAAAAGAAAAAGATCTGTCAGTAACGCCTGACATATACCCTTCCAACCATGCATGATCAGACCAAATCATTGGGCCAATTTCTACTTTAGAAAAAAGATTAGAAATAGAATCTGAAACTAAAAGAAAATCTATTCTGGAATAAGTTTGATGACGAGAAGAAAAAAAGGTATAATCTCTTTCATTTGGATGTCTGCTTCTCCAAATGTCTGACAGATTATAGGATTGAAAAACTTGAGCTAAATCATTTTGGCCATTCAAATCTTTTGATTGAGACCGTTTATTGGCAGATATAGGTAGCAGGCTTTTTTGAGATCTATCTAAAGAAGGATTAACAACATAGTTGAGATCTCCTCCCAAGATAATGGGCCCTGTATGAAAGGTTTGAAGTTGTGACAACGTATCTTTAATAAATGCAATTTGCCCATCATTTGGAGCATACACCGATGCCAGAGTATAAGGGCTACCATTAAAGACCCCATTGATAAAAATATACCGACCCCTAGGGTCAATTGAGGAATTTTCAAAAGTGAATTGGACTGATTTACCTATTAGGATGGCCACACCTCTTGCTTTGGAAGACCCATAAGCTTGAAATTGATGAGCAAAAAATTTGGACTGGAAGACCCTGGGCTGGTTACCCTTAAGGTGAGTTTCTTGCAAAAAAATTATATCTGGTTTCTGACGAGAGATGGCAGAGGCAACCCGTTTTTTCTTAATTAAATTATTTAGCCCGTTACAGTTTAGAGAAAGAAATTTCAAGTGGCACTCTGCCATAATTGAAAGAGGAAAAAACCAAGGTTATCAAAATTATTACAATTTATAGCATTTAACCCAGGTGCCACCAGGATAGCTCGAGATGAATCCTGTAGATCAAATTTCAAAGGTATGAGGACAGATTTCAAATCAAAGGCTTTAAAAAACTTCCAGCTAAAACCATAATAATTCAATACAGTTATGCTGCCCATAACAAAAACAAAAAACCATAACCAACACCAGTGGTCTAGCATTAACAGACACTAGCCACTAACTCACCCTCCAACTCTGTTAACCCAAACTTGGGAAAACAACAACTACTTACTTAAAAGGTTAAATTTGAAGCGGAAGTCTTCCTTGCTGAAGACACCACACAACTAGCAACAACTACCAAATGGAGCTATTTAAAAAAAACCGAAGTTCTCCATTCTCCCTCTCTGCCAAAAATGCTTATATTTAACAATATCAACCCAGCAAAATTAAAATTTATAAACAAAATAACAGAGCCGAATGTATAGAGAGTTTTATAATGAAAGGCCACACAAAGCTGATTGAATCAAGGCTAAAATGCCTAGAAAGCTACATATAATAAAATCTGTGCCTTTTATCAACTCAGATTAGTGAATTAAAGATAAGTACAGGCAAACTAATATACCATGTGTAACAGCATCGGATCTCGATCACAAAGTTATAGTGAGACTTAAGACACTATGATAAAAATACAATGAAACTTTAAACAGAATTGTGAACACTATTAAATACTGATCTCCCCAAACACTCCCCACCAACTATCCTTCAGCCTCTTATAAGCCTATGTAGGGAGATGTGATAGTAAGGGAAACAAATTTCCAAACCCTCATAATATCATACGGCACAAACTGACACACACATACATTCCCTACCAACCCTCTGTCTCACACACTCATTTCCATTCAAGAATTCACAAAGGAAGGGAAAAGGACCTGACACTTCATTAACTCACAGTAGAAAGAAATATATTGATATAAAGCCCTGATCATACTATTCAAGTTTCTCACTCAGATCTACCCCCCCTCTCACTCTCTCTCACTCTCTCACTCACTCCCACACCCTCTCTCGTCACCCAGCCTCCCCATTCAAACACCTACTTCCACTTACTTTTTAAACCATATATTCCAAGTCACTCCACTCTTCCAATCATGCATACCCAATCAACCAAGAAGATTTCCTTTAATGAGTTGATTTAAATTAATAACTCCCTCACATTCATAACATTGCTTTCAAAAAAATATAAATAACAAGGGGGGAAAAAAAAGGGGGGGAACCCCCCAATTTCATATATAAACACTGCTTCATAAGCACCACGTAGGCAAAGCTTATAAGTCAGCAGTTCGGTAGGCAAAGCTTATATGTCAGGGGGAAAAGGACGCCAGGAATCCTCAACAAAAAAAAAGGGGGGGGGAGATTTCTGCATAGCAACAGTTCCAGCATTTAGCTTCTAGAAGAAACAGGCCGATCAGGACGGTTCAAAGGCACACGACGCCATCTAGTATCTGAAGTTATTGAATGAACATGTGAGGCTGCTTCCAGAAGGCCGGTGGGAACAGGAAGATTCATATCGCGGAGCATGCATAGGCCTGAGTCGAGATCTGCAGCTACAAATGACTGATCCTGCACTGTAACTTGCAGCTTGTACGAAGCAACCCATCGATATCTGATGTTTTCCCTGTTCAGGATTTCTATAATTGGCTTCAAATTTTTCCGCCTTTGCAAGGTTTCAGAAGACAAATCCTGTAGAATTTGGACGTTGTAATCTCCTAGCAGAAGAGGATTTATAGCCCGGGCTTTTTGCAGCAACTTGGATTTCACTGAGGCAGAAGAGAAACGGACTAAAATGTCCCTAGGCAACGAAGTTTTCTGTCTGCGCAATGGGCCAATTCTATATACTGTTTCCAGGGCACAGAGATCAGAGTCAGAAAAACCCAATGCCTTCGATAACCAGGAGACTATAAGAGTTTTTAAATCAGAGGGGGAGGCAGAATTCTCGGGGAGCCCACGAATTTTAACATTCCCCAATTTCAGTTGGTTCTCAAGTGCAATAATTTTATCAGTGGCCCATTCATCTCTTTTATAAAAATACTGAGAGTCCTCCTGCACAGCACTTGCCATGTTAAAAGCAGAATCTGCCGTCTCTGCCACCTTCTCTAAGGACGTTTTGAAACCCTCCAATTGAGCAGAAAGGGGCTGGATCATGGCAGATATTTTGTCAGTCATATTTTGTTCCAGTTTTTGAAAAGCCTCCATTACCTCAGAACGAAATGAAGCTAGGTCTGCTGCTGTGTTTTCCCCTCCTTCCGACGCCATCTTGCTTGCAGGGCTGCTTGCTTTTCCTGAGGCCTTAGCCTTGGGCTTTTTTGGAAAATAGTCTTTAACAGAGTTCCTTGAATTTCTTTTTGATCTGGGCTTTTGACCATCTACTGTTCCCATACTAATTAAAGAAAGAAAAGAAAACAAACAACAACGCTGGGCGCTTGCTTAAGTGGATTTGGCAGGGGTAAGTAAGGAGCTCTGCTTTCAGGCGTCCATTCCCTATGCGTGCGACGCCACGCCCCACTTGGTAGGGTTTTTAAGGGTTCCTTGGAGGTCTCTCTTCCAACTACTATTCAGAGCCAACCCTGCTTAGCTTCAGCGATCTGACAAGATTGGGCTAGCTTGGGCTATCCAGGTCAAGGCTATTTTAGTATCACACGCCCTTAGAAAGGTTTTCTTGTATGATTTCAAGATCCCCTTCCCATCACTGGGAACTCACTCTTGTTTCTACACAACTACTTTGCTATCAAGAACACACTCTTGCTTCTAGCACAATCACTTTGCAAATAGAAGGATGAGTGTTACAGAAGTTGCTGCACTTTTTGAAATTTACTTTCTTTGGCCTTTTGCGCCTTAAATGTATTGGTTTCAATCTGCAAAGAGTTCAGCTAAATATTTAAGTCTCACTGATTTTCCCAGGATAAACTTCTGGTTGGGCGCTGATCAGACGTGTGCAGCTGCTCTGATGGATTCTGTGCTAAATAGTTTATCTTGTCTTTGTTTTCTTTAGAGTTTGCTCAGACTCTTTAGAGGAGGGTGTCAAACTCATTTGTTACAAGGACCAGATTTGACACAAAGGGAACTTTGTGGGGCCGAGCCATGTGTGTCATAAAATGTAATGCCAGGTAGCAGAGATATAAACATTATAAAGGATACAAACACAATTAAATATATTATTTTTTTACTAACAATCCAAACATGCTTAAAACTCTTGTGATATTTTGTTTAAAATGGAAAGGTGGGGGAACAGTGGGATTTGGCAATGCAACTTTAAAAATAAAATATCAAGAAAAAGCACAAGGATCACAGCAGAAACTAAAAATATAAAATGCTCTGAGTTTAGGGAAACATGAAATGGCTGGGCATTGCAAGTATCTATCTCCCCCCTCCCCGAGTCTACTCAGATTGACAATGGCTGTCTAGTGTAATATCCCCCTTTGGCTGTGGGGTTCCCAGGTTAGAGTAGGCACCAGTTCTCAGGTCCATTCAGCAGAAACAAGCTGGCTCAAAGTATCAACCTTTTATTTGCAAGGAACTCCAACTGGCCATAAACACTGAAAAAAATGAAACTGCTTTAGGTCCATTCCATTGAAATACATTGCAGCACAGATAAAGTTGCAAGGAAAACACGGAATGGATTTTCCATTTAACGTCTTTGGGCCCAGATAGACCAGTTCAGGGGTGGCCAAACTTGCTTAACATAAGAGCCACACAGGATAAATGTCATATGTTTGAGAGTCGCAAGACAGGAAGGAAGGCACATAGATGGGGGAGGTGGAAAGAAAACAACTTTAAATGCATTTTCCAAGCTGGCTTGGCTTGAATCCAAGCTGGCTGGCTTGGCTTCGCCTGACATCTGAACCTCAGATGTTTGAGAGCTGCAAGGAAGGAAGGAAGGAAGGAAGGCAGGCACATAGATGGGGGAGATGGAAGGAAGGCACATAGATGGGGGAGGTGGAAAGAAAGCAATTTCAAATGCATTTTCCAAGCCGCTGGCTGGCTTAGTTTGGCAAGGTAATTTAAAGAGAAATGCCTTCTCCAAGCTGGCCATTTTTTGGGGGGGGGGCTTCAAGAGTCACACAATATGTGTGAAAGAGCCACATATGGCTCCTGAGCCACAGTTTGGCCATCCCTGGATCAGTCTATTCTGAATCAGACCACTGGTCTGTTGAGGCCGATTTTGTCCATGCTGACTAGCAGTGGCTCTCTGTGAAGCAGAGGTCTTTACTGGTCTTTCTGGGTTCAGAGACCTTAAGGGAAAATCTATTCCACATTTTCTTTGCAGCTTTGCAAGTCCAGAAGAGCATCCATCTGAAGCAGGCAAAGACAAGGCAGAAGGAGCTGGGAAGTACAGCCTCTGAGCTTCAAAGCGTGTGAGGACAGGAGAGGGAGTGGGGAAATTGCCATGGGTCTGATTGAAGCCCTGGGCGTGCTGGGTGTGGCCCACAGGCTGGGAGTTTGATGGCCCTGCTTTAGAGATTAGTTTCTTGGTATTTAGTTTCTGTTTTGAAAGTAGTTGACCTTGCTCAGCTTGAATAATTATTCAGCATTTCAAAGAGAACATAGCAAAGTAATTATTCGAGTATAGCAAAACTTATCAATAGAAAAATTACTCGGTGAAGAACTTCTTTCCCCAATATACTCAGTGACAAGCATTTTGTACAGTCAAAGGAGTACAATACAATAGCAACAAGGGAGAAGTCCCAGCCAGTATTGTTTACAACATTACTGTGGTTGGTAAAAGATAGTCACAGCTTTTTTGTGGAAATTGAAGGGGGAGCATTTATTATAAATCCAACCTCTCCAAAACTAACTTACATACACAGCCTAATGACAAAATGTCTTCATTTGTTTTTATTTTACCCAGAAATGACTAATTTCAAAAATATTTGGGCAGTTTTATTGTGTGCTGGTTTATTCAAGCACTTCTTTTTATAAAATGGTGAGGACTATTTTGCCTTTGGGATATACTCATTAGACTTATCTTTGTAGTTTTACTGCATTCATTATCATGAATGCTATCAGAATAACAATCCCAGCCTCGTTCCCCCTGAAGGCTTTTACAACATACTGAATTTCAGACACCCACTTTAGGAGGCAGCTGAAAAATTGCTTCTTCCTTTGGACCTATATCTCAGCAATACATCTAGCGTTTTAGGGCTCTAGAGACTTTCTTACACTACTAGAAATTCATTTGTGTCTGCAGAAACCAGTGGAGTAACTTGACTGACGAATTCAGACAATGTATTTCACTAATTGCAGTTTTTCCTGAAGCCCAGCCCTGCATTTTCATCTCTATTTTTAACCTTTTAAGCCTGAAGGTTTAAGTGTAGCTTTTCTTTCCACCACATCAGGAACTGCTGTTTAACAGACATTATGAACTTGTATTGCAATAAAGTGTCCTTTAGTGACACTTGGTGGAGAGCTGTCTCACACTGAGGATCTGACTGACAGCTACATTTGGAGCGGAGAAGAAACTCATCCACTGTTTCTGTGGCTTTCTTTTTATCTCGTGCACATTTCTTCTTTTGTCTATAGCATGTGACTCAAGTTACCAGTTGCATACTATGTTGTGATGTTTGGGTTGGCCGTAATTAAAAGGGTGCTGCTGAACTATCTGCAGCTGCTTGATCTGCATGTATCCAGCTGCAATGTTCCTGCTCTTTGCTTACTTTTGGTATACATTCAGGGATTGAATTGAGGGATTGAAGTGAATAGTGGCCTACTTTCCTCTGGGTGTTTGGAATCCCCCAAATAATATCTTGAATGTTTAATTAGGTCTCTGCCTGATAGACATGTCAGTGTTTTTTTCTTAATTATAATGCTCAAGTATAATTTTTACATTTATGTGGTATTGTCACAATAAACACTGTGATACATGTACTCTGATATTACAGTAGTTTGTGGAAATATACTTAAGGGTATAAAATAGGACATGCTACAGTCATGATGGAGAATACTGCAAAATCCCTCATTTTCAGCAACAGAACTGTGGCGCTCATGAGATATTTCCTTATAAGAAATAAATGTATGTAAATAAATATATGTAATAATACATTTATGTAAATAAAGACATTACAGATTTTGGTATGAATTACCACATCTTTCTGATTAGTGTGTACTGTTGGTTATTGAGAGGGCACCCACGTAAGTGTCATGAATAATTTGAAGCAATGTTTAAAAAAAATTAGGAGATGCTTGGAATGAATTAACAATATGATACCCGTAGAGATGTGTAACCGCAAATGACTCAAGGCTGTTTGGAGCATTTACCATATACTCTGTGCAGCCCCTTGATTTGAACAGCAGTTCATTATGGAAGGCAAATGAAAATCTGGAAGCATAAAGGATCTGACTGCATTTTGTGTAATAATACTTCTTAAAACCTCAGCTTTTTCAAAAACCCTACAGCTGGATAGCTACATCTGTTGAGTTAGTAGGAAACTAGACTGGCATTCATGTGAGATGCAGTTATTTTAATAGCTAATAATATTAAACCATGATCTTTAACAGCTCTAGTATAATTTATAAGAGACAAAATCAGGTCAAAGTTCAAATGATATTTCCCAAACCATTTTGTTTCTTTGCACTAGTGGTTCTATAAAATACACAGTTTTCAATATATATCCATATTTGACAAGAAAATACTGAAGTTTAAGAACATAATACCACTACTGTCTCCAGGTTAGCTCTGGGTAGGGCTTTTATTTATCATTGTTTTAATATCTAGCTTCAGATAATGATGCTAATGTACCTCAAAAAGGAGCCATTGAAAAGCAAACTTCCTCTTCTTAAAATGTTCACACCATTTCCCAAATGAGCTGAGCCCATCTCAGGAATGATTTGCAACATGCCTGCTACTACTACCAATCCTTCTTGCAAGCCTAAGCTTTTGTGAGTGGGGGAATTTAAGGAAGACATTTTGTTGTACTTAGCAATTCTGCTAAATTTGTCAAGCTATGCTTCTTCAGCCTAAAGACATCCAACAGCCATGTTACAGTGGGAGGAGGGGTGCAGCAGCGGCAGCATTACCAGATAAGCTAGTGAGGACTGTGCTGAAAGACTCCTGGGAGCCACATTAAGTGGGGGTGCCACTACCACCAACCACAGTAGTGGCAAGAGCAGCTTAGGAACCCAGCAGCCACACAAAGTGCCATCACTGCAAAGAGAGGGGGTGGGGTCACCTGCAATACCAGGTGTCACAGGCTGGCCTGCCAACATCTCCTCTGATGAGGAAGAGATTTAGGGAGCTGGCCCAAGTCCTCAGATGTTGGAAGACCCACCAGACAAGGTGAAGGCTCTGTCAAGCACAGACAGGGAGTCTCAGACTGAAATCAGCATGCCACACCCTCAGGTCTGCAGCCTAGAAGCTAAAGCTGAGACTCTGCAGCTGCCCCTGGGATTGCTAGAGCCCTTGGAACACCGGTGAAAGTAAGCTGTGGGGAGGTGCAGGAGCGGCCACATAGTGTGTGGTTGGCAGCTAGGGTTGCCAATCCCCAGTTAGGGGCCCTCCCTCCACTTCAGGGGTATCAGAAATGGGGGGAAGGAAATGTCTGCTGGGCACTCTATTATTCCCTATGGAGACCCAACCCCCAAGCCACAGACCAGTCCACGGCCTGTTAGCAACCGGGCTGCGCAACCTCGCCACGGCGCTTCCTCCCTCCTCCATTTTCACAATATTAAGGCCTGGGAAGGGGCAGTGAAGCACCTCCCGGACTCTTTAAAGGCAGGGAAGACTGCAGCAGCAGCGTCGAGCAACCTGCTGAAAAAGTGGCGCTGCCCTTGCCTCCTCCCCACTCACTAGGAAGTGAGGAGGAGGCAAATGCGGTGCTGCTTTTTCAGTGGGTCACTCGTTGTTGCTGCTGCAGTTTTCACCACCAATCAGCTGATCAACGGGGGGTCAGCCTTTAAAGAGTCCGGGAGGCGCTTCACTGCCCCTTCCCGGGCCTTAAAATTGTGAAAACAGAGTGGGGGAGGCGCTGCTGGGGCGGGACAGGAGGCAGAATTTGGTGCCCCCACCCTGCCGGCCCTGGGGCCACGGTGGGCGGGCTGGCCCTGGGGCCGGTTCCTAGTACTAAAAAGGTTGGGGGCCACTGCCATAGGGTATAATGGAGAATTGATCTGTTAGAATCTGGGGCTTGGGGAGGGGGCTTTTCTTTGAGGCAGATGCACCAAATTTTCAGCATAGCATGCAGTGCCTCTCCTCAAAACATCCCCCATATTTCAAAAAGATTGGACCAGGAGGTGCAATTCTATGAGTCCCAAAAGAAGGTGCCCTTTTCCTTCATTATTTCCAAAAGGAGGGAAGACATTTAAAAGGCTTGCAGTCTCTTTAAATGTAATTGCCAGAACTCCCTTTGGAGTTCAATTGTGATTGTCACACCCTTGCTCCTGGCTCCACCCCCAAAGTTCCCAGATATTTCTTGAGTCAGACCTCATAACCCTATTGGCAGCCCAGCACTGGGCATCAGGGGCGTAGACTTTTCTATTTCCCCGGGGGAGGGGGGCTGGAGCCCAGCCAAAGGCATTTGATCCAGTGACATCATAGAGAGGAGCCAGTGACATCACAGAGAGGGGCCTCCATTATCACTACCTATGAATTTATAGAGAAGCTTCCTCCCCATAAATTTAGGGAGCACTTCCCCAACAATGCCCATGGACTGGGTCAAACCCAGGAAAAGGTGGAAGTTTACCAGTGGTTATAGTGGTATCTCAGAGGTCTCTTGCTGTGTCTTGTTTTTGAAATTCACTTTTAGAATAGTCACTGTAAGATCTGCAAATATACATATAATGTACATAGGACAAAACAGTGGTCACAAATTTAACAGTAAAAGGCGATACAGAAAAGCTTTAGGGGGACATTTTATAAGTTTGCCTGGACGTTCACTTACAGGTGTCTTGTTTCGGCCTCATTAATAAAGTACGATTGTACTGAATCACAGATAGCTTTGTTTGATAAATTCATGGGTCTCTGACCCAGGGCAGAATACAAAACAGTTTCTGGGTGCTCAATTTCTGAGCAATGTACAAAGTTCAGAGTTAGTTAATACTATAGCAATATAACAAAACAGGAGTCAATTGCACCTTTAAGACCAACTTAGTTTTATTTAAGTTGCTCTTAAAGGTGCAATTGACTCCTATTTTGTTCTACTACTTCAGACCAACACAGCCGCCTATTTGGATCTATCTACTATAGCAATATGTATGCAACATAGCAATACAGGGTTATTGTATTAACTAACTCTGAACTTTGTACAATATGTATGCAACATAGCAATACAGACGACATGCAAGTTAGGGCTTCAAAGTGGGGTCTGCTAGACCCAGCGTCTTCCTGTGGAAGCTGACTGCGTGATTTTGGACCAGGCATTGACTTCCAGCCTAACCTGCCTCTCAGGGTTGTTATTCAGATCACATGGGGGGAGAGGAGAATGATGCAAACTGCTTTGGCTCCCCCAATGTAGAAGCTGCAGGTAGGGGAAAGGCAATGGAAAGCTGAAGTCAGAGGGGCAGATAAAGAAAAGGAGATAGGCTTGCCAACTCCAGGTTAGGGTGGGGCCTGGAGAGAGTGGGGTTTGAGAAGGGATAGGATCTCAGACAGGTACAATGACATTTCCCTCTAGATTTGAGAAGGGATAGGACTTCAGACAGGTATAATGCCATTTCCCTCTAGGGAGGCACTGGAGATCACTCAGATTTACAACTGCTTTCCAGATCAGCTCCCCTTGAGGTAGAGGGCGGGGTCAGTGCCTTCACTTGGATGGGTGGGAAGACAGCAAGGGTGGCAGGCACTCGCCCAGAGCCTCCTTCTACAGCCCGTTGTATTTTTCTTCACAACAGGCCTTACTCCTAGTACAAATAATAAAGCAGTCAACAAATGTGAGAACTGAACCCAGTAGCACCTTTAACTATTCAAAGTCCTAAAAGATGATGCTGTTAAAGTGATGCACACATTATATCAACAAATTTGGAAAACACAACAGTGGCCACAGGACTGGAAAAGGTCAGTTTATATTCCAATCCCAAAGAAGGGTAATGCCAAGGAATGTTCAAACTATCGCACCATTGCACTCATTTCACATGCCAGCAAGGTCATTTTAAAGATCTTACAAGCTAGGCTTCAGCAGTAGTAGATCACCAGAAGTTCAAGCTGGGTTTCAGAGAGGTAGAGGAACAAGAGATCAAATTGCCAACATTCGATGGATTATTGAGAAAGCATGGGAGTATCAGAAAAACGTCTTTCTGTTTTATTGACTATGCTAAAGCCTTTGATTGTGTGGATCACAACAAATTGTGGCAAGTCCTTAAAGAGATGGGAGTACCAGACCACCTCACATGTCTCCTGAGAAACCTGTATAAGGGTCAAGAAGCAACTGTCAGAACAGGATATGGAACAACCAATTGGTTTAGAATAGGAAAAGTTCAACAAGGATGTATATTGTCACCCTGTTTATTTAATTTATTTGCAGAGTACATCATGCAGAATGCTGGCCTGGATGAAGCACAAACTGGAATTAAGATTGCTGGGAAAAACATCAACAACCTCAGATATGCAGATGACACTACTCTAATGGCAGAAAGTGAGGACCTAAAGAACCTCTTGTTGAGGGTGAAAGAGGAGAGCACAAAAGTAGGCTTGAAACTCAACATCAAAAATACTAAGATCATGGCATCCGGCCTCATTACACCTTGGCAATTAGAAGGGGAAGACACGGAAGTAGTGACAGACTTCACATTTCCAGGATCCTAGATCACTGCAGATGGTGACTGTAGCTATGAAATTAAATGACGTTTGCTCCTTGGTAGGACAGCTATGGCAAACCTGGGCAGTATAATAAAAAGTAAAGACATCACCCTGCTAACAAAAGTCCATATAGTCAAAGCGATGGTATTCCCAGTAGTAATGTATGACTGTGAGAGGTGGACCATAAGGAAGGCTGAGCGCAGAAGAATAGATGCTTTTGAGCTGTGGTGCTGGAGAAGACTCTTGTGAGCGCCTTGGACTGCAAGAAGATCAAATCAGTCAATCCTAAGGGAAATCAACCCAGACTGTTCCCTGGAAAGTCAGATGCTGAAGCTGAAGCTCAAATACTTTGGCCACCAAATGAGAAGGGAGCACTCACTGGAGAAGATCCCGATGCTAGGAAAAACAGAAGGCAAAAGAAGAAGGGGACGGCAAATATGAGATGGCTGGACAGTATTACTGTTGTAACAAACACCAATTTGAGCAGACTTTGGAGGATGGTGGAAGACAGGAGGGCCTGGCATGACTTGGTCCATGGGGTCGCAAGGAGTCGGACTCGACTGTGTGACTGAACAACAAAAGCACCTTTAACACCAACAAAGTGGTGTATATAGCCCCTTCACAGTGCCTTCTTACCTTTTGATAGTGTTTCAGACACTAGAGTTTCTGGGGTTACACACAGGCCCGTAGCCACAGTGGGGCCCAAGGGGGACACGGTACCTCCACCCAACCCCCACTTCCACCTGTGTGGCCCCTCCTTTCTCCACTGCTGGCCCTGCTGCCCCGTTTTTGCTGCTGTCACTGCTCTCGCTGGGCTCTTCCCACCCCATTCCTGCCTACCCCGCTTTCCCCACAGCCTCGTTTTTGCTGCCGCTCTCCCTGGACTCTTCCCTACCTCCCAAGCTCTCCCCACAGCCCTGTTTTTTGCTGCCACCCCCGCTCTCCCTGGGCTCTTCCCTGCCTCCCCTGCTCTCTCCACAGCCCCGTTTTTGCTGCCACCGCTCTATTCTATTTATCTATTCTATTCCTGCTCAGCTCATTAGCATTTGTAAGAAGGTATAGGAAATCACACCACACCACTGCTGTTTTCAGCCTAGAGGAAAGAACATCAAAGGAGTTTGTCACTATTTGGTTGCTGGTTGCCAAGCCCTGAAGTCCTGTACTGATTGCTGGTGGGGGCTGAGCCCTGGTTGGGAAACTCCGGGGGGGGGGGGTGCTCGAGCCCTCCAGTCCCCACATAGTGTACGCCTATGCTGGGCATCCTCTTCCTGAGAGTTGGAATCATTGCAGGATCAGGGCTGAAAGCACTGTAGACTGCTAAGCCAATGAGGATTTGCATCTGTCCCCAGATGACTTAGCAGGTAGAGGAATTGCACCTGGTCTTGAATGACTCCTGATAAAAGCAACCAGAAAAGAGAGAGTCATCATAGAAGCAATTTGTCCTCAGCCCTTGTGTGTCTGCTTGACTTGACCTTTTGAACTGTGACCTCGCTTGTGCTTTCTGGATTTGCCCTTCTGATCTGATGCTTGGACTTCTGAATATCTGTACTTTGGCCCTGGATTTTTTTGGACTGTGCCCATTGTCCCAGGTGTCTGCTTGAACCAGAACATCAGTAACAACACTATGTGTGGGCTGCATTTCAGCCCGCAAATGCCCAGGAGCTGTCTGACAAGGCACTCCACAAACACTAGTTCTGTCTGGGTTGTGTTGCTTGCAACAGGTGGGTAGGTGGTGCATGCACACACACTCTTGGATGAGCAACCTGAAGAATGAGGGCAGGTGGCTGATGGTGGGACTAGGTAGTCCAATTACAGAGGCCTTTGTTGAAAAAGCTGGCAATATAAGGCAGCTACAGATGCTTTGCTAAAAGAACTAGCAATGTAAGGCAGTGAGTGCTACTATGGAGCCCACTTCTGTTCCTTCAGAAGTTCATGGAGCCAGGACATGTGCACTAACTTTTAAGGCTAGGTGGTACAGGTGATGCTACGTGATTTATCTTTATTGTAATGTTTTTATACTCCGTTTTTCTCTTCTCTAAGGATTCTCAAAGCAGCTTAGAATCACCTTCCCTTCCTCTCCATACACCAGGCACCTTGTATGGTAGGAAGAGCTCAGAGAGTTCTGAGAGAACTGGGGGCACTTGGCAACCCTACATAGTGTCCACTCTCCGAAGCTGCCATTTTAGGGAAACATCTCTGTAATCTCAAGATCAGTTGTAATTCCAGGAACAGTCCAGGCCCCTCCTGTAAAGATGGGCATGACCGCCTTATGAATTAAAGTTTGTCATGAATTTTGGCCAGTTCATGGTATGTGAAGTGAAGTTCATGGCAGGGTGACCAGCACAAACATTCTATGAACTTCCATGCTGTTTGTGGCAGTTGGTGAATGGATCAGTTTCCAAACTGTCTCTGCTCAATTAAAATGTTTACAAAACTTCAAAGTAACAGGGGAAAGTGGAATTCTCCAGCCTTGGAAACACCAATTGGGACCCTCTAAAGCTGAACAAGTACTGCTGGCTGCCAATAACAGAGTTTCCTTTCTGGTCTATAGGATCAGAATGCTATATACACCCTCAGCTCAGCTCTGCACCTCTCCTTTGTTGGCAGTTAGTCAGAGAGGCAGGGAACTTGTTGAAAGCAGAGCACATTCATTTATTCTTGATTGTGAACTCCTCTCCCCTTATGGGGTTTGGGTGCCAGGACTCTGAGCCACCCTGTCTCTCTGCTCATATCAAGCAGCGAGGCTTAGCTACTGAGTGCCTTGGCTGAGGACTCATATTTATACAGCATCTCTACCTCAAAGAGCCCAACCATGAAGAAGCCCCACTACTGGTTGTCATTGATGAACAGGGCAGTTAGCAGCAGTGGATTTCAGGTGTGCAATGATGGAGAATTTAGCAGAGGTGATGGTAAGGGAATACCTCACCAAGTCCCCTGAGCCATCCTCTTTCAGTCCCCTGGAGTACCAGTCACACAAGGCTGTCATCTGGTCCAACTTCTCTTGCATGGCCATGAGTCTCCTCTCCTGCCCTCCCACCAGTGTCCAGAGTGAGTGGGTGTTCTCCTACCTGGGAGACATTCTCGGCTCCAATTGCTCCCACTTGGACCTGGCCAGGATGGATGGCCTTCCTCAAGGTCAACTTCCCCCTGCTGAGCTACCCCTCTCTGGACCTCACAGGCACCCTATAGTCCGAGTGTGTACCGAGTTCGTTACAAGGTGCTGGTTATTACCTTTAAAACCTTATATGGCCGAGGACCTGCCTACCTTAGAGACTGTCTCTCCCCATATGTTCCCCAGAGAGTACTGAGATCTAGCTCACAAAATCTGCTGAAAATCCCTGGGCCAAAGGAGGCCAATCTAAAAGCGACAAGGGAGCAGGCCTTCTCAGTAACAGCACCCCAATGGTGGAACCAGCTACCAGAGGAGGTACGGGCCCTATGGAGCCTTAATCAGTTCCGTTGGGCTTGTAAAACCGTCCTCTTTCAGCTGGCCTTTCAGCTGGTGGAACCATTGCACCATAACCATAAAAACTATGTTTATATGCATATCAAGACTGTAGCACCATCTTATGTTATATTGTAATTTTAAACTATTAATTTAGATGTTGTTTATATGTAATTGTATTTTAATTGCTAATTGCTCTGAATTTTATTGTTGTACCATGGTACAATGTACTTTGTCATGTAAGCCGCCCTGAGCCTGCTTCAGCGGGGAGGGCGGGATATAAATTAAAATTTATTATTATTATTATTATTATTATTATAGTCCCCCATCCCCCCTCCTCTCTGGGTAATTCTGCAAGTTGCGCCCTAGGCATTTGGGTAGGATGGCCACCTCTGCTGCGTGAGATGGCTGAGCAGAGGGCTTAGCCACTGGGTGGCTTGGCTGAGGACCCACATTTTTATGCTACCTTCTGATTGTGAACACCTCTCCCTTAGTGGGGTTTGGGTGTTGGGTGGACTCAGGGCTCTGTCAACCTGTCTCTCTCATAACACTGAGCAGAGGGGCTTAGCTACTGGGTGTCCTGGCTGAGAACTTACATTTTACACCCTCCTTCCTGATTGCGAACACTCCTTTGCTGGGGTCTGAGTATTAGGTGGACTCAAGGATCTGAGCCATTCCACCTTTCTGCTCACATCACATTTTATACCCCTCCACTTCTGTGTGCCATGAAAGTGGATGCAAAGGTTGCTCATGATGGGAGGGAAGACATACCCACACCAACCCTTTCTCACTGAAATTCCCCCACTGAGAAAACCCCAGGATTTACTTTACTTTTACCTTCAAAAGAAAATCTCCCTCATCCAACAACTACTTCATAAAAGAACATCTACCTCATCATAAGAGATGGGCATGAACCGGAACACAAACAAAAATTAATGACAAATTTGGGCTTGTTTGTGGTTCGCAGCATGAAGTTCATGGTAGGTCAACTGGCAAGAACTTTCCACAAACTTTCAAGCTGTTTGTGGCAGTTCATGAGGGGATACATTTCAAGAAAATCTGTCTCCTCAGTCAAAATATTTACCGAACTTCAAAACAATGGGGGGGGGGGAGGTGGAACTTGGAGTGCATGTAGAGGAACATGTAGGGGAGGTCGCCTGTGACTATGATGTCTCTAGCTTGCACAGGATCCATTCTATAAACTTCTGAACCTGTGCCTGTCAAAATGACCGCCGGTATTTGAAGAAGATGAAGATATTGGATTTATACACCACTCTTCACTCAGAATCTCATAGCAGCTTACAATCTCCTTTGCCTTCCTCCCCCACAACAGGCACCCTGTGAGGTAGGTGGGACTGAGAGAGCTCTCTCAGAAGCTGCCCTTTCAAGGATAGTTCTGCAAGAGCTATGGCTGACCCAAGGCCATTCCAGCAGTTGCAAGTGGAGGAGTGGGGAACCAAACCCAGTTCTCCCAGATAAGAGACCACGCACTTAACCGCTACACCAAACTAGCTCTCCTTCTTTATTCATAGCATCTTACTCAAGGGTGTCAAACTCATTTGTTATGAGGGCTGGATCTGACATAAATGAGACCTTGTCAGGCCAGGCCACGTGTGTCATAAAATGTAATTCCAGGTAGTGGAGATAAAAACTTTATAAAGGACACAAACAAAATTAAAGATTTTTTTTTCAAAAACTCTTAAAAATAAAACATGCTTAAAAGATTAGCACTCTTGCAGTATTTTGCTTATTTAACAGTCTCTGATAATTGACACCTCTTGCTCTGAATTATTGCATAAAAATCTGGAGACAATCTTGAGTATGCTGTTCAGGTGTTGTTCAGGTGTGTATCTGTAAGTTGCAAACTTACTTTTGATTTATTGACATTCATTACAGAAATCTCATGGTCAATGCTTTGAACCTAAGATCCGGAGGAAATCGTGAAATGGTTGGGCAAAGTGAGCTTTTGTATATAAGTTGCTTCATGTGCTGGTCAACCAGTGGAGAAAATAGAGGCTTTGCTCTGTAGCTCCTGTGTGATTGAGCAAGCTTGGCAAAGCAAGAAGGAAGCAATAGAAGGACAAAGAAGCAGACAACAGTGAGTTGCTCGTGGGCCTGATAGGAGCCCTCTGGGGGCCTGATCCAGACCACAAGCCACACATTTGACACCCCTGATCTTACTATTCTATTGGTTTTCTGTTTGTTATAAGCAGGGTCAGCCAAACTGCAACTCGGGAGCCACATGTGGCTCTTTCACACACATTATGTGGCTCTCAAAACTCCCACTAAGCCATAGGCTGGCTTGGAGAATGCATTTAAAGTTACTTTCTTTCCACTTCTCTTTCCCCATCTATTTTCCTTCCTTCCTTCCTTCCTTCCTTCCTTCCTTCCTTCCTTCCTTCCTTCCTTCCTTCCTTCCTTCCTTCCTTCCTTCCTTCCTTCCTTCCTTCCTTCCTTCCTTCCTTCTTGTGGCTCTCAAACATCTGATCATATCTTGCATATCTAAGCAAGTTTGGCCACTCCTGGTTATAAGAATAACTTTCTATGTATCTCAACAGTAGTCAAAAACTACTTTGATCATATGAAAAGCAATCAGACGCCTACTTGCCTATGCAGCCACCCGTAGTGTGCACTGAACTTGTCCTCTCCCCCGAACAAGAAAGGTTATTAGGTAATGGGAGTCAGAAAAGACAAAAACTTTAAAATAACTCAGCCATACTGTATTAGCAATGAAGACTAAGCTTTCCAGAGAATTGTAGCCTATAAATTCTCCAGTAGTACTTGAATGGCAAGTCATAAAAACATCACAATTATGTCACCAGTGGTGCTTTTCATTGGCTAAGCCCCAACAATGTTTCTTAGGAACGCCTGGGAACAACCAAAACATTACAGTCAACTCTTTCGTGTGTTAGATAAACTGTTCTGAATGGTTGTCTTATGCATACTTTATACATACTAAACCATTTTAAATGCAGCATTCCTTTCTTTAAACTTAGATTAAAGACAAGTGTTGTTTCTAGACAATCAAAGGGAATGATGTATTTCATTACTGTTAAAAAATTACATTTCAGTGTTACCATTCCAAATTTAGAACTTATTATTATTTGTTTATTTATATTCTGCCCATTCCCCGTGGGGGCTTAGAGTGGAGTGCAACATAAATAATAAAATCACAATAAAATCACAACGGCATAACAATAAAAACCGATCACAATGTTCAGTCCAACTGAATGGTTCAGCAGGACCATATAATAAGATGGTGTAGCAAGACAATATAGCGAATCAGCGCAGTAGGATAGTACAACTGGGCAGAATAGCTGGGCAGAATAGACCAGCTACACTCTTATCTTGCTGAACCTTTTTGTAAGATGGTTTGCAGGTAACTCTGTACCTGCATCTGTAAATAATTATGTTACCTGTTATTAGGCTTTCCAACCCTCCCGCTCTGGCGTGGGATGCCAGGATTTCCACTCTCTTCCCCCGCTCCCCCAAAAAACGGAAGCAGGGGGAGGGGGGAAACAATGCCACGAACATGGCGAGCCGCCCCATCCCGGAGCGGGCGACGCCGCCCCTCCCCCCGCAGCTGCTCCTCCGTGGCACTGTTGGGCCAAAGGCTGCCGAGGGCGGGCAAGCCGGGCAAGGGGGCTTTGCCCTCAGCCAGCAGGGCGTAGCCGGAGGCCAGCACGTTCTTCTTGCCCTGCGCGCACATCCGCCCCACCACCCTCCCGACCACCTCGCGGGAGCTGGAAACCTGCAAGGGACGGAAGTGGGACACGCGTTCAGCGGCGGGGCGGTCAGCCCCACGAGGCACTGGGCCAGCAGGCCGCGGTAGGCTGGCGCGTCTCCCTCCTGCAGCAGCCCCCAATTCCAACCCAGAGGCGGAGCGGAGCGTGCGACGCCGCTGCGCCGCTGCCCCCCCCCTGCAGCTGCTCCTCCGAGATGGGCGAGGAGCAGCCACGCTCCCTGCGCCGTTTCCCCCCTCCCCCTAGCTCCACCCCAGTGTCTCCTGGCTCCACCCCCAAAGTCTCCTGGTTCCACCCCCAAAGCCCCCAGATATTTTTTAAATTGGACTTGGCAACCCTACCTGTTATCAGTTATTATAACAAGTCTTCTATGAAGCGTAAAAATGATTCTGAAAAAGAAAGAGTAAGAAAAGGAAGCAGCTAATTTGGAAGTAAACCCTCTCCTGTAGGATTTAGAACTAAGTAAATATGTATATTCAGATGAGTAGCTGTGTTGGTCTGAAGCAGCAGAACAAAGTTTGAGTCCAGTGGCACCAACAAAGTATTATTCAAGGTATAACCTTTCATGTGCTTATACTTTGAATAAAACTTCGTTGGTCTTAAAGGTGCCACTGGACTCAAATTCTGTTCTATAAACATGTATATAATCAGACTGCACAAACCTCTTGGTGAAAATTATATTAAAGAGTAAATAATGAAAGCATTTACATTAGCTTTTCTAATGCTCTATCTGCATTGTTCATTATATGATAAACTAACATTATATGATAAACTAACATAAATAACTAACTTATTTGCATGCTTGCTTTGTTCAATTTCTAGCCCCCAACTTCCCTGCGCAGCAGGCTCAGGGCAGGCTACAACATTCTTAAAACATACAAACATTTAAAATACAATTCATAAGATCCATCCATTTCAGAGCAATACTAATAGACTGCAATCCTAAGAACACTTTCCCAAGTGTTTGTTGTTCAATTGCACAGTCGAGTCCGACTCTTTGCGACCCCATGGGCAAAGTCACACCAGGCCCTCCTGTCTTCTACCATCCTCTGAAGTCTGCTCAAATTCATGTTAGTTACAATGTGTTAGTTACTTCAGTAACACTGTCCAGCCATCTCATCTTTTGCCGACCCATTAAACAGACTTTAGAAGATTTTGGAGTAGACCTGTTTAGGGTTGCTCTCCAAGCTATCTTTCTTCTGACCCTTTCCATTACTTGGAGGAAAACTCTCCTAATTTGGATTAGGATATAAATATTGCCTATAGTTTCATGTGATTATATTAATTAAAGATAATTTTGGAACAGTAATTCTAGGTTTGGGGTCAATGGGTTCAATCCTGAACAGATGTTATAAAGGGTTGCCAACTTCTTAGTAAAGCCCGGAGATCTCCTAGAATTATAACTGATCTCCCAGCAACAGAGATCATATCTTCTGGAAAAAATGGCTTCTGTAAAAGGTGGACTCTGTAGCATTATACCTGGCTAAGGTCCATCCCCTATCGAAACACAGCCCACCCCAGGCTCCATCCTCTAAATTTCCCAACCTAGACTGGTAAACCTAATTTTCAAACAGAGTTCTGTATAAATTCACTATGCAGAAGTGAGCTTGCTTTGCCACTGTCTGCCACAGTGTAATGTAATCTCACTAGCCTTGTCCCGGTCTCATGCTCCTCTTCTCTGTGGGCTTCCTTCAGATTCTGCACAAGCTGCCCCGGGGCTGCAACTCACTCCGCCCCTTTCACATGGCAAGCAGAAATTGGTTTTTAGAGGATCTTGCTTGCCGTGCAAAAGAAGTGAAGCGAGTTGCAGCCCCCTGGGATTGTCATCATTATTCTTCTCCCTTATTGTATTAGTTAAACCAAGAGGTTTAAAGCCATGAAATCCATGCAACAAGGGGACAAATAGCTGAAAGAGAACTGGTTGCAGAGCCCAGAACAATTAAGCAAGGATCATGGCCAGAGCAACACAACAAAATAAAGCATTCAGGTAGCATCAGCTGCCATGATGGTTTATTCCTGGAGCCAAATCCTGTTCATAATATATTCCAAATTTAAATGGTTCCAACCAGGCAGGCTATGCGTTACTTTAGACATGAGCTTCTGTTAGCTAGGCAGATTAAAGGTATAATCAGCATAGAAGCTTAGGCAATGTTTATCAGTGTGTCTATAGAAAGATTTGAGCAATTGCTTCTAAGGCCGATTCTGCACTGGGCAAAAGAGCCAGTAATACTACCCTCTCAGATGGTTCAATCCACACTGAAAACTGGCCTCACTCCTGTCTAGCTCCTGCTTTTTCGGTATGATCCAGCTAATGTTAATCCTTATGTTTTCAATACAAAAGCTGAATAAACAGCAGAGTTCTAAATTTTGATTAGGTTAGTTTAAATAAAGATTTTTTCCCCAGCCCTAATATATTAAAACTGTGTCGATGTATTTAGCAATGTCTTTATGGGGTGTGCAGTTATGGAAAGAGTGGCTACAGTGTTTAGGCCTGCGGAAGCCTTGCTACCTAATCCCACATAATATGTGGAAACTGGGTATTATGAGCTGTTACTCCAGCCTGACTGGTTTTTAGCATCCATGCTAGAAACTAATCTTGTTGCTGAAAATGCAGGTATTCCCAGCCTCCAGAATCACTGAGCCAACTAGAGTTGCCAACCTCCAGGTAAGGCCTGGATATTTCCCAGAATTACAACTGCTCTCCAGATTGCAGAGATCCATTCTCCTGGATAAAATGGCTGCTTGGAGGTTGGATTCTATGGCACTATATGACAGAGTAGTAGTGGAAGTGTCCCTCAGGGCCACTCTGGTCAGAACAGTCTCAGTTGTTGCTCTAATGAAGACACTCATAAAGACAGCCGGTTCAACAAAGTTGTATTAGGGTCAGGCAGATATCATAGTCAAGAATCAGTCCAAGAATCATACACTTACAATCAGTCCAGCCAGGCAAAGGTACAGATACACAGTCCAAATAGAATAGTCAAGTCACAGTCCTTAATCATCAATCCCTTATCAGTCCAACAGCATGCCACGCTCTATCCATCTGTTCTACTCCACACTGAACAGACATTAGGCTACTGTATTTGTATTCCCCTTAACCAATCACATTGTTCATTGGTTAATGACATTCACATGCTAACACTTAAACACCTGAATGCAAAGGATACACAATCCTTTGGCAGTTCCAATATGCCTTAAAGCTATAGGATACTGACACTATACCCTGCTTTCCCCTTCCCCAAACCCACCCAGGAATTTCCCAACTCAGTTGGCAACCATAAGTTAGTCAGATACAGTCTTTGTAATTGCCACTAGGCTTGGCAATCCCCAGGTCCCAGTGGGGCTTCTCCCACTTTCCCAGGCTCCTTCCTGCTCCCAGTCAGCTGGCCGGTGGGGGGAAGCCCTGCCCTCACAGCCACCATGTGCCTTTCCACCTCCAGGAGCTTCAGACTCCACTTCGAAAGGCTTCCTCTTGGGATGGTGTGTCTGTGTCTTTAAGGCTGAATGGTGGCAGGGGGAGCAGGCAGAACAACAAGGCCGCTCCCAGTGGCTGTGAAAGCAGCCCAGACCGTCTGTTGGTTGCACAATCTTTTCAGAGGTTTTTCAGTTTTTCACAATTTTTTCAAAGGGGACTGTATATTTTAAAAAACCTATCATGAAGGTAGAATGCCAGCAGGGGGGGTGAGGGCTTTCCAGTGCTTTGCACTGCGTGTCACATGTATGACTATCTGCCCACAGGACAGAAGTCCTGGGTGTGTGCTCGATGCAAGGAGCTCCTGGTTCTCAGGGAACGAGTTCGTACCCTTGAGGCCGAGGTGACTGACCTGGAGAAGCAGAGACAGTCAGTTAAGCACTCGGAAAAGACTCTCGGAGATGTATTAGATGAGCCCCACTCTGAATGTGGCAGCCCCATTGCTGCCAGGGAGCATGAGGGTTGAGAGGGAACAGGGCACTGTGATGATAGGGGAATGCGCCCTCAGAAGGGACCTCTTCTTCAGTTGGTGAGCGGGTACCCTTTCGCGCCAAGGAACCATCCCTGGGCAGGGAGAAAGGGGGGGGGGGTCTTGGTAGTTGGTGATTTGATCCTTAGGCAAGTAGACAGCTGGGTGGAAAAACCGCATACTGACCGTATTGTGACTTGCCTGCCTGGTGCTAAGGTGGCGGAAATTATGCGTGTTGTAGATAGGCTGATAGACAGTGCTGGGGAGGAGCCAGTGGTCGTGGTGCATGTTGGCACCAACGATGTGGGGAAATGCAGTCGTGAGGTCCTGGAGGAAAAATTTAGGCTGCTAGGCAGGAGACTCAAGGCCAGGACCGCCAATGTAGCCTTCTCAGAAGTGCTACCTGTTCCACGTGCAGGGCTGGAGAGACAGGTACAAATTAGAAGTCTCAATGTGTGGATGAGATGATGGTGTAGGGAGAAAGGGTTTAAGTTTGTTAGGCACTGGGATGCTTTCTGGAACAAGCGGGAGCTGTACAAAAGAGACGGTCTCCACTTGTCCCCAGATGGAACCAAGCTGCTGGTGCTTAAAATCAAAAAGGTGGCAGAGCAGTTTTTAAACTTAATCTTGGGGGAAAGCCAACAGGAGATGAAATGTCTCTGGTTTGGAAGGACTCATCTCAAAGAGATGAAGGGTTAGCTGTTACTTTTCTACCGGGTAATGGATCAGAGTTGTCCGCTGAGATGGTGACAAACAGTATGGAGTGTCTGCCAAAGTCTCGAGGCAGCAGGAGGAAGGTGGCAGGCCTAACTTGCCTGGGAAATTATAGATGTTTGTATACAAATGCTATAAGTGTTCGAAGTAAAATTGGTGAGTTGGAATGTTTAGTGGAATGAGGAGAATCCGTGGGACACAGTGATTCCTGGATATAAGTTATATTGGGAGGGAAGGGTAGGAGGTGGGGTGGCTCTGTATGTCAGAGAGGGTATACACTCCAGTAAGACTGAGGGCAAAGAATTAGATTCCCTTCTAGAAATGCTTTGAGTTGAAATAGAGGGCCCAAAAGGAAATTTAACTATGGAAGTTTGTTATCGCCCACCAAATCAAAAGATAGAGGATGATTATAATATGATGGAAGGATTAAAGATAGTGGCTAAATGTAAAAACTGTGTCGTAATAGGTGATTTTAACTACCCGCAGATTGATTGGGTCAATATGTATTCAGGTCGAGAGAAAGAGATTGAGTTTCTAGAAGCTCTGAATGACTGTGCTATGCAGCAGATGGTTACAGAACCTACCAGGGGTGAGGCGATCCTGGATTTGGTCCTAAGTAATGCCCAACACTTGGTGAGAGATGTAAAAGTGATTGCACTGCTTGGAAGCAGTGACCATAATGTTATTGATTTCACCATTTGTATAAATAGGGAGTTGCCCCAAAAGACCAGCACAACCACGTTTAACTTTAAAAGGGGTAAATTCTCTGAGATGAGGAGGCATGTGAAGAGGAAACTGAAAGGAAAGGTAAATACAGTCAAAACCCTTGGGGAAGCTTGGAGGCTATTTAAAACTACAATCCTAGAAGCTCAGATAAAATATATGCCACAAGTGAGGAAAGGCACAAACAGGTATAAGAAAAGGCCTGCATGGTTAACAAACAAAGTAATGGAAGCTGTAAAAGGTAAGAAGGACTCTTTTAAGCGGTGGAAAGCTAGTCCAAGTGAGATTAATAAAAGGGAACACAGGCTGTGGCAAATCAAATGCAAGACTGTGATCAGGCAGGCAAAAAGGGACTATGAGGAGCATATTGCAAAAAACATAAAGATCAACAATAAAAATTTCTTCAAATATATTAGAAGCAGGAAACCAGCCAGGGAGGCAGTGGGGCCCTTGGATGACCAAGGGATAAAAGGATTACTGAAGGAGGATAGGGAAATGGCTGAGAAGCTGAATGCATTTTTTGCCTCAGTATTCACTGTGGAAGATGAGAAGAGTTTGCCCCCTCCAGAACCACTAATTTTGGAAGGGGTGTTGAAAGACCTGAGTCAGATTGAGGTGACAAGAGAGGAGGTCCTACAACTGATAGACAAATTAAAAACTAATAAGTCACCAGGTACAGATGGCATACATCCAAGAGTTCTGAAAGAACTCAAAGGTGAACTTGTGGATCTCCTGACAAAAATATGTAATCTTTCATTGAAAACTGCCTCCATTCCTGAGGACTGGAAGGTAGCAAATGCCACCCCCATCTTTAAAAAGGGTTCCAGAGGAGACCCGGGAAATTACAGGCCAGTCAGTCTGACTTCAGTACCGGGAAAGTTGGTAGAAATCATTATCAAGGATAGAATGAGTAGGCACATTGATGAACACAAGTTATTGAGGAAGACTCAGCATGGGTTCTGCCTTACTAAGCTGTTATAGTTCTTTGAGGGGGTGAACAAACATTTGGACAAAGGAGACCCAATAGATGTTGTTTACCTTGACTTCCAAAAAGCTTTTGATAAAGTTCCTCATCAAAGGCTCCTTAGTAAGCTCGAGAGTCATGGAGTAAAAGGACAGGTCCTCTTGTGGATCAAAAACTGGCTAATTAATAGGAAACAGAGAGTGAGTATAAATGGCAATCTTCGCAGTGGAAGACAGTAAGCAGTGCAGTGCTGCAGGGCTCAGCCCTGATGGAGGCGGTGGTGGGCTGGGCGTTGGAGTTCCCAAGGCTTATGGTCTTGGGCAACTTCAACGTCCATGCGGATGACACGGCCTCCAATCAGGCGCTGGACCTAATGTCTTCCATGGCGACACTGGGACTCTCCCAATTTGTCACCACCCCCACGCATCAGGCCGGGCACATGTTAGACTTGATCTTTGCGTCCGGGATTTTGGTGGACGGTATCGCAGTAGAAGCGGTGCCATGGTCGGACCACCTAGCCCTCAAGGCTCGTGTGGGTGCGCCTCCTCAACCCTGTACGGGCGGCGAGCCTATCTTGGCTCGCCTGCGGAGTCTGATGGACCCTGAGCGGTTCCAAAGGGCTCTGCGGGACCCCTGACCCCTAGCAATTCCCTTGACGACCTGGTAGATACCTGGCATGACAGGCTATCCAGGGCCATCAACGAGATTGCACCCCGGCGCCCTCTGCGCCCCCGAAGTAGGCTGGCTCCTTGGTACACCTTGGAGCTACGCCAACTGAAACAGGGACTCAGACGACTAGAAAGGCGGTGGCGGCATACTCGTGACGAAGCAACGAGAACATCCTATAGAATGTTTATGAAGTCTTATGAGATGGCAGTCAAAGCCGCAAAGAAGGATTACTTTGTGGCTAGGATTGCATCTGCAAATTCGCGCCCGGCACAATTATTTAAGATAATTGAGAATCTGACCACTCTGCCTCAAGGCAGACCAAACATGAGAGAATTGGAAATAGGCTGTGAGGCTTTTGCGAAATTTTTTGCAGATAAAATCTCGTCGCTCCGCCAGGACTTTCCTGCCACATTGGATGCAGCACAAGAACCCGGGGTTCCGTACCTGTCTTCTGATGTTACCTTGGATCACTTTGACGCGCTTAGTCTTGGGGAAGTCGACGAAATCCTCTCAACTGTACGCCCTACAACTTCCGACCTTGACCCATGCCCCTCCTGGCTAATTAAATCCTGCCAGAGGGAGCTTAGATATCCTGTACGGGATATCATAAATAGATCCCTCTTGGAAGGGCAATTTCCAACATCTTTGAAAGAGGCCATGGTCCGCCCTCTCCTAAAAAAGAGTACAGCAGATCCGGCCGAATTGGCGAACTACCAACCGGTCTCGAACCTACCATTCTTAGGTAAGGTTATAGAGAGGGCAGTGGCGTCACAGTTGCAGAGTTTTTTGGATGACACTTCCGCCTTGACTCCCACCAGTCTGGCTTTCGTCCAGGTCATGGGACGGAGACGGTGCTGGTCGCCTTGGTAGATGACCTCCAGCGGCATCTGGATGGAGGCGGCGTGGCGGTGCTGATGCTGTTGGACCTATCGGCTGCATTCGACACGGTCGATCATCAGCTACTGGCCCGCCGGCTCGCCGACGCAGGGATTAGGGGGTTGGCCTTACAGTGGCTTTCCTCCTTCCTTGAAGGACGGGGACAAAGGGTGGCTATTGGGGGAGAGCGGTCCCGGAGGCATCCACTAGTGTGCGGGGTGCCACAAGGGGCAGTTCTCTCCCCGATGCTGTTTAACATCTACATGCGCCCCCTTGCCCAGATTGCTCGGAGGTTCGGGCTCGGGTGCCATCAATATGCTGATGACACCCAGCTCTATCTACTAATGGACGGCCGACCTGACTCCGTCCCAGAAAACCTGGACCTAGCACTGCAAGCCGTGGCTGGTTGGCTCAGACTGAGCGGGCTGAAGTTGAATCCAACGAAGACAGAGGTCCTTTGCTTGGGTCGCGGTGCCCTGGGAAGGGAAATCCCCTTGCCGGTCTTTGACGGTGTGCTGCTGAAAGCAGCCCATAAGGTCAAGAGCTTGGGGGTTCTTCTGGAGCCTTCACTATCAATGGAGGCACAGATAGCGGCCGCTGCCAAGTCCGCGTTTTTTCATCTTCGACGGGCGAAGCAGTTGGCCCCCTTCCTGGAGCGCTGTGACCTAGCAATGGTGATCCATGCTATGGTCACCTTGAGACTGGACTACTGCATCTGGAGGGGAGGGGCCATGGCTCAGTGGCAGAGCCTCTGCTTGGCATGCAGAAGGTCCCATGTTCAATCCCCAGCATCTCCAGTTAAAAGGACCAGGCAGTGGGTGATGGGAAAGACCTCTGCCTGAGACCCTGGAAAGCCATGAAGTGGGGCTGTGGCTCAGTGGTAAAGCATCTGCTTGGTATGCAGAAGGTTCCAGGTTCAATCCTCGGCATTTCCAGCGAAAAGGACCCCCCCCCCCCCAAAAAAAAGGATATGAAAGACTAGGCCTGAGACCTTGCAGAGCTGCCGCTAGGGTTGTAAAGTCCGACATAAGAAAAATTGGGGAGGGACGGTGGCTCAGTGGCAGAGCATCTGCTTGGGAAGCAGAAGGTCCCAGGTTCAATCCCTGACATCTCCAAAAAAGGGTCCAGGCAAATAGGTGTGAAAAACCTCAGCTTGAGACCCTGGAGAGCCGCTGCCAGTCTGAGAAGACAATACTGACTTTGATGGACCAAGGGTCTGATTCAGTATAAGGCAGCTTCAACGCCCTCTACATGGGGCTGCCCTTGTGCCAAACTCGGCGGCTGCAGCTGGTGCAGAACGTGGCGGCTAGGCTGTTGCTGGGGCTCCCAAGGTGGGAGCACATACAGCCGGGGCTACGCGGACTGCACTGGCTGCCAGTGGTATACCGAGTTCGCTACAAAGTGCTGGTTATCACCTTTAAAGCCCTATATGGCTGAGGACCTGCCTACCTGAAGGACCGTCTCTCCCCATACGAGCCCCAGAGAGCGCTGAGGTCAGCTGGAAAAAACCAGCTGAATGTCCCTGGGCCAAGGGAGGCCAGATTGAAGGCCACCCGGGATCGGGCCTTCTCTGTCGCAGCTCCACTGCTGTGGAATCAACTCCCAGAGGAGGTGCGGGCCCTACGATGCTTAGATCAATTCCGTAGGGCCTGTAAAACCCACCTTTTCAAGAGAGCCTTCAACTAATGACAAGCTAGGAAGTGCCGCTGAAAATGCTTTTAGTTACTGAATTCTACTGAAGATCTAATGTTTATAGCACCATACTGTTAATGTTAATTTTAATAATCTGTAATTTATTATCCATGATTTTATAAGTATAACTTGATGTATAATGTATTTTATGTTGTGAGCCGCCCTGAGCCTGCCTTGGCGGGGAGGGCGGGATAGAAATAAAAAGTTATTATTATTATTATTATTATTACTGGGTCCCATGCTCTTTAACTTGTTCATAAATGATTTGGAGTTGAGAGTAAGCAGTGAAGTGGCTAAATTTGCAGATGACACTAAATTGTTCAGGGTGGTGAGAACCAGAGAGGATTGTGAGGAACTCCAAAGGGATCTGTCAAGGCTGGGTGAGTGGGCGTCAACATAGCAGATGAGGTTCAATGTGGCCAAGTGCAAAGTAATGCACATTGGGGCCAAGAATCCCAGCTACAAATACAAGTTGATGGGGAGTGAACTGGCAGAGACTGACCAAGAGAGAGATCTTGGGGTCGTTGTCGATAACTCACTGAAAATGTCAAGACAGTGTACGATTGCAATAAAAAAGGCCAATGCTGGGAGTTATTAGGAAGGGAATTGAAAACAAATCAGCCAGTATCATAATGCCCCAGTATAAATTGATGGTGCGGTCTCATTAGGAATACTGTGTGCAATTCTGGTCACCGCACCTCAAAAAGGATATTATAGCATTGGAAAAAGTGCAGAAAAGGGCAACTAGAATGATTAAAGGGTTGGAACATTTTCCCTATGAAGAAAGGTTAAAATGCTTGGGGCTCTTTAGCTTGGAGAAACATCGACTGCAGGGTGACATGATAGAGGTTTACAAGATTATGCAGGGGATGGAGAAAGTAGAGAAAGAAGTACTTTTCTCCCTTTCTCACAATACAAGAACTCGTGGGCATTCAATGAAATTGCTGAGCAGTCAGGTTAAAACGGATAAAAGGAAGTACATGTGGAATTCACTGCCACAGGCGGTGGTGGTGGCTACAAGCATAGGCAGCTTTAAGAGGGGATTGGATAAAAATATGGAGCAGAGTGTATGTGTGTGTGTGTGTATATATATATATATATATGCTTGTATATGCGTGTGTGTGTATGTGTATATGTATATATATACACACACACACATATATTGGCCACTGTGTGACACAGAGTGTTGGACTGGATGGGCCATTGGCCTGATCCAACATGGCTTCTCTTATGTTCTTATGGTCCCTAGGACTGTAAATGTTCTGCAGCTGGAATGACAACTCCCAGGATGGAATGAGGGTCCCTGGGAATAGCATGAGTGGTCGAGGACTGGAATAACAGCTCCTGGGGTTAACATAAGTGTTCTGGGACTAGAACAAAAATGGTTTCGAGGCTATTCCCAGAAATTACACCAATTTCTTTCCATGGCTACCAAAGTATGCCAACAGGAACATCCCCTGCTGCAATACATTGTCATTAGCTGATGGAGATGCCAGCAGATTATTTATCTCCCCAGAAGATTCATGCCAGGGCAACATCACATTATAAGACAAATGAGCACAAGAGTAGGATGACTTTCGAGACGGAACTTCTCTTCCTAAGCATACGTCCCCCTTCCCGCCCTCGTCCCGAGCGCTTGAAGGGAGCCTGTCTCTTTAAGGTCTCCGCCGGAGAAGGAGGCGGGATCGTCGCCACAGGAAGTGCCCCCTCCCGGAGCCGAGGAAGAGACAGGCCCCAAGATGGCGGCGTTGGCGGCGTCTGAGCGGCTCCTGTCGGAGGGGGAAGGAGGCGCCATGGACCCGGCACGGCTGTCCCCTCCGCCGCCCCCACAGCCCCGGGGGGAAGCGCAGCCCCTGGAGCAACTCCCGCAGAGCAATACGCTGGTGGGGCTGCCCATTGTAGCCATCGAGAGCATCCTCAGCTTCCTGTCCTACGACGAAACCAGCCAGCTCCGCCTGGTGAGGGGCTGGGTCGTGGGAGGGGGCGGTGTGTGTCTCGAGGAGATGGGGACGCAGCCGGCTTGCCTGACGAGGGATTGGAGGGCACTGCGGCTAAAAGCAAAAGACTCGCCGCTGCCCGCCCCACGGGGTGGCCAGTGTTTCCACTCGACTGAAACCCAGTCTCTTCTCCCCCCTGCTGCCGCCACGGGTCATGGCTCTTAATCCTCTTCTTGATTGGTGGCGGCCTGGGATCAATAAAAGCGGGAAGGAAAAGCCGGCGTAGTGTCGGGGGGGGGGGCGGGCTGCCTCAACTCTTCCGTTGATCTTCCCCTTGAAGGGATGGAGGTGGGGTTAAAAGGTGAGGGACACGTGTTGCAGCCCCCTTGTGAGGGAGCTTCTTGCTTTCGTTTTGTACGCTTTCCAGTAACTGAAGACTGATGCCTAGCCTAGGTACTGGGAACAGGGCCCCTCGAATTATATGGTCATCATCTCTGTAGGAAATCTATGGTCATGTGTTTTAGGAATGGCGTTTTTGTCTTATTCCTCCTTCACCCTATCAGGACGGTGGTTATGTCGTTAGAGTTTATCTGCACTTTTTCTGTTGATATGATTAGCATCATCTCAGAACTGCCTTTCTCTTATTTGCATTAGAATTTTCCTTTGGGGTTTTCTTAACAATGCAAAGAGGCAAAGAGCAGACAATATATGCACTGGGCTTGTAAACAGTTTCTATGGCAGTTTTCAGTGCATGAGATTCTTCCATTAATTACACATATCCAAATAATATATTATATTATGGCCAGGGTCATCTAGTCCAACCCCTTGCACAATGCAGGAAATTCACAAATACATTCCTCCACACCCGGGGTATGTAAGAAAGGGCCATGAGTACTGATGCAACCCTTCCTGCCTTTCTCATGATCTGCCTAATTCACAGAATCAGCTTTGCTGTCAGCCATCTAGCCTTTGTTTAAAAACTTACAAAGAAGGAGAGCACGCCATCTCCCAAGGAAGCTTGTTCCACTGAGGAACCACTCTGTCAGGAACTTCTTCCTAATGTTTAGTCAAAAACTCTCATTGGTTCTGGTCCAACCTTCTGGGGCAACAGCAAACAACTCAGTACCATCTGGGGCAACAGAAAAAAATTCCACACCATCCTCTATATGACAGCCCTTAAGTACTTGAAGATGGTCATCATATCACCTCTCAGTCATCTGTTTTCTAAGTTAAACATACCCAGCTCCTTTAGGTGAGGTCTAACGAGAGCAGAGTAAATTGATACCATTACTTCACTTCATCTGGACGCTATACTTCTGTTGGTACAGCCCAAAGTCACATTTGCTGTTTTAGCTACCACATCACACTAATGACTCATGTTCAGTGAATGGTCTACAAAGACCCCTAAATCCTTTTCACACATGCTACTGCCAAGACAGGTCTCCCCCATCCTATAATTATGCATTTGATTTTTCCTACCTCAATGCAGAACTTTGCATTTAACTCCATTAAAGTTCATTTTATTTGTTTTAGCCCAGTTTTCCGGCTTGTCAGGATCATCCTGTATTCTTACTTTATCTTCCACCATATTTGCTACTCCTCCTGATTTAGTATCATCTGCAGATTTAATATGCATGTCCTCTATTCCTTCATCCAAATCATTTATAAAGATGTTGAATAAAACAGGTCCCAGGCAGTGTTCCTTCTAAACTGCAGAGTCCTGTGAGCAAAAATTCTACCTTGTGAGCTACTGGCATTAAAGCTGTCAGCTACTGGCATTAAAGCTGTCAGCTACTGGCATTAAAGTAGTGAGCTACTGCATAAATTAATGTGCTCTGGGGTAATCCTTCCTGAGCTAAGACAAAAATGTGTGAGCTGGAGGCTAAAAATCTGTGAGCTCATGCTAACTCAGCTTAGAGGGAACACTGGTCCCAGGACAGGTCTTTGAGGCACTTTTCACTCCTCTCCATGAGGATGAAGAACCATTCACAAGCACTCTTTGATTTAAATACTTAATATTTGTCATTTTACTTTATTTTTCTCAAACCCCTCCCCCCCAAATAGATTGGAACCCTTTGGAATATAAAAATAACCAAGTAGAACTATATTCTTCTACCTAACCTCTAATTTTTGTTCAGTTGTATTAGGCTGGCTGTGGAATAAAACCTAGACAATTGCCAGGATTTCCCTGTAGCAAAACTAAAACATTCTTGTTTTGCAGCACATGTAAATAGTCATTTTATCTTAATATAACTGTTATCTGAAGCTTGAGCTAAAGGCTACCTCATGGTTTAACATAACCTGATGCTCAGTGCTATAAACTAATGTAAATGGGTCTTCTGCAGTCTCATGTATGCTTGCTGAGTCTCTCTAGGCCTTCTTTGGAAATCTGTACCAGAGTGGCTTCTTCTAGTTATTTTGATGTCAAAGCACCTTTGTGTGGAGAATCATGTCACTGATTATGTTAAAGACAATTGACATTTGCTTCCTGATGTCTTTTTGTGACAATATTTGACTGTGTGCCAATTTTGCTTGCTTCATCTTTTTTTGTTGGTATGTTAAGGCCTGCAGACAAGATAATAAAATTAACTTGTAAAGCTGTAGAAATCTGACCTATTATAAAGGGCTTCTATTTTTCAGATTTAATTGTTGGTCTCCTTATCAAATAGCACCACAGCTCTTTGAAGAAACAAACATGTATATCTTGATGGACATTGTTAATAAGTCCCTCAGAATGTTGGGTTCTCTCGCTATGTCCTTGCCTATTTTCTGCCGCAAACATTTCTAATCTTGGAGAAGGATTGTTATCTAACTTATCTTAAATGTCATTAGCATTTGTGTAGGTGGACACTTAAATTCTCTGCTGCAGAGGATTATTGTTGGGATCGCTACTTCTTCACTGTGATTTTTAAAACTAGACACATTAAATTTTTTAAGCAATGTAAGAAAGCTACAACAAACATGTAGTTAACTTTATAGGGCTTGTGCCCAACTCTCTGTTTGATAACTGATGTATTATGTATGTGAAGCCCATCATGCTGATATAACTAAGCAATCACACACTAGCCATTCTCTCTTGCATAGCAATTGACATTAAGGGTCCTAGTGATGTTCCTTCCTGCTTTCCTCTTTAGAAATAATTGTAGAGAGTCTGTTGTTTTCATATTTAGTGCAAATCTGATAAGCCTTTACTAGCTGGCTAAAAGATCAAATATCCTGTTTGCTTCCTTGCCCAGCATTCATGTCTCTGTTTGCTTGGTGGACCAGAAATGTGGCCTCATGCCGTGTGTTTTGACACTGCCTTGATAATACTTTTTATGTGCTTGGTGGTGTTGAATTAAGCAGAAGCCTGTCTTGCAGCTTGCCTGCTCTAAAGAGTTATTCAAGGGCTTAGTTTTTGCCTGTTGAAGGCAGTGTGCTGGTCCTGGCCGCTTGCCCTCATTCGTACTTGTACCACACAGTTTCAATATTAACTATGATTCTTTCTGCTTGGGATTCTTTTGCCTGGGATGATTTGGGTCATGCTATTTGTTGTACAGAAAAAGTGAAGGGTTTATTTGGGTCTATCATCTTCTACCAAAGCTTAGATTTAAATAATACTCTCATTAAAGTATAGCCTGCATTTGACCACTGGCCTTTAGGTGTTCCTCAGGCATAAGGAAATATGCAGAACTGCACCTGAGAATTTGGTTCAGCAGGAGAAGGATGTGAAATTAAGAGTCAGAACAAGTTTTCAGTTATAGGTAAATTTTTGTACTACAGGTTTCAAGCATCTTATCTGTCCAATGAATTCATGGTAGAACAACAGCAAATGGCATGTTTTTCCTGTTCAGATTTCTGATTTTCATTGCAATGTCCATAAAAATGGAGTTCATCAAATGAATACAGTCAACTGAGCGGGTCATGACCCTTCTGATCCACACCATCACTTCTCCATTTGCTCTTGTAAAATATATATCTCTCCTTGCATCTTTGAGATGCCTTGCAACTGCACACTCTGTTCTTCACTTAATTATTGGCAGAGATCCAAAGAACTGGGTAACTAGATTTACATGCTCAATGGGACCTGGGCTAAGATGGTTCTAACAGTAGTTCTTAAGGTTGTCCTCAAAGGTGAGGAGAATTTTGGTATACTGTTTAACATGGATTGAGGGCCTGCTGTTTTAAAATTACCAGTCCCCACTAGCCACTCCTGAGGACTTGGACATACCTGAAGAAACTCTTTGGATCCCAGAAATTGTGCATTTTCTTCTTTGAGACTGTGATCTCAGTTACTGGAAAGCTGCCTGAACAGAACAGTATAGAAGAAAGTTCATGGTTGAAGACTCTGGCTTTTGCTTCTGTTATTTTATTTAGCCATTGTAAGGTCATTTAGAAAACAGAGAAAGGTGTGGTGGCATACAAATGCAATACTACCGTAGCAGGATCTTGTTAGCAAAACTTGAAGCAGTAATGTGGTGGCCTACATTTATGTGTCCCAGTATGTTCTGGGGTCACCTAGTAGAGTGACTGATGATACTACTTCAGAATCTATTGTATCAAGGAGGATGCGGAAGAAGAGGGGACACTAGAAAGAAAATGCCAACTAGAGTGGAGATTTGACACTTCAGCATGATGATTGCCAATTTATAGTTTATGCCAATCCTGATGGTTTTGTTTGGAGTAGCAGCAATCACTGCAGGGCTTGGCATTGTCCCCTAGTGGGTTGTATGCTTGATTCTCAAAACTGCTTTCTTTACAATAATCTTGAGGGCATCAATTTACATTTCTGTTTTCAAAAGGGCATCAATTTACATTTCTGTTTTCAAAAGTCTGTTCTCTAATACGCTTCATGGCTCAGTGAACCATCTCAGTCCAACAAAGTGTGGTGTGTTTGAATGAAACCTTAAAAATTAATATCCCATGTCAGCTGTTTTCTGAGGAAAGGGAGCAGGAGAGGGCTGAAGTCACTAATCCTGAGCTGCTGTTTAGTTTATGCCATTTTAATTACTCTAGCAAGCTCTTTGTTGTGGCTGCTGAATGAGCAAGGGGAACTATACATGCAGAACCCATTTCTGCATGCATTTCTCCTTATGGTTGCAGAAACATGCTCAGAAGCCTTCTTCTGTATATTAGATGCCTATCTGGGTAGAAGACTTGCATCAACTCTTGCAATGCATTTAAGATAACTGTCATGAGAAAAATCATGCCACTATCAATTCATAGATGTTTGAGAAAATTATTGGATATTTGTGGAAGTACTGAAAATCTCTTGGAATTATTGTTCCTTATTATTGCCTTCTTTCAAATCTTTACATATAAATGTTTGGTGAAGTAACAGAAGGCAAAAGCTTATTGAATATTAGGAACTGGGTGGTAAGGCTTTAATGCCCTCATAGCTGTTCTCTGCTCTCCAATGACTAGCAGGAGGTGCTGAATAAATTATATTAAACATAGTAAAAAGTCCTGTAGGACCTTTAAAATAAACAATTTTTATTGTAGAATAAGCTTTTGAGAAATATAGCTCTCTTGCTCAGATGCCTCCTCTTAATCTATAAAACATACTAATATGCATTGCTTACATAGGAACTTGTGCTTTCCCTAACTCTGATTATGGTAAATAGGTGGCCCCGTTTTTCAGCATTTAGAAATCCCACCACCACCACAAACATGTTTACCATTTGTTATCACATACTTAAGTCTAATGGCCAGTAGAAGTTGGAGTCCAGTAGCACCTTTAAGATCAACAAAGTTGATCTTAACATGTTCTCAGTTTAACCCAGACTCGAGGAGCAATAGAGCAATCAACAGACTGCATTTATTGGCTTGTAACATTCTTGCCATCATTCTCCAATTTTGACAGGTTACTGCCTTTGTTGTTTTCCCATGCAAATGCTATCCAGACCAAATATTCTTTCAGTTTGTTAATTTCATTGTTTTGCCATTGGATTCTAACTTTGTACTACTTTGCATTCTTAACCACTGCCCACCAGCTATATTTAGCACTGCTCACTGTATTCCATATCATTGTCTGATGAAGTATGCATGCATACAGAAGCTTACATTCTGAATAAAACTTCTCTCTCTCGGCTTGACTTCGTGAACGAAGATTTAAGAAGGGTGCAGGAGTCCACGTCTGCTGCAGGTTCGCTGGTGGCTGACAAGACCAATGCAGGACAGGCAGATCTGGCCACAGTGGCTGCAGGGAAAAGTCTGATTTGGGGTTGGTGCTGTAGCAGTGCGATTCTTCCTCAATCTCCTTTTGTCCTCAAGACCAGCTATGCGTGCGTTCTCAAAGGAAGAGACAGCCTGGTGGATGGTGTGCCTCCATGCTTTGCGATCTGAGGCTAGGTCAGACCACTGGTGATGGTTGATGTGACAGGTGCCAAGGGATTTCTTCAAGGAGTCCTTGTACCTCTTCTTTGGTGCCCCTCTATTTCGATGGCCGGTGGAAAGTTCACCATACACAGCAATCTTGGGAAGGCGGTGGTTTTCCATCCTAGAAATATGCCCTGCCCAGCACAGCTGTGTCTTCAACAGCAGTGCCTCGATGCTTGTAACCTCCGCCCTCTTGAGGACTTCAGTGTTGGTCACAAAGTCACTCCAGTGGATGTTGAGGATGGTGCAAAGGCAGCGCTGATGAAAGCGCTCAAGGAGTCGCAGGTGATGATGGTATAAAACCCACGATTCAGAGCCGTAGATGAGGGTTGTCATCACAACCGCTTTGTAAACATTGATCTTTGTGCCTTTTTTCAGATGCTTGTTGTTCTACACTCTTTTGTGCAGTCGGCCAAATGCACGGTTTGCCTTTGCCAGCCTGTTGTCAATCTCCTTGTCGATCTTGGCATCTGAGGAGATGATGCATCCCAGGTAGCTGAACTGCTGGACTGTCTTCAGAACTAATTCACCCACAGTGATGCAGGGAGGGTGATAATCTTCCTGGGGTGCAGGCTGGTGGAGAACTTCTGTCTTCTTCAGACTAACTTCTAGGCTGAATAGCTTGGCAGCCTCTGCAAAGCAGGACATCATATGCTGCAGAGCTGATACCGAGTGGGAGACGAGTGCAGCATCATCAGCAAACAGTAGCTCGCGGATAAGTTTTTCCATTGTCTTGGAGTGAGCCTTTAGTCACCTCAGGTTGAACAGGCTGCCATCAGTGCGATAGCGGATGTAGACACCATCATCATCTAGATCTACTGCAGCTCTTTGAAGCATCATGCTAAAGAAGATCGTAAAGAGAGTTGGCGCGAGAACGCAGCCTTGCTTTACACCTGTGCCTATTGGGAAGGGCTCCAAGAGGTCGTTGCAGTGTCTGACTTGGCCTCGCTGGTCTTCATGTAGCTGGATGATCATGCTGAGGAACCTTGGGGGACATCCTAAACGTTCCAAGATTTGCCACAGGCCTTTCCTGCTAACGGTATCGAAAGCTTTGGTAAGGTCGACAAAAGTCACATATAGACCCTTGTTCTGTTCCCTGCGTTTCTCTTGGAGCTGCCTGAGAACAAATACCATGTCGGTGGTGCTCCTGTTAGCTCTGAAGCCGCACTGGCTCTCTGGGAGGAGTTCTTCTGCAATGGTGGGCACCAGTCTGTTCAGGAGTATTCTGGCAAGGATTTTGCCTGCGATGGAGAGCAGGGTTATCCCCCGGTAGTTGGAGCAGTCTGACTTTTCCCCTTTGTTCTTGTATAGGGTGATGATGATTGCATCGCGAAAGTCCTGTGGTAATTTGCCTAATTTGCAGGCGACAAGTACTTTGTGAAGTGAGCTATGTAGTACTGTGCCCCCATGCTTCCAGATCTCTGGTGGAATTCCATCAACTCCTGCTGCCTTGCCACTTTTCAGTTGCTTGATGGCTTTAACAGTCTCTTCTAGAGTGGGGATCTCATCCAACTCTGTTTTCACTGGTTGAAGTGGGGTGAGGTGAATTGCTGAATGTTGAACTACGCGGTTGGCACTGAAGAGAACCTGAAAATACTCCGACCACCGGTTCAATATGGATGCCTTGTCTGTGAGGAGCACTTGGCCGTCTGCACTACGCAAGGGACTCTGAGTCTGATATGATGGACCATATACTGCCTTCAGGGCTTCGTAGAACCCTCTTAAATCACCAGTGTCTGCACACAGCTGGGTTCTCTCAGCAAGCAGTGCTGTCCCTAGATAAGGCTGCTTGGTCGTTCAGGGTGCTGCCAAAAAATGCTTTCGTCTCCGGGTCAGCATCAGGCGACCAATACCCTGAACCGCCTACATGCAGGATCGGGACTGCGGCTTCCAGTGGCATCTTCCACCTGCCGTTTCACCCCTTGCCCATCGCTGCAGGACTTGGTGTGTTGTGGGTTGTGGATGTGGCTATGCCCTTCAGGCCTGCGCAGAGGAATTTTTAGGTGAAGCACAGTGTGCGCGGTACTGGCTCCACCCTTTCACCTTGGGGTCATCTGCCATGGCCCAGTAAGCCGGGACGCCGGCAGCGAGTCCTCCAGGTGGTAGGTGTTACATTAACGAGCTCTATCTGCCTGGGTTTGATGTTAAGACTTTCCTTCTCTTGGCTGGCGAGGTTGGTGAGCCCAGCCTGCCCATCCGGTTATACTGCCGGACATTCGGTCGCACCATGACGTGGCAAACTCTGTGAGAAATGGGGGGGACCAGCGGGAAGGTGTTGCCACGGATGCAGTAATGCAGGAGAGGCCATTGCAGTGACCATCTGCCAGGCATAGCTGGACAGTGACCACGCGGCGTTCACTACACCGGGAAAGGAGAGGCCATGTATTGCGCATACACTTTCCCTGGGGGGGCAGGATACCCAAGAGGGAGCCCACCCCTCCCCTCCCACCCCTGGGTATAACCCCTAGGAAAAGGGGCAGAGGGAGGCCATTTGCAGTTGTCAGACACAGGCAGAAGAGGGCACCCCCACGGCCCCACAGGAGGGAGATGCTGGAGGCTCCCTCTACTGGGTGGTCCACTAAAGCCAGCACCTGAGCAGATCTTTGACCACGCAGAGGAGAGAGAAGAGAGAAGATGATGATATTGGATTTATATCCCGCCCTCCACTCCGAAGAGTCTCAGAGCGGCTCACAATCTCCTTTCCCTTCCTCACCCCACAACAGACACCCTGTGAGGTAGATGAAGATATTGGATTTATATCCCGCCTTCCACTCCGAAGAGTCTCAGAGCGGCTCACAATCTCCTTTCCCTTCCTCCCCCACAACAGACACCCTGTGAGGTAGATGAAGATATTGGATTTATATCCCGCCCTCCACTCCGAAGAGTCTCAGAGCGGCTCACAATCTCCTTTCCCTTCCTCCCCCACAACAGACACCCTGTGAGGTGGGTGGGGCTGAGAGAGCTCCAACAGGAGCTGCCCTTTCAAGGACAACCTCTGCCAGAGCTCTGGCTGACCCAAGGCCATTCCAGCAGCTGCAAGGGGAGGAGTGGGGAATCCAACCCGGTTCTCCCAGATAAGAGTCCGCGCACTTCACCACAACACCCACCTGGCTTTCCTGGCCTGATGCGCAGAGACACTCACAGAAGCTTACATTCTGAATAAAACTTAGTTGGTCTTAAAGGTGCTACTGAACTCCAACTTTTGGCCAGTAGAAGTATGCACAGGAGTAATAAAACAACCAGCAGCACAGGGAGGCAGCATTGCTCTTTGAAAATGGCACCAGGCTGCCAGATCGATTATCATATATTGAGGATGTCTAATAACACCTCTGCTCTTTCTAAACAGATTCCCCTCCCCCCCCCCCGCCCCGGCTTTTAAAAAATGAAGGCATTTGCATTGTGCCTTTAAGAGTTTCAAAGCAGAAAGCTTGCTGCTGATTTTTACTTTAACTTTCAGCTGAAGTCTTTGTGAGTCTCTTTAGTTGTCTGCTTCATTTTCCCTTATCCTCTGAGAAGGAGATTGGAAAGAATGAGAGAGTACACATAGTGCCACTGTGAAAATAACCTCATTTTGTCACTGCTAGTGGCTATCTAGTAGATAAAAACAGAATTCAGATTTAAAACTGAAATCAGGTTTGCTGTTCATTTCTACCAAAAGCTTTCCCAAACTCAGCCAGGGAGTTTCACTGATGTTCATTCATATCATATTTATGGAGAAGTATCATTAACTTTAGTGAGGTTTGCTCTCGGGCAAATGTACGTACAGTTGCAGCCCTGAATTTAGGCTCATACTTACCATTCGTCTGTCGAACCACTCTAACAGTGGATTTCAGGATCTCAGTTTGCCATGGCACCAGATATCCTTTTACTTGAATATCTCAGCATGGCTGCATGCAAAGTGTTAGCTTCTCTCTATATCTGGAGATCTAAATGGACTCTAAAGAGATATTGTATCTTTAAAAGTGGACTCAACGCTATGAGCTCTTGTCACCAGAATGTGTTACTCTTCAAGTGTCACAGACCTTAGTGTTCTTTGGAAACTTGTCTTCATTTTTGTAGTAAATTATTTTGGACATGAATTTAACAACAAATACATAGTATTGATAAGCTGAAATACTATGCAAAAAGTATATGCTGCGGTACAAACATCCCAAAAGTAAATAAAAGTAAATGGGCCCAGATACCTTCAATTTTTTTAAAAAAAATTTCCTTCCCCCAGGAAAATGTACATTTTGTACAGGTTTTGAGGTTGTTCAAAGTGATGTATTTACTGAGCATCTTTAAATGAGTAAGCAGGTCAGGAATTACAAAAATAGTTTAAAAGTAAAAATCATGCCATCTGTTCATTAAGTAGGTAGGAGTGAGGGCAAGTGAATGCTGATTTCGTTATGTTAGAAATTTGTTTCCCTTTTATGAAAACCATTAGCATAACTCAAATCAATTTAGGAATTGTTATTGTTACAGGTAATGTTGCAGTGCAATTGAATTTTGCAGCTGGTTAGAAGAAAACTATTGGCTACTGATCCCAGGCACAGTTTGTGGATGCCTGCCCAGTGTGTTCTGCTTTGCACTTAGATTAACTACATCTGTCATTTATCTGCTCACCCAGTTTAGAAGTTCTTCCCTCTGTTTAGGATTAATTTATTAGAATAGCTGTGTGTCAGTCTGCAAACTTGGTTGCCTTATTTCTGATTCCTGATTGTTTGAGAGTAAACTAGGTAGTTTTGGTCTCAAAGTTCTTACAGAAAAACATGGGGCTATAGCTGTGACTGCAATACTGTGCTTTGCCTCTAGATGGCAGTATACACCTACAAATTGGTGACCTCTCTAAGAAAGTCCGCTTTATTTTGAGTATGGACTGTTCCTAATTAGTAAGTTCTTGGTGTTATAGTAGAACTTCATCCTGATGCCCTATAGGGCATCATACATATCTAAACTATTGGGGAGAAGGGGGCAGCTGTGACAGGCTTCATGTGGCCTCTAGGTAATGTTTTAAAATGGTGGTTCTACACAGGAAAGAAAACTGCCAGGCATATATGATTCTAGGCCTAGGTGCTTAATATTTTTCAAACTCTCAAGAACAGCAGAAAAGTAGTGTTCTGTTGAAGAGAAAATTGTAATACTTCGTAGTGCTGTTGCCAACTCTTCCTCTTACTTCTTTGCTAGTGGGGGGGAAATGGGGAGGGCACAGAACAGTAGTTTGGAGCCAGATATCTCTCAGTGTATGTTTCACTGAAGTACAGACTTATAGAATATGTAGGCTTGGTATATTAAGATCTAAAGGGGGTTTTTTACTTCATAAATTTTAGGGCATCATATAGACAGTGTAACTGGTTTCAGAACTATCAAGTTGGGTTTTTGATACTGGAAAGCCTGCTGCTTCTTGTTTCAGGAGACTAGATTTATTTTCACTGGTGAGAGAAAACATCCTAGAAATGTGCTGTTCAGAGTATGGTGCAAAGGTGTAATAGAAATACACATCAATAGGTACAATGTTACTGTGCAGATGGGCTGGCATGTCAGCTACAGAAAGACCACTATAAATATTATATATTATAAATATAATTAATAAATCATTAGTGAACAGCATGTAATTTTGGTGTTTATGCAGGGGCAAGCCCCAACTTGCTATCATATCTTCCACAACTGTCTCCCAGTTTTAATGCACAGGCCAGACCAGAAACTGGTATCCAATAAGGTGGCAGAATTTCTATGTTTTTCTGAAAGGTGTATGTTGGTTTATTATGCTTTAATGTGATAACCTATTCTTAGCTTAAGCTTTTTACAGTGTCATCTAAATGACTGAAGTCAGTTGTTTCTATTTGAGCTATAACTTGTGATCCACATGACCAATTTCAAATTTTAAATCATAACCCCCCTACAAAGACCTAACATTAGTAATGCCCCTATCCAGCACAATTTTTGTGATATAAGGTAAAAATCAAAGAAAAGACAAACATTTTATAAAGTTTACAGCTTATGGTGTGTTACCTAACACAGTAATCTCAAGTACCTTAGATAGACAGTTGTAGCTTCTTCTTTTTTGCACCTTTGCAATGAACTATTGTATGAAGACAATTCATTTTCATATGCCACAGGTAGGGACATGAGAATAGATCCATGTTTTATGTGATTTTTATCCCCTATATCTGGATGATAGCTAACTTTGTATTACTGCAAAGAAAGATCTTTTAATTATGTGAGTTCAGCAACTGTTCAGTATGCATATGTTTTTATTTACAAATCTTGCATTATCATTTCATGGATGTTATTCTCTATGGGACCATATGTAATATTATAATATGTAATAATATCCATTACAACATTCTTATAGGCTGTACTCGCTAGAACACAGAAGATGGGTAATATCCCTACAAATGTCTGTCAGTTTGTCTCCTCCTTTGGTGAGGACCTGATATATGCTGTTATCTGTGGCAAGATAAAGACCGCCCCCCAATATACTCCTATACATGTTAGAAGACACACTTAGTGGTAAGGGAACATCACACAGGGTCACATCCAGCCAGATATAATTGTTCCTCATTTGTCCAACTCAATTCCTTGTTTGGTGAAAACCAAGGACAGAAAAGTTTCTAGCTAGTCACTTATGTTACCAGTGTTTTTTGTTGTTGTTCAGTCATACAGTCGAGTCCGACTCTTTGTGACCCCATAGACCAAGTCACGCCAGGCCCTCCTGTCTTCCATCATCCTCCAAGGTCCGCTTAAATTTATGTTAGTTACATCAGTAACGCTGTCCAGCCATCTCATCTTTTGCCATCCCCTTCTTTTGCCTTCTGTCTTTCCCAGCATCAGGGTCTTCTCCTGCGAGTGCTCCCTTCTCATTTGGTGGCCAAAGTATTTGAGCTTCAGCATCTGACCTTCCAGGGAACAGTCAGGGTTGATTTCCCTTAGGACGGACTAATTTGGTCTTCTTGCAGTCCAAGGGACTCTCAGGAGTCTTACAGTGCTGCAAAAGGGAGAGTCCACCAATAGACAGACACCAAGACATTGTTCTGCCATGCTTTGCAAAAGATTCTCATATGACTTCTGGCCTGCATGTGAAACCATGAAATCCAGTCAACATACAACATCCTTTGTGATGTCAGAGCTGTGCAAGACATATTGGGTACTGCCCACAATAAATTCTTCTGCAACTGAAATATCAACTGTTTATGAGGTCCTAAACCAATCTATTGACATCATGCAGTCTCTGCAGTTGTCCCAGATAGTGTGTTTGATCAGGCACTTTAAGCATAGAAAGGGTGTGTATCACACTATATTCACTTTTTTGGCCATCAGTAAGCAGTTGCTGTGGGATTTGTGCATTGAGACAGGCATGATTGCAGAAGGCTCAGTAACTGGGATAATATGTGGCCATATAATGGTACAATCAGACTTCACAAATTAGTTTATGAAGCACTCATGCAGCTAGCATGATGAAGTTTTCCAATCATGATTGAAAGACATTCTTGGAGAAGACATTGGGTATTTGGATGAAATGGTGAACAGCTTAAGCAATCTTTGTCAAGATCTGTACACAGTTTTACTGAAAGAAATTTTGGGTCATATTTAGGGTTATGGAGCTCCTTGAAGACTACCATCATTTCCTCAGATATGGAAGTGAAAATCAGTTAGTGTTCTGCATATCCTATTGAGACATGGTAGAAATTCTTCTGGGCTTAATATAAGAGCACCATGAGAAGGTGATTAGAAGCATCATTTGACAATAATCTCATTGCCCTTTACCTGTGACAGACTGAATAATGCCTGCTGTCTTCCATATCTTTTCCTTGAACATCCAGACATACTTGAGTATTTCATGCAAGGTGGGTTTTCAGTACAGTTAGGATCTAGCAACCCATTTGTGCAAAATCCTGTAGAACAGACAACACAAGAAACAGTGAAGAAAAAGATATTCAGATATCAGGAGAATTTAGCTGCAGTCCCAGAATTTTCAGTAAGTAGTACTATCCCGGGCTTTTTTTGTAGAAAAAGCCCAGCAGGAACTCATTTGCATATTAGGCCACCCCCCCTGATAGAACACAGAGCTTTTTGGGTTTTTATTTTGTATTTTGCATATTAGACCACACACCCCTGAAGCCAAGCCAGCCAAAACCGCGTTCCTGGGCGTTCCTGTTTTTTAAAAAGCCCTGGTACTTTCTAACATTGGAATACAGATGCACGTTTCTGAAGACGTCGAGAGGAATGATTGGTTAATGTAACAGTGACACATCCAGATTTCCATCTGACTAGAATTTTAAAAATTAGATAAATGTCCAGGCTTTAGTTGGCCCGATTACAAACAGTTGGCTGAATTCAGTGAGCCATCATCATTTGGTTAGCTTGTCCATTGATGTAGCCAAGGATCTTCTCACAGCTCATGAAGTTGGAGATGCAGCACATTTTGAATTCAAGGAGATGCTACCAATGTTGTGGCCTCGAGATAACACAGTTTGCAGTGTCCTCTTAGAATACCGTTTCATTGCCAGATTGTGCTTCAAAGTAAGAGCTTCTCTATTGGAATTCTAAATGTTACTTCAGTTCCTCCTAATTCTCAGGAACTGACTGAATAGCAATTTTTAAAAATATAAATACCTAAATTGTTTTAATGTAACACTTCTAAAATTTAGGCAAGAGTTCATATCAGTATTTTTCTCTACAGTATAGTTCACAATGCACTGCCTTCCTTAAAGCCATAATATCCAAAAAGTTAATTTCTTTCTAGCTTACATGCAGTTCAAACTGTAAATTCTTATCCTGTACATTAAGCCATTCATAGAACACCTGCATTTACTCATGGCTTCCATCCATAGCAGAAAGATTTCATCTATATAACACCACCACACTTTGATGTAATTAGTATGAAGGTTATTTGATGTGTGTATAACTTTTTTCTTCAAAAGAACCCATATATGTTTGCCATCTCAGATGTCATGGAAGATCCCATAACTATCCCTTTTATTTGCTTGTAGAATTTTCCATTAAACATGAAATAGTTTTTCTTAAGAATGATTGCAGAGAGTGCTACCAAAAGGAGGGAGGGGAGTCATCATGTCTCTTGTACAATGTATTGTCTGTCTGTCTATCTTATCGCTCCTTCTTGCGGAGTATTCATGTATAGGGAGACAACATCAAATGTAGCTAGCAGGGTCACTTCATCAACCTGAGATATTTTCTCCAATTTACTTATAAAATCCATTGTATCTCTTATATAAGATTGTATTAAGGGTCTAAGGAGAAAACCCACATACTTAGAAATGAGTTCTAGAGAAGAGATTGCCTGACATAATAGGTCTCCCAAGGGGATAAAATACATGTTTATGAATCTTGGGCAATATATTAAATATTGGTGCTCTAGGGTCCAGATTATAAATTATTTTCTCATGAGGTGAAATATAATCCATAATTTTGTCTTCCGACAAAAGTTTTATCTTGTCCTGAATGGACTTAACAGGATCAGGCAGTGAAGGTGAAGAGCCTGGGGGTTATCCTGGATCACTCCCTGTCTGTGGAGACCCAGGTTACCTTGGTTGCGAGATTGGCCTTTTATCATCTTCAGCTGGTCAAGCAGCTGGTCCCCTATCTCTCCAGGACTTCACTGCAGCAATCCAAACAGTGGTCACTTCCAGACTTGTTGATTGTAACTTCCTCTACATGGGATTGCCCTTGAACTTGATCTAGAAACTGTAGTTGGTGCAGAATGCAGCAGCACGTGTGCTGACAGTGACACTTGAGCTGAACTGCATTCAGCCAGTGCTCCACCAACTGCACTGGCTTCCTATAGAGTTCTGGATCCAGTTCTAGGTTTTAATATTTAAAGCCCTATGTGGCCAGGAATCTGCATATCTCAGGGACTGTCTCTTCCCATATGTGCCCCTATACTATAGCATTGTGATCAAGAGATCAACATCTTCTGGTTATTGTTGGCCCAAACAATATCTGATTGGCCTCAAGTAGGGCCAAGGCCTTCTCAGCCCTGGCCCCAGCCTGGTGGAACAAGCTGCCACCTGAGATCAGGGTTCTGTGGAATCTATTGCAATTCCACAGGGCCTGTAAGATGGAATTGTTCAACTGGGCTCTCAGCTGAGGCAATTGGATGTCCAAATACCCATCTCTGACCTCCCCTACTGTCAGCTCCACTGACACTCCCACAACACTGCCCAGAAGGCTTCTATTGGTGTGTCATCAGAATGGTAACTTTGTTTTCTGTAGAACTTGATCTTAGCTGTGTGGATTTTAAATCCAGTTACTGTTTTTATCTATTATTTGTGTTTATCTTGACATAAGCCACCCTGAGCCCACCTTGCAGGGAGAGTGGCATATAAATTAAAGAAAATAAATACATTAAATAAACTACATGGAGCATTGTTTACTTAATTGTTTCAGTACTTCCAATTCATAATTGCATCAAATAACAATTGCACCTCCCATGTCCACTTACTTAATAATGAGATTGTGGTCTTCAGGTAGATTCCTTAAAACTACTTTTTCACTACAGCTCCATTGGACCAATCGGGCTTAATATTCTTTTCCAGTTTCTCCAGGTCTTGCATCAGTTTATTTTCAAAGGCCTATATGGAGAGTGGAATTGGACCTGAGGGCATGAAGTGAGATGTGGAAGGGAAACGAATAGAGGCAGAACCACCTTGTTGTGTTTTCTTTTTAAGTGTCCTAATAAGTTTATCTAATGTCAATGATCCCTAATGTCAATGGGATCATACTAGGCAGTTACTACAAGGAGAAACCTCTGTTAAAAACATTTTTTTATGCTTAGTAGGAGTCCTGACTGACAACTTATAAATCAAAGTTTCCACTTCATTCTCCATTTATGTTGTAGGGGCTCTTGATGATGATCCTTCTTCCTGGTAGACAGGATGCTTCTAGGAACATGTAGTGGTGAAGTTACTTCTGAAAAAGAAGCCAAGGTCAATAGTCTGTCACAGTTCTCATTTTCAACTGTGCTGGTGTTATTTTTGGAGAAAACTGAATTCAGAGGGGTTTTTTTTAGAAATGTCTGAAGAATCAGCAAAGGAAAGGGAGATGAGGTTGAAGGAGCTGGGTATGTTTAGCCTGAAAAGGAGACGATTGAGAGGTGGAATTATCACCATCTTCAAAGGGCTGTCATATAGAGGGTGGTATGGAGTTGTTTTCTGTTGCCCCAGAAAGTCGGATTGAAATTAAATCAAAAGCGTTTTCAGCTAAACATTAGGAAGAACTTCCTGAAAGAGCAGTTCCTCAGTGGAGCAGGCTTCCTCAGGAGGTGGTGGGCTTTCCTTCTTTGGAGGTTTTTAAACAGAGGCTAGATGGCCATCTCACAGCAATGCTGATTCTGTAAATTAGGTAGATCATGAGGAGGGCAGGAAAAGTTGCATCGGTGCTTGGTTCTCGTGGCCCTTTCTTTCATGCCCAGGGAAATGCTGATTGCCACTTTAAGGGTCAGTCAGCAGTTTTTCTCCAGGCCAGTTTGGCAAGGGATCCTGGAAGTTTTTGCTATTTTGGGGGCATGGAGTAGGGGTCACTGGGGATGTATATGTGTGTGGGAAGTATCTGTGAAGTTCCTGCATTGGGCAGGGGGTTGGAGTAGATGACCCTGTAGCCCATTCCAACTCTATGATCCTATGAAGTATTGGTAGCATTGGTTGCACTTCTCTGTCATCAGGGAATCCATGTTCTTCCTTGCCTGGATAATCTGCTGATCAGATCTCTGAGTTTGGAACAAGCGTGCACAGACATTTTAAAATATGCACTGCATGCAAAAATACTTAGTTTGGTTCTTTTAGGCTTCTAAAACTTCAAAAACATCAGATGTGAGAAGAGTATACAAGGAACTTCTGTGTATTGACGTATTTACTTTACTGGAATAAAGACAAATGAGAAATTTATTAAAGGAGCTATATAAATTTTGTTTTTATGTGTGTTTTAAAATGATGATTGTGGTCATAATTTTAAAAGATCTTTCCGTATGCTGTGTATATCGGAAGTTCTGGTTCTTTGAGAGATTTTGTCAAGAGGCGAATAGGGATGTCACTTGAGACTGTACTTTGAACTTCAGTGAACTGTTCCTAAAGACATCGAATGAGATGAAGATGGCATCTTGAGCTTGGTGGGGTTCGTGGAGCTTGCTCTCAGTGGCCCCCCAAACTGGGCAGTAGGAGGGGTGCCATAGCTGTGGCTTCTCGAGGGAGACCCTGGTGGGGTCTTCTGACAGCAAGGGGCTTTACAGGAGCCAGGGAAACAGTAGTGGCTGGTCCCTGTTCCTCCTGTCTGCCCCGATGCTCTGCCATTGCAGCCGCCATGATGGCAGTAAGAGATGAATGCCCAACTGATTTCTTCTTTTAATAAGCTTCTATCACATCATATTTCTACCTTAATCATTGAAATGCTATCATGCAAGTAAGTCTTTCTTTTTACTACTACCGATTAATGGATCTTTTGTTATAATGCCAATTGGGACTGTTCAAAAAAAGGGGAGGATATTCCCCCTTTTTTTAATCCAAGGGAGGCTTCAAAAAGACAAAGAACAAACTTAACTCTCAGTAATTTAAATTGGACTGAACATGGATATTCGAATGAATTTGACTTACAGTTAAACAAGCTATAATGAGAGCATTATTTTATTTCAATACCGTCTGAATAAAAGTCAGATATATCTTTAAGAGAAATGCTTTTGCTACCTGATTGGGACTGAAATTATTACAACCAGACTGTAAGAGAAAAGCACAAGGCTGGAAGAGATTTAGAAAGAGAGACTATCTGAGACTTTGAGTTGCTTTTTAACTTTGATTATCAGACTGAGTTATACTGTGGAGAAGATGGCGAATCAACTTGAAGCGTTTGATAAAAAAGATATTATGGTTGCCATATCCTCCTTAAGCAAGAAATCGGTCTGCTGACAGAGTTGATACAAGACAAGGTGGAAACCTTTATTTTAAAACACAGCGAAACAGAATTTACATGAGCTGAGTGGTGAAGGGATCCCAGTGATGTCTACAGAGATGAGAGAGATGGATAAAGATCCGGTGGGAAAGGAATCGAAAGAAATCAAAATGGAGACATTGTGCGCAGTTACAAAAAGGAGATGGAAATCAAGCCTGATTAAAGCTTTTGCAGCAGGAAGCGACAGCGTGGAGATCTCATCGCTTTCAGTAAAATGGATCTATGTGCAAAAGGGAGAAAAGGCAGACTACTTTAAGAAGATCAAGGCTTGGAAAGCTTTCAGAAAGAAGGGATTATAAACTGTTGCTCTTTCTCATAACTGGTCAGCATGGAATTAATAAAAGGAAACTGGTGTGCAGCTTTGAAATGACAAGCGCGACTTCTAGAGGCGTGCAACTTTGAAATGGCAAATGAGACTTTTAAAATCTGAATGCTTCTCTTCTGTTTGTTATTTTTATCCATGGATCGTATATTTTCAAAGCTAAATAGAGCAATTTAATAAAGAGTGGGTTATGGAGGTGTATGATTTTTTCCAAAGGCAAAAATAAATAAGTGTGAGAGAGGGGGCCGTTTTCATCTAGGGATCCTACTTTTTTAATATAAAGTTAAATAGAGCAATTTAATAGAGAGTGGGTTATAGAGACTATGATTTCTTACTTAGGTAAAAATAATAAGTATGGGAAATGAGGCTGTCACTGTTTATTAAACTTGTGCTTCTTAGAGTAATATGAAAATAGGAGATATAGTCTCTAAAAAGTTTAAATGAATCTTAAACATTCAGCTTAGACAATTAATTTGGGTCAATTTATAAGGTAGACAACACAGGTATTTGAAAATTTTAAAGATCTCCTGGTTCTTTTCTTTTTTCCTTTTCCTTTTTTTTAGCAATAGAACCTGTTGATATTGAAATAGATAAAGTATTGTCTGCTAGGTTTTCTTTTGGTCTTCTGTTATTTTTTCATTTTTTTCTCTGTTGGAAGCAGTTAAGGTAGTATTAAGGATAAAAAATTACATTCATCTTCTCTGCTTATGACTGTTGTCAATATTGTTAAACTTAGTGCTTATCCCTAACATGGTTAAAATTAACCAGTGGGCTTTATTTTGTGGTGGGTTTCTTTGCTTTTCTTGTTTGTTTGTATTAAAGATGAATAGCTTAGATTTATATCATAAGCAATAGAATAGGAAAAAATATATAATAAAATAATAAGACTGTATAGTGTAATGGTTGTATTGGGTTAAAATTTATAACTTGCAGGTAGAAAGAATTTAGTATCAGGTTTGGAAAGTAGAAATGTAACAGCTATATTTACTTTTACTTTTTTATGTTTTGTTCTTTCCCCAACTCTTTCCCTTTTTTGCTTCTGTATCCCCGCATCATTCCTTTCCCTTTATACTGAAACTTAATAAAAAATTTAAAACAAAAGAAGATGGAAGCAGAGACTTGGAAAGCCAAAGGCTGGTGTGCTTCTCTCTGTGCTTGTATTCGGCCTCCACTGGAATTGTGCCACAGTACAAAGGAAAAGCAGTGCTTAACATTAGCTGGTTAGTCATAAAAGTTCTCTTGGCTTATTAATGATTTAAGGAGACATTTGAAGTTTTTTGTGTTTTATATTTTCCTTGTAGGTATGTAAGCGAATGGACTTAGTCTGCCAGAGAATGCTGAATCAGGGATTTCTGAAAGTGGAAAGATACCACAACTTGTGCCAGAAACAAGTCAAAGCACAGCTTCCAAGGTATGCACCCAACCCTCTGTTTATACAGTTTACAAAAAGAAAAGCTGTTTGCCATGGCTTATGAAAAAGTATTTGAAGGAGAGAGCTTTAAAGGGTCTCCATTGTCTTCTGCAAGAAGGATTCATGGCAGTGATGAAGTATGTTCCTAATCAGGTGTGGCCATGCAATATATCCACAAGTCATCTCCACTATTATTGCTGTACATCTCTACACCTAGAATAATTTTGTGGGTGGGGAAGGAAGGTCATTTGCTTGTGCCTGTTTTTTAATTCCCAGTTTGCCTTAAAAGGAAGCGTTTCAGTGATGGATGTGCTTGTGGTCATAAACTGCATTATGTATATTTTATGCATGTAAAGATTGTTTACTGGTGGCGAAGATGCACAGCATAAAAAAATAGAACAGTGCTTGTATACATAGAGAGTGAGACTACATGTAGATTGCAGAAGAATCCAGAATCTTCTACTCTCTTTTAATAGGGTATATGATGAAATTCAACATATTTTTCATAAGTCTCTGTAGGAAATCTAAGGAAGAATGTGTGAAGGAGGCATAGATTGTAGCAGTGGCCCCTTGTCTTTTAGGAAGTTGTTCCAGAGAGTCCACAGACCTTTGGGAAGTTCAGGCGCAACTGCTGTTTGATGGGAGATATTGAAAAGTCTATGTTCATAGCATTCTGGATTCCAGTTCCAGAATGTAATGCAGAAGTCATTCTATACCCTGGATTCTGAATTCCCTGCATAGCATGAAGAGGTTATTTAGTTACTTACAGTATTTAAAAATAATTTTTTCCACACATAAAAAAATGGCCCATCTTTCCTATAGAAATGGTTCACTCAGGCTGGCAAACAATAATAAAACAGCATGATATAATGTCAGAGCAGCCGATCAACCATCAGCCTGTACACACTGAGAAGTATTCATACAAACATGATGAGGAAGAGCCAAGGGGGAATGTCCTGGACTGATTCTTGTAGTTCAATGTGAAGAACAAACTGGAACAGAAAAGGGCAGTTTTATCAACAGAATGCTTTGCATAGTTAGTCACTGCAGGCCGCCATAGGTTCCATGGCCTCTAGAGATTCAGAATAAAAAAGGCCCCATACCACTTAAAGCTGCCCTGGCTGGCACCGAAAGGGCACAGTTCTAGTGGTGGGGGGTGGAGATTTCTGTGCTGCCATCACTGCCACAAATATTCCCTAAAATGAATTCCAGCCTGAGTTGCTTGGCTTCATTCATCACAGGTCTTTCTCCACAAACTCTCTAGCTGCTCTAACTTCTATCATTGCACCAAGCCCTCTTAGAAGAGCTGAGAGGAATCTTGCATGTGGGAGGGGACTTTTAGGAGCAATAGTGTCAACTGTCTTGTCAGTTTCCCCATCCCAGAGGTCAACAAATACGTTAACATTGACACAGTAGTTGGAGTGTTTTCTAGACACATTGAGATACATTAGTTTCAGAAGGTATAACCTTCCATATATGAAAATGTTTGATTTCCCACTAAGTCTACAATATAGTGGTATACAGTCCATATAGTCTATGCTACACCAGGAAGGCTGTGTTCTGCTGAAGTGATACAAACACCCCTCCAGTAGAACACAGCTTTCCTGGTATAGCTTTAGTTCAGACATAACAGCAGACTATGCGAATGAGTACTCCATGTGCATCTCCTCTTCTTGCACAATTAGAGTCTATTTCAACTTAAGGGCTATCTGGAGTTTGATTAAATTCTGAAACTATGGCTTGTGCTCTCTCTCTAAACCAGGCTTGCAAATCATAAGATTGCATTATCAGAAGTAAAGGAGCACACAAGTATATGTCCCATTCATGTAATGCAGTGCCGAACCATGATGTTGTTTCTGAGCTATGCCTTTGTGTTAGGAATTTCATAAGTAAATTTTGGGGTTTTTTTAAAATGTAGAATCTTCTTAGGTAGACTTCTTAGAATAGTCTACCCCTTTTAGGAGCATATTCGGGAGCGATTTCAAACTTAGGTCATTGCAAATTCAATTCTAGCAGTTAAAAGCTGCATTTTTGTATAAAAATGAAATGGTTTCGGTGGCTTTGCTTTAGTTTTTATAACAAGCATCAGTGCTGAAGCCAGTATGTGCAGATGTTTGAACCCCAGATAATCCTGGCTCTGTAAGAGTGGAAGATTCTCTTTTTCTAGTAGCGTAATTGTTTTTCTATCACTTGTTTTTAGACGAGAATCAGAAAGGAGAAATCATTCACTAGCTCGCCATGCAGATATTCTTGCTGCTGTAGAAACAAGACTGTCATTGCTAAATATGACATTCATGAAGTATGTGGATTCTAACCTCTGCTGCTTTATACCTGGGAAGGTAAAGTACAAAGTTTAATATAGCAAAGTGTGGTGGAATAAAATTAACATCTTACATTCTTAGTGCTAGGAGCAATTCTGTGGGCACCTCTTTCAGATGTTATCTGAATGTTCGCATATAAAATACTGCTGCTCCTTTCTTAATCATAAATTGACTTTCTGTTAAGACTGGTCTTATGCCACTGAAGACATTTATAAAATGCTTCTTGATCCTAATAATGATCATCATATGACAGTGTCTGTAGATAATCAGGAGATCCTAAGATTGTCTGGCAGCCAGTAGTTCTAGCTCTTTTAGTGTTATACACCACTAGGTGGTGAGCTAGTCTTGTTTTTAAGGTAAGAGATATTTCATAGGTGGTTTGCCATTGCCTTCCTCTGTCACGCCCCTGGCATCCCTTGGAGGATGCCCATCCAAATACTAGCCAGGGCCAACCCTGCTTAGCTTCTGAGATTGGGCTAACCTGGGCTAGCTTCTTAAAGCTGTCCAGTTGCCAGTCTTCAGATTTGCTATACCAACAAATAAAAAAAGCAATAAATGGCTCTTAAAAATTTTCCCTAGTTATTTCAAATCACTAACTAAAAATATTTAAAATATCAGTGTTGCTTATTGCCCCTCTTCGATCTTCCCAATAGCCATGTCTCATTTTTTTACCCTGTGTTTCAGGTAATTGATGAAATTTATCGTGTGTTAAGGTATGTAAACTCTACCAAAGCTCCTCAGAGAGCCCATGAAGTCCTTCAGGAGTTAAGGGACATTTCATCTATGGCAATGGAATATTTTGATGAGAAGATTGTTCCAATCTTAAAAAGAAAGTTGCCAGGATCAGATGTATCAGGACGTCTTATAGCAGCAGCACCAGGTACGTTTTCCAGTTGCCTTTGAGCTGTCTGTCTGTGTTGCTGATGGAAAGCTGTTGCATTCTACGTTCTTGTGACTTCTTGCCTTCTCTTGAAACAGAGTGTTTTAAAATAGCTTTCCACAGTTTGGAGACCAGAAAATAATCACAGGGAATATATGGAATATACAGAAAGTTGCACTGAGAAGGCTGCTCAGATCCAGAGCTAGGTGCACATTTTTTTCCAACTAGCCCTGGTCCTTTCCAGGATAGGGCTGCTGCATTATAGCATTATAGTTCCGACCTCTTAGGGAACAGGGGCCTTAGTGAACAGGAAGCTACTAATTCAGCCCCAAGTATGTGAGTAGGGAGAAATATATTTTCATCTCTTCCAACTCTTACGTAGCCTGGGTCATAACCTCTGACTCTGACCCTGTATTCATCTCTCATTCCAGGATACTTCAGGTGGCAAAAGGGACAGTCACTAACAGCTTAATGTCTGGGGGAGGAGGAGCTGTGATAAATTAGGACCAGAAGAAGCTGTCTTTTCTAGTTCTTATTTGGATTATTAAATGAGTTAAATGAGATCTGGACTAAGAGTTTGTTCCTCCTCTGTTTCAGGTATTTAGCTAGAGCAGGGGTAGCTCAACTTGCTTAACATAAGAGCCACATAGAATAAACATCAGATGTTTAAGAGCCGCAAGACATGTGTGTCAGATGTTTGAGAGCGGAAGGAAGGAAGTTTCAGAAAGAGCATTTCCCCCCATCTCCCTAGCACAGACTGAGGATGAAGGCACAAGCACATGCTCACTTCAGTCACTGTCAAAGTTCACAGCTGGGGAACTGAACAGCAGCAAATTGACCTTCAGGAAGACCAAATTGTTCAGCCCTCCAGGAGAGCAGACATGAGGAGTGTGGGCTGACAGTGTCAACCATCTGGAGAAAAAACACTCATTCTGAATGCTCATTGGAAGGGCACAAGAGGAGCCTCTGAGCTACAAGAGAGGTCCTGCCAGGCCATCTTTCCTGGTGCAGTAGCTCAGAAGATTGGTGGCTCATGACTCAAAGAACTCCCATAGGTAGTTCCTCACCATCGCATCCACTGGAGCCTGGCTTGTATGCCTCACATTCCCACTGGTACCAGCTGCTTCCCCAGTGGCCTCTATCATGATGGCCATCCTGAGAGCGGCTGTGTGGGGACCTTGCCCAGAAGGAGAGGCTGTGAGAGAAGCAGTAGAGCTGTTTCCCCCTTTTCCTCTTCTCTCCTGGAGGCTGTGTTCTTCTCCTGGCCTCCAAATGTCACACCTAGTGATGTGCACTCATTTCTGCAGTGAATGAGTTGGTGAGGCAGCTCTTGATGTGCTGGTCTCACATATTGCCCATATGCACATCTTCTGCTTGGTGAGAGGTTCCATGCAGGATGCAGTGTTCTCTTGCAACCTCTACACCAGCACCAGACACTGCTGGAATATCATCTGCACATTCTGTGCCTGGAACCAGAGAGGCAGCCTGAAGTATTCAGGTCAAGAGAATGATGAGACCTGTGTTTGCCAAGTCAGACAAGAGCATAAGGTCCTCCACTGTCTGGGAGAGAGTGAGCCACTCATTGTTGCTAAATGGTCTCACCCCCTGAACAGTGTCTTGCTTCAAGTCCACCTTGTCCAGGGCACTCTTCTGCTTCACCAAACACTCAAGCACGAGGCAGGTGGAGTTCCAGCAAGTGGTAATATCTTTAATCAGAACTGTGTTCCTTAAGCTGACATTTATTTGGTTTTTTTTAAAAATACCCAGGGGCAGCGCTGGGGTTTTTGCTGCCCCATCTGCACCCCCCATCCCATGGGGGGGGTCTTTAAAAGGGGAGGGGAGGTGGGGCTGCATCTGCCACCTCCCCGCTAGGCGGAGAAGTGGCAGAAGCAGCTGATCCACCTCCCCCTTCCATTTAAAGACCCCCCACCGATCAACTGATTGGGGGGTATTTAAATGGTGGGGAGGGGGTTGCCACGGCGCCATCTCTTTTGTACGTTCAATCCTGGGCAGGGGGAAAAGGTGGTATTGGGCCTCTGCCTGGCTCTCAGGCTGTGTTCCCTGGCAGAGAAGGCAGCCCAGGAGTGAGGCCAAGTGGGCTCTTTTCTCTGCCCGACTCTCGGGCAGGGGAAGGAGGCGGCGCTGTACTTCTGCCTGGCTCTTGGGCTGCCTTCCCTCATGGAAGTGTGCTACACTTTCACATAACTGTTTTTAAAACCTAATCAGAATTTTTTTCACAAACCACTGCAGTAGTTCAGTTTTCAAAAACAAAAATGAGCACACACACCCCAAAAACTCAGAAGGATCTTTACAAGAACTATAGAATGACTGTTAAACCAGAAAAATGCCAAAAGGTAAACATTAAAACTGTAACAACTTGAAAAATCTACCCCTAACAACAAACCTTTTAAAAATGAAAAAAAAAAACTTTTAAAAACAGAAAATGCAAAGTTGTTAAAATTCTATTAAGAACCAGAAAGAAAACACCCCCCAACTATAGCCCCCAGAGACAAAAAACAAAAATGACAGAAGAAATAGTATGTTAAAAATAAGTCCACTGTGGGCAAACCCTGTAGGCATCCAGGCACAGAATAAGAAGGACTTACAGGCAAACAGCAGAATTAATCCAAGGGACAGACAGACTAGACAGAGCACAGTAGTGCAGGACACCTCTCCCAAAATCTTGCCCTGAAATGGATTCAAGCTGCAGCCAGGTCTGCTTTTTATCCTCTTTGTCCATGTTCAGAGAGCCATGGGGGGGGGGGGGGGCTGCAAGAGAATAATCATGATTGTGCAGACCGTTCTAGTGCTTTCTCTACCATCTGATCCCATTGCCTGGGAGAGCTGCCTCCCTCCCATTGTCCAAGGCACCTGTTAAATAGGCCTGGGAGCCAGCCCCAGATATTCCCAAGTATTTCTGGAAATATAGGGGACCCAGTTACTGGTATTCCAAGAATCCTGAATACTGCTTCAGGTACCTGAAATGCATTCAGACTGGAACTGTCAAAGTGCACAACACTATCCATCAGTGGTCATTAGCATGACTAAAGACAATCCCACATACAGATGCAGTAAGCCCCTGAACATGAGTGCTAGGAGGCAATATTATGGAACTGTGGTGTTTGTTTCTGCCTGGGCATCAGGGCAGCTGTTGAAACATGATTCTGGACTAGGTGGATCAGTGGGGCTGCTCTTACATTATTTTCTTACGGAACCTGTAAAAATAGTATAAGCACTTTCTTACATGCCCAGGGAAATGCTGATTGCCACTTTGGGGTCAGGAAGCAATTCTTCTCCTGGTGTTTTTGCCATCTTCTGTGCATGGAGGTGTCACTGGGGGTGTGGGGGGAACGTATTTGTGAATTTTCTGCATTGTGCAGGGGGTTGGAATAGATGACTCTGGAGATATGTTCCAACTCTATGATTCTTTGATTCTAATAGCTGTAGATATGCATGTTCACATTCACTTTACAAACCCTGATGCTCAGAAACTTCAAAATTGGAAGGGGAAAATTGATAACTCTCTTCCTGTAGTTCCAGGTCCTTCTGCAGCCTTAACAACAATGCAGCTCTTCTCCAAACAAAACCCATCAAGGCAGGAAGTCACCAAACTCCAGCAGCAAATTAAAACCAATGGTGCAGGTGTGACTGTGCTAAGGCGTGAAATTTCAGAGCTTCGCACCAAAGTGCAAGAGCAGCAGAAGCAGCTCCAAGACCAAGACCAGAAACTGCTTGAGCAAACACAGATCATAGGTGAGCAGAACGCCCGACTGGCTGAGCTTGAACGCAAACTGCGAGAGGTTATGGAAAGTGCAGTAGGAAGTTCCTCAGGGTCTGCACCAAGTGAGGAAGCTCCTAGGAAGCGGAAGAAAGCTGTTGAATCAATAGGTTCACTTAGGAAGTCAAAACGCCTTCGGAATAACAAATAACTGTGGAATAAATGATACCTCCCAGGAGAATGCACTGCTTTAGTAGCCCAAGCAGGTTGTCTGGTCTAGATACTGACATTTACAGCATGGTCTCATTTAGCCTGCTGGTTCTTCACAACAGCATAGACTTGAACAACAATTTTCTCTTATTGCTAAGACATTTCACCCCACCACCACCACCTGCCCCCCTTCTGTTTGAGTGAGCCCTGCTGTAAAGGATTGTGATAATTTGCCATAGATTTGTACTAACCAGACCTGTTCTATCATGTTCTGAAAAGTTAACTTTTCTGTGCAGGTGATTATTAAAGTGAAATGTATGTTTATGCCTCTTCTGATACAGGAGTATCTTCCAGTCTAATTAAACCTGGGTTTATTTTAAATTGGTAAACAACAGGTGTCATGTTCTCTTGAAAAGATCCATTATTCAAAATCTTGTTTTGAAAAAAGGTTGACTTTTTTTCATTGCAAGTGACCTTGTTTAGAATGTCTGAAAAATAGGTTATATACATGGGAGTCTACATAACAAGTAAATATGACTTCTTAAGCTACAGCATTGGCTATTTATATTTTTGTAAATTTAGCAAGCAATTGACTTCAGTCTGATTTTCACAAATGCATACCCTACTTCTAAGTGTCTGGAGCCATAACTTTATCTTTGCATGGATAGGTGCATGCATTGCCTAGTCAGCTTGCTAAAGCACTTGCCTGGAGTTGCTATTAAATCTGCCTCTCCCAATTTTTGTAGAATTTATTTTGTTTTACTCCTTAGCCAGGTCTCTGGACATGCCTTCAGCATAGTTTTCATTTCTTGTGAAGCCATTTTGACACACTATAGCAGGAGCATATAGAAGCTGGGACATTTGCTGCAACTGTTTCCTGTAGATCACAGGTATTCTTACCTAAAGCAAGATTTCAGAGGTGTTTTCTCTTTCCTGCAGGTTTCTGGTTATACACTAGTGGTGCTGGTTTTGCAGTCAAAAGACTGTTACGTGTTTGTGGGGGGAGTGGCTTGTGTTCTTTCCAGTTTTTAAAGCTTGTGTTGAGAAAGAGATCTCACTGATATGTGGACAGTACTGTCTGTAAAACTTAATTATATTCTAGTGCTTCTTAAATCCTAAAAAGTAAATTGACTTCAGACAACAAAGCTTTAATTTCTTTTGCACTCCTGCTTTGAAGTTGTAACTGGAAAAGCATGTCTTGCACTGTACTTTCTCTGGATTTGTCACTTTAACAGCCTCCAAATTGTAATGTACAGTGATTTATTTTCCCCAGTTGTATATTTTTAAAAAAACCTTAGACAACTATTACTGTCCATTGTTTTAATTTGGTGTTACTAAATAATTGTAGTTCTGTTGCTGAGCAGTTACATTTTTCTCTCAATCTGCTGTTGGCGCTGTCGTAAGCTTTTTGGTAAAATTAACTTGGGAACAAAATAAAGTCTGAGTCCAGTGGCACCTTTAAGACCAACAGAGTTTTATTCAAGGTATAAACTTTAGTATTCAAAAAGCATATACCTTGAATACAACTTTGTTGGTCTTAAAGGTGCCACTGGACTCAAACTTTGTTCTGATACTTCAGACAAACATGGCTGCCCACCTGAATCTGACTTGGGGACAGAAATTGAATTTGACTGGTGGCTCTAAAGGCTGCTGTTGAATTAATGTCCTAAGTACCATGAGTTAAAATGGTAGCTTAAAACTCACCTCTCAGTCAAAGGTAAATACAGAGCTTTCATTTAGACTTTTCTGGGGTTTTTTTTTAAAAACCCATCTTTTTAATCAGTCATTTAATTAATGATTGGAGTAAGTTTTACATAAAACAAAACATTTGCAAATTGATGTCATTAGTTTGAAAAGTTTTAATTTTAAAAATTATATTCTTGTTTGCTATCTTAAGGCTTCTTACTCTGTGTGTGTGTGTGTGTTTCTTTTAAATGGGAGCAGGATATTGTATCTTAGCAGTGAGTAATTGAATTGTCTCAAGGATAATATAACGGTTGTTAAATCAGTCATTTGAATGTTTCTTATTTTAATTATTCAGTTTTATCAAATCATCACAGTTACAATGTAAGTATAATTGCTTCACATATTCAGATCTCTAAAAATACCCAATGAGTTCTTCCAGTTTTGTTTTGTTTTGTGCTGTCCCTGTTATGTTGGAAACATCTTGTTTTAATTGTCTTTGATACTCTCATTTCCTCTGTGCTAGATATGTTTGCAAGAATGGTGAACTCATTCTCAACAGAATGATTGATATGAAGGATTGTAGGTATTTGGTACAAACTGTGAGTGGTAGCCAACATGGTATAAAAATACTGAGGTATTACCATAAGAGTTGATTTCTGTATGCCAGTTTGCTATAGCTGGGTTCCATGCCACTGTTAATGGGAGAATTCTGTTGCTTGTTGGACATATGTGGTTCTCCTAAGAGCTATTGCTGTCAAGATCAAAGTTGGGTAAATAGCAGAATTCATATTGCAGTCCAAAGTTACACACACGCGAAAATGAATTTAAACTATTATCTGTGTGACGGTCCCCAACATATTTGACCTCTGGGCACCTTTGATGGTGCACTTTGGACTGTAGGTGCAACCACAGAATGGCTGCTAAAATAGTTGGAGACAACTGCATAATGTCAGGGAATGAGGTTATGCATAACTCTTTTCAAGCAAGCTCTCTGTCTAATAGGATGCCTTTATCATAAACATGCTGCTTTAAAGTATTTTCTTGTGTACACTATTGCATACCTTCAGTCATGCAGTGGAAAATCCTTGGGCTGAGGTGGCAGCTGCTGCTACAGCAGTATTTTTAAAGTTCTGTGCAGTAGGTTGGAGCTCTACTGACCATTCAGAAGTCCTGCGGAGCAAAAGATCCATCTGACTCACCCACTTCCTAAAATATTTGGTGGGTATCACATTGGGGACCCCAGTCTAGAATCTCTTAACAGTATTTGTGAATGATTACTTTGTTCTTCTCTAAACACTTATGTCAGTGTAGCCATGACAGCCATCTCCCAAATCTTGTCAAGCCATTTCTTTTACTCTTTAAAAGACACATTGGTACTTTTAAAATCAACTTAAATTCACTAAAATCTAGAATTAATAGTAGAAAACAGCAAGAGTCCAGTAGCACTTTAAAGACTAACAAAATTTGTGGCAGCCATACCATCTCAAGCTCATACTCATACTTATCCTCTAATGTGATTTATGCCCTCACGTGTCAGCAATGTCCTTCCCACCCTCTACATTGGACAAACAGGCCAGTCCCTACGACAAAGAATAAATGGACATAAGCCTGATATTAGAAACCACAACATTCAAAAGTGGGGGAACATTTTAACCTTCCAGGCCAGAAATTCAGTTGCTGAGCAAAGATTAGCAGTTCTCTTACAAAGGAATTTCAGAGGGAGAGACTGCTGAATGCAACTGATAATAAAGCTCAAGGCAACACATCCTCCTGGGCCTAAGTTTCCTATCCCATTACCAATGCAGATTTCTCCACGCTTATTACCTCTCTGAGTATCACACCAAATCCAGTCACTCCGGCATTGTCATTTGGCATCTAAAACCATTCCACTCACCCAGATGAACTCAAATTCTAGCTGTGTCTGAAGAAATTAACAGTGACACACAAAAGCTCACACCCTGCTGCAAATTTTGTTAGTCTTTAAGGTGATACTAGACTCTTGCTCTTTTCTACTGCTACAAACAAACTCACATGGCTACCCACCTTGATCTGAAATTACCGGTAATAGTTTGACACAACTGAGCAACCAAATTCAAGAATGTGGAAGAAGCTGTATGGGTAAAGACTTCCACTTGGGAGGACAAAAATAGTTACTTATTCCTGGTTTAAATCTCTCTCCCCTTCCCCCCTCTTCCTCCCCCTCCCTTCATGGAGTGAACTGGTTTCTGGAAAAAGTAGTAAAATCAAACACTGGAGCATATGCAAACTCTGTAATGACAAATATGTTTCCAATGCCAGTATCAGCAATAAAACTGAAACACAAGACTGAATTATTAGGATTATTTGTGATGTATGGACACTTATGTTTGAGCGCAAGCAGTAACTGTATTCAGTAAGCCATAAATACAATACAACTGTACAGTGTAAAGAACCACTAGGGTATTTATATGAAATAACATATGTTATGCTTTTGCACTCTACATGCCCCTTCAAAACTTCCACTTGGTTTCCAGTTTTGTGAATTCTATAATGCCTAAAAATAATATAATGTGGCTCTGGTTATTGAATTTCCAAGATAACAATAAAGACCAGTAGCTTCTGTCTGAAGACTAAGGCAGCCTTAACAGTTGGACTGGTAGAAGTATAAATCACTTTTGAAATGCTATTCAAACATATGTTTTGGGAAAGTAAATAATACTTCAAGATGGGCTGTAGAAAAAACTTGGGAGCTTGTTGTTCAAACAAAGCTATGAACATAGCTTGCTTTAATGGAAAACTTAATTGTCTAAAGTATAAATATATATGTGTGTCTCAGTTTTTGTAAAGTACTCAGAATTTTATTTTGCTGGTAAATGACACTTATGTTCTGTATGTTGAAATATCCCCCTGGAAACTCCCTACTTAGGTGTGAAGAAGATACTCTCACAACTTATTGTTTTGTCCCATCTTTGTAGGAGTGCTGAGTTTTATTATCAAACAAGCTTCACATACCAACTGATGTACTGGATATAGTGTATCATACAGATTTATCAACCTAAATGTTGCTTTACATTGGAGTGGAAAAATATTAAAAACCATAATCTAAATTATAGGAAGCCAATAGTTTAAAAAAAAAAAACCCAACCACTTTCTTTGCTATTTTTCTTCTACATAAGTCTGCCTTTTCCAGTTTCAAACCCTACAAGTGGGAATCTGTCTTGCCTTATGTTCTTTCATCTTCTATCAAGGCCAACATAATGAGCATGAAAATGATACAGTGTGGACAAGCCATGTAATTGTCATTATTAATAGTCATATCAGAACCCAAAAGACTGCAGGGAACTGCATATTATAGTTTTTTGGATATAGTGTAGCTTTTCTGCATATTATAGTTTTTTTTATATAGTGTGCCTTTTAAAAGCTTTATAAATAATTACAGAAACCAAAACGTTAAGGGGAGAAACTTGAATTAGTATTTGGCATCTGGTTTTAGAAACTATAAATAGCTGCAATGCAAAGGAATTGTCAACTAATGTGTTATCTGTAATTTATACTGCTGTGGCTTATGGATAACCCAGGACTGGATGTGGGTCTTGAGTTTGCAGTCTTACATGTTTGTCTGAGTGTAGAACCCATTAAAATGTGCGTGCCTGAGTAAACATACATAGAAACCATGCATAGCATTGGAAATACAACATTGTGTGGGATGTGGGAGTCATGCAAGCTTATAATTATGGAGGAAGCAAGATTTGTCGGACAGCTGCAGTTTGGGATATTGTGGGGTGAAGGTTGTCTCAACCTAATCCACTTTACATGCTGCTTACTTGGATAAAATCAGGAACAGGGAACTGCATATGCCACTCAGCTCCTTGTAAAAATATATATGCAACAAAAGAACAAAGCAGCCTATTCGCAACAGCTGGTTTGGTATAGTGATTAAGTGTGTGGACTATTATCTGGGAGACCTGGGTTTGATTCCCCACTCTTCTACATGACCTGCTGATGTGGCTGACACTTTTGTTTTTGTTTTCAGGTTTTGTGTGTGGGTGTGCACCTGGAAGTCATGGCAACCTTTGGTGACTGACCCCTACTGGGGCCTGGAGGATATTCAGGGTGGTGGCTGAATAAAAGCCTGCCCCAGCCTTCCGACTACTGTATTCCAAGGAGGTCTCTCATCCAAGTACTTGCCAGAGTTGGCCTTGCTTAGCTTCTGAAATCTGATGAGATCAGGCTTGCCTGGGCTATCAGGGCACTATACTATGTTATTTTAACGCATTTAGTGACAGAATTTGCAGTTCCACTAGTCTACATTTAATAGAACTGGATAGACTGATAACGATTTAACCCAACAATTTCACGCTAGTGTCTTCCTTTTAAAATCCTTCATGATAATGGATGTAATTTTGAGGTCATCAGCAGAGTACCCTCGGAAACAACTGGTTTCTAAGTGTTGCTGATTTTTATGTTAGCTTAGTGTTCTGTTTATAGAAACTGATTTGTTTGTTCTATGTAATCAATGCCAAAGAGTAACACTGTGTACCCCCCCTGACCTGGATAGCCCAGGCCACCCCAATCTCAGAGCTCAGAAACTAAGCAAGGTCAGCCCTAACCCGTATTTGGTAGGGGACCACCAAGGAATACCAGGGTTTTGATGTGGAGGCAGGCAATGGCAAACCACCTCTGAATGTCTCTTGCCCTGAAAACCTTCTGGGGTCTCCATAAGTCAGCTATGACTTGATGGCAGTTTCCATCACCACCACAACACTGTGTAAAACTAAATGAAAAAGTACTACAAAGCACGAAATGGTGTAATTATAATAGAGTAGCTGCAGCAGAAAAATGAAAATCATCTTTAATCTTTATTCATATAGGAAAGAGCCAAAACTTCTTACAGTTGCATTGCTTATTGTCTGGAAATGGAGATTTACTACTTGAAAATCCAGTTTGTTTTCCACCCTGCATTCTTCTGATTAACATATACTTTAAAGCAGGACAATACACTGGATGGACTCTTTGGACACGTATTTAGCACATGCAAATGTACTTTTGTTCCAATAATCGTCACTTTCTTAAGGATCACTGCCTTAATAATTTTCTTTTAACATATCCTGTCCATTATCACAATATAGTGTCGTGCTTTGTAGTTCTTTTGGGGGGGCGGGGGTTTTCCCCCCCATTCTATCTAAACAGTGGAAAGGCAATGCTGGTAGGCTTTCATGTCTGTGAAGATGAATAAGCCTGTGTTGATATTCAGTCCTGTAATAGGGATGCCTAAGTGAACATACGGAATCAGAGGTGACATTTGGGTTTGTTCAAGAGTTCAGCATCTGGAGTGCACAGCAACAAAATTTATAAAGTGCTCTAGGAGCCAAGATATAAATATAAGAAATAATAGATACAGAAAGTTCACTTTTTCTAGTGAGTAGTTATTGGGGAGGGGGCCCTCTGAGTAAGGACAGATCTTAGTAAAGTGGGCCAGAAATACCATCCAAAAGAGATTGTGTCTTGATATAATGGAATGGCTTAAACTAGGACCTCTGGGTGGCAAGATGTTCTGTCACATCTTATAGTACACAATTCTTGAATCCTAGCTTGGCATTTATCCTCTTACTGAGTGGGCAGTATAGTTTTAAGAATGTCTAATACAATTCTTTCAAGTGAGAATTTTTGCTTGAGGAACTGTGATTGTAATAAACTGTAGGCTGTAGTTTATTAAAGCTTATGCTGCAATGTATTTGTTAACTGTGACTCCTTCCTTTCATTAGGAAGTGCATTATTTTAATGCATCTGGTTTCCAGGAAGCGCTGCATTGGGAACACAGTGTCCGCAATAGACAGAATCAGTGTGAAGCTGAATAAGTCGTCTGAATATAACTGTGCTCTGAGATGATCACATGATAAACTGGAGGAGCAGAGGAGGCAGAACAATGGAGACTCATCTTTGAGTCAGTTCATGAGAACAGCCTTTTGCAGTTCAACAAAAGAGGAAACAATAAGTAGTAATTCCTGGGCCAGTGACAACCAAATCAGCTGCAGGAGGCAGAGACAACTCCTGCCTCTCACATTTGGAAGCCAAATTATCATTCACCTGACTAGGTGTATGGGAATGAGGCACACCACAAGCCAAAGTTTTGTGTAGTGGTTAAGTGTGTGGACTCTTATCTGGGAGAACCAGGTTTGATTCCCCACTCCTCCACTTGCACCTGCTGGAGTGGCCTTGGGTTAGCCATAGCTCTGACAGAGGTTGTCCTTGAAAGGGCAGCTGATGTGAGAGCCCTCTCCAGCCCCACCCACCTCACAGGGTGTCTGTTGTGGGGGGAGAAGATATAGGAGATTGTAAGACGCTTTGAGTCTCTGATTCAGAGAAAAGGGCAGGGTATAAATCTGCAATTCTTCATCAAAGTGCATCTACTGTTTGGCCTACCATCCACACTAGCCATATGAAGCAGAACAGGGAAGAGTACAGAGGCAGATATGGTGTAGAGGAAAGGAACAGGTATAGCATACCCAATGTGCATGGTTTGATTCCCACATGGGGAAATCCCTGAAGTAATCCATGTAGACTCCTGAGCACAGATGAAGTTTTGCCCCTTTCATTAATGAATTTATTTACTACTTTTATAGTCTTCCTTTCTCACTGAGACTCAAGGTGGGTTGCACAATTTAAAACAACTGAGAATGTATAGGATTACAAAATTAGAGAGTTGTGTAATTAAAACAGCATACAATACAACAGACAAAACAGCTACAAAATTAGAATAACTGTAATAGACATTGATCAAAGCAATGAAAACTAACATTTCAGACATTAACTATGACCTATTCCCTTCATACAAAGGCCTCCTGAACAACTCCATTTAACGCCTATTGCAGAATGGTGAAAGTATGGGCTCCTTCCTGAACTTCTCAGGTAGGCCATTCCTCCAGGGGGTAGCCACCATAGAGTACATGGGGTACAGCCAGTTTGGTGTAAGTGGTTAAGTGTGCAGACTCTTATCTGGGAGAACTGGGTTTGATTCCCCATTCTCCACTTGCAACTTCTAGAATGGCCTTGGGTTAGCCATAGCTATCGCAGGAGTTGTCCTTGAAAGGGCAGCTGCTGTAAGAGCCCTCTCAGCCCCACCCACCTCACAGGGTGTCTGTTGCGGGGGGAGAAGATATAGGAGATTGTAAGCCGCTCTGAGTATGATTCAGCGAAAAGGGCGGGGTATAAATCTGCAGTCGTCTTCTGTTGATCTTGCCAGTTTGCAGGCTAGCACCTTCAGAACGCCTTGCTCAGATGATTGAAGCTGTCTCAGTTGAGCCTGTCGATAGAGGCAGTTTTGCAGGTATTTGGGTCCCAGAGCAATGAAGGGCTTTGTAAATGATAACACCTTCAATTGAACCTGGTAATGAATTGATAACCAATACAAAATTGATAACCAATACATATTCTGCCTAGCTCCCAATACTGATCCAGCTACAGCATTCTATACAAGCTGGAGTTTCTGATTTGACTTTAGGCAGAGGCTCATGTAGGCATGGATTTGCATGGCCAGATCAGCCAAGTCAAAAGTAGTGAACCATCTTCCTGATTTTCTTCTAGGCCCACTTCAGTGTGATGATATTGACATTTGGGACCAGGATACTCTAAGGACTGCCTTCTGCCATAGGAACCTACTGGACAACTATAACCATTTCCAGAAGCCCTGCTTCAAGTGCCCCCATCATCTGAGGCCTTATGGTTGTGTTATTATAGTGCTCTGTGCTTTAGGCTGTTCTTGAAGAGAACCCAGGAACTGCAGCTGGTTCAGAATGCAGCAACCTGATCATTGTCAGGAACTAGCTGATGGGAGCATATTTTCCATATCTGAAAACAGCTGTATAAGCTGCCAGTTTGTTTCTGAGATCAAGGTGCTCTCTCTTATTATGCCCACAAAGGGAAGTTCAGACTATGTGAAAGTTGGCTAGCACATCCTCCAGCAATGATATTTTAAAGTAATGAATAAATTAACCATTTCCTTTAGCACTCCAGGAAAAGCTGCCTGAATCACTGACCAATTTGTCATGGACATCAGGGCTCATTAATCTGCTGCTGGCAGGGTTTCAGCAGCCTGGATGGACAGGGATCAAGAGTACATGTGGTGGCCCTCACAGATCCCAGAGTTCTGTCAGCATCCATCATGGTCACATGGTCAAAACGATTCATAAAGGAACCAGACAGTGCACTAGATTATTTCTACTGCCTCAGCAATATCCCAGCTGGTGTTCAGCATCATTGTGGAAGATGCACCACATGCTCCCCATATACTTATCATTTTGGTTGGTGAGCCCTCATGCACCATCTCCCTCCTGCACTAAGATGGTTTAAGGTCCTATTCACCCTAGTGACCTTTGCACTCTGTGCCTCCCTGTTTCCCCCTCCCGTTATGCAAACTGCATTATTATCAACTGCAGTGAGGTGGGAGAGTGCAAAATCTGGATACCCTCCCCCTTCTCTGCAACAGCAAACCAGTCTCCCCTTGGACCACCCCCTGAGCTGTGTTCTGCATCCTGAAGACAACTAAGGTAAAGGGTGAAAACAGAGCCTAATCTTAATCCCAAACAGACAGGCACAGCTGTATGGCAATTTACATGTTTCGTTAGCATTCACTGGGAAACTGGAATCAAGCCAGATTAATAGGGATGCCACCTTTCATTCTGAGGCATCTGTGCCTTTACAAACTGCACTGTGAGTCACAAATGAAGTGGCCTCAATAGCTGCATACCCAAGAGAGGCCAACTGTGCTGACCAAACTACTTTGTGAGCAGCTTGGATGGCTGCAGGCATAGTATCCTAAACTGAACAGATTCTTGGGTGTAGGGCAAGAGGTTTTGATGTAAATTTCATCCTTAAAAGCAACCATTTAGGGGGGTCGGAGCGTCACGGGGCAATGGCGGATGCTTAATTGCAGTGCTCTTCCTCTCTACTTTACTTTTGTGATGACAACTTGGAAAACATCGGGTGAAAATAGTTTATTTTCATGGAAAAGGCTTCGAAAGTCAAACGGAGTGCAAGAAAGCCTAACCCAAAGTCAGTGAAAGAATTTTTCGGTGCAGGAAACTTAGCAGCAGCAGGGAGGGCAAAAAAGACCTCTGAGAAGAAAATGATGGCCAAATGAATGATGACTCTGCCTCAATAACAAAAGGAGACCTTCTCTTAAGACAAGATTTGAATAATGACTTTAAAAGCGCTATTGCTAACTGTTTAGAACCAATTAACAAAAAGTTAACTGAGTTGACAGCGGAGTAAGATGTGACAGCGAAAATGGCGGAGCAGGCGGCAGAAGCCTCTCTGAGTTTAAAAACGGAGATACAAACTATATAAAAAAAACAACATTTAGAGGAGAGAATTATTATGTTGGAACAGAGATGGAGGAATCTGAACTTGGAAGTTTAGGGGGATTGAGGAGGGCGTGAAGATCTGATTTATCAGTATACATGGCAAAATGGCTAGCACGTGCTCTTTCGCTGGAGGAAGGCTCATCCCCGGTTATAGCACGAGCCTCTAGACTGGGTCCCCTATCATTGGCAAAGAAAAACAGACCTCGGGATATCTTAGTCCAGTTCATCTATTTAAGAGCAAGGGATAGGATTCTACGGGAGGTTAGATACAAAGGAACACTAATGCATAATGACCGGAGAGTTCTGGTTTTACTGGATCTTTCACATGAGGCTCTGGAGAAACGCAGACGGTTAAAAATTTTCATGGCTAAACTGTTTAATACCAACATCAAGTTTAAATGGAACAATGCATCGGATATTCTCATGCACAGAAACGGCTCAACACTTAAGATTGACTCAATAACCACCGGGAAAGAAGTGCTCTCTCAACTCAATATCAAACTCACGGAGGAGGAAGAAAAAGAGCTCCAAGCCACATATAATTCTACTTGAAAGGATTTTATTCTTGCCATCAATTATCTTACTGCACCTAAGAGGACAGCCCACTAGATGGAGCTAAAGTGCTTTATTAGATGACTGCTTATAACTAATATCTTGTTGCTCTTATCGGCAAGGTTTTTTTTGTTCATCCATCTGGAAACTGAAGTTTATGCTTTTAGTATTTGTTGTAAGAGGAGTGTGTTATTTGGAGTGGATTTAATTAAGAATGTGGGGGGGAGAAAGGTGAGTGATGAATGGGGGAGATATAGTTTGATTGAAAATATAAGAAAATAAATGTGTGGATTGGGTATAAGATGATTGTTTTTTAAGTTCATAGGATTAATTATTGTTATGTTGGTTTTATGTATGTATTTGTGTGTATGTATGTGTGGGTGTAGGTATGTGTGCATGTATGTGTATTTATTTATTTATACAAGTAGATTTTATGATCAATTTAATTTAAATTTGAAATCAATTTTTAGGTCGAAGTTAGATATTTTTTGAAGGTTTTGAGTGTTGATGTATGGATGAATTTATAAGAGTATGATTAGGAGGGTAAGATGAAAAATGGCTGTTTGTAGGTTTTATAAGCGTAATAGAATTATTAGATAGATATACATGTTGATGTTTTTTGGGTTGGAAAATATGATAAGATGAATTCATATGTGAAATTAATATACTAGGAACAAAGTTGTGATATGTGTTAGATAATACTATAAATGTTGCTTCATTGTATTAAATTAATACGACCTCATATTACTAGTGCTTGACTTTTAGGGTAACAGATGGCTGTTTTATGCGATTGATCACAGTTTATCTAAAAAAACAGCCCGATATTAATTTTGATGTGGAAGGGAGGGGGAAAGAGGTTTAAAGTTAAATAGTTCTACTTGGGTGCCTCCTGAATTATATTCTGTTTCCACATAGGGACTTTCTTTGTGTTCAGTCTCTACATTCCCTTCCTAAGTGAAGGGACTGGAAACTTTCCCCCCAGTTGGAGACGGGGGTGTGTGGTGGTTTTTTATAGGTACAACTAACTGTTGTTTGATTTCCGTCCACTAACAGGCCTATTCTGTGGACATCAGTTACTATTTATAATTTGTTGGAGACCATTTCTAATTGTTTGCACCCTCAGAGTTAAAAGAGGATAATTATGCCAGTTAACTATAAGGTTTTATCTTGGAATTGCAGAGGCTTTAAAAATCCAATAAAACAAAAAAGAATTTTGAATCTAATTAAAAAGGAAAGACCAAATATCATTTGTCTTCAGGAGATACATGTTAAAAATGTGAAAACTCAGCTATTAAAATCAAATTGGATATCGCAGATAAGGCACAAAGATCAATGTTTACAAAGCGGTTGTGATGACAACCCTCATCTACGGCTCCGAATCGTGGGTTTTATACCGTCATCACCTGCGAGTCCTTGAGCGCTTTCATCAGCGCTGCCTTTGCACCATCCTCAACATCCACTGGAGTGACTTTGTGACCAACATTGAAGTCCTCAAGCGGGCGGAGGTTACAAGCATCGAGGCATTGTTGTTGAAGACGCAGCTGTGCTGGGCAGGGCATATCTCCAGGATGGAAAACCACCGCCTTCCCAAAATTGCCCTGTATGGCGAACTTTCCACCAGCCATCGAAATAGAGGGGCACCAAAGAAGAGGTACAAGGACTCCTTGAAGAAATCCCTTTGTACCTGTCGCATTAACCATCACCAGTGGTCTGTCCTAGCCTCAGATCGCAAAGCATGGAGGCACACCATCCACCAGGCTGTCTCTTCCTTTGAGAACGCACGCATAGCTGGTCGTGAGGATAAAAGGAGATTGAGGAAAAATCGTACTGCTACAGCACCAATCCCAAATCAGACTTTTCCCTGCAGCCACTGTGGCCGGACCTGCCTGTCCCGCATTGGTCTTGTCAGCCACCAGCGAGCCTGCAGCAGACGTGGACTGCTGCACCTTTCTTAAATCTTCGTTCGCGAAGTCAAGCTGAGAGAGGGATATCGCAGTCCTATTACGCTAGGGTGGTTGCGGTCCTATTTTCCAAGACTACTGTTTTCCAGTGTTTAAATACTAAAATTGATCCTAATGGTAGGTATATTTTTGTAGCAGGAAAGTTGGATGCCCATTTGATAACGGTAGCATCAATATATGCTCCCAATGAAGGCCAGATCCAATTTTTACAGTCAACTTTAAATGATTTGCAGTCTTTCCAAACAGGTGAACTTATCATTGGCTGTGACTTAAACTGCATAATTAACCCTAATCTTGATAAATCTTTTAGAACAAGGAAAGAGGTTAAGCATACTCAAATGACGGAACTGGGGAAACTTCTGACTACTTTTAACATCACTGATGTCTGGAGGGAATATAATCCAGGGATCCGTGAGTATACTTATTATTCTCACCTTCATGACACCTACACCAGAATTGATTTCATTTTAGTTTCAACTTCTTTTGTCAAAAATATGGTCTCTATTGATATAGGGTCTAGAACTATATCAGACCATTCTTGGATTACAAATTCATTTAGTTTGTCTCCTGAAAGGGGGGAGAAACCTTCATGGATGCTGAATAAATTTTTATTGTGTAGTGAGTCAGTCTGCACAGTAATTGAGAAAAACATAAAATAATATTTTTTATTTAATGCTGACTGTGGTGCTTCCCAGGAGAATGTGTGGGAGGTGTTTAAGGCCACGTTAAGAGGCAGTCTGATCTCTCTTTCTTCAGCTTGTAAGAAAGAGAAAAATAAGAAACAATTACAGTTGCAATTGGAAATACAAAGCTTAGAAAAAAAACATATGAAAATGGGAGGTAAATGTACTTTGAAAAAACTGAATAATGCTCATTCTAAATTAGAATTATTGGAGACTGATTCAATTCAGAAGGATATTATATGTGCTAAGCAGAGATTTATAACTAGAACTCCAAAATTTTTGAAATTATTAAAATACAGAATACAGAAAAAGAAAGCTAATACCTTGATTTATTCTATTAAAAATAAGTAAAACAAGTCAGTCATTTCTTCTAAAGACATAGCGGAGGTATTTGTGAACTATTATAAACAACTCTACAACAAATCCCAAACCCCAAGACATAAGACAGTATTTAGACTCCATTAATTTTTATAGAAAACTAACCTCAGACCATCTGGGGCTGCTTGAGAAGCCAGTCACAGTTCCGAAATTAGAAAAAATTCTTTCTTTAATTAAAAATAATAAGGCCCCAGGAAGGGACGGATACCCAGTAGAATTCTATAAGAAGTTTAAAACAAGTCTGCTTCAGCCCTTAGTTGACATCTGTAATCATGTAATGGAATCTGGTAAGGTACCCCCTTCCTGGTTGGAAGCACGTATGGTATTCATAAAACTGGTAGAGATAAAGAATACTCAACTTCATACCGACCGATTTCGGTACTCAATCACGACTTCAAGGTTTTTTCTACACTACTAGCAAGTCATCTGAGTGCCATAATAGATCAGTATGTGCATATGGATCAAACAGGTTTTATTCCGGGCCGATCATTATCTGACAATGTAAGGAAAACCTTAAATCTCATCACGTATTGTAGAGCTAAAAAAGTACCTTCAGTTATATTGTCACTGGATGCGGATAAAACATTTGATAGAGTGGAACCAGTTTATTTGCAAACTCTATTAAAGGTGATGGATTTTTGGCCCTAAATTTTTAAGGTCTATAGCTGCAATATATTCAAAACCTACTGCAAGCATTAGATTAAATGGTTATCTTTCAAAAGACTTCCCTCTTTATGGAGGAACCAGACAGGGTTGCCCCCTCTCTCCTTATTTATTTGCTTTATCTTTGGAACCTCTTTCCTATGTTATTCGTTCAGACACTGAAATTCATGGTATAGAAGTCAATAAAACAGTTTATAAAGCAAGTTATTTCGCAGACGATGCAGTATTTTATTTATCTCAGCCAATCTCTTCTTTGACTAACGTCATGAAAGAGATTGATAAATTTAGCACATATTCAGGGTTTATAACCAATTATAATAAGTCAGAGTTATATCCCATTTATCTTGAAGATAAAGGGGATAATACTAAGGACAATATTTCTAAATCTTTCCCATTCAAATGGGTAAGAGAGAAATGGCGACATCTGGGAATACTTACCCCTACTAACCTTCAAAAATTATTTAGCTGCAACTTCAACCCCTTAATAGAAGAAATGCATTCCACTATTATAGACTGGGCCAAACTTTCTTTTTCCTTGATGGAAAAAAATTGATCTGATTAAATCCTTTGTTTCCTAAATTCCTTTTTAGATTTCAAAATATTCCAATATCAATCCCTGGGACCTTTTTAAAAAAATGGCAGAAATTAATTCTCTCATTCCTATGGAATGGGAAAAAAGCAAGGATATCCGCACAACTATTAACTAGACCTGCTAAAAGAGGTGGTTTAGGCCTTCCAGATCTTTATACATATTATATATCAGCTAACCGGCATATAGTGTCTTATGCCAGCCCTACCCAGCAGGTATCTTGGATCCAAATTGAACAGTCCTCTCTTGCCCATCCCTTTTTAAATGAAGTCCTTTGGAATGATAAAAAAGATAGGAGATGGCAGGAGCTACACAACCTGTATTTGAAATTTACCTTAGAACTGTGGGATAAAGTAAGAGGCCAGTTGGCCCCTCCAACCTCTCCGATGATGGCATTTCTGGGGCAAACCTGGTTTGTCCCAGGAAAAGCCTCTTTAACTTTTGGGGAATGGAGAAAAAAGGGCTTATATAGGTTAAATGACCTAATAATTGCAGGTAAATTAGGAACTAGGGAACAACTAGAGGAGAAACATATTACTATTTCATGGTTCCAATACTATCAAAGCCATCAGGCTTTTCACCATGTAATTCCACTAATTTATAAAACTAAACAACTGAATAACTTTGAAAAAGTGCTAAAATCAGGAAGAACAAATTTGAAAGGCATTATTTCAATAATTTATACAATTTTGATGGCTAAAATATGGCTGCTACCTACCTCACAGCAAAATGCATAGCAAAGAGACTGCGATACACAATTCACTGAAGAAGACTGGGTTCAGATTTGGAACTCACCCCTTTTAAAGAGCAGAGCTACAAATATTCATACACAACAATTTAAACTCCTTTCACGTTGGTATTTGACTCCTTTAAAAATTTTTCGAAGTAAACTTAACAATAATGCGGAATGTTGGAAAGGGTGTGGTAAGGAGGGTAACTTTCTTCATTGTTGGTGGCTATGCCCTGAAATTCAAAAGTATTGGGCTCGGTTGATAGCGAAAATATCTGAAATAGTTGGCTGTATGGTACCTTTAACACCAGAATCGGTACTTTTAAATCTCTGCCCAGATAGTTTTTCCACTCCTCAACGCAAAGAGCTTATTGCTTACTTGATACTGGCAGGTAAAATTTTAGTAGCTCAGAAGTGGGAAAAAAACTAGTCTTCCTACTATGGATGAATGGTTTGCGAAAGTCAGGGAGCTTATAGTGCAAGATAAATTGTCCACACAGCTTTTAATCATGGAAACACCGAACTATAAGAATAACTTTATTGAAAAATGGTTTCCATATCTTGAATATGTGAACTCAACTGCCTCTGTAGAAGAAATATCACCTCCAGAATTGTTGAGCTTTATTGTTCTGTAATTGATTGATCTATGCTTGTTCTTTTTTGTAAAACCAAACTTTGATATAACTTTTGTATAAGCTTTATTTAAGTTCTTGTTTGTAACTTTTTTTTACAATAAAATTGAAATTTTTTTTAAAAAGCAACCATTTAAAAACAATTGAAAATGGTTAATATCCAAACAATTTTTATTGTTTAAATATCAACAAGCTCATGATCTAGCCCATATTAATAGCTATTGTGTCTTCACCCAGCCAGTTATCTGTGCTCTTGCAAGAATGAGAAGTGATTTGCTCATCGTCTCCTCCCAAGTATTCTTTAAGTGTATTCAGGAAACATGAATTCCTTTGCTTCCTGGTATTGGTGGCCTCCCATCAGTTTACATCTGGGCTTGGCAGTTCTGTAGGAACCTGATCGACCATTAGCTGCTGGTGATTCATCATAGTGTTCTTTCACCCCACCCCCAAAAATGCACTTACCAAATGTTGCAATAATCTGCATTGCCAAAATGTGACATGAGCATCCTTGCCAAGCCGAAGTGTCAGCACAGCTGCAGCAGAAGCCAGCAGCTTTATGTGTCAGGGTGGGTGGGGAAGTGGCAGGGCTGGGATAGGCTGGGACAGGAAAAGTGGTGGTGCTGGTGGTGCCCCTTCCCAACAAAAATACCTGCCCTCTGCCTTTCCATTAACCAGCCCTGCCAGCTGTCTCAGCCAGAAGCATAAGGAAGTGTAGGACTCTGCTGTAGAAGTGAGGTGAAGGGGGTTGTATGCTACAAATAGGCTGCAGCCCTCAACTCACCTCCAGGTGGCGGCAGGCTCCTAGAGGTAAAGGACTGCGCTGATGGTTCAGCTCAGCACAGCAGCAGCACTGGATGGGAAGTCAGGAGGCCTGGGCAGTGAGTCAAGGGGCCAGGCCCCAAGGGGTCACACCATAGATACAGGCTTGGGGTTGTTCCAAAAACAGGTAGATAATTTATTATTTATTATAGTAATTCAGTTTCTGCTGCTATGCAGACCAGTCTCGGCAGCTTAGAGCAGTTATTTATGAATTAACAATGTTATCAGTCATCTGAGTCTCAGGGCCCTTGTGGTGATCCATAAGAACTGTAGACATTATATTGAATAATAAATTGGTTAACCATATCTCTCTCTCTCGGCTTGACTTCGCGAACGAAGATTTAAGAAGGGTGCAGTAGTCCACATCTGCTGCAGGCTTGCTGGTGGCTGACAAGACCAATGCAAGACAGGCAGATCCAGCCACAGTGGCTGCAGGGAAAAGTCTGATTTGGGGTTGGTGCTGTAGCAGTGCGATTCTTCCTCAATCTCCTTTCGTCCTCAAGACCAGCTATGCGTGCATTCTCAAAGGAAGAGACAGCCTGGTGGATGGTGTGCCTCCATGCTTTGCGATCTGAGGCTAGGACAGACCACTGGTGATGGTTGATGCGACAGGTGCCAAGGGATTTCTTCAAGGAGTCCTTGTACCTCTTCTTTGGTGCCCCTCTATTTCGATGGCCGGTGGAAAGTTCGCCATACACAGCAATCTTGGGAAGGCGGTGGTTTTCCATCCTAGAAATATGCCCTGCCCAGCGCAGCTGCGTCTTCAACAGCAGTGCCTCGATGCTTGTAACCTCCGCCTCTTGAGGACGTCAGTGTTGGTCACAAAGTCACTCCAGTGGATGTTGAGGATGGTGCGAAGGCAGCGCTGATGAAAGCGCTCAAGGAGTCGCAGGTGATGACGGTATAAAACCCACGATTCGGAGCCGTAGATGAGGGTTGTCATCACAACCGCTTTGTAAACATTGATCTTTGTGCCTTTTTTCAGATGCTTGTTGCTCCACACTCTTTTGTGCAGTCGGCCAAATGCACGGTTTGCCTTTGCCAGCCTGTTGTCAATCTCCTTGTCGATCTTGGCATCTGAGGAGATGATGCACCCCAGGTAGCTGAACTGCTGGACTGTCTTCAGAACTGATTCACCCACAGTGATGCAGGGAGGGTGATCATCTTCCTGGGGTGCAGGCTGGTGGAGAACTTCTGTCTTCTTCAGACTAACTTCTAGGCCGAATAGCTTGGCAGCCTCTGCAAAGCAGGACGTCATATGCTGCAGAGCTAATACCGAGTGGGAGACGAGTGCAGCATCATCAGCAAACAGTAGCTCGCGGATAAGTTTTTCCATTGTCTTGGAGTGAGCCTTTAGTCGCCTCAGGTTGAACAGGCTGCCATCGGTGCGATAGCAGATGTAGACACCATCGTCATCATCTAGATCTACTGCGGCTCTTTGAAGCATCATGCTAAAGAGGATCGTAAAGAGAGTTGGCGCGAGAACGCAGCCTTGCTTTACACCTGTGCCTATTGGGAAGGGCTCCGAGAGGTCGTTGCAGTGTCTGACTTGGCCTCGCTGGTCTTCATGTAGCTGGATGATCATGCTGAGGAACCTTGGGGGACATCCTAAACGTTCCAAGATTTGCCACAGGCCTGGTATCGAAAGCTTTGGTAAGGTCGACAAAAGTCACATATAGACCCTTGTTCTGTTCCCTGCATTTCTCTTGGAGCTGCCTGAGAACAAATACCATGTCGGTGGTGCTCCTGTTAGCTCTGAAGCCGCACTGGCTCTCTGGGAGGAGTTCTTCTGCAATGGAGGGCACCAGTCTGTTCAGGAGTATTCTGGCAAGGATTTTGCCTGCGATGGAGAGCAGGGTTATCCCCCGGTAGTTGGAGCAGTCTGACTTTTCCCCTTTGTTCTTGTGTAGAGTGATGATGATTGCATCGCGAAAGTCCTGTGGTAGTTTGTCTTGTTCCCAGCAGGTGACAAGTACTTTGTGAAGTGTGCTATGTAGTACTGTGCCCCCATGCTTCCAGATCTCTGGTGGGATTCCATCAACTCCCGCTGCCTTGCCACTTTTCAGTTGCTTGATGGCTTTAACAGTCTCTTCTTGGGTGGGGATCTCATCCAACTCTGTTTTCACTGGTTGAAGTGGGGTGAGGTGGATTGCTGAATCTTGAACTACGCGGTTGGCACTGAAGAGAACCTGAAAATACTCCGACCACCGGTTCAGTATGGATGCCTTGTCTATGAGGAGCACTTGGCCGTCTGCACTACGCAAGGGACTCTGAGCCTGATATGATGGGCCATATACTGCCTTCAGGGCTTCGTAGAACCCCCTTAAATCACCAGTGTCTGCACACAGCTGGGTTCTCTCTGCAAGCTTGGTCCACCACTCGTTCTGAATGTCTCGAAGCTTGCGCTGGAGGTTGCTACATGCAGCGCGAAAGATTGCTTTTTTCACGGGACAGGAGGGCTGAGCAAGATGTGCTTGGTAGGCAGATCTCTTTTTCGCTAGTAATTCTTGGATCTCTCGATTGTTCTCGTCAAACCAGTCCTTGTTCTTCCTTGTGGAGAACCCGAGGACTTCTTCAGAGATCAACAGGATGGTAGTTTTTAGGTGTTCCAAGAGTGCTTCTGGAGAAGGGTCTGTGGGGCAACTGTGGTCCTTCTTGACTGGAGTTTTGCCTGGAAGGCAGCTTTAACTTCAGCTGACTGAAGGCTGCTAACCTGAAGCTTCCTCCGAGGGATACTTCCTCTCCTGGGTGTGGGTTTAAAGTGAAGACGGAGATTGCAGCGTACAAGACGATGATCCGTATGACATTCCTTACTGGGCATTACTCGGGTGTGTAAGACATCTCGAAGGTCTCTCTGGCGCACCAGAATGTAGTCGATAAGGTGCCAGTGCTTGGACCGTGGGTGCATCCAGGTTGTCTTCAGGCTATTCTTCTGCTGAAAGATAGTGTTGGTGATGGTGAGCTGGTGCTCCGTGCAGAATTCTAGCAGGAGGCGCCCGTTATCATTGCAGTTGCCAATGCCGTGTTTGCCAAGTACTCCTTTCCAAGCTTCCGCGTCTTTACCTACTCTGGCATTGAAGTCGCCAAGGATGATCACCTTGTCCTCTGTAGGGGTCTTCCGTACGAGGTTGCGTAGATCAGCATAGAACATTTTTCTTTTTTGCAGGATCTGCTTGAAGGGTTGGGGCATACACACTGAAGAGTGTTCCATGCTGCTTGTTTTGAAGTGGGAGGCGCATAGACATGTTGCGATCTGAGTGACCTGTTGGCAGGTTTTTGAGTTTGGAGGCAATGGAGTTCCTGACCATGAAGCCAACGCCAGAAAGGCGGCTCTCAGCCTTTGACTTACCCGACCAGTAGAGGGTATAGCCAGCACCGTGTTCTTGAAGACTACCTTCCTCAGGGAAACGGACCTCACTGAGAGCTGCTATGTCAATATTCAACCTGAGAAGTTCGTGGGCAACTAGAGCAGAGCGTCGTTCAGGACGACCACTGTCTACTGTGTCAAGCATGGTTCTGATGTTCCAACATGCAAGCTTTAGTCTTTGCACACTTTGTGAGGCAGATGCATGCCTTTTCTTTGTTGTTATTTTTTGACCGCAAGTAAGGATGCCCGTTGACCGCGGCTAGCCAACCGGGGTGGGAGAGACGAACTTTGTTTAGGCCACCTTTTCTAGGCCCCTCTCCGTGTGGAGCAAGCAGTGCTGTCCCTAGATAAGGCTGCTTGGTCGTTCAGGGTGCTGCCAAAAAATGCTTTCGTCTCCGGGTCAGCATCAGGCGACCAATACCCTGAACTGCCTACATGCAGGATCGGGACTGTGGCTTCCAGTGGCATCTTCCACCTGCCGTTTCGCTCCTTGCCCATCGCTGCAGGACTTGGTGTGTTGTGGGTTGTGGATGTGGCTATGCCCTTCAGGCCTGCGCAGAGGAATTTTTAGGTGAAGCACAGTGTGCACGGTACTGGCTCCACCCTTTCACCTTGGGGTCATCTGCCATGGCCCAGTAAGCCGGGATGCTGGCAGCGAGTCCTCCAGGTGGTAGGTGTTACATTAACGAGCTCTATCTGCCCGGGATTGATGTTAGAGTTTTCCTTCTCTTGGCTGGCGAGGTTGGTGAGCCCAGCCTGCCCATCCGGTTATACCGCCGGACAATCGGTCGCACCATGACGTGGCAAACTCTGTGAGAAATGGGGGGGACCAGCGGGAAGGTGTTGCCACGGATGCAGTAATGCAGGAGAGGCCATTGCAGTGACCATCGTCCAGGCATAGCCGGACAGTGACGACGTGGCGTTCACTACACCGGGAAAGGAGAGGCTATGTATTGCGCATACACTTTCCCTGGGGGGGCAGGATACCCAAGAGGGAGCCCACCCCTCCCCCCCACCCCTGGGTATAACCCCTAGGAAAAGGGGCAGAGGGAGGCCATTTGCAGTTGTCAGACACAGGCAGAAGAGGGCACCCCCACGGCCCCACAGGAGGGAGATGTTGGAGGCTCCCTCTACTGGGTGGTCCACTAAAGCCAGCACCTGAGCAGACCTTTGACCACGCAGAGGAGAGAGAAGAGATTGATTGAACATTAAAACATGACAGCTAAAGAAATGTGCATGGCTCTAGTTTTACAAACTGAAGGATTCTCCATATCTCATTCATGCTCTTATAAAGTAAGATTACATGGAGCCAGTAGTAACAGCTCCAACAACTGACTTATAAACTTTCACACTAACACCAAGCAATATACAGTAAATCAAAGCAGTACACAATTACATTCCTTCATTTCTATTAAGTCCTAGGTCCCACATATTCCAGTTAGTTCATAAAAAGTTCATTCCATTTGTGGGTCTGGATGTGAGAAACAAATTCTTTTAAGCCAAAGATGAGTGAGATGCATTTCTGGTTATCATTCCCATGTTCATCAGATCAAACAGCTATAATATTGGAACCAGGGGTGGAATTCTAGCAGGAGTGCCTTTGCATATTAGGCCACACACCCCTGATATAGTAGCCAATCCTCCAAGAGCTTACAAAAAAGAGCCTTGTAAACTCTTGGAGGATTGGCTACTACATCAGGGGTGTGTGGCCTAATATGCAAAGGAGCACCAGCTAGAATTCCACACCTGATTGGAACCCAACAATTCCTGCCTTCTACACAACTAGCAAACTGCTCTAGTTTTACAGACCAAAGGATTCTCCATATACCCCTGATACAACACCCAGAATAAGTGCAATAGAAGGACTTATCAATATAAGTAGAACAGTCTGTGATCAGTTTCAAAGACTCCAAAGGTTCCTCAATCTTGCTTCTGAGGAAATCCAGTGATGATATTCATTTCATTAGATTCTTAGAGAAATCTCTTGAAGCACAGCATACACAGTGACAAGGTATTACTTTTATCTTCCCCCATTTCGATATAAGCTTTAACCAGCTTTCCAACAGTTTGGCAAGATTCCAAAGACTTCACACACACTTAAGTTTCCATTTAGAAGGTATTAAGTGTGTGTGAAGTCTTTGGAATCTTGCCATGCTCTGTTAATTGTTGGAAGGCTGGTTAAAGCTTCTATCGAAATGGGGGAAGATAAAAGTATTACCTCGTCACTGTGTATGCTGTGATTCAAGAGATTTCTCTAAGAATCTAATGGAATGAATATCATCACTAGATTTCCTCAGAAGCAAGATCAAGGAACCTTTGAAATAGAAGGACTCTTTGAAACTGATCACAGACTATCAAAGATTTCAGAGGTCCATGTGATGTGGGCTTAACTAAATTTTTTCACCATGTAATAAAAAGCATCAATCAGCAATCCTTGTACTGCAGTCAATATCATTAAATAAACATAATCACTTTGGTTTTAAGCATCATAGGGGAGAAATTTGATTTTAACTACTTTTTAGTCACCTGGTCAGTGAGTGACAGGATGGATAAAACATGCGAAAAGATCTGTCAAAATCTACCAGCATTCCAATTCAAGAGTTCTACAATGGTTTTTTCCTCGTGACTTATTTATTTATTAATCTCTCTCTTTGAACCCAAGGCGATTTGCAACAATGAAAACAATGCTTAAGCCATGCACAGCAATCAAAGCAAAACAAGTGCAAAAGAAGGCCAGTCTTAAATTCATTGGCTAGTGTGACTGAAGGCAAGAAAACTCTATTATTCTGCTAGCATTTAAATATTATTATAGGATGCCTAATTATACAAGTGGAGGAAAAGCAAACTTGAAACCAAACACTGGTTTTCATCTTGTGCTTCTGAGTTCCAGCACACCTTCCTCTTGCAATGAAAGACTGTAGACAACTGCATTAGTCCAGAGAAAATTCTCAAATCCAGTAGTTGCGAAATTCCATTTACTTCAGCCAAACAAATTAACACAAATTGAGTAATTAACCAAACAAAATAACATACACTGAGTAATTAACACACAGTGAGCTTTTGTATTATTAAGAACTTGTCATGTGGCTGAATGCTCAGTACAAAAAAACACCAAAGTTAGGGATATAATCTTTAATTGGGACTTTGCTAAGTGGTGGTGGAGACTGCTTGTCCTCCAGCCCTTGGTAATATTACTCAGTTTGGTTTCAACTGAATCTTTGCCTAGAAAATTAATCTTCATCTTTGTTACTGCTGTTGTCTTCTACAATCTGGTTTACAAGAGACCTGTGTGTTCCACTTAATGCTGAAGAAGTATGTGATTAACTGGCTTTTGTATTCTCTAAAGGAGAATGCTATCTTTATTAAAACTTATTTATCCCAACAGACTTTCATGGAATTTGGAAACCTGCTTTGGAGATGGATAAAGACAGCTTTTTCTCCCTGTCCCATAATACTAGAATTCAAGGGCACCTACTGAAGCTGATGAACAAGAAGTTCAGGAAGGCAGAAGGAGGAAATATTTCTGTTCCAGATGACTGAAATGTTCATGAAGTGGTCTTCTGTACAAGCTCACATAGGACTGTACAAGCTCACATAGGATTCTAGGAGTGTTCCTCCTCCCTTCATCTTACACTGGAGTGTTCCCACCCAAATGGGCTTGTGATGGAGGTAGAGTGAGCATTCTTGCCTCCGTTCTCCCTTTGCTGTAATGGAGAAGACAAGCCCTCAGAGTGAGCAGCCCACAGGGGGGAAAGGAGGGAGGGATGTGTGCCTGCACAGAAAACCACTTGATGAACAACAGTTACAGGCAAGTGCAGCCCTGTTTTCATTTTTGTGAATGCCATATTTGTACTGTGCCATATGGGTAAGTAGCAAGCTCACTTACTGAGGAGGTAGGTGTCTGGTGGCCAGTGAAAAGATGACTGTAGCACTGCTGTCCTTACAGCTGCCTCATTTCTGGAATTCACACCAATGAAGAAGATGATAATACTGAATTTATATCTTGCCCTATACTCTGAATCTCAGAGCAGTCACAATCTCCTTTACCTTCCCCCCACACACAACAGACACCCTGTGAGGTAGATGGGTCTGAGAGAGCTCAGTTCAGTTTGCTTTATTACGGTCCATGACCAAATACACAGCACAATGCAGGCCAACAACAACCACATAAAAATTGTAAAAATCAAGATGGACCTAAATAGGTAAAACGTAAGATATTTAAAAAATAAATGTGAAAATAAAATATAGGACATTAGTATGAATAATTAATACAGTAGTGGTCAAACATCTTTTAGCTTAATAAATATAGTACATATAATAAAAGGTTTTAAAATTATACAGCTCCAGAAAAAAATATTAGCTAGAATACACTGGTTAAAATTACAATCTGTTACCTCGACATTAACTTGTAAGAACCATAAAATGCAATTTGATTGCATGGGAACAAAATTTGGCAACTTTATGCATGGTCTCTGTATTTATATCAGTTCCAGTAGCATTTGTGATGGTATACAGAGTACTCAGGCATTTAAGAAAAGATAAAATACAAGCTTGGAAGTATTCAAAAAACAGTCAGTTCAGGACCACTTCTTTACATAATCCTCACAAATTCTGCCGCCATAAATTTGGCACAATTAATTGTGAATTGGGGGTTAAAATCTGATAACAGCATCTTTCTGATTTTGAAATCAGAAAACCCGAGACACCCCTCCAACAAACAATAAATGTACCTGGCTCGTATGCCAGGGTATAGGCCACACCCAAACAAAACATGGTCAATTGTTTCAACTTTATCTGCACCACAAGGACAAACCCGCTCAGCCATAGGCACCTTTCAAAAGCGGCCCTCAACGACTGCTGAAGGAAAGATATTACAACGGGCCATAGAAAAGGCCCTTCTGTGGGATGGTATTGTTAGAGTTGAGAGATAGGGGGCTGGAGCTAACACATTATCTCCTTTGAGGGGGAGCTAGATAATCCGGGACCTTGGCAATATCATTCTGTCTCTCAATGTCTTGTAGTCTCTGTTTGACTATGGCCCTGGCTTGATCCAGGGCCATTATCTGGAGAGATTCAGGTGAAAAGCCAAGCGTAGACAATTTCTGATGGATGGCTCTAACCCAAGAGGAACAATAACTATCCTTTAAAATCAACTATGTGATATTCGTGGGGCAATGGCTGAGATTAAGCCAAGTGGTGATTGAAAGTAGGCTCACCCTAGCCTCTATCCTTAGCAAGCCAGTTTCCAAGCGTAGTACTGCATTGGAAACGCAGGTTGGAAAGTGGAAAATGGCTCTCAAGAATTTGGACTGAATTTTCTCAAGGGGATCAAAACTTGATAAGGATGGACCCAACATAGTTCCATAAGTGAGTTGGGGTATTGTTTTGGCCAAGTAGAGTTTTAATGCAACTGGTATAAAATGCCCCCCTTTCGTGAGAAAAAAACTAATGGTGGCCTGGGTCGATTTGCGACCAGAATTGGCAGCATATTTGTGGTGAGCCTTCTTTGACCCTGAGGACTGAATCATGACCCCCAAATATTTGTAAATTGTTACCTGTTGTAGACTATGCCCATTTATATTCCATCTCCTTAGCCTGGGTTTTGGGCCAAAAGCCATTACTTTTGTTTTCTGAAAATTAATCTCTAAGAGGTTATGATCACAATAAAGACCAAATTGAGCTAATGCCCTTCCAACTATAATGGTTGTTATAATCTCTTGAGAAACCATGCCCTCTATTTAAACTAACAAAGCCAGAATGTTACCTAGATTTATGGCACTTTGCACCTACAACAGCAGTCTGCTTTTTATCACCCTCCAGTGGTTTTTTTAGCCCTGTTTTGTCCTAACACTAACAAACACAGATCCCTATTTGCGATTCTTTTTATCTGCTAAAAACATTCCCATGATTCTACACTGCCCACTTATATTAAGAATTGCTGCTTCCATTCCCATCTTGTCTGATGAAGTCTGCTTAAGAGCATATGGAAGCTTACATTCTGAATAAAACTTAGTTGGTCTTAAAGGTGCACTTGTCTACTGCTTTGTTCTATTTTCCACACACACAGAGAACTCCTGACTGGTGCCAGATTAATTCTCTCTCACAGACATTCTACAGGACTCACACGTCTCAAAGACAGGACTCACACCTCTGAGAGCTATTACCAGCCCCTCATTTCTGGTGTGTCTCAGCCCCAGCTAGTTTTCTGGTCTGCATCTTGGGAAACCCTGCTGACCACCAGAATCCAGTCCTCCCTTCTGAGTGTTTGTGTGATCTCAGTTTGTACGAGGAGTCTGTCTAGATGAGCTGGCAGAACTCCCATAGAGAGTTTCTTCTCAAAGAAGGTGCTTGGCTTTGCCACATTCAGACTTCAAACTTTCTCAGACAGAAGCTCAGCCCAGCTCTGTCTTCACAAGGAACTCAGCCCCACTGGCTGCTCTCAGCTCCTTGTCCAGTTGCTCTCACACCACAACTGACCAGCCTAAGCCCCAGTCTTCACTCCAGATTCTCACCGAAGACTCCAAACTCCTCCCTGAGGACTCCAAACAGACAGCCCTGAGGCGTTCTTTGCTGCCTCTTCATTTCACTACATTTCACTTACCATGGCTGCATCTCAGCCAATCACTGCAAGCCTGTTCCCAGCTTCTCAGGCTAAGTTCCCAAGTCCGTCACAGATGCATATTTGGTCTTTCCAAAAAGTGCATTGCCCAAGGCACATGTTATCTAAACCATGCAATCAGATTATGAGCCAAGATAGGCTGGGACAATATTGTCACATTACCTATTAAATGTTTGTGTATGCGTGCATGTGCAAAAAGTGACAAGCATATGTACTAGCAACATCAGCAGCATCCAACAGGGGCTCATGTGCCATCTGCAAGCATGCAAAATTGGAAAACACAGCTCTGCTGACTGGGGCAAACATCTCTAAAAACAGGGGTGGGGGGAGATCAGAGGTATGCATGAGAGCCACACATTGGTATTTTGAGGATTGCCGTGGCAGTAGAAGAGTCAAATATCAACCTGTCTCTTACCTGGTTACTTTTGCTCTTTGCAATCCCGCCTTGTTGCTTTTTCTTTATTCCTAGATTCTGCACTTTCTACTTTACCAGGAAGGCTTAGAACCTAGGACCAACCCCCTTCCATGACTTGCTAAGGAGGCCTCCTTTTTTAAAGAGACAGAAACTTTGCAGTTAGATCACCCTGGGCTGCTGCATGAAGATCTTGTGTGCCTCCTAATCAGATTCCTGATTATTTACTGTCAACAACAATCAACGATGTTGACTGCTTGTGAAAACAAAACAGCCACACTCACCTCTTTAGTATATGAAACGGCGAAAACAGAATTGAAAATAAGTTTCTTATGTTGGTCTATGACTGGCAAGTAAACTGATGGACATTACTTTCTCGTTTCCTACAGCTCACCAAATCCCAAAATTAAGGGGTTTTTTTTGCACAGAATGCAAAGCCCACGTTTGTGAACTAGCACTGACTTATGCAAAGTTCTCCCCCCCCCCCCCCCCGGCTCAGCTTTCATCTCCATTGCTTGGCTCTTCTGCCCCCAGTCCCTTAAGAACACTTACTCTGAGTCCTTCCTGACTCGTGCTGGTGGGGAAGAAAGGCGATTGAACTCTCTTTGTAGCTGGAGAGACTGAATCAGCCAGGAGGAGGACAAGTTGCCTCTTTCTTTCCATAGTTCATGAGGCATCCCTGGCTTGGATTGGGATTCCTACCCAGCACGGATCTGCGTCAGGGGGGCTTCACTGGAGGGGGCACCTTTCAGCAGAACTCTTGAGTGGGAGAAGCTGATCTATTCATCTTTTTCAGTTTTTCCAGGGGTGTAAGAGGGGTGCCTTTTTCTTCTCTCCCCTCCCCCCCTCCACTGACCAGTGGAGGAAAAGCCTGATGGGCTTGGGGCTGCAGGGAAGGAAGCTGTAGCTGAGATCACCCTGCCTGGCACTAAGCAGGAAAATTTGGGGCAGCAGTGATGCTGACGGGGGCTTCCCAGTGGGCTGCTGTCTGGTGGGGAAGACAGGTTGGCCAGAGGAAGGCGAAGTGTTCCCTGCAGGAAGGGGGGAGGAAGGTAGCAGCAGTGGTGCCCAGGAGATCCTGGTGTGAGGGCGGCCATGAGGAGCAGTCTGCCTTGCAGGGAGGCTGTCAGGCAGTGGGGGGACAAATGCATGGGGGAGGCAGCCAAGGTAGGGCAAGAGGCCAGTGGCTGCTCCTCCCTGATGGGTTCCCTGCTGTTATGTGAGCCGCCTGCCTGCTCTAAGCAGGTGGTCTGGAAGCCCATGATCAGTGGAGCCAGAGTGGAAGGAGGCAGGGAGAGGGGGTGACCAAGGAGGGGAAAGCAGCGAATCAGAGAGGGCAGGAAGCACCGTGATGCAGGCAGACAGAAGCTAGGCACTGGCAGGAAGCTTCAGTGCCATCTTGAGTAGGGACTCCTAGCGAGTGCCCAGCAGTGATCCTTTTTAAATAAAAAGTTACATGGGGGTGCCTAATTTGGTGCCCCCCCCCGGGCCGGCACCCAAGGCAAATGCCTAATTTGCCTAGTAGAAGGGATGGTCCTGCTCTCATCCCTCTCTTCACTCCCACCTCTTCCAAACTGCTAGCTGCTGTTGTTGCTGCTCACACCCTTCCACCTTGACTAGGCTCTTGTAGTCAAGAAAACAAACTTCAGAATATGGCAAATGGATTCATTTCAAGTATTACATAACGTTGGTTCTCAATCAACTCCAATAATTACCAGTATGCCTTCTGACCAAAATTAAGGTGCTGGTGATTGCAGCCCCAGCAGTAAATGGGTGGGCAAGAGTGGGGGAGGGACAGTGCAAAGACAGAGACACAGTTGGCATATAAAAAGGCCACAACTTTATTCATTACAGCTTCAGAAGTATGGATTCAGCATCAGATGACCGGCCTTGCTGATGAAAACCTCATAGCTCATCTGCTGAGGAAACACCCTGGGGTGCACATGGCTGCATGCCACTAAGTGTTCCCCCTGCCAACAGCTTAACAACCTGAGTCTGGCAGCCTCTACCTCAATGCTGAAACCACCACAAGAGGCTGGCCAGGGAAAAAATGCCTGCCTCCCACGAAATCTACCACAGCTGCAACCACTTCCCAAGATTGTTCTGCAGGGCATGCAGCCACAAATCCTTCCCCCAGTCCAAGAGGTGCACACTGTTGAGGCTGAGCAAGATGTCCATGTGGTGGATCAGTCAGCCTCCTGCTGCAAATACAAACTGCCACTTTGGTAACCTTCCTTCCAGCCACATTGATCTCAGTTTCAACTCTGTCTAACAAGTCAGACCAGAACAAAAGTATGTAGGATACATGGGCATGTAACGTGCAGGTCGGTTTGCATGGCGAGGATCGCATCCAGAATCTTATGCAAGATGAGGTTTGTTTGTTTTATTCAATTTTTAGCCCGCCCTTCCTGTAGAACAGGCTCAGGCTGGGTTATTTTATGCAAGGTGAGAACCAAACTGTCTGGCCTGCCTCAGGATAGCCAGGAACAGTTACTCCCTTGCCCCATGACATCCCAGCCAGGTCATGCACAGGAAGCCCTCCAACCCAATGACATGGCATATCTCCCAGCCCAGTGCATAATACTGTGGATGCAGACCCATATGGACTTTGGGCAGAAGAACTAGAAGGAAAAATCAAACAATGAGTCCATGACTGGTGTGCAGTCTAACTACAGATTACCATCTGCTGACAGCTTGAATGTGGACCTCTAGCCAACCCAGCCTGGCTGTCATGGTGACAATCCTGAATGAATGCTCCCATACTCTCCTGGTGGGAGTCCTAGTGCCACTAGGAAGGCCTGCATAACCACTGTGAATTGGAAACTAGTAAAAGGAAACTGGTCTGCATGAATAAGCAGGGGGTAAGATTGCTGAGAGTGGATGGCTAGAAAACCTCCTAGGGCACACACTGGACAGGAATGAGGGCCTGAAGACTAGGGTTGCCAGGTGTGTCTTGGAAAATGCCTGGAGACTGTGGGGGTGGAGCCAGGAGAGGGCGGGATTTGGGGAGGGGAGGGACCTCAGCATGGTACAATGCCATAGAGTCCAGCCTTCAAAGCAGCCATTATCTCCAGGGGAGCTGATCTCTGTTAGCTGGAAACCAATTGTAAAAGTGGGAGATCTCCAGGCCCACATGGAGTCTGGAAACTCTACAAAACAGACTGTTGCCCCTGTGCCCCTGACGAAGATGCACATGGTTTGCATATCAAAGGCAACATCCAATAGGTACAGTGCCCCCTCAGAGAGGTCTCTGTGTCAGGTGGAAACCAATTCCCCAACTAAGAAAAGCCCCCTCCCACAAAGATCAGAGTAAAAATGGCCTTGAAGAATTCGACTTGAATGGCAAATTGCTGGTAATCATTGTATAAGCCACCTGATGGGCCGCCTGCAGTTAGATGATACCAGAGAGATACTGCATCATCCTTCCAATGAACAACAAGCAACAAGAAGGGTCTGGAAAAATCATGGGTCTTACTAAAATAAATAAATAAATACAAGAATTGTGTGGCCACAGTCTTGGGCTTCCAACCGTGATCCCACTCTCCTGACATTCTCACACGTCCAACACTGGTGGTCTGGATGCCACTCTGAGATACTGTGCCACAGAGGCCCCTTTTTACACAGGAAGGGGAAACAAGAGGGAAGACGTTCCTTTTGAGGTCTGCTGGTTCAGCCATCCTCAGGACCCCATCCAGCTGGCCCCTGATTTTCTGGCCCTGTGGAGGTTATAGAAGGTGTGCAGGCTCCTGGGGGAGGCCCATGCACCAGGGGAGCAAGACCTAACCCCCGGCTTTCTGCTCCACCTCTGCAATGAAATCTGAAGGATCTGAAACGAGAACAGACCGGTTTTGCATCGTCGGACTATATTGTTTGGAAAGAACCTGATATCATTTTATGGACAGTAGTGAAGTTGTGTGCTTTGGATGGTATTTGTCACTGAATTTGTTACTGAAATTTACATTGTAATACTATGTTGTGAATGGAAAGTATTGCAATTATATTTTGATATTGTTTTGTAACACGGAGAGTACCTTTTCTGTCAATTCCACCTCTGCAGGGTGCAAAGAAGGCCCCCTGGGTAAGTACAGGGACCCAATTATCTTTAAAGCCCTTTATGGTTTGGGACCAAGATATTTGAGAGGGTGTCTTCTCCCATATATTCCTTTCCACTTATGTTGCAGATAATTTGTGACTGGTCTCACTTCCATCCAAAATTAGGCTAGCCACTTCTGAATGGAAATGTTCCCATTGTAGCCCTTCAGCTTTAGAACTAATTACGTTTTCATTACCTAGGACTGGTTTTCTTAATAATATCAAAATATTAATTCAGTTGCTACCTGCAGATTTAGCTATGTAACCCTTGAACTCAGTTTGACTGGTTGCTGTTTTTAGATTTGTTTTTTTATGCTTCATGAATTTTTAAATTATTTTATTTTATGTAACTCTGAAAAACAGAAAAGAAACAGAACAGAAATACATACAAATAAGTAACATTTCATGCCAATAGCATAGGAAATGTATAAAAGGCTGTATGATATATTCTCTCTCCCCTTGTTCCTTTCTACATCATGGATCCATTAATGGGTCTTATTCTACTTATGTATGCTAAAATAATTTATTGGTTTCCAGAAACAATGAACAACAAAGAATTCAAGTTTTCACGGCTGGTAACATCATTAGGGTTTGTAGAATCTTTCGGGATCAAGTGCCATGTTCTACTGGAGAAAGTTTTCCTTCCAGACGTTTCGTTCTCAGCTGCGGAGAACATCCTCAGTGGCGTTGCAGCCGGAGCAGGCGCTCAGACCTTCTTGGCTGCTGTGCATTGAGTGGGGCCAGGGCTGCTGGAGAGCTGCTATTTGTAGGCTGGAGGGGGTGTGACGAAAGGGCAATTGTTTTGTGGATGTGCCCATTGTTTGGTGGGGCTTCCTGGAAGGGTAGTTTCCTTATCACTACCCTTCCAGGAAGCCCCACCAAACAATGGGCACATCCACAAAACAATTGCCCTTTCATCACACCCCCTCCAGCCTACAAATAGCAGCTCTCCAGCAGCCCTGGCCCCACTCAATGCACAGCAGCCAAGAAGGTCTGAGCGCCTGCTCCGGCTGCAACACCACTGAGGATGTTCTCTGCAGCTGAGAACGAAACGTCTGGAAGGAAAACTTTCTCCAATAGAACACGGCACTTGATCCCGAAAGATTCTACAAACCCTAACAACAAAGAAGTCTTTGGTTATAGTCTAAATTAATTATGCTTGTTCCCCATAAATGACTGAAGTGATGCAGTAGTACCAGGCTACCCACCTGGATCTAACAATAATAAACAGTTCTTTTAGCATATTAAATGCATAGATCAAGGACTCTTTAGCTTGGAGAAACGTCGACTGCAGGGTGACATGATAGAGGTTTACAAGATAATGCATGGGATGGAGAAAGTAGAGAAAGACGTACTTTTCTCCCTTTCTCACAATACAAGAACTCGTGGGCATTCGATGAAATTGCTGAGCAGATAGGTTAAAACGGATAAAAGGAAGTAGTTCTTCACCCAAAGGGTGATTAACATGTGGAATTCACTGCCACAGGAGGTGGTGGCGGCCTTCATCTGAATCCAGTCCATCCTCGTATCCAGTTTACCGTGGAGAAAGAAAAGAATGGTCAACTTGCCTTTCTTGATGTCCTCATTACCAAGAAAGATGGCGGAAAACTCGGCCACACTGTATTCAAGAAACCCACACACACTGACCGCTATCTAAATAAGAATTCCAATAATCATCCTCGCCAAAAACGTACAGTTGTAAAAACCCTCATCCACCGAGCAACACGCATCTGTGAACCAAGCCAACTCCAGCAGGAACTACACCACCTCAACCAGTCACTGCAGGCCAATGGATACTCCCTACAAGAAATTAGAAGAGCCCTCCATCCCAAGAAACCATCCACACCAAATCCCGAGCTACACACAAATGTAGGTACAGCCTTCCTGCCCTACATAAAATCTGTCACCGACCGCATTGGCAAAATTCTCAAACGCCACAATGTTGACACAGTCTTCAAACCCACACAACAGATACGCCACTTGCTGCGCTCAGCCAAAGATATGAGAGATCAACTCTCAACCCCTGGAGTCTACAAAATACCCTGCTCCTGTGGTGCAGTCTACATTGGCACTACCCAACGCAGTATCAACACTCGCCTCACTGAACACAAGAGACACTGTCGCTTGTTTCAGCCAGAAAAATCAGCTGTACTGAACATACACTTCAAGAAGGAGACCATGTCATCCACTTTGAAAGAACTGAAGTCCTTTCTACGGCCTCACATTATCATACCCGCCTGAACAGATAAGCTATTGAGATTTACAAACACCAGCACAACTTTAACAGAAAGGAAGAAGGCATTTCCATCCACCAATCTTGGTATCCAGCTCTGCAAAATACCCTACAGACTATAAATTTCAGAAATCCACAGAACAACCAGTACATTCCACAGAACTATCAGCACAGTCAACAACCATCTTCCTTTTCTTCACACCCCTTCCAACCCTCCCAGCAATTAACACAGAACAATAGCCACATTCAACAGCCAGTTTCCTTATCACTACCCTTCCAGGAAGCCCCACCAAACAATGGGCACATCCGCAAATCTATTGCCCTTTCACCACACCCCCTCCAGCCTAGAAATAGCAGCTCTCCAGCAGCCCTGGCCTCACTCAATGCACAGCAGCCAAGAAGGTCAGAGCGCCTGCTCCAGCTGCAACGCGACTGAGATGTTCTCCGCAGCCGAGAACGAAACGTCTGGAAGAAAAACTTTCTCCAGTAGAACACAGTACTTGAGCCCGAAAGATTCTACAAATCCTAATGATATTAGTTTTTAATTCATCTATCAGTTGTAGGACCTCCTCTTTTGTCACCTCAATCTGACTCAGGTCTTTCAACACCCCTTCCAAAATTAGTGGTTCTGGAGGGGGCAAACACTTCTCATCTTCCACAGTGAAGACTGAGGCAAAAAAAAATGCATTCAACTTCTTAGCCATTTCCCTATCCTTCTTCAGTAATCCTTTTATCCCTTGGTCATCCAAGGGCCCCACTGCCTCCCTGGCTGGTTTCCTGCTTCTAATATATTTGAAGAAATTTTTATTGTTGGTCTTTATGTTTTTTGCAATATGCTCCTCATAGTCCCTTTTTGCCTGCCTGATCACAGTTTTGCATTTGATTTGCCACAGCCTGTGTTCCCTTTTATTAATCTCACTTGGACTAGTTTTCCACTACTTAAAGGAGTCCTTCTTACCTTTTACATTACTTTGTTTGTTAACCATGCAGGCCTTTTCTTATACCTGTTTGTGCCTTTCCTAACTTGTGGTATATATATAAACAGAATGTATATAAACAATTAGGTGCTTAACCATGTTTGCACAATCCATTTCCTCATATGCATACAATTTATACGCTGCTTGTTTATTTTTATAGGACCAAAAGCCTTTTGTACATATTGTATTTTTAATTGAAAATGTCTATGCCAACTTCCCCAGAGCACCTGCCTGAGGTAGCTCTACCCCCTTTACATAGTTATTTCCGCACCCGTTTATCTGGTCTGTCCAGGTTGCAGGAGCATCCTGGGAACCCTCCTGGAAGGCATTCTGGAAAACCTCCAGGAATCATCTGGAGATTTTCTAGCACCAAATCCCCCATCTCTGTTTCCTGTTTCTGCCCCATCAACATGCATTTATAGTTAGGATTTTGGCCCCAATGTGCATAACTTTGCACTTGGCCACATTGAACCTCATTTACCATGCTGACGCCCACTCGCCTCGACAGATCCCTTTGGAGTGCCTCTCAATCCTTCCTTGTTCTCACCACCTTGAACAATTTAGTGTCATCTGCAAACTTAGCCACTTTGCTTACTCCCAACTCCAAATCATTAATGAACAAGTTAAAAAGCATCAGACTCAGTACTGAGCCCTGCGGTACCCCACTGCTTACTGCCCTCCACTGTGAAAATTGCCCATTTATACTCACTCTGTTTCCTATTAATGATCCACAAGAGGACTTGTCCATTTACCCCATTACTTAGGAGCCTTTGATGAGGAACTTTATTAAAAGCTTCCAGGAAGTCAAGATAAACAACATCTATTGGGTCCCCCTTGTTTACATTTGTTCACCCTCTCAAAGGTTAGTGAGACATGATCTTCCATTACAGAATCCATTCTGTTTTCCTCAATAGCTTTCGTTCATCAATGTGTCTACTAATGATCTCTTTAATAATAGTTTCCATCAACTTTCCTGATATTGATGTCAGTCGGACTGGCTTGTAATTTCCTGGATCTCCTCTGAAACCCTTTTTAATAATGGGAGTGATATTAGCTACCTTCCAGTCCTCAGGAATGGAGGCAAATTTTAATGAAAGTTTACATATTTTTGTCAGGAGATTCACAAGTTCACATTTGAGTTCTTTCAGAACTCTTGGATGTATGCCATCTGGGCCTGGTGATTTATCAGTTTTTAAATTGTCTATGAGTCTTAGGAGCTCCTCTCTCATCACCTCAATCTGACTCAGGTCTTTCAACACCCCTCCTGAAATCAGCGGTTCTGGAGTGGGCAAACACTTCTCATCTTCCACAGTGAAGACAGAGGAAAAAAATGCATTCAGCTTCTCGGCCATTTCCCCATCATCCTTCAGTAACCCTTTTACCCTTTGGTCATCCAAGGGCCCCACTGCCTCCCTGGCTGGTTTCCTATTTCTAATGTATCTGAAGAAATGTTTATTGTTGGTCTTTATCTTTTTTTGCAATATGCTCCTCATACAAGGAAATGAAGACTGTATTCAGGAGAAATGCACTGCTCTATTTAATTAATTTATTTATTTGGAATGGGAAAGTCTCTTGGCTCCAATCACAAAGTCTCCATATATTTCCTGAGTTGGATCTGGCAACCCTACTTCCAAAGTGGTAGCTGTTGGCCAGCCTCCCAGGAGAAAAAAGCATTCTGTTATATTTGCCAGTGTTCTCTCTGGGCTGCAAACAAGGCAAAAGAAAATTTTAAAAAGGCCTCTGATCTGCATTTCCCCCCATCCCATCTTGTTCAGATGGACTTTCTCATTGCTTCGGAGAGACAGCATCCAGGCTGCCATTTTAGGAATTGTCCTTTTCTTCAATAGATACCACCTCACAATTTAAAAACAAAACAGAAATTGAAAGAAGAGATTAGGACTCGCTGAAGCTGCCTGCCCCCTGGGCTTCCCAACCCCCCCGCCCTGGCGGGGGACCCTCGAATTAGCGGTCTTCTCCCCCCCTCTCCAAAAATCTGGAAGCGGGGGGGAGGAGGGGGGGAGGGAGGAGAATGCAGGCTCTCCAGGCAGGCTTCACTTTGCTGTTGGAGCTTGGGGGTGGAGGATACTATCAGGCTTGTTGCTTCACTGAGGCTGGGAGGCTTGGGAGCTTTTATTTTGAGCTATGTGCTCACTTGTGGGTGGCTAAGTACATTTGGAGCAATAAATTTCCCCTGCTCCTTTAAACAGGTTCCCTAGCTCCCCCCCTCCCCCCCACTACCACCTCGGCTCCTCCCCTCCCAACTCAGTTTCACTTCGGCACTTGCTCCTCCCAGACTCAGCTTTTCCTCCTCCTTCCTCGGCTTCCTTCCACATGGTCTCCCAAACAAACTTTTCTTCTTCTCTCCCAACTGCACTGTAAGTTGTAATTTTTTTTCTGAGTGTAAAGGTGGGCGTGGGGGAGAGGTTTGGACCTGGACAAAACAGGGCTCCAGCAACAGGATTTCAGGGCCAGTTTTGAATTTAAAAATAAAATAAAGGGCACAGAAGAGGATTTTCCAGGGGGAAAGACTTGCACAGTGGAGGGGTGGAGAATAGAAAGAAGCAGAAAAGCAAGGAGCTAAAAAACCAAGAACAGAAGCCTTTCTGCAGCATATCCTGGAAAGATGCCAGCCTCCAGGTGGGAGCTGAGGTTCCCCTAAAATTACAGGTCATCTCCAACCTACAAAGATCAGAAGTGGACAAGAGCTATTCTGTGCTAATCTCCAGGGGAACTGAAAGGATAAGGTATTTCTCTGTTTTAGAACCAGTTTGCTATGTACAGTCATGCAACATATCAGAGCCATGCATAGTTACAAATGTTTAAAAACAGCCTGTTGTGAAGAATATTTTCCAGCTATGCAAATATGTCAGGGTTTGGTCCTTGATGGCCCACAAGCCTGTTTAAAAGGTGGACATGAGACATATGCAAAGAAATAGTTTTTCATCTTGGATTTGGCTGACAGAGGTGCTAAGAGATTTCTTTATGCCAGTTATGGAATTGCTTTGGGACTGTTGTTGCTGTGAATCTAGTTGTGCCTTCCTTCTTTGGCAGCCTGTAATAATTCCTAGCAGGGGTCATTTTGTAGAAAAATAGGTGATGTAGCTCATCCAGGGATTGTTATGTAGCTGCACCTACTATTCAATGGACAAGGAATGTAGGTGGGGAGGAAGAAGGGGAACCCTCAGAAAGATTCAAGAGCTGTGCTCCTGTGAGCTCCTGCTGAATTCAAGGCCTGATTCCTAGACATTTGTTAACTGATTGCAAAGCAAAATAACATCCAGTGGATGCTAGTTGTTCAGACCAGCAGCTGGCACTGTAAAGAAGAGGGGCTGGAACGCCCTATGACAGGAGTGGCGAACGGTAGCTCTCCAGATGTTTTTTTGCCTACAACTCCCATCAGCCCCAGCCAGCAAGGCCAATGACTGGGGCTGATGGGAGTTGTAGGCAAAAACACCTGGAGAGCTACTGTTGGCCACTCCTGCCTATGACTCAGGGAAGGAGATGTGTGAAACAGTTATACCCTCAAGTTTTCAGTTGACAGACTTAATTTGCAAAGTAAACAAATTCAGTAGTACTTTTAGTTGTATATCATAGTTAAGATGCAGGCAGTTTCTGCTAGGAGAATAAAAGTATCAAAAGGCTACCTTCCACAGAAAAGAAATATAGGAACTCCTGGCCACTGGCAGGGAATGGGGGAGTTGGGTTGCCATATCCAGATGAGAAACTTGTGGAGATTTGGAGACATAACCTGGAGAGGAAAGGCACCTCGGCAGGGTATAATGTCATACGGTTCTCCCTCTGAAGCAGCAGTTTTCTCCAGTGTGTAGTCTAAAAATGAGCTGTAATTCCAGGGGATTCCCCAGGTCCCACCTGGAGGCTGGCATCCCTAGGTTCATACAGTTTTCTGTTGTGCATTTTGCATAGTGTGAAGTGTGCAGTTCAGTGCATAGAATCATTGAACCTTAGAGCTGGAAGGGCCTCCAGGGTCACCTAGTCCAACCCCCTGCACAATGCAGGAAATTCACGAAGAAGTTAACAGAATCAACATTGCATGCGTCTCTTTCCTACTAAAGTCAGTGTAAAGGGCTTCATTTTTGGCAGAACTTTTATGCCATGCTCTAGACAAGGGGTGGCCAAACTTTTGTAATGTAAGAGCCACATAGAATAGATGTCAGATGTTTGAGAGCCACAAGACATGAATGTCAGATGTTTGAGAGCAGGAAGGCAGGCAGACAAATAGCTGAGGGGAGGGAGAGGTGGAAAGAAAGCAACTTTAAATGCATTCTTCAAGCCACTGGTTGACTAGGCTTGATTTAAAGAGAGAAATGCCTTCTCCAAGTCAGCTGACAGGGTGGTGTGGGCTTTGACAGCCACACAATGTGTGTGAAAGAGCTACATGTGGCTCCTGAGCCACAGTTTAGCCACCCCTGCACTATACTGTTTTTGAATATTTTACCAAGTAATTCATTTGCATTCCTCTCCACTTAAGTAATTGTAGTCCTAATACATTGTTTATTAAAGGCTCTTGTTGTCTGATTGAATTGCTTTTCATTTTTTGTATTCTGTCCTGAGTCTCAGTGAGGAAGGTGGGCTATAAATGAAGCTGATAACAATACTAATGTTATATGTTGGATAGCCTCTGTGTGTTGTATATATCTTCTTAAATTAGTTGTGGAGTATATACAGAAAGTATTCTGTTGGCATTATTTCTTATTGTTAAAGCACAATCTGATGGCAGTATAATTTTCAAATTAACACTGCATTTTTGTGGTGGTGAGGTTTTTTTTGGTCTGTTTTGAAGCTATAAATTATGCTTGGTATGTGTGCTGAGTGAAATGTATCTGCTGGAGTTCCCTATTGCTGCTTAAGTCATACTCTCTTCTTTTGGCCTGCTTTGTTTTCTGCTGAAATTTGACCTTCTTTAAAAACAAACCAATCCAGAGTGCTTTGGTTAGGTTATTTATTTTGGTACAAGTAAATATGTTTTGCTATTTTGTCTATAACTCTCCCCATCAGTAGGGTTCTACACCATCCTTGATGCTTTATGCAAAATTTTTGTTATTTTTGCACAGGCAGGAGGCCTAAAAGTCCAGAGCAAGGGTGGCCAAACTGAGGCTCAGGAGCCACTTGTAGCTCTTTCACACATACTGTGTAGCTCCCGAATCCCCCACTGCTGCCCCATTGGCCAGCTTGGAGAAGGCATTTCTCTCTCTAAATCATTTTTCCAAGCCAGCTGGCAGCTTGGAGAATGCATTTAAAGTTAAAGTTGCTTTCTTTCCACCTCTCTCTCCGTCCTCCCCCATCCAGGGGTTATTTTGTAGGAAAAAAGGTGTGGGAGCTCAGTAGCATATCTCATTTGTGTGTGCCCTGGAATCTGTGTGCAGTGGGGAGAGAACTGCCCACTGCATACAGACCCTGGCTGGAGGTTCAGGTGCTGTGCTCCTGTGAGCTCCTACCAAATTCAAGCCCTGCCCCCATCTATTTGCCTACGTGCCTGTTTCAAACAGCTGATGTTCATGTCTTGTGGCTCTCAAACATCTGATGTTTATTCTATGTGATTCTTAGCATTAAGCAATTTTGACCACCCCTGGCCTAGAGGTAATGTAAAATGGGGAAAAGGTGGGGGTGGGAAGTTATATACGACAGTATGTTTGAAGTTTGGGGGTGGGAAGAAGTTTCTTCAGAGGAAAAGGCAGGTTTGGGAGAGTGCCCAGAAAGTGATGTCAAAGGAAGAAGTGGGGTTTTAGTGGAGTGTGCTGGAAGTGACATCATAGAATGAGTGGAAGTGACATCACTTGATCTTTGACCTGGAAGTGACATCACAGAAAATGACATCACAGAAGTCTCCTGGCTCCACCCCCAAAGTCCCCAGATATTTGTTGAGTTGGACTTGGCAACCCTACTCCCCTCTCACTACCATTAAAAAATAACTGTTCTCAATCATGGATATAAAGACCCATTCCACACCCAGCAGAAAACAGCAACAGCAGGAAGCAAGAAGCAAATAGGGCTATTCCCAACCACCGGCCATGCCTTTAGGATGTATAACTAAGCTCCAAAACACACTATATGTTTAGGTACAAGTTAGGTTCCAGCAAGGACTCAATCAACGAAACCACAGCCCTCAGTTTGCAAGACTTGAGCAAGGCTATTATGTTAGCCAAAATGCCCGCAAAACGAGGTTGGGGAATTAGTTTGATGGACACCCGGCTTTAATAGGAATCTTTTTACCAAATGTATACCAGGCTCAATCATCCAGAGAGTGAATGCTCAATAAAATGGACTCTAATTTAATAAAAACCAATTGTAATTTATTTAGAATAATAGTTCTTTCACACAAGATAAAAATACAAAACAATCACACGTTCACACAGGTCTAAGAAATATAGATAGAACATTTGGGAGAACGCTAATTCATAGGTTCGCCTTAAATTGGAAGTGACTTGACAGTGCTTAAAACACGCACATCGAACAGGGCTTTTTTGTAGCAGGAACTCCTTTGCATATTAGGCCACACAAACCCTGATGGAGCCAATCCCCCAGGAGCTTACAGTAGACCCTGTACTAAGAGCCCTGTAAGCTCTTGGAAGACAGGCTACATTGCAGGAGGAGGGGCGCCCCCGCTAATATGCAAAAGAGTTCCTGCTACAAAAAAAGCCCTGGGCATCAGCATGGTACACTGTTATAGAGCCCAAAGCAGTCATTTTCTCCAGGGGAGCTGATCTCTGCCAGTTGGGAGAGCAGGTATAAAAGCGAGAGATCTCCAGGTCCCATCTTAAGGTTGGCAAACCTACAAGCAAACAAAACTATTTCAGCAAGGAAACATGGGCCCTACTCTTCCACAGTGTTCCATTTCCAAAATACATCATCATAGAAAATAATCCCCTAATGGAATTGGCCCAATCCGGCTTTCCCATTGGCTGTCTGTGCGCTCCATCAGTGATTGGCCCATCAGCCGCCACTCAAGAGAACTTGCATGCCATTGGCTAGGCCCACTCCTCTCTCCTGCCTGCTATCACCTACCCACTGTCTGTGCCATTTGGAAGAGAAAGCAGGCAGCAGCAGGGAGACAGTGAAGAGACAGGGAATGAAGGTGATAATGCAACTAGGTAGAAAGGCCCTGCCCTGCCAAGAACACTTCCTCAGAGGCCATGGAGGCCACCTCTTTCCTATCTCTCCCTCCTTCCCTTCTCTGCTCAGCTTTGCCCCAGGACATGTGTATATGCCATTCAGGACATATCAATCCCTGAATATGTTTGCTGTCTGTCAGAAAAGAATGTATAGTTGCTAGTATTCAGATTTTGTTCCTTCAAGCATTTTTCAATAGTAACATTTCCATATAATTAAACATATTTTGGGGGAGTTTGCCTCCTTTGGTTTTACCATCAAATCTTTCTTTGGATCCTTAACCTCATTCATGTTTCTGTTTCTCCTTCTTGAAAATCTAAAATGGATTGGAAAACATCTTCATAATTTTTTTCTCTTGCGTTGTTTGGGGAATATATTGCTGCTAGTGTGTAAATCAAAATTGTGGGACACGGTGTGTTTAAGTAACATCCCTAAGGATTAACACACAGTGATAAGGGAGCATTCACTGGAGAAGACCCTGATGTTGGGAATGACAGAAGGCAAAAGAAGGGGATGGCAAAAGATGAGATGGCTTGACAGCGTTACTTATGTAACTAACATGAATTTGAAAGGACTTCGGAGGGTGGTTGAAGACAGGAGGGCCTGGCATGACCGTCCATGGGGTTGCAAAGAAATGGACTCGATTGTGTGACTGAACAACAAAAAGCCTGACTGAGAAGAAAAGACAGAAGAGATACCAACATTCCAGTCTTATTTATAACAGAAACATAACTTGCATTTTGCCTTACTACATTTCTATTGTGTTTCTAGGTAACAACAGAAGTAGGGGGTTCTTAGAGCCCAAACTGGATTTATCTGGTCTAGGTGCACGTGAAGTAGAATTCTTTTCTGTGACATAAGTCCTGTCCAATGAACTGATCCCAGCCAGGCAGAATGTATCAGTAGTGTGCAGCTACTGGGGAGGTACGGTAGCTCAGTGGTAGAGCATCTGCTTGGCAAGCAGAAGGTCCCAGGTTCAATCCCCAGCATCTCCAACTAATAAGGGTCCAGGCAAGTAGGCATGAAAAAGCTTGAGACTCTGGAGAGTTGCTGCCAGTCTGAGTAGACAATACTGACTTTGATGGGCCGAGGGTCTGATTCAGTATAAGACAGCTTCATATGTTCTTGAGATGAAATTATGCTGGATGCTGCAGCCAATTAGTATGCGTATATCCCAGCAACGTGTGCCAATGTGTCAAGGCTATATAAAGTACTGCCCACTCTGAAAGGGGTAGAGCAGCTTGGTACTGCAGGCTTTGGCTTAGCTCTGCAGTCCATTTATTGCAGTAAACTTCTTTCTTCTTCCTCACCTGGACTTCAGCTGCATATCTTTTATTGGCTAAAGACATTCAGATTTGAAAATGTGAGCAACAAAATCAGATATCTCCCTTCAGAATCTCCTAATTATTTTGTAACATTTATTTGTAAATTGTTTATATAAGCCACAACTCCTTTTATATTATAAATTCTAAACATACTAGCAAACAGGAACAAAGTCCCAAAGAATCATGGATACTGTAATATGATACAATAGGAAAGGTGGGCATTCCTGCGTTTCAGCTGACATTGTAACAAAGTCCCTCATTTGTTTGTCAATATTGTCTGCACTGTTTGCCTGGGGGAGGCTCAGCAACCCCCCAGCAAAATCCGAGGGGTGCTTGTGCCCCTCAGCAGCACTCCCCTAAGTTTACACCCATGCTCTGAATAACTCACCTAACAAACTTGTCCTTATTGAACTTGCACCCCATCGCCACATCATCGCGGGCTACCTGAACTTCGCTCTTCAAAATGACAAATATATGGACCGGCTATAAATAATTACTGCTAGCTTCTGCGGTGAAACAAAAAAGGGAAGACCATTCATACATTGCAGGGAGCGAGACAAAGACAAAATGTGACACATTCTAGAATACAATTCTAGAGAAGCAGCTGTATTACTCTGCTTCGGCCCAACCAGAAGAGTCGCAAAAGCGACGGAGAGCTGCGCAACGTGATCTCACAAAGCGACTCCCCCCACCCCCACCCGACGGTTGAATCTGTTTCCGTGACGTCACTTCCCGAGGCGGCCAATGGCCCTTCGGACGTGGTGCCGGGTAGAAACTCCTCCCCGCTATATAATGAACCCAAAGCGCCAGAGGCGGCTGGGCTGGAGAGGGTGGAGTTTGGTAACGGGGGCTCTGAAGAGAAGAAAAGCGCGCAACAGACCCAGGCGTGGTCCCGCGAAGTAGGCAGCTAGCGCCTTAGCCATGGGGAACGTTGTGGCTCGTGAGGATTTCGAATGGGTTTATACGGACCAGCCGCACGCCGACCGGCGAAAGGAGATCTTGTGTGAGTTGGCGCGCGTGCTCTTACCCTTTCACTTCCTCCCGCCCCGTATCGGTCCTTTTCGTGTGTCCGCTTCGCTTTCTTTTCCTTCCCCCTCAGGGCCTTGACTGAAGGAGGCGAAGCGGGGAGGGATGCAGCACTCGGGATCTTTCTTGGGATTCCTTCCAGGGTGGGCTTCCCAAATATCTCAGCTCTCTTTAAAAGTCGGCGGCTGCTTTTCGGTTGCTGATTGAAAGTGAAGGGAAACAAGGCCCCACCTGACTATCGAGACGAAGGAGGGCGAACAGGAGGGCCTGTGGAGACGTCATGAGTCACACGTGAGAAGGATTTGGTTGACGATCCGTTCGTTAAACGCTGTTCTGTCCTCCAGATATATTCTCCAACGCCATTGGGGCAGCTGAGTTGGGTGAGCTTGATAGTCGTAGCTTTCCCCTCAGCTACTGACAGGAGGTTTTTGGAACGAAAAATGCAAATTCACTTGATAATCCATTTTGCAGGCTGTAGCAATAGACATGGAACTAAATCGGGGAATTAGTCATATTACAAGGGTGGAACTTGTGCTAGCTCAATGGCGCCTAGAGTTGCCAGCTTCCAAGTGGAACCTGGAGGTCTCCTGGAATTACAGTTGATTTCCAGAGTACAGAAATCAGTTCCCTTGGGAAAATTGGCAGATTTGGAATATTGGTTCACAACCTTATTGGTATGATGGTGACCCTCAAGTCCTGTCTCACCAGTCTTTTGGTGTTCTTTGAGAAAATGAAGAAGCATGTAGACAAGAGTGACCCGGTAGACATTGTACACCTTGACTTTCAAAAGGCATTTGATAAGGTACTTCAGCAAAGACTCTTGAGTAAACTTAGCAGTATTCCACAATGTCAGTGGCATATGCCAGGGATGTATGTTGTACTTATAAGGAAGTACATTAATCTGAGCAAGGAAGGTCAGTTTGAGAGTCTCTGGGTAAAAGGATGGTTTTTTTGAACATATGAACATATGAAGCTGCCTTATACTGAACCAGACCCTTGGTCCATCAAAGTCAGTATTGTCTTCTCAGACTGGCAGCGGCTCTCCAGGGTCTCAAGCTGAGGTTTTTCACACCTATTTGCCTGGACCCTTTTTTGGAGATGCCAGGGATTGAACCTTCTGCTTCCCAAGCAGATGCTCTACCACTGAGCCACCGTCCCTCCCCGTTTTTTAACCAGTTTTTATGGACTGAAAACTGGTTAAATGACAGGAAGCAAAGAGCAGGAATCAGTGGACAATTCTCACAATGGAAGGGAGTAATGGGGTCCCATAAGGATACGTATTGGGACTAGTACTACTTATTTTCTTAGTAAATTATCTGGAACTAGGGGTGAGTAATCTAGTGGCCAAATATGAGATAACACCAAATTATTCAGGATTATGAAAATGGAGGCTTTTCAGTTTAGAAAAGAGATCAAGGGGGAAAGGTTTATGAAATTATTAATGCAGTTGAGAGTTTTCACTCTTCCAAAATACTAGGGATTAGATAGATTCATGAAGGATAAATCTGTCAATGGCTACTAGCCTTGGTGACTGAGGGGAACTGCCACATTCAGAGGCACTCATCCTCTGAATCCCAGAGCCAGGAGGCATCATCAGGGGAAGACCTCGGCCGCTATGTTGTTGGCTGTCTCCAGAAGAACTGATTGGGCACTGTGTGAGACAGGATGCTGAACTAGATGGACTGTTCTTAGAACCATAGACTTGGAAGGGACCTCCAGGGTCATCTAGTCCAACCCCCCGCACGATGCAGGAAACTCACAAACACCTTCCCCTAAATTCACAGGATCTTCATTGCTGTCAGATGACCATCTAGTCTCTGTTTAAAAACCTCCAAAGAAGGAGAGCCCACCACCTCCCGAGAAAGCCTGTTCCACTGAGGAATCGCTCTAACGGTCAGGAAGTTCTTCCTAATGTTGAGCCAGAAACTCTTTTGATTCTCTCTACTGTACGTCCAACAACCTGTGATCTGGACCCATGCCCCTCCTGGCTAATTAAAGCTTGCCAGAGGGAGCTAAGATGTCCTATACGGGACATCATAAATAGATCCCTCTCGGAGGGCCTTTTCCCAACACCTCTTAAAGAGGCTGTGGTCCGCCCCCTCCTGAAAAAGGTTACATCAGATCCGACTGAATTGGCGCATTACCGGCCGGTCTCAAATTTACCCTTTTGGGGCAAAATCATTTAGAGGGCAGTGGCGTTGCAGTTGCAGAGTTTTCTGGATGACACTTCCGTCCAAGATCCATACCAGTCCGGCTTCCGCCCCGGCCATGAGACTGAGACAGTGCTTGTCGCCCTCATGGATGATCTCCAGCAGCATCTGGATCGAGGTGGTTCGGCAGTACTGTTGTTGTTAGACCTATCGGCTGCATTCGATACAGTCGACCACCGGTTACTGACCCACCACCTTGCCAACGTAGGGATTCAGGGGCTGACCTTGCAGTGGCTTTCCTCTTTCCTTGATGGTCGGGGGCAAAGGGTGGCGATTGGGGGAGAACTATCCCAAAGACACCTACTTAATTGTGGGGTGCCTCAGGGGGCGGTCCTCTCCCTGATGTTGTTTAACATCTACATTCGCCCCCTTGCCCAGATTGCCCAGAGATATGGGCTGGGTTGCCACCAGTACGCTGATGACACCCAGCTCTATCTATTGATGGACGGCCGGACTGACGATGTCCCTGAAAATCTGGACCTGGCGTTGCAAGCCGTGGCAGGTTGGCTTAGAAGAAGAAGAAGAAGATGATATTGGATTTATATCCCGCCCTCCACTCTGAAGAGTCTCAGAGCGGCTCACAATCTCCTTTACCTTCCTCCCCCACAACAGACACCCTGTGAGGTGGGTGGGGCTGGAGAGGGCTCTCACAGCAGCTGCCCTTTCAAGGGCAACCTCTGCCAGAGTTATGGCTGACCCAAGGCCATTCCAGCAGCTGCAAGTGGAGTGGGGAATCAAACCTGGTTCTCCCAGATAAGAGTCCGCACACTTAACCACTACACCAAACTGGCTGAGTAGGTTGAAGTTGAATCCAGTGAAGACAGAGGTCCTTTGCTGAGTAGGTTGAAGTTGAATCCAGTGAAGACAGAGGTCCTTTGCCTGGGCCGTGGTGGTCTGGGAGGGCGGGATATAAATTAAAAATTATTATTATTATTAATTTCAGTTCTGGTCCTACTTTCTGGGGCTGCAGAAAACAATCCCACACCATCCTCTATATGACAGCCCTTCAAGTACTTGAATATGGTGATCATACCATCTCTCAGCTGCCTCCTCTCCAGGCCAAACATCCCCAGCTCCTTCAACCTTTTCTCATAGGACTCTGTCTCCAGACCCCTCACCATCTTTGTCGCCCTCCTCTGGACTGTTGGTCTGATCCAGCAGGGCTCTTCTTATGTTCTTAAGTCTGTACTCAACAAGGTGAGGGAACATAGGATTGCTTTGTAAGAAAGCTGCATTGAACAAAATGGGATTTACTTCAGAGAAAACACACAGAAAGGGGTAGGGGATTTTGCTTCTCTTGAGCATACAGAGACAGGGCCTGAGTCTTTGCCACTCCATTTATTCTCTGAAGTAGAGATTGAGAAAGCAAAACATGAGGGAAAGGGTTGGGATTTATATGGGTTGTTCCCTGTTTAGCTGAAAATTTCAGATGTAAGACCTGAATCTCCTGTCTCTTTTAGAATTGAAGGATCTTCCCCCAGTTCCACAGTGTTAGTCACATGTGCCAAGGATGTATGTACTTATGAGGAAATACATTAATCTGAGCATGGAAGGTCAGTTTGAGAGTCTGGGTAAAAACAGAAATTGTAAGAAGTAGTGATATTATGATGGGGGTCTATTATAGACCGCCAAGCCAAGCAGAGAACTTGAATGATACACTCTTAGGAAGAAGAACAACAAAAGAGGAGAGACTTCTGCAAGATACTACAGAAAGTACACAAAATGAAAGGGAGAAAAGAAATTGTCTTTGCTTGTGTAAAAAATGAATTATTATATACAGTGCAAACAACCCCTATATAAGTGCAAACAATCCCAATAGAGTTATAGTCTCTCAGTGTCCATCAGTGGGTTGCTGTTGTTTGTCAACGAAATTCATTACCAGTGGAACTTCAAAGGCGAGATTCCTAAAAACATTATAATAAAATAGTGGGCACCATTGGTAGTAGTGACCATGTAATTTTGGATTTTAAGATCTTGGGGAAGGGAAAAGCTGTACATAATTAGACATGTAGGTTGGACTTTAGAAAAGCTAATTTTAATAAAGTCAAAGGTTAATCTTGGTAGAATCTCATGATCAGAAATGCTCAAAGATAAGGTAGTTCAGGATGGATGGCAATTTCTTAAAAATATGATACTGAAGATACAATCACATACAATTCCGATGATGATATTGGATTTATATCCCGCCCTCCACTCCGAAGAGTCTCAGAGCGGCTCACAATCTCCTTTACCTACCTCCTCAACAACAGACACCCTGTGAGGTGGGTGGGGCTGGAGAGGGCTGTCACAGCAGCTGCCCTTTCAAGGACAACCTCTGCCAGAGCTATGGCTGACCCAAGGCAATGCCAGCAGGTGCAAGTGGAGGAGTGGGGAGTCAAAACTGGTTCTCCCAGATAAGAATCCACACACTTAACCACTACACCAAACTGGCTCTCTCTTCTCCAATGAGAAGAAATAACAGGAGTTTCCATACGAAGTTTTCTAAACAGTCAAGGTGATTCCATAAAGACCTGTCCAAAGATCTGAGAATTTAAAAAGACTTACTTAGAAAATGGAAGGAGGGCCATATAACCAAAGATGAAGATAAACAAATAACCAGTGCTTATAGTGAAAAATGCCAAGCATGACAAAAAATGTTCTTTGATTATGTTTGGCGCAAGAAAAAGACCAAGTCAGTTGTATGCCCTCTGCAGGGAGAAGAAAGTGGAATTTTAGCAGGTGATGAAGACAGAATTGCTCGATTCATTCTTTGCCCCAATCTCTTGCAAGAGAAATGGTGCTCAGCCTGGCAGAAAGAGAATACATGGTGAAAGAAGGTAGTTGCAGCCTAGGGTAGTCATAGGGTAGGACATCTCTCTCGGCTTGGCTTCGCGAACGAAGATTTAAGAAGGGTGCAATAGTCCACGTTTGCTGCAGGCTCGCTGGTGGCTGACAAGACCAATGCGGGACAGGCAGGTCCGGCCACAGTGGCTGCAGGGAAAAGTCTGATTTAGGGTTGGTCCTGTAAAGGACATAAACAGTTTCTTTAAATAAAATTAAGTCTTGAGGGCCAGATGAATTGCATCTGAGAGTACTAAAGGAACTTGCTGGTATAGCTCTCTTTAAATATTTGAAAGCTGTCATTTAGAGGAGGGCAAGGAGCTGTTCCACTTAGCAGCTGAGGATAGGTCCCGAAGCAATGGGCTCAAATTACAAGTAGAAAGGTACCGGCTGGATATTAGGGAAAAAAAATTACAGTCAGAGTAGCTCAGAGGTGGAACAAGCTGCCTAGGATAGTGGTGAGCTCCCTTTCATTGGCAGTCTTCAAAATGCAGCTGGATGATTATTTGTCAGAGATGCTTTAGTCTGATCCTGCATGGAGCAGGGGGTTGGACTAGATGGTCAGTATGGTCAAAATTGTATAATTTTGGAGCCTCTGTCCGTTTTCGAGAGTTCTTGGAAAACAGGAGAGGTACCAGAAGGTGGGAGGTGAGCAAATGTCTCCATCTTCAAGAGGGCAAAAAATAATTACAACAAAAGAATAATCAATCAGTCCTTGAGCATTGAGTTCCTCAGGAACAAGTTGTGTGAACCTTCTCATTTTTAAAAAATAATGACTACTGTTGGATCAGGGGAATGTTGTGGATGTAGTTTAACTTGATTATAGCAAGGTTCCTCATGATAGTCTTGTTGACAGGTTGGTAGAATGTGGTTTGGATCCTACTGTTCTTAGGTGGATTTGTAACTGGTTGACAGGTCACTCCAAAAGGGTGCTTATAAATTGTTCCTCATCTTCTTCGGAAATCAGTGAGAAGTGGAGTGCTTCAGGGATCACTTTTTGGCCTTGTATTTGTTCATCATCTTTATAAATGATCTGGATGCAGGAATACAGGGATTGCTCATTAAATTTGCAGATAGTGCTAAATTGGGAGAAGTAGCAAGTGCAGTAGAAGACAGAATCAAGATTCAGGATGAGCTCAACACACTAGAAACCTGGGCTAAAACTAACAAAATGCAATTCAACAGAGATAAAAATGAAGTTCTGCAGTTAAGTAGAAAAAAATCAATTGCATTATTAGGGAATGGGGGAGATTTGTTTTGGTAGTAGTATATGCAAAAAGAACCTAGGGATCTTAGTAGACATGTGTCAGCAGTGTGATGCAGTAGCTAAAAAGACAAATGAGATTTTGGGTTGCATCAACAGAAGTATAGTATCCAGATCTTACAAAGTGATAGTTATCACTTTGCTCTTATTAGACCTCACTTGGAGTTCTCTACTCAGTTTTGGACACCACAGTTTTAGAAGGATGTTCATAAGCTGAAGCATGTCCAGAGGAGGGCAACAAAGATGGTGAGGTGTTTGGAGAGTGAGACCAGGTCCTATAAGGAAAGATTGAAGGAGCTTGGGTATGTTTAACTTGGAGAGGAGACAGTTGAGAAATGATACAATAGTCAACTTTTAAGTATTTGATGGGCTGTCATATAGAGGGTGGAGTGGAGTTCTTTCTGTTGCCCATGTCATACCAGAACCAACACGTTGAAATTAAAACCAAAGTTTTCAGATAAACATTGGGAAGAACTTCCTGACAGAGCAGTTCTTCAGTGGAACAGGCTTTCTTAGGAGACAGTGGTCTCTTCTTCTTCGGAGGTTCTTAAGCAGTGATTAGATGGCCATCTGACAGTAGTGCTAATTCTATGACTCACTATGAATTTATGCAGATTGTGAGACGGTAGGCAGGAGGAAAAGAATCAGTGTTCAGGCTTTAGATATGAAAAAAAGTTAAGTACCTAGGTATATACTTGATAACAGATCTGAAAAAATTGAAAGAGGATAACTTTGTCAAGATTATGAAGGAAATAAAATTAGATTTAGACAGATGGAATGATTTACAAATCTTTTTATTAGGAAGGATAGCTACAATTAAAATGAATGTATTGCCAAGAATTTTGTTTTTATTCCAAATGATTCTGGTTATAATTCCAGAAGGTTTTTTTCAACAATTGAACAAAGTATTAAGCAGGTTTATATGGCAAAATAAGAGACCAAGAATAAAATTGAAGGTGTTTCAGGACAGTAAATTAAGAGGGGGATTTGCTCTACTGGACTGGAAATTATACTACAAGGCATGTGTCCTATCTTGGGCCAAAGACTGGTTTCTATTAAAGAATAAGAGATTGTTGCTATTGGGAGCAGATTTAATAAGGGGGTGGCACTCGTATATCTGGTATCAACCTCCCCAAAGAAACAATAATTTTTTCAGGCATGAAATAAGGAAATCAATTTTTAGCATCTGGACAGAAGTAAAATCACAATTTTACAAGTATGCGCTGGTATGGTTATCACCGGCGGAAGCATCTATTCATCCGAACCTCTATCAATGGGAATATAAGCTTAGTTATGACTCCTTATTAGATGACAAAGGTGATTTGCATTTGGAGGATTGTGGTTTAGATTGGTGGACTAAACTACAAATCAAGTCAAGATATAAAGTTGACAAAGAACTAGGTTTTGTTAAAAAAAATAAATGAATTTGATAACTTAATTTTAAATACTGATCAGAAATTGATTTCGAAAAATCTATAGTTGGTTGTTAGAGGTAAGAATGCAAGATGAAACAGTTAAAGAAAGTTGGGTAAAATGGATGCAAGATTTTGGTTATAATATAGAGTTAACGGATTGGGAGAAAATTTGGAAAGAAAATATTAAACTAACTAAATCGGCCGCACTTAAAGAGAATCTTTATATGATGGTATATCGCTGGTATTTTACACCTGAGAAATTAGCGAAAATATATCCCCGTGCATCGAATAAATGCTGGAAATGTAATGAGACAAAAGGAACCTTATATCACTGTTGGTGGCAATGTGAAAAAGCTAAGAAATTTTGGGCTCAAATTTATACATGGACCAAATTTTTTTTAAAAGTAAATATCCCACATGTGCCTGAATTGTATTTGCTAAATATATGTAAGAACTCTATTCTGAATGCAACCAGAAAATTATTATTAAACATAGTGACTGTGGCGAGACTAATATATGCCAGACATTGGAAATCCCAGCAGGTGCCAGGGAAAGAGGAATTTATACAAAAATTATATGAGACAGCAGAAATGGACATGCTAACGATTAAACTCAGAGAAGGAAATATAGAGAAATGCAATAAAACTTGGAAGCCGTTATAAGACTGGGTAAAAGTTTGTGAATAATGAAAAGATGGTATTTGATGTATTTATATTGTGTTAATCCTTAAGCTCCTTTATGTGTTTTGTTTTAAGTTAGGTTAGGTTTGTTTAAATTTATGTACTGTTGTCTTGTATTTTTGTTGACTGGTTTTTGTTCTGTTCAATAAATAATATATATGTTAAAAAAAAAACAATCAGTGTTCAGCTCTTGTGTCCCTTTCTTACATGCCCAGGATAATGCAGATTGCCAGTTTGGGATCAAGAAGGAATTTTTCTCCAGTCCTTGGCTCAGGGTTTCTGAAGGATTTTTGACTTCGTCTGGGTTATAGAGCAGGATCTCTGTAGAAGTTGGACAAGGTAGATATGAATTTCCTGCATTGTGCAGGGGTTGGACTAGATAACCATTGGGTGTACCTACCAGCTTTTGATTCTGTGTTTTCTGTTGGAAAATGCATCTGTTCCTAAGCATATTTGGTTTTCTTTGGATCATCAGTTCAGATCAGTATATCCTGTCCAGAGACCTAGACACATCCTGTTTCTGTCAGTGCCTGGTTTGATGGAGGAAATGTAGCTGGCATTTTAAGGTTGCATGATTCAGGCTTGGGGAGAATGGCTGAAAGATCCTTTTTGGATTGAGAAATAATATAGACTAATGAGAGGAAGGTACAAGAAAATACTGTTCTGCCTATGTTATCACACTGATCACAAACCTCACCCAGCAAAATGGCAAATTTAAAAAGCTAATGTTGCTAGTAATTCATGAAACAACAGAACAGATTTAATTATTTTTTAAAATGAAATGGAGTGTTAGTTTCATGTATAATAGCTGTTAAGTGCTCATCCTCCTACTGTATCGGCAATGAGCAGAACTTCATAGTTCTCAGACTGCTTCAGCTCTTTCTTTGCAGAAGATTGAGGAAGTGGAGCTGGAAGGTGTATATAAATTTTGGCTTCCCCAGCAATTAGAGATAGCTTGGGCCTAATGTTTCTCTTTTGTGGACTACCACAAGCACACAAATGACAAATACAGCTCGTGAGCTCATATTTGAAAATTACATTGTGTTTTACTAACCTGGTTCCAGGAAATTGCTGCTTGCTTTAGATGTGGAAATTCATGTGTTGCCATAATTCTATACATTTCCCCAAAAGGGCAAACAAAAGCTCCCTGGGTCCCATTCCAGATTGGAAAATGGTAAGATCTTTCTTATTATACATTATGGGCCTGTTTGTTGTAGTGGTTAAGTGTGCAGACTCTTATCTGGGAGAACCGGGTTTGATTCCCCAATCCTCCGCTTGCACCTGCTGGAATGGCCTTGGGTTAGCCATAGCTATTGCAGGAGTTGTCCTTGAAAGGGCAGCTGCTGTGAGAGCCCTCTCAGCCCCATCCACCTCACAGGGTGTCTTTTGTGGGGGGAGAAGATATAGGACAGTGATGGCGAACCTTTTAGAGACCGAGTGCCCAAACTGCAACCCAAAACCCACTTATTTATCACAAAGTGCCAACATGGCACTAGGTTGAGGGACGGCGGCATTTGCTTAGAGGGCTTCTCTAGAGTAGCCCTCAATGCAGACGGAGGAATCTGGCCCCTCTCAGCCTTCCACGCTGTGGGAAGGTTGGGGGGGTGGGCGTTTGCATAGAGGGCTCCTCTAAGGTAGATCTCGATGGGGGGGATCTGGTCCCTCTCAGCCTTCTATGCTGTGGGAAGGTTGAGAAGAAGAAGAAGAATTGCAGATTTATACCCTGCCCTTCTCTCTGAGTCAGAGACTCAGAGCAGCTTACAATCTCCTTTATCTTCTCCCCCCACAACAGACACCCTGTGAGGTGGGTGGGGCTGAGAGGGCTCTCACAGCAGCTGCCCTTTCAAGGACAACCTTGGCTATGGCTAACCCAAGGCCATTCCAGCAGGTGCAAGTGGAGGAGTGGGGAATCAAACCCAGTTCTCCCAGGTAAGAGTCTACACACTTAACCACTACACCAAACTGGCTCTCGGGGCCGGGGGGGGGGGGTGGAGGCGTTTGCATAAAGGGCTCCTCTAGAGTAGCTCTCAATGCAAATTGTTCAGCATTGAGGGTTACTCAACCCCAGTGGCGCAGCCACCCCTAGAGCAGGCTTGAGCCCTCCCTCCTCGCTGGTTTCTCTCTTCCCCTTTACCTGGGCACAACGAAACAATGATCCTGGCGGCAGAAGGCACGGCAGCATGCAGACAGGCAAGCAGCACGTGCTCTTTCACTGTGCAGTCGCTGCTACCCTATGTGTGCACGTGGCTGCCCCGACCCCTAGGCATCTCCTTGTGTCGCAGGGCGGCGCAGGCACAGTAGTAGCCAGCTTCAACCCCTCACGTGGTGGCCACTGGAGATTCTGTGGGCTGGGTGGAGGTTCATTCGATGCCGGGGGGGGGGGGGGCAGGGTTTGAACTTACTTGAAGGGGAAAAAAGATCCGGTCATGCTGGGGTGACGGCACACGTGCCCACAGAGGGCTTTGAGTGCCCTCTCTGATGCACATGCCATAGGTTCGCCCACACATATAGGATATTGTAAGCTGCTCTGAGTATAAATCTGCAGTCATCTTCAAATCAGGCCCATTTGTGCCTGGGAGTTAATTTCTGAGCACGAAACTCTAGGTGCTTATCTGATTGATAGGACCTGTGGCATCCTTAAGGACATTGTAACATGTGAATTGGTTCTTTGTGATGAAACTCATGCAAAGGAATCTCTGTTTGCCAGAGGACAGTGAGTTCTCCTGAGATTGACAGTGAGTTCTCCTGAGATTGACAGTGAGTTCTCCTGAGTCTCTGACTCAGATTCCACAGTGACAACGTATGGTAATCCTCTAGGTGATGGTAGCACTAGCTGAAAAGCAGAATTATTATATCATGCTGATGATGCAGATCCCTAAACAAAGGCATTTAAAATGGCATGGAGGATAAATTTATGTTGTAGCTGCAAAGCTTAAGTACATTTTTTAAAAAAGAAATAAGCTCTATCAGGTCTGGTGGAACTTCTTTTCAATAAAAAGTATTTTGGTGTAGTTGGAAACATAAGAATTTCTGTTCTTTTCAGTATATTCTCTAAAGATGCTAAGGCTGATATTCAAGTAAGAATGGACTCTGGTTCTGCCCCAGAAGGCATTGCAGTCAGGGTTGATGCTAGGGAATTGGCCAGGTAGGCCGTTGCCTAGGGCAGCATCTGGGCAGAGAGGTGGGCTCCTGCAGGCTGCATGTGTGTCCACCCTTACCGCCATGCTGCATGAATGCTCAGGACTGCCCACCTCAGTGGGGCCTAGCTTGTATAGGGGAAGCAGGTCTGGGCTGTTGGCAGCTTGCCTGTGCCACTGAGAGGCGTGCAAAGTGGCAGGAGGAAACTAGAGCAGAGCCCAAGTTGGCCTGAACCTGAGAAGTGAAAGTGGAACCTGCTTAGTTCCCGGAAACTTGCATTGGCTCCTCAGCCAGGCTCCCGAAGTGGGAGCACATACAGCTGGGGCTAAGTTAAGTTAATTTGAATCTTCACCCTTGCAGGATAGAGTTGGCAACTGAAGCATATTAAGCTTGGGGTGGCTTAATAGTCAGGTTTGAGGTGGGAGAGACTCAAACTGTTAGTCACAGTGGAATTTAGGAGCAACAGCCAGTAGCTGTGAGAGTCTTATCTTGATCGAAACCCTCTCTCCCAGGAGCCTGTGTGAAGAAACCATCTGAAGGCTTGGAACTGACTGATAACTGTTGAGGGCCTTATCTACATTGACTAATACTGTTATTTGACTTCTTGCCTCCCCTTCTCCCTCCATTTGGTTCTTGGAACTTCTAAATAAAAAAGAACTGTCTGTTTAGGGTTTGTAGAATCTTTCGGGCTCAAGTGCCGTGTTCTACTGGAGAAAGTTTTCCTTCCAGACGTTTCGTTCTCAGCTGCGGAGAACATCCTCAGTGGCGTTGCAGCCGGAAGCCAAGAAGGTCAGAGCGCCTGCTCTGGCTGCAACGCCACTGAGGATGTTCTCCGCAGCTGAGAACGAAACATCTGGAAGGAAAACTTTCTCCAGTAGAGCATGGCACTTGAGCCCAAAAGATTCTACAAACCCTAATGATGTTACCAGCCGTGAAAACCTGAAATCTTTGATGACTGTCTGTTTAATTGAATGAGGAGACTCTTTTGTGCAGCAAATAGCCCGCAGACAGGTTGAAGAGCTTTAATTGAGCAGGTTCTTGGAGTGGCAACCTTCTTTACAGGGAGGAACTTTCCTGGATGGGGGACCAAGGAGGTAGGGGGAAGTTGCAGTTCCGTGGCCCCACTTGAGGCTGCCCTGGCAGTGACCATCGCACTTCTGGCCAAGCCCCAGCTTGGCTGTGATGTTTAACTGTCCCCCCCATTAGTAGAAGGTGGAGGAAGAAGTGGGATTTAGTAGTTAGTAGGAGGTGTAAGAAGCAGGATTTAGCTTACTCTTGCAGGTGGAGCACAGAAATGCAGATGCTCTAATAGCAGCCTTGCTAAAATTAGTAAGGGTTGGATGTGAAAGGCGACGGGGTGGGAGGGGGAGGTTTGGGTGGGCAGAAGGGTCAATTTGCTCTCTTGGAGCCATGGCTGGATCAGGAAGTGTACTAAGCTTCCTTCCCTTTCCCCAGCCCATTCCTGTCTATGTTTACTTGGATGTTGCCTGCACTGGTTTCTAATGGGACATGCTTTCAAGGAAACATGCATAGAATTTGGGGTGGGGGGGAAGATCTGCCTCCTACTTAGTGTTTAAAGGAGCTCTGAGGTGGTTCCAGAGTTGCACAGGGTTAGTGCAAGCCAGTTCTAGAACAGGATTTGAGTGTTAGACACAGCTCTGGAGTATATGGTGATAACAGAGCCCCTGAGTGTGACAGCCTCTCTCCTTGCTCATGGTTGTGAACAAATAAGACCTATTATCTTAAATATGGTTTCCTTTCCTCTTTTGCTTCCGCTTGGTCCTCTTTTGCTTCCACTGTTTCTCTCATTATTCCTCTTCTACCACTTTCAAACCCTTTCCTTCCTTTTCCCACCTTACTACTACTCTCTCTTCCCTTATTTTATTTTATAATAAAGTATAGCCAAATTAAAACAGTTACTACAGTTAATACTCAAATGTTAAAATATAGGATTGATGGCTTCTACATTATTGTTTCTTGTCCATTCTTGTGACGCTTTAGCTAGTCTGTAGAATTGTACTCACTTCCATAAAAATTGAGAGCATGTAGCAGTAAAATTCAAATGTAGAAATGGGTCACTGACCAGCGGCAAAGGGTTTTTCTCAGTTGATAATCGTTTGAACTTGTCTCACTGTTGTCTTTTACTCTCAACAGGTAAACATCCAGAGATAAAAACCTTGATGAAACCAGATTACAATTTGATTTGGATAGTTGTACTGATGGTGTTTGTACAACTAGTTACTTTTTATCTCGTTAAAGACTTGAATTGGAAATGGGTTCTGTTTTGGTCATATGCATTCCACAGCTGTATCAGTCACTCTATGACTCTAGCTGTTCATGAAATCTCTCACAATAGTGCCTTTGGCAATGCTAAACCTCTGTGGAATCGGTGGTTTGGAATGTTTGCGAATCTCCCTCTTGGCTTCCCATATTCAGTGTCTTTCAAGAGATACCACATGGATCATCATCGTTATCTTGGTGGTAATGGAATTGATGTGGACATTCCTACTGACTTTGAAGGATGGTTTTTCTGCACCCGTTTTAGAAAGCTCATTTGGATTATTCTTCAGCCCTTATTTTATGCCATTCGACCTCTGTCTATAAATCCCAAACCAATCTCACGACTTGAAATCATCAATGTCTTTGTTCAGCTCCTTTTTGATGTTGCAATATACTATGTCCTTGGATTAAAATCACTCCTTTATATGCTTGCTGGATCTGTGCTTGGGATGGGGGTGCATCCTATTTCAGGACACTTCATTGCTGAACATTACATGTTTTTGAAAGGGTATGAAACATATTCCTACTACGGACCGCTTAATATGCTTACATTCAATGTTGGATACCATAATGAACACCATGACTTTCCTAATGTTCCTGGAAAGCACCTTCCAATGGTAAGTACTAAAGAGTTAGTAAATGAATACTTGCAGCTAGCTATTCTTCTCACTGAAAAGAATATGTTGCTTTCTCTCAGGTAACTTGTTGCTATTTTGCTGCTTCTCTGTGGACAGGTAGATTTTAGACTGAAGAGTAAGACTGAATTTAAGTGATCTACAGTCTTATTTTATGCCTGTTTATTTGGAAATTCCTATGAGTTCAGTGGACTATGTAGACAAAAACTACTTTGTATAGAAGTGTAGCATTAATGGACTAAATCTCTCCCTTTGTTTCATATACAAGAGTCTTTTAGTAGGTAGTTAGATATGAAGAAGTACTTAGGGTTCTTCAACTGAAAGGAGTACTGAATAGTTTACCTGGGGAAATAGCTTGATGTATACCTGCTGAGATCCAGTGGGAAGATGAGGATGGGAAAGAGTCAGCATGGGCTCCAAAACATGGGCCACATTTTGTGCACTTTGTTCCTAGTGCCATGTCACAAGGGACATCTTGTGTCACAGAAATGACAACTTAAGTGGTTGGCTGATAACGGTATTGCCCTTTTTTTGTGAGGTCAGGTAACAAACAATTTGTGTGTATGTGTGCGCACCTGCACCTGGAAGTCATGTCGACCTCTAGTGACTGACCCTTACTGGGTGCCTGGAGGATATTTAGAGAGGTGGCTGAATAAAGCCTACCCCTGTCCTCCCAACTTGGTATTTCAAGGAGGTCTCTCATCCAAGTATTAACTAGCGTTGACCCTGCTTAGCTTCTGAGATCTGATGCGATCAGGCTTGCCTGGGCTATCCAGGTCAGGGCAGGTAACAAACAATATTGACTGTCTAGCAAGGTCTAGAGGCCACAGGAAGAATGTTGTAGGCCTAACATGTCTGGGAAGTTAATAGATGTTTATATGCAAATGCTAGAAGTGTCCGAGGCAAAATGGGGAAGCTGGGTTGCTTAGTGTCAGACAAGAACCTAGACATTATGGGCATTTCAGAAACTTGGTGGGATGAGGATTATCAGTGGGATACAATGATTCCTGGATATAAATTATATTGAAAAGATAGAGAGGGAAAGGTTGGAGTTGGAGTAGCTCTGAACATTAGAGACAGTATACACTCCAGTAAGATGGAGATGGTAAGAGAAATAGATTCTCTTACTGAAATGCTATGGATGGAAATAGTGCACCCAAAAGGAAATTTAACTCTGGAAGTTTAACCACTGGATATAGTTTAGAGAATGATTTAAAAATAGCAAAAGAATTAAGGAAAGCAGCTAGATGAAATTGTCATAATAGGTCTTCTAATAGGTGATTTTAACTACCCACATTGATTGGGTCAATATGTTTTCAAGTCAGGAGAAAAAGTTTGGGTTTCTGGATACTCTCAGTGACTGTGCCATGGAGCACATGGTACATAACCTATTGGGAGAGGCAGTCCTGGACTTGGTCCTAAGTAATACCCAAGACTTAGTGAGAGATGTTAGTGTGATAGCGCTAGTTGAGAACAGTGACCATAAAGTTATGACTTAGTAAGAGATGTTAGTGTGATATAACTGGTTGGGAACATAACCATAATGTTATTACATTCAACATCATATATGTAAATAGGGAATTGCCCAAAAAGACCAGCACAACCAAATTAAACTTTAGAAGGGTAACTTCTTTGAAATGAGGGGGATTATGAAGAAGAAACTGAAAGGAGAGGTAAGGAGGGTCAAATCCCTTTGGGGAATTTGGAAACTATTTAAAACTATAATTTTAGAAGTTCAGATAAAATGTATACCATGGTTTAGGAAAGGTACAAATAGGTATTAAAAAGTCCTGCATAGTTAATGAACAAAATAATGGCAGCAGTAAAAGGTAAGAAGGGTTCCTTTAAGCCATGGAAGGCAAGGTTAGTCCAAGTGAGGTAAATAAAAGGGAGCACAGGTTATGGCAAATAAAATGCAAGTCGGTGATCAGTCAGGCAAAAAGGGGCTATGAGGAACATATTGCAAAAAACATAAGACCAAATTTTTTTTCAAATATGTTAGTAGCAGAAAATGTGCAAGGAGGTGGTGGTGCTCTTGGATGACCAAGGAGTAAAAGGATTGCTAAAGAATAATAGGGAAATGGCAGAGAAGCTGAACACATTTTTTGCCTCTGTCTTCACTATTGAAGATGAGAGGTGCTTGCCCACCACAGAATTGCCAATTTTGGGAGGGATGCTGAAAGACCTGAGTCAGATTGATGTGATGAGAGGAGGCCCTACAACTGATGGACAAATTAAAAACTGACAAAGCACCAGGCCCAGATGGAAAACATCCAAGAGTTCTGATCTCCTGACAAAAATATGCAATCTATCATTAAAATCTGCCTCCATTCTTGAAGACTGGAAGGTAGCTAATGTAACCCCATCTTTAAAAAGATTCCAGAGGTGATGCAGGGAATTGCAGTCTGGTCAGTCTAACGTCGATACTTGGTAAATTGGTGAAATCTGTTATTAAAGATAGAATTAATAGACACATTGATGAACAAAAACTATTGAGGAAAAATCAGCACAGACTTCCAGGAAGCTGTTGATAAAGTTCCTCAACAAAGGCTCCTAAGTAAACTCAGTAGTCATAGGATAAGAGGATAAATTCTCCTGTGGATTTAAAACTGGTTAATTAACAGGAAACAGAGACTGAGTATAAATGGATAGTTTTCACAGTGGAAGGTTGTAAACAGTGGGGCACAGCAGGGCTTGGTACTAGGGCAGGTGCTTTTTAACTTATCCATTAATGATTTGGAGTTGAAAGTAGGCAGTGAAGTGGCTTAAGTTCGTGGATGACGCTAAATATTTCAGGGTGATGAGAACCAGGGAGAATTGTCAGGCACTTCAGAGGAATCCGTCAAGACTGGGCAAGTGAGAATGTGGCAAATTAGATTCAATGCAGGCAAGTGCAAAGTAATGCACATTGGGGCTAAAAATCCTAATTATAAATACATGTTGATGGGGTCTGAATTGACCAACCAGGATAGAGATCTTGAAGCTGTTGTAGATAACTCACTGAAAATGTTAGCTCAGTATGCAACTGCAATAAAAAAAGGCAAATGCTATGCTGGGGATTATTAGGAAGGGAAATTAAAATAAATCAACCAGTATCATAATGCCCCTGTATAAATTGATAGTATGGCCTAATTTGGAATACTGTGTATAGTTCTGGTTTAAAAGGTAAAGACAGTCCCCTAGACAAGCACCAATCATTTCCGACTCTGGGGTGACGTTGCATCATGACATTTTCATGGCAGATTTTTAATTGGGTGGTTTGCCACTGCCTTCCCCAGTCATCTACACTTCTCCCCACCCCCCAGCAAGCTAGGTACTCAATTTACCAATGGAAGAGCACAGAAAAGAGCAACTAAAACAATTAAGGGTGTGGAACACTTTCCCTCTGGTTAGGGCTGTTTAGCTTACAGAAACGTGACTGAGGGGTGACATGATAGAGGTTTACAAAATGACGCATGGGATAGGGAAATTAGAGAAAGAAGTACTTTTCTCCCTTTCTCACAATACAAGAACTCCTGGGCACTCAATGAAATTAATGAGCAGTAATACTTCTAATAAAAGGAAATACTTCTTCACCCAAAGAGGAGTAATATGTGGAATTCACTACCACAGAAAGTGGTGGCAACTACAAGTATAGACAGTTTTCAAGAGGAGATTAGATGAACATATGGAACAGTCTATCAGTGGCTATTATCCAGGAGGCATAGATGGAACACTCTGTCTGGAGTGAATAGGAGGTATAAGTGGGAGCACTCTGTCTGGGGTAGGGATGCTCTGTGTTCTTGGTGCTTGGGGGGCAACAGTGGGAGGGCTTCTGAAGTTCTGGTCCCAATGGTGGACCTCCTGATGGCAATTGGCCACTGTGTGATGCAGAATGTTGGACTGGATGGACCATTGGCCTGATACAACATGACTTTTCTTATGTTCTTAATTCTTGGCAGCCTTGTAAGGTCGCTATGTTCTGTTGCAGAGAGGGGCTGTCCTGAAGTCAGTCAATGAGTTAAGTAGCTTGTTTGAGACAGCTTATGTTCCTAAACATTTTGCTCCCCTGGTAGACAAAGATGCAGACTCTTGCTATTTTGCCCAGCTTGTTGCCTACTTAGAAAGTTAGGGACTGTCTGAGTTGGTGTGCTATATTAAGCAGCTAGCATTTAAAGGCCAGCAAAGCTGGGAGAGCAGCCACTTCATAATCTGGTCTGCTTTCTCACAGTGCTGTTCATAATTCTACAATATGTCAGTGTTTCTCTTCCTTATTGCTCCATGTTCTGGCTGTGCTTTATAGCCCATCACTATTTTTAGTAGCCCCTCAGGCTCTGCTTTCTTGCATCCTTATTCACAAATTGCTTTTGGGGACCCATTGAGGGGTATCTTATATAGAAAAAGGTACTGGAGTGTGTCTGTTACAGTCCTTCCTACCAAAATGCTAATTCTGCATCCCAGTACATCAGAGTGCCATTTTGGAAGGGGTACTCTGACTGTATTGCTTGGTAGCTCTAAAATGATATTTTTTACAGGGTATGTTAGAGAAATCTATAGGTGGCATACTTATCTGATTCTTTATCCACACAAGAGACTCTTGATTAATTTACTGAAATGTCTTGTTAAATATTTGATGCTTTGGAAATTGAAATAATGTCTAATCATGTACATCATTATATCTCATAATGAAGGGGTCCACTGTGTGGCTAATGAAATCTGTACAGTTGACCCAGATACAAAGGGGAGAGATGGTTCTGAATATCAGGGCAGAAAATTCATAGGTATGCAGAAAAACATTTATCCCAGAATAAAAAAGGGAATATAGGAGGAGGAGTGATGGGAGGGGCTGTATGAGGGACCAAGTAGAAAATACAGACTGTAGTAGAGGTTTGTTGGGCATGGGCAGTATGTGGAAAGAATGTGAAGACACTGTGGGGATGGTGAAATAATTAGTTGTAGGATAAAGGCAGAATTAAACGCTGGAGCAGGGGTGGGGGGAGAGAAGATAAAAAAGGAGGAAAAAACAGGACTGGAGGGAGAAAAGAAAAAAAAGTGGGGGACTGTGGAAGAAATCTAAAGTAAGTGAGAAAGTTTTAACTTACTCCCTATAAGCTGCATACCCCATAACTGCAATTGATGGTAGAACCATGAATTTAAGGGACTTATGAGGAATAGGTTAAAGACAATCAGCTGTTTTTAAAGTCTGTACTTGGAATAACTTGTGATCAGGTTTGTTCAGATCTTCTTCGTGGTCTCTGTGCTTCACACTCATGGGATTTAGTGCCTGTGCCGATCCCCGAATTGGTACCTAAAAAGCCCGGGATGTTTTTGCGCGGCACCAGTGAGCATGCACAGGTGTCCCAGTACACATGCTCACCGGAGCCAGTGCGAGGATCCCACCAGTTCCATTTTGACCATGGCGTTGAGAGGATCTCCTTTCGTTTGCTCCGGTTGGTACTGTACTCCTTTGGATTTTTCTTGTTAATATAGCCCGTTTGTTGTTTTTCTTAGTTAGTAGTTAAATAGTTATAGATAGTTATTGTTGTTTAAAAAAAAGACTGTTGTTGTTGGACTTTGCTCCTTGGGGCTTTATTTCCCCCCCATTCCCTCAGAAATCGTTCTGTGTGGGTTCCAGTGCCTATGAAAAGGCATTGGGTTTTTTTTTAACATTGCTGCAAGTGTGGTAGCAAAATTGCACCTCCTGACGGTCACTCCCTCTGCTTACTGTGCCTGGGCGAGGGACACTGTCGATTCATGTCTGCATTGCTTGAGCTTCTCAAAGCAAACCCGCAAAAACCGGGCGGCAAGGCTATCAGCAGCACTTGTGGAATTGGCTCTTCGTCCACTGAAAATGGCAACGGGCCCGTCAGTATCGATGGGGGAAGCCACCCCGATCCCAATGGTTACATCGGTTGATCCATCGTCACCGGTACAAACCGATATGCTGACCGAGCAAGACCTACCCACGAAACGACCATCTGAATGGTTAGTGGTAACCCTGGCCAAGAAACGTCAGGATGATTCGGGGACCTGATCGTCCCTTCTGAAGAAGTCAAAGGAGAAGCGAAAGAACAAGACTTTCCTGCAATCCTTCTTGGGATGCTTCGATATCGACGCAAGCTGCTCTACCCCGGAATATCCTGGCGTCTCCACGTCCAAGGAGTCCTTCAGTGTTGAGAAGCAGAGGTTTGCAACCGATCCGCCTGTCGGGATCTGAGCAGGAGATAGACCTGACCCAGTGCACCCACTCATCGGGATCGCTTCGTCGGAGCAACAGTGGTTTGATATCGGAGATCGATACTTCGGCACTGAACGAACCCCTGGCACCTCTTGCACAGACTATGGGACGAAGAGAGGTTGAACCAGCTGCTATGGTTCGATGTTTTCCGTCACTTCCGCTGTGGGATCAATGTCAGTGGCCTTGCTCCTACGGTTACCCGTACCCGCCATACCAGTGGTATCCTCCAGTCCACGTGATTTCCCCGAATTGGATCAGCGGTCAGAAGCCTCATCTCTCAAGGATTTCACGTCACTCCAGGCATCGAGCATTGCCATCGGTGTCGATCCCTCCCAAAAGACGCAAAGAGGACGGAGGAAGTACAGGTGCGCTCGTCGGTTTCGTTGCGGTCATCTGAGCGAGCTTCGACCCCGATACTCTCCGAGCACTCTGTGAGAAGAGACTTCTTGTCATCGGACTCTGAGGTCGGTACCGATGATCCTGACAGGGCAGTAAAACCTTCGCCAGAGTCGCATATTGCTGAGGACCTTCCCATATCTCCATCGGAAGATCTGAAGTCTTATGGGAACCTGGTGAAGCGGATGGCACACTCCCTCTCCCTCACAGTAGTTCAACCGCAGCCAGTCGTCGATGACACGGTCTTCGATATAATGCAGAGAGACACATCGACGGCTGTGGCCCTTCCTGTAACTAAAGTTATCCTCCAGGCGGTGAAGGAGCCCTGGGCAAAACTGGCATCTACACCTATTTCTTCCCGGAGACTGGACCATATGTATCGGGTCCAAGAGGCTGCTACTGAGTTTTTGTTCGCCCATCCCAAGCCCAACTCGGTGGTGGTCTCCTCGTCATCCAAGGTGCACAAGACCCATTCTTCCCCACCTGACAAAGAGGGCAAGAAATTAGACAATGCGGGCAGGAAATTTTATTCAGCTGGAGCATTGGAAGTGAAGGTCTCTAATTATGCCATGTGCATGGCTCGCTACCAATACTCTATTTGGGAGCAGCTCACACTGCTATTGTCTAATTTGAGCGAGGAGAAACGATCGTCTTTTAAGAAGCTACAAAAGGAGGTCTTTGCTGTGGCCAAGCAACAACTGGCTGCAGCAAAGCACATGGTGGACGTATCGGCCAAAACCATCACTTCTGCCGTCTCCCTGCGTCATCACTCTTGGCTAAGGTCTACAGCTCTTCAGCCTGACACCAGGGCCTTTGTAGAAGACCTGCCTTTCGAAGGTGAGGGTCTTTTCAGTTCAACCACTGACAGCGTCCTCCAAGAGATGGACAAAAGCATAAAGACCTCAAGAAATCTGGGTGTCCCGGCTTCCTCTAGGGCTGGCAAGCCGAAGTAATGGCATAAATCTTGGCCCAAGAGGTCCTACCAGAAATTCTCCCCCAACCAGCCGTGGAGACCTCGCTCTTCGCAGCCAGAGAGTAGGTCTTCCTATAGGGGAAATAACAAGAACAGGTTTGCTTCTGCATCTCAAACCACTGGCAAATCTAAGGGTGCCCGCCCACAGAAGCAGGGCCTTTGACTTTTCTGTAGCATGCATTGCTGCCCCTCATTCATCTCTTATCCGCCTTCGTCAATACCTTCCGGCTTGGGAGTCCATCTCCACAGACAGGTGGGCTCTTTCCATCATAGCAGAAGGATACAAATAGACTTCGTTCAGATTCCGACTCAGTCAGTGATTGTCACCACACACCCTTCCCCACCTCTGCTGGCGGAGGTGAGCAACCTCTTGCAGAAACAAGCAATAGAACCGGTCCCATTAGAGGCCAGAATGGGGGGAGGGGGTTCTATTCTCATTATTTCCTGGTCCCCAAACGGGATGGGGGATTAAGACCACTTATGGACCTTCGGAATCTGAACAAGTTTGTCGTGTACCAGAAATTCAGGATGTCCACTCTGCAAACAATCCTTCCCTTCATCAACTAAGGGGATTGGATGGCAACGTTGGATCTCAAGGATGCCTATTTTCACGTCAGCATCCATCCTGCGTACAGGCATTTCCTTCGTTTTGCAATAGGTTCCAACCATTTCCAGTACAAAGCCCTTCCATTCGGCCTGTGCACTGCACCAAGGGTGTTCACCAAGATGATGAACATATGAAGCTGCCTTATACTGAATCAGACTCTTGGTCCATCAAAGTCAGTATTGTCTACTCAGACTGGCAGCGGCTCTCCAGGGTCTCAAGCGGAGGTTTTTCACACCTATATTGCCTGGACCCTTTTAGTTGGAGATGCCTGGGATTGAACCTGGGACCTTCTGCTTACCAAGCAGATGCTCTACCACTGAGCCACCGTCCCTCCCCAATGATGAATGTTGTAGTCGCACATCTCCGGCTGCAAGGCATAGTAGTCTTTCCATACATCAACGACTTGCTCTTTGTGGCGGAGTCGGAAGAACGTCTATCCGGCCATATTGCAACTACTCTTTGTCTTCTTCACACCTGAGGTCTGCAGGTCAACCTGACAAAGTCTCATCTTACACCATCACGGACCGTTCAGTTTATAGGGGCCTTGCCTTCACCGCGCCTTTCTGCCTCAGCAGAGAGCGATGGACATTATCAATCCCATCCATCTTTTCCAAAGATGGAAATGGGGCACAGCAGCTGCAGCAGATACTGGGACTGACGGTGGTGACTACAAGCGTGCTGCTGTTCGCAAAATTGAGAATGAGAGGTCTTCAGCTGGGTTTCTCAGACAGATTCGGCCTTTATGGGACTCACCTCGGAAGAGGTTCACAATTCCAGCCTTGATCCTCCAGACTCTGCAATGGTGGAAATCCAAAGACAACATCTGTCAAGGAGCTCCCTTCCATCTACCTGTAACTACAGTTACGATCACCACAGATGTGTCTTTGTGGGGTTGGGATGCTCACATGGACTCTCTCTGTGTGTGGGGCCCTTGGCCTCCACAATTGACTTGTTGCCACATAAACTTTCTGGAACTGTTGGCAATTCATTTTGCCCTTCGGTCTTTCTGTCCCTTAGTAGGAGGGAAGGCGGTGGCACTGTTGATGGACAATACCACAGCCCTTTGTTACATCAACAGGCAGGGCGGGACAGTCTCTCGACGGCTCTGTGCACTAGCGATAGAACTGTAGATGGAGTGTCTGGAGCAGGGCATCTACGTAAAGTCTGCGCACCTTCTGGGGGTGCTCAATCTGCAGGCAGACTCATTGAGCAAAGGAGCAGCATCTCCACACAAGTGAAAGTTGCAGTGGCGTTTCCTTCAACCTGTGTTCCAACTCTGGGGGTATCCTCAGGTGGATGTGTTTGCCACAGCCAGGAATCGGAAGTGTCCTCTGTTCTGTTCCAGGGGGGGCATGGATCCAGAGTCATTGGGAAACGGCCTGATGTTCCCATGGAACGATCGGTTCCTATATCTGTTTCCGCCTCTGCCGACAAGAGTTGCCAACAAAATTGCAAGAGAATGGCCGTGTTGCATTCTAGTGACACCGTGGGGCCTCGGCAGAACTGGTTCCCGATCTTGCTTCAACTAGCGAGGGGGGTTTTTTATCTGTTTCCGGCGGAGCCGGACCTTCTGTCGGCCCAGGACGGTCATGTGTTCCATCACAACATGCCTCATCTGAAATCGACGGCGTGGTTCATCGACCCTGTGAATTCTCCAGCAGAGTCCAACACTTCTTTCTAAATAGTAGAAAGTTGTCTACCCATGCTTCCTACGACAGGAAGTGGGGGAAGTTTCCTCAGTTTCTGGCTGACCCCACAGTCTCACCCCAACAGGTGGGTCTATCGGTGATTTTTGATTTTTTGTTATCTTTGGTGGATGCTGGACTTTCCTTTTCTTCGGTTAAAGTTTTTTTGTCAGCAATGTCAGCATACCATGAGTCTGTTGAGGGGCATTCAGTTTTTGCGAACCCTCATTCGAAGAGGTTTCTAAAAGGTCTGCTCAGATTGCATCCTCCGTCAAGATCACCTCCACAGTTGTGGGACTTGACTTTAGTGTTGGATAGATTGACTCGGCGTCCCTTCGAACGAGTTGCAACATGTTCTCTACAGCTTCTGTCCTGGAAGACTGCCTTTTTGGTACCAATCACATCGGCACACCGTGTAGGGGAGCTCCTGGCTATGCATTGTGACTACCCATATCTAGTTTTTCAGGAGTCTGGAGTGTCGTTGGCTCCTGATGTTTCTTTTCTTCCCAAGGTGGTTTCCCAGTTTCACCTTAACTTGGTTACCCACGTTTTATCCCACGCCTTCCTCGGATGAGGAACATCGGTGGCACGCTTTGGACGTTAAGCGTGCATTATTGTTTTACTTGAGTCGTTCTAAGAGTTTTTGCCAGGACCAGCATCTTTTTGTTCTTATGCTGCTCCTAAGTTGGGCTCCAGAATTTCATCTCAGCGGCTTTCGAAGTGTCTCACTGAGACTATTAAACTGTACTACTTACTGGCAAAGAAGCCGTTGCCTGGGCCCATTCATGGACACTCTAATAGAGCAATGGCGACATCGGTAGCATTCCTGAAAGGCGTTTCCCTGACGGACGTGTGCAAGGCCGCCACCTGGTCCTCTCCGCATGCTTTCATGAAGCACTACGCTCTGGATGTGCATGCTCAGAAGAGGACTTGTCTGGGAGCTGCAGTGCTGCAAGCTGTCTCATCTTGTTGACCGTCTTCCCGCCTCCAGGTATGTCTTGCTTGCTAATCTCCCATGAGTGTGAAGCACAGAGACCACGAAGAAGATAGACAGGTTGCTTACCTGTAACTGTAGATCTTCAAGTGGTCATCTGTGCATTCACACTACCTGCCCTCCTTCTCCACTGCTGACGATCTCCCTGTGTTAGGGGCTTCCAGTGGTCAAGAAGGAACTGGCGGGATCCTTGCGCTAGCTCCGGTGAGCATGCGTACTGGGATGCCTGTGCATGATCACTGGTGCCGAGTGCGAAAAAATCCTGGGCTTTTTAGGTACTGATTCGGGGATCAACGCAAGCCCTATATCCCATGAGTGAATGCACAGATGACCACTTGAAGATCTACAGTTACAGGTAAGCAACCTGTCTTTCACCTCCCCCAAGAAGTCCAGATAGTTACTGGCTAGGTGGGAGTATTCTGACCATGTTAGGAACCCTGTTGGCCGCAACACAGATGTGGTTCAGCTGAACAAGGAATCAGGATGATTATGGGGTTAAAACAGGGAAGGAAGGGATCAGGTTAGGGAAGTATGAGGTGGACTACTGACAAATGAAGATCCTATGAATTTAGGGGGAGGTATTGTGAGTTTCCTGCATTGTGCATGGGGTTGGACTAGATGACCCTGGAGGTCCCTTTCAACTCTGATTCTATGAAATCAGGTCTCTAGCTCTTGGGGAGACAGCCTCCTGTGAGAGCCAGAAAGCTGTGGTAGACCTGATTATTCTCTAAGTGGCCTTTAAAAAGTCAGGGAAGTGGCCAAAGAAGCCAGATCCATCTTGGCTCCAGGTGGAGAAGGAGCCAGCCAGGGGAAAGAAATAGGATAAAGGATACACCCAAACCCCCTTTCCACAGATGAGATCTTTAAATGCATTGCTTTTTAGCTCTGAGTTGTAGGTTTTTATTGTTGTTAGCTTATGTTATGATCTGCCCTGAGCCCATTTATGGGAAAGGGTGTAATATAAGCCTACTAAATAAAAGGGCAGGTAAGCAGCCTGCTGCAAAAAGGGCATTGGACAGGTAGAAGAGAACCTGAACATGGATATGGGTATGGGTATGCTAGGAATGAATAATTCTTTTTTTTCTTTTTATTGCAGCTAAAGGAAATGGCTTCTGAATACTATGACAACCTACCACAGTATAAATCCTGGATAAAAGTACTTTATGATTTTGTGATGGATGATACTATCAGCCCCTACTCACGTGTGAAAAGGCACTTAAAGGGTCAAGTGAAACTGGACTGAACTGGCTAAAAAAACCTTTACAAACACCATGAATATAGACGTTGGTAGTAATGCATCACTCTTTACAGATTTATTTGTTGGTATCTCGATTTACTTCCAAATATATATATATATTGGTACATTCTAGAACAAAAGAAAGATTAAAATATTGCCAGAACTAGCATTCCGTACAATTGTCCTGCCTTTACTGGTGTAATTGAAAGAACTGAAAATATCAGTGTTTTGTGCATAATGTTAGTATTAATGTTACATAATGTGTTAGTAGCAGTTTTTTTTTCTTTAAACCTTTAATCATACAGGAAACACATGTACTTTTTGGGTTATATTTACTACTAACAGACTCTTTAATAGGCGACAAATTTTGCTAACAAAGCTTAACATTCTAAGCTATTAAAAATTTAAGTGGTAAATATTGTTTTAAATTGTTAAACAGAATGCTTGGCTGCAATTCCTCAGTTTGGTTAATCCAAGTTCTAAAATTAGTAACAAGTTTCATTACAACTGCTGCTGTAAAAGAGGAGCAGTTCCCATTCGAAGTATGCTAGTGTTTCTGTAACTGTAGAGCACGGATCTGTCAACCTGTTTTGTATGAATCTCTAGCTCCAAATTCAAATTTCCATTCTGAACAACATACTCTTCTTTTGTAGGGTGGGGATGCTAATAAGTGCTAATGAACTGTGTAACAGTTGCATCATGTGAGGACAGCTCAGAAGCTGGTTGACATTGAGTTTAGAAACTATATGGTAGAATGCAGTTCCACTGTTCTAATGCTTTATGCTTCCTTGGCTCGAGTAAGTTAGGTAGTTGAATAATATAATGAAGATCAGTTTTGTAAGCAGCAGTAGTGAGGCTGTCTAATATCTACTTTCCTGAAAAAGAGCATGTCATGTACTTCAATAAAGAAGTTTATTTAAAACGTCATTAATACCAAGTGTGAAGTTTTTGTATGGGAAGTTTTTACTGGAAATGTGGTTGAAAGCAGAAAAGGGGGGGGTCTCTGAGTAACTAGTTTAATTGCAGTATCTCCTAGCTGCTTAAACTCTATATAAATCTATTCTTGAGCAATTACTAATATGACTTGATAACCTAGTTGCTGGGCCTGATCTCTGAACCTTGAAGAAGTTTATTCTTGAGTTTTGGCTTGTTAAAAACTTCTGCTGTGATGGACCAAAAGATTCTTTTTGTAAGTGGAAGCAGCCTAACTGTGATTTCAAGTGATGAAGGATAGGTAAAGATAATTCATGAGTTTGGTTAATGAGAGCATAGAGGTGTCACAGTTGAGAACAAGCTTTATAAAATTGAGGAGCAACAGAGTTGCTTGTATGATGAACCAAACAGCCTTGCACATAGTTGTGTGGGTGGTGGAAACGGGATGGACAACCCAAGAGGGTTCCTTCAGTGAGAATGATGGACAAAGAAGAAGTTCTGTTGGAAGATCTTACCTCTACTTCGGTCTTCCAAGACCTATTGTCTGCAGCTGCTCCATGCATAAGGGTAGGGAGTGACCTTAAATGTTACCAATAACTTTAGCTTGTGTGCTAAAACACTGAAGAGATTCATACAATCTAGATAAGAGCAGTGTGCTGCTCAAAGTTAAATATTAAAACAACATTTCAATAATGCTGGGCTCCTGTTTAGGCTAAAAACCACCTCACCTTGGAAAGATAGCAAGTCTCTGGTTTATTTCTCTGGATTTTGGCCCCAGGTTTGAGTCAAGCCTGTGTGGTTTATACCTGCAGTGTCTTAAATTAGGATAAAAGGTGTTAAAAGCCCACCACTGGATCCAATCCCTTTAATGTAGTACAAAGGACTACATTAAATCTTGACCCAATCAATCTGCGGGTAGTTAAAATCACCTATTACGACATAGTTTTTACATTTAGCTGCTATCTTTAAACCTTCCATCACATTACAATCGTCCTCTCTCTTTTTATTTGGTGGGCGATAACAAACTCCCATAGTTAAATTTCCTTTTGGGCCCTCTATTTCAACCCAAAGCATTTCAAAAAGTGAATCTAATTCTCTGACCTCAGTCTTACTGGACCGTATATCCTCTCTGACATACAGAGCCACCCCACCTCCAACCCTTCCCTCCCTATCCTTTCGCTATAACTTATATCCAGGAATCACCGTGTCTCACTGATTCTCCTCATTCCACCAAGTTTCTAAAATTCCCACAATGTCTGTTTTCTCCCAACACTAAACATTCCAATTCACCAATTTTACTTCGAACACTTCTAGCATTTGCATACAAACATCTATAATTTCCCAGGCAAGCTAGGCCCGCCACCTTCCTCCTGCCGCCTCGAGACTCTGGCAGACAGTCCATACTGTTTGTCACCATCACAGTGGACAACTCTGATCTGTTACCTGGTAGAAAAATAGCAGCCAACCCTTCGTCTCTTTGAGACGAGTCCTCCCAAACCAGAGACATTTCATGTCCTGTCGGCTTTCCCTCAAGATTGTTTAAAAACTGCTCTGCCACCTTTTTGATTTTAAGCGCCAGCAGCCTGGTTCCATCTGGGGACAAGTGGAGACCGTCTCTTTTGTACAGCTCCCGCTTGTTACAGAAAGCATCCCAGTGCCTAACAAACTTAAACCCTTCCTCCTTACACCATCGTCTCATCTGCACATTGAGTCTTCTAATTTGTGCCTGTCTCTCCTGCCCTGCACGTGAACAGGTAGCACTTCTGAGAAGGCTACCTTGTAGGTCCTGGCCTTAAGTCTCCCGCCTAGCAGCCTAAATTTTTCTTCCAGGACCTCACGACTGCATTTCCCCACATCGTTGGTGCCAACATGCACCACGGCCACAGGCTCCTCCCCAGCACTGTCTATCAGCCTATCTACTACACGCGTAATGTCCGCTACCTTCGCACCAGGCAGGCAAGTCACCATACGGTCAGTATGTGGTTTCGCCACCCAGCTGTCTAGTTGCCTAAGGATCGAATCACCAACTACCAAAACCCCCCTTCTCCCCCTGCCCAGGGATGGTTCCTTGGCGCAAAAGGATACCCGCTCACCAACTGAAGAAGAGGTCCCTTCTGAGGGCGCATTTCCCTTATCCTCAGCACGGTGCCCTGTTCCCTCTCGACCCTCATGCTCCCTGGCAGCAACAGGGCTGCCATGTTCAGAGTGGGGCTCATCTAATATGTCCCTGAGAGTCTTCTCGGAGTGCCTAACTGACTGTCTCTGCTTCTCCAGGTCAGTAACCTCGGCCTCAAGGGTACAAACTCATTCCCTGAGGACCAGGAGCTCCTTGCATCGAGAACACACCCAAGACTTCTGTCCTATGGGCAGATAGTCATACATATGACATTCAGTGCAAAACACTGGAAACCCCCCACCCCCCTGCTGCATTCTACCTTCATGATAGCTTTTTAAAAAATATATAGTCCCCTTTTAAATCCTGTTTGTTTATGTGGCTCCCCTTCTGGAGGGTCAACTTTCCTTATTGGGAACACAAGGAAAATAGGGATCTGGATTCCTGGTCCTTACACAGCCCCCAGGCTAAGAGCCCTTCAGCTCACGCCAAAGGCTTGCGCCTCTGGCAAGGCGCAGCTTAATAATGCAAAGAGGGTGGGGAACACAGCCACTCCTAATCAATCAGCAACAATCACCTTTAGCCCACTCAAACCAAACAGACAGCAGTTCCCCAGCAATCACAAACTTAGAATTTTCACAAGTCACACAAACTCAGAAATTCTCAGCAACTTCTCCAGCTGCTTAGAAAGCCAAACCTCACCCTTGTAGCACTTCTTCTCGGCTCTCTCTCAGAGCTCTCTGAAATGTGCCCTCTAGAGCTTTACCCTCTAGAGCTGTTGCGCATTGCTCCATTTCTCTATCATACACTTTATCTGCTGGGTGGACTGTATCCTGGTCTCAGTGATTGAACCATATTAATTAAGTGTGGGTTCTCAGATGGAAAGAAGAATTTGTTGCATAAACAAACTGGGCAATTTTTTTGTCAATTAACTCATTTTCTAATCTGCTGGTTTTTATCAAAATCCTATTTATGGTGGTTCCAGGAGGGAAGGGTTTTTTCTTTCTTTTAGGTGATATACTGCAGGTGTCTGATGATGATGTATATGATGCAACTGAAACACTATCCTGGATAGATAACTCTGAAACTGTAGAACAGGAGGATGGTGAACTTGAAGGTGGATAGCTTCCAGAATCCTTAGTGTTGATGATTAATTCCCCTAAACAAACAAAAAAAATCAATGCTGTTATTTTATTTATACAATTTCTGCTTATTGTATTCATTGCCATGCAGCACTGCCCAAAAAGGAATGTTTGCTTTTCTTCATAACTATCAAAATGACAGTAACATGCAGTAATAATAAGAAATATAATTTTGCTCAAACATGACAATTCAAGGCACTTTTTAAGAAATGATTAAATAAAAATGTTTCCCAACCTGAAGATCCTGCCTGTTCAAACATGTTTCTGTTGTCATCTTCATCATAGTACTTCTCATGATGTTGCCTCATTTGGGCCACCAGGCCGTGCATTTCTTTGTTGAAGTGTTTGCATTTTGCACGCATGCCTGCCTTACCAATAGGTAGAGAAACTTCATTAAAATATTCCCAAACTGGGTCTCTTTTACGGCTTACTGCCATTATATGTTTTCTCCTCCAGGGAAAGAATAATGTGATAAACCTTGGGTTATACACACACAAGATCCAAAGTCTCTTGTGGAGTATTCTGCTCAAAAAATTCTGCTTTCATCTTTACTGCCATGCCCCTCCCTCCTCACACTTAAGTTTCTTCTTGTGCAGATCTATTCCACTCCAAGCAATCTTTTTCTATTCATTAAACTTTTTGAAACTTAGCACTTAAGGGGCTGATTATGTGTACATAGGTTTGTAGAACAATGAGATTAAGGTCTTTTTCTCAACTCTGTTCATTTTATAGCATTTTTGCTTTGTATAAGAGGCATGTGATCTCTGAAGACACAAATTACAGTTTTGAGAACTGCAAAACCAAGCATCTGTGTTCTGTGATAATATCTTGTGGACAGAGAAACTGCCCAGTACTCTTACAGTACTCTGGAAGAGCATTAATAGAATTTATTACCGAAAAATTTAAACATTGCATGAATATACAGCCTTATGCTTCAGAATTAAAAAACTAATCCTTATTTCATGATGGAATAATCTTTGGATGATAATATATTTTCCTCAAAAAGCATTTTATTTAAAAAATCCGGTTTAAATTTTAAAAATCCGATTTAAATGTTAAAAATCTGATTTGTTTATTTTAAATCATTGATTTTTATCCACCCTGGTCTGAACTGAACCCTAGTGGTAGTGTTGGTTACTGATCCCACTTACCTCACAATGTTGTGATAAAATGAAGAAAAATTAGTCCCATAATGCCATCATTTCTTGGGTATGTGGGACAAGAATGTCAAATGTCAAGAGTGGTCATTCCTGGTCACATGGTGCTGAAAGCAACTGATCCATCTCTCTCTAATATTGGCCCTGAGGTGTACTCAGATGGATGTCTTACTGAGTGGTTTCACTCTGTCCTTAATTCTTCATCTTTCCTGTTGAATCCTGTTGTTTCAACTGAGACAGTGGAAGTTATTGCACACATAAAAATATTATGAGTACACAGAAAAATGAGTAGCATGTGGCTAAAAATGAAAAATTAATGGCATAAAATGTTTATGCATTTACAAACATGAGTCCTGGATACTGTGAGACTGGTTTACAGCTCCTGTTGCCAATCGTCTCAATGGTAAATTTGGGTTGCCTCTGTGTAATGTGTGCAATGGGCAGGAAATACAACCTGTTGCTTTATTAATACAGCTAATTCTCAATCCGGCCATATCTGAGGATATTTAAATCCAGAGAGTGGCACGATGAACAGACAAGACAGATATTTCTACAAATATGAAAAACGTGCCAGATTTAATGGTGGGGTGTTAAATTTATAGAAGCTGCACCTGTAGTTTAAAAGAAATGAATATCCTCAGTGGTTGTTGCTAGGCATCCACAACAGTATTGCCAATTTTCATGCCTTGATTTCTGTCAGTGAATGGCAGAGGATGGGGGCAGGGCTCTTGCAGGGCTGCTTTGGCCTTTGAGGGAGGACTCATTTGGGCCAAGCCCAGCAACAGCCACCTGACTTCCATGACTAACCTGTTAGCAGCCAGACCCCTTCTGCAGAAGGGCAGTTTGTAGAAGATGCCCCTTATTCTATATCACCCCCCAAACCATATGTTTGTAACACAGAGACTTGGCCAGAAATTGAACCAAGATGGAGCTGGAACAAACAAAATGGATACTGGTCAGAGATAAGCCCAGAAAACTATTTTGGGAAGGTGACTCTGGGTCATGCACTTGCTAATAGATTTCTCCTCGCCCTAAGCAGAGAGATTTAATCTCAACAATGGGCTTCTTAGCAACTTCATCAAAAAGACACATACCTTTAGTCTATATTTAGTAACTTAATCAAAAGACATTAATACCTTTAGGTTTGTTAAATTAGCAACAAACTCATCCAGTACCTGTATGCAAAACCATTACAAGTCTCCCCAGGTCTTTGTCTACCTTGGAAAAGCTGTTCCAGGTATTGTTTTTTGGGGACACATATCATCCATACCCCCAGACAGCATTTTCCCCTATAACCATAGGATGCAGTTCTTTGTGTGTGTGTGTGTGTGTTCTGAGAGCCTACTTACATTGCATGCCCAAATCTGTTGAGGTTCCTTCCAATTCTGTCAAATGCTGGTTTGCTTCACAGCCTTCTCCATGAACTCTACTCTCCTGTACTGGTAACTATAATTTCTCCAGAAAACCTCTTTCTGTTCCCATTAGCTAGTGTGTATGTTTTTCAGTGTGCATTTGTGTGTTTCCTCTTTTTATTTTTCAGTAAAACCCCATTTCTTTAAATTTGGACTGATTTATTTCTGAGAGTTTCTCTAAAAGAAAAATCCCTGTAAACACGGGTAGAGATCTTGCTAGTTACCGTCCTCTCATAAAAGTTCTGTTTCCTTTGCTAACTCCCCCAATCAAATAGGAGACAGCCTCCTTTTGTGTCCAGTTGCTTGGCTGTTAGACAGCAGCCATGTCACAGAAACCAGCGTGGGGTAGCAGTTGGAATTTCAGACTAGGCTTTGGGAGAGCCAGGTTTGAATCTCTGTTATACCATGGAAGCTCAGTGGGTGTCCTTAGGCCTGACACACACTCCCAGTCAAACCTACCTCACAGGGTTGTTGTAAGGATAAAATGGAGGAGAGGAGAATGGTTTAAGGTGCTTTAGGTTCCCGTTGTGGATATAAATAAATATATATAGCAAAATAGGGAGCAGATAAAAGGTAGTTTGCCTGGTGGGTGGAAAGGAGAGAAGGAAGCAGGAAAGAGGGAGAGGCTATGGGGATTTTCAGGGAAAGGAATTTAAAAAATGGGAGGGAGAAATAAGACACCTCTCACAAGTCCTTGCAGGTTCCCCACATACATTTCTAAATGTTAAAAAAGGAAAACTAAATTATTCAATGTTCACTCATCTGAGACTTCAGTACTTTATATTAGGAAGGAGGAAGTAATACAGGTAATTACATGTTGCAAATAGTAGCTCTGTTTACAAGTGGGCCAAAAGTTTGAGAATTGCTACCTTAATGCGTCCATAAATCTATAAAACCAAACAGGTCACAGTTACTAATACAAGAAACTGCCTTGTGCAATATCTAGCAGAAAGAAGCATCACAATGGGCTTTTGAAATAATGGCTTCATTAGGTATGTGAGACTAAGCTATGTGTGGCTTTGCTCACTGTACTGGATTCCTCGTCTGATTAAATATGCTTAGAGAGCACACGAAAGCTTATGTTCTGAATAAAACTAAGTTGGTCTTAAAGGTGCAACTTAACTCCTATTTTGTTTTACTACTTCAGACCAACAAGGCTGACTACTTGGACCAAGCTCAGATCACTCTCTCTGCAGAAGCTGCTTCTCAGAGCTACCTGTTGCAACTGTAATGCTGGCCCTAACTGGCTTTCACTGATCTTCCTACAATGAATAGTATAGTTCTTTGTTGAACAGAAAATGACGTACTTATTAATGATACATCTCACGTGTCCTTCTCTTACCTCTTTTTCCACAAGTCTGAAGAGGTTGGTGTACAGCTTTTCAGTAAACTTCAAAGCCTGATGGTGTAACAGGCCTGTATAACTTGCAAGCTTGCATGTTACACTACTTGGCTATTTTTCTTAAATATAGAAAGTATACAATTGGAGCTGGAGTTGAATAGCACGGTAGCAAATCTTGCAGATGACAGTTGTTCAGGATAGTGCAAGTACATTCATGCATTTACAAATCTGAGTCTTTGATGTTGTTTAACTGACTGCTGCTACAGTTGAGAACAGGTTCAATGGCAAATTTTGTAATCTGTAATGTGTGAAATGGCAATGACATGCAGCCTGTTGCTTAGTAATGGTATCATCATAGATATAATAAAAACCTAACAGGTGGCTTGATCCTCAATTTTTATTGGAAGTTGTGGCTACCACAGAAGTGGCCTTGCACTCTGTCACTACTCATTGGCATTGGGTAGCCTCGCTGTGACCCGCCTACTGCTGTCCCTGTCAGGCCAGCTCCTCATCAGAGGGCCACTGACCTTCGAACAAGACAGTTCTCTGCTGACAGGTTCTCCTGGAGCCTTACTGATTACTACTGCCTCTCTTCAGTCCATCTCCCCCCCCCCCCACCAACAACACTACCTCCGTTTTGCTGTCTCCAACTAACACTCCCCGCCAAAATTGCACTCGCCCAGTACACACAACCTGCCCCTACTGGGAGGTGAGGTATATATATATATATTCTATTTTTAAATATACCAGAAACTATTCCATATGGGACAATATTCCACCTCTTCATTTACAGCACTGTCTGTGGTTGAATCCAGTGTAAACTAATATGTGGCAGACATACTTTCTTAAGTAACATTGAACATCGTTTAATAACAATATACACTGAAGCAAACTCTGACAAAACAATTAAACCTCTTAAATGGGCAGAAAAGGAATGTTACATCACAATGGGGGGAGGGGGAGTTCAGCAGCAGCAGAAACAGACTCTGTACTGACTCTGTATCACCTTTCCACCTGCAAATAGTCTTCACTCTTTCTATTCAAATTAGGCTACAGTTGGCTGCTTGCTTTAAGAGGCAGGAAGCCATTTGAAGGCTCCCTTTTGCTCCCCTCCCCACCTGCAAGTGAGAGGGGGTGAAAGGCAGGCTTCTAATGGCTGCCTACCTTCCTGCCTGCTTGCCTGTCTTCCTGTCATTTCTTTGTCTCCCTGTCTTCCTTTCCATTTATTTTATTCCTTTCTCCCAAGCTTTACCAGAACTCTCACTACATTCATTCCTCTCATTCTTTTTCTGTCTTTGTCATTCATTCTCGCTTCCTTCTCCTTTTTATTTCTCTCAATGGCCTTATTTTGGGTAGGAGCGCACAGGAGTGGAGTTCAGAACCTCTAAATTTTATTGCGTTCTTTCTTAAATCCCCCCCCCCCCATACTTGCTTCTGGGCTCCATTGTTCAAACCCCCTGTGAGAATTTTGCTGAACTCTAAGATTTGACAAACTTTCTAATAGTTTTCCCCACAAAAAATGGGGAAATAACCAAAACATATAAAGCAGACAGATGGAAATCTTTATCATGCCATTGTGGCCACATAGGAGAAAGTAATTTTAAAAGTATGATGGGAGTAAAGTGGCAATTATAATTCAAGAAGCATGTTAAAGTAGATGCTGAGCTGATATAATTTAGTACACCTTCCAGTGATGTCAGAGGTGTGTGGCATATGCAAAGAGTTATGCAAATGAGTTGTGCTAATGAGCTCTGGCACTTCTTCCTCTGCTAAATGACCCCTGCTCTCACTCCTTCCCCCTCCTCATTTTTCGGTTTCAAACAATTTTTATTAGTAACATGGCAATATATTCAATTTCTTATATCATTAATAACTACTTTTTTTTAATCCCATATATTACTTTCTACCTACCCCTACCCCCTTTACTTGACCCCCGCCGGTGTACTAAATTCAAAACATCATTTTAAAAGGTACCCCTAATAAGAACCAAAGTTCATATCTTCCCCCCACTTATACTTAATCATTATCAAAGAATGTCCAATGTCCTTTTATTTTCCATTCTTTTTCTACGTATCTTCTGAACTTCTTGCACTCCATCTTAAATACTTCTAAATCATAGTCTCTTAAAGTTCTTCTTAACTTATCCATTTCACTCCATGTCATAACTTTAACAATTAGAGTTGCCAAGTCCAATTCCAGAAATATCTGGGGACTTTGGGGGTGGAGCCAGGAGACACTGGGGTGGAGCTAGGAGCAAGGGTGTGACAAGCACAATTGAACTCCAAAGGGAGTTCTGTCCATCACAATTAAAGGGACCTCACAACTTTTTAAATGCCTTCCTTCCCTCCACCCTCCCCTTCTCTGATTTCATGGCCCTCGAGCGACATCAGTCAACACAAAAATGCTCTAAGCAGTGTTCCTTCTAAGCTGAGTTAGTGTTAGCTAGCTCACAATTTCTTAGCTTCCAGCTCACATATTTTTGTCTCAGCTCAGGAAAAATGGCACCAGAGCGCACTAATTTATGCAGCAGCTGACAAGTTTAATGCCAGTAGCTCACAAAGTAGAAGTTTTGCTCACAAGACTCCACAGCTTAGTGGAAACATTGGCTCTAAACCCATATTATTGATTGGGAACAGGAGGAAATGTATTTCATACTTCCCATTTCTTAAAAAAAAATGGAATGAAAGAAAATCTCGGTGATGTTTTGTAGGGTCAAACGGGAATAAATATACACAAATCAGTCATTAAAAATGAAAACCCTGTGGGTATTTCAACCTACCTGAAAATACTTAAAAGTTGTAATATTTCAGCAGAGCTAACTGAAGAGGACTCCATGAAGAGCTGCTGAACTGGAATTAGTTTCCAACACTGACTTGGGAAATTACTGAAGATTTGAGGGCAGTACCCAGGAAGGATGGAGTCTGGGGAGGGAGCTCAGTGAAAATGCAGTGCCCATAGAGTCAAGCCCCTGAAGCTGTCATTTCTTCCATGGGGACTGATCTTTGCAGACTGGAGAGCAGTTGGAAGTCTGGAAGGACTCCAGCCCAACTCATAATTCTAGGTGGAATTCATATGAGGATTTATTACCATTTAGGCCTCCTAGGAACTTAGGACATTCATGGCAAAACACAACTGTTCCTCACCACTTTATGTAAACTATTCAGATTCACCCTACTTTGCTAGTTCCTCAACAGTTGGAAACGGCCTACATCTACTGTGAAATTGTTGCTGATGTTGTTTTAAAAAACTGAATCTTGTTTCCATCTGTGCTTCCTGAGATTAGGGTGGGGAAATCTGCCATGTGGAAGCCCTGTCATTGCTGTATTGTACTGGCAGCTGCAGCAACCAAGAAACTGCATAAACCTGCCCTTGTGTGTTAAAACCATCCGAGGCTCCTGTTCTGTTGATATTAACACTTTGTTTACTTTCTTGGTGAGATTCAAAACTGATAACTCTCTCTCCCTTCCACTGCTGGTAGCTCTAGGTATAAACCTATCCCTTGAAGGTGACACTTCATGCACTTGACAAAGTGAGCTATGACTCATGAAAGCGTATACCGCAATAAACTTAAGTTTTACATGCCACAAGAATCTATTTTGGATGCAGCAGGCTAACATGGAGATTCCTCCAAAATCAATACAAGCAATTGCCTACAGCTCCTTACTGAGTATACATTTGTGTGCAAACTCAATTATTTTCTGTATATGCATCAAGTCTGACTTCATTATAAGAAAATCACATGTCAATAGATTATGGATGCCCTGGGGTATTCCCTTGAAAGGACGTTAGGTTGAGTGTAAAGAAAATCACATTTAGGTAAGAAAAAGTTCATAACAGAATTGAGATGGGTAGGAGGAGCCCGGGGTTAGGAAGGAAGGAAGAAACGGAAGACAAGACACAAAAAGCCAAGCAAGAGAGATGCAAAATGAAATTCAAAAGCTTGCTCGCTGTCTGACAGACCTAAGCACTTGGCACTAGAACAGTGAAATGTAGGATACACAGTAGGATGAAGATAGATAGATAGATAGATAGATAGATAGATAGATAGATAGATAGATAGATAGATAGATAGATAGATAGATAAATTTATTGTCATTGTTCTCAACAAAAAGAGAGCAACGAAATGAGGTGCTCTTTCACAAAACATACCAACACATCAAACACACATATTCATACCATTTAAATACATCTAAAACCATTTAAACCATTAAAACCATTTAAATACATCTAAAACAGATAAACATTCATAAAATCATTAAAACCATTTAAACGATTTAAATATATCTAAAACAGATAATCCTTCATAACCCTGCATTTAGCCTAACCACAGCACTTGGATAGAAACTGTCCTTAATGTTGCATCATCTGGAGTGTACATCATTATCTTCCCTGGCTTATTATTTACATTCAGCTGCAGGAAGATGCACCACCTCAAGTAATGGGAAGAATTTTGGCTACCAACAACCATCTGTTTGGCCTAACAGATTGAAATTGTAAAGTATGCTATGGACATTTCTTTCTGCATGTTAGAAGATTTGGTTTACAATTCAAACTACCTGGGAAAATCAAGAGGTAAATCCAGGACAACCTTTTGGAATATAAACAATATGCAGAAACAGTTGCTACTAGCATTGGTAGAGATGCAGAATGTTTTGATTTAAAAAGAACTTCTCTTATGATCAATAGTGCTCAGATAAATTCTTTGATGGATTACAGAGTCAACACATGCAGATCTTATAACCACTGAGGATTTTTCACACTACTCAGACTGAATGGTGGATCATTCTAATTATTTATTTTGCAAAACCCAAAGAAACAGGAACACACAACCCTGTGTTCCAGTATGTTTGTATAATAATGCTGAACTCCTTCAAATGTTTTGCTTGAGACAGAAGTTCAAAAGGAATTATTTCCCCTTTCTTTTGCTGTTTCTGTAATGAATTACAATGTGTACCACTACATTTAAGCTCTTTCAGATTGGTCTTTCAGGAGACTTTTTGATTTAGTAATAATTTAAATTATTACACTTTCACGATAATAAATTATTTATCAACATGAAATTAATGAAAGGTTTTCTAAGAATGTGTGAGTTAAGTATTGCTACTACCCCTACATTTTTACCAGTGGCTCATCAGAAATGCTATGCAGCAAATGCACTTTCCTCACAACACTCTTTGCTGTAGCAGGATATATGTCAGGGCAGTTGGGACTCATTCCACAAGAGTCTAACTCCAAAGGCATTTGAACTAAGCAGAACTATGATTTTAACGTTTATGTACATAACAAATGCCTAGATTTTTAACTATAAACTATGAAATGTTAATTTTAATGCTTAATTTTATGTTTTTATGTTAGTTTTACATGTTGTAAGCCGCCCTGAGCCACCTGGTGGGAAGGGCGGGATATAAATCTCAGATAAATAAATAAAATAAATAAATAAATCTGTTTGTCCTAGCCTTCAACACTCTGTATCGTCTACCTGACGGTAAGATCTCAAATAGCAAATGGCCCAGATGTGAAGGGTCCCTTAGGATCATTTGTATCTTCCTTTTACATCCCATATTATACAGATCCACCAATGAGGGGAGAGAACATCCACAAATCTTTTGTGCCCTTCTCGTCACTCTTTGGAGCACCCTTCTCTCTGCTTCTGTGCAGCTCCCAAACCACGCGCAGAGGCAATAAGATAAAATGCTCTCAATGGAACTACGATAAAAGGCAACCAGCAGACTCCCTGACAGTTGTAGTGATCTTAAGAGTCTTAAGTAGTAGAGTCATTGCTGGGCCTTTTTCTCTAGAGCTAAAGTATTTGCCCCCCATGTTAGATCCTGTTTCATGGTAATTCCCAGAAACTTCCATTCTGTCACCTGTTCTACCATAACACCATCAATAAACAACGGCTGGATGTCCAAACTATTCTTCCTGTAATCCACTATAATTTCCTTCGTTTTATTTATATTAAAAATAAGATTATTTACTTTACACCAAAGGGACAGCTGTTGAACTTCCCTCCTATACGCACACTCATCATCCTCAGAGATGAGCCCTACCAACGTTGTATCATCTGCATACTTAATGATTTTGTTACTCAGACTGCTAGAAACACAATCAGACGTGTAAGTAATGAAAAGAAGTGGACTCAAGACACATCCCTGAGGGGTGCCAGTATTTAAGATCTTCACGGAGGAAATATATCCATCCATTTTAACCCTTTGTGAACGACCTGAGAAAAAATTCAAAATCCACTCACATATAGAGTCCGACAGCTTCAAATCTTTAAGCTTAAACAACAATCTATGGGGTGATATTGTATTAAAAGCAGAACTAAAATCTACAAACAACATTCTAACATACGTCCCCTTTTTATCCAAATGCGATAAAGCAGTATAAAGAACAGTATTAACAGCATCCTCAGTAGATCTATTTTTCCTGTAAGCAAACTGATATTCATCAAAAATAACAGGAAGGGAGGAGACTCACCGCAGCAGCCATGCTACGTGAAGTCAGAGGGCTGGAGGAGCCGTAACTACGCACTTGCTCGGCCAGCAGCTGCCAGCTTTGGATCGCGTTGTTCCGCAACAACAAGAACGCGTCTGTTAAACGCCGAGTGGCCATGGCTTTAAATCCCCCACAGGGGCTTTTAGGGCCCCCCCTTCCCTTAAGGATTCTCAAAGGCCCAAAGTATGATGGGAGTAAAGTGGCAATTATAATTCAAGAAGCATGTTAAAGTAGATGCTGAGCTGATATAATTTAGTACACCTTCCGGTGATGTCCCCCAAGGGTTACCAACAGGTTCTCTCCTGAAAGGTCCCCTTGCTGGTTGCGCCTGCAGGTAAGGTCTGAAGGATCTGAGCTTTGCAGCTCAGAATTTTTAAACATCCTCTTGGGGCTTGCAAAGAAAGCTACAAAACGTTTCTCCCGAGACTTTCCACCCTCTTCCTTCGATTTCCCCTCTAATGTTCGGGGAGAGGCCCCTTCTTCCAGCCCCTAATCCCTCTGAGCACCCAGAGACTCCTCTCTTTGCCCCCTTAGTCTTAGTGGGTCACCGCCTGGCCTCCCCTTTCTAACTGCAAGCGCGGCTCTCAGCCCAGACTCCCCGGGGAGGATGCAGCACATGGGCCGGGCCTGCTCCACCTTCCCCGCCACTCACGGTGGGGAAACAGGGAAGGGACCTAGCCCCGACCCCCTGCAGCACCCCACATCCTTCCCTTCCTGGCCCCGGGTGGACCTGACTGCAATCATAATACCAACTCGGCACACTTCCGGGTGGTGCGAAGAATAATGGCTCCTCATATACCCAACAAACTGAGCGCCAAGGGTCCGGATACTTTTCCAGTAAGCGGGGGCTCACTGGAAAGGGAGGGCTTGGGAAAGGGAGCCTGAGCCCATCTCGGAGGAGCAGCTACGGAGGCCGCAGCTGCGCAGCAGCGTCGCCCGCTCCGAGATGGGGCGGCTCGCCAAGCTCCTTGCCGCCATTTCCCCCCTCTCCCCTCGCTTCCGTTATTTTGGGGAGCGGGGGAAGAGCCTGGAAATCCTTGGGTCCCCCGCCAGGGCGGGAGGGTTGGGAAGCCTATTAACAATCCAATCCCATTTCTCTGGTATTTTTTCTTGCTTCCACAACTGCGCATACAATGTCCTAGCAGGTGAGCAAGTACCAGATTAAAGTTCTGTCTTCTTTTGGAAATTTTTCCATTTGTAATCCTAACAGAAAAGTCTCTGCAACTTTGTTAAATTCATATCCCAAGATCTTAGAAATCTCTTGCTGAATCATCTGCCAAAACATTTTTGCTCTTTCACAAGTCCACCACATATGGTAGAAAGAACCTTCATGCTTTTTACATTTCCAACATCTGTCTGGCATCTTGTTATTCATCTTTGCCAATTTTTTAGGCGTTATATACCATCTGTACATCATCTTAAAACAATTTTCTTTGATAATCTGGCATGTTGAGAGTTTCATAGAGTTCTTCCACAAATATTCCCAAGTTTCCATCTGTATTTCTTTATTTACCGTATTTTTCGCACCATAAGACGCACTTCCCCCCCCCCAAAAAAAGTGGGGGGGAAAAGTGTGTGCGTCTTATGGAGCGAAGGTACCATACGTACCTTCCTGGGGGGGGGGATCCGCTGCCTCAGTCCGGCGCTTCCCGCGCCTGCCTGCCTGGCTCCAGCTCTGACGCTATAGCAAGCGCCAAGATCGCTCCCTCCGCCCTCCGATCCCAGCGCTTGCTTTAAGCATCAGAGCTGAAGTCATGCAAACAGGCAGGGAGAAAGCACGCCGCCCGCTACACAGCCAGCGCTTGCGAAGCGCTGGGTTTGCGGAGGGGGCGGGTGCTTCCTCTCTTCCTGACTGCCTGGCTTCAGCTGCTGCTGATAGCAAGGGCTGGGATCGGAGCCTCCGATCCCAGCCCTTGCTATCAGCAGAAGCTGAAGCCAAGCACAGAGGAATCACCCCGCCCTCCGCAAACCCAGTGCTTCGCGAAGCGGGGAGGCTTCCTCTGTTCCTATCTGCCTGGCTTCAGCTGCTGCTGATAGCAAGGGCAGGGATCGGAGCCAGCCAAGCCTCCGATCCCAGCCCCTGCTATAAGCAGCAGCTGAAGCCAGGACAGAGGAATCACCCTCCCCTCCGCAAACCCAGCGCTTCCCGAAGCGCTGCGTTTGCGGAGGGGGGGGACTTTCTCTGTTCCTATCTGCGTGGCTTCTGCTGCTGCTTATAGCAGGGGCTGGGATCCCAGCCCCTGCTATAAGCAGCAGCTGAAGCCAGGACAGAGGAATCACCCCCCCTGCAAACCCAGCGCTTCCCAAAGCGCTGCATTTGCGGAGGGGGGGCGGCTTCCTCTGTTCCTATCTGCGTGGCTTCAGATGCTGCTTATAGCAGGGGCTGAGATCCCAGCCCCTGCTATAAGCAGCAGCTGAAGCCAGGACAGAGGAATCACCCCCCCCCCTGCAAACCCAGCGCTTTCCGAAGCGCTGCGTTTGCGGAGGGGGGGGTCTTTCTCTGTTCCTATCTGCGTGGCTTCAGATGCTGCTTATAGCAGGGGCTGGGATCCCAGCCCCTGCTATAAGCAGCAGCTGAAGCCAGGACAGAGGAATCACCCACCCACCCCCCTCTGCAATCCCAGCGCTTCCCGAAGCGCTGCGTTTGCGGGGGGGGGGGGCTTTCTCTATTCCTATCTGCGTGGCTTCAGATGCTGCTTATAGCAGGGGCTGGGATCCCAGCCCCTGCTATAAGCAGCAGCTGAAGCCAGGCAGATAGGAACAGAGGAACATGCTTTTTCCGTGCCTGCGTGCCTGGCTGGCAGACAAGGGTGAGATCGCTCCCTCCGCCCCCACCGCAAACCCAGCACTTCGCAGGGAGCAATCTCGCTGCTTGTCTCCCAGCCAGGCACGCAGGTGTGGAAAAAGCATGTTCCTCTGTTCCTATCTGCCTGGCTTGCTGGAAGAAGGTGGAGCCAGGCAGGCAGGCACGGGGGAAGCGCTGGGATCGGAGGCGGAGGCAGTTTGATCGCCCCCCAGGAGGAAGGTGCGTCCTATGGACCGGAGCGCCTTATAGTCCGAAAAATAGGGGTACATTAATTGCCCATTTAATCATTTGAGATTTACTAATTCATCTTCTGTAGACCATTGTAAAAGTAATTTATATACTTTTGAAATTAATTTATCATTGTCTCCAAGCAGAACCTTTTCCATTTCTGTTTGCTTCTTCCTTATTCCTTCAGTTTTAATATCATTCTCCACCAAGCTCTTTATTTGTTGCATTTGAAACCAATCATATTTATTATTCAACTCTTCAGCAGTTTTCAGTTCTATTTTGCCACTTTGTATTTTTAATAGTTGACTATATGCCAACCACTTTTCTTCCCCTATCTCAGCTGTTATTTTTATTACTTCCGCCAGTACTATCCATAACGGTCTTCTCTCATCTCCATACTTCTTATATTTTATCCATGTACTTAACAAATGATTTCTTATATAATGGTGAGAGAAAAAACCATCCATCTTCTTTTTCCATAATACAAATATGCGTGCCAACCAAATTTATTTCCATGACCTTCCAACCAGACGCTGTTCTTTAAATGGTCATATGCTCTTATTTTCTTAATGATTAATATTTTTAAAAATTTTTAATGTTGAGCAGACCCTTTTTTTGGCAGCACTTTGCTCAACACACTCAAGTAGGAATTCAAAGAATTAAGTGGCCATCTAAAGAACAGCGTGCCTATTATATTCAAGGAAGCTTTAGGCCAGCAAACTCCAGAAGGCTCATAGCATCTGGTTGAATGTATCAGTTTGAACTGGCTGTGGCTCCTATATGAAAAATGTACACACTTAAGTACTTTGTAGTGATTGAGAGTAAAGATGTAATAAGAAGAATCATGAACATGGATCAGTACTAATGGCTGTTACTCCTGAAAAAACATAGGAAGACTCTACTCCTGAGGAAGTCTATTGATGAAATGGGCCTATATCCGGGTGCTCATTGACCTTTTTTGCAATATGGATATGTTAATATTGGACCTCTTTAACAACATGAAGCATGCTTAATTTACAATATGAAACATGACTTTTTTGCAATATGGAAATGTTAATATTGGACCTCTATTGGAATATGAAGTATGCCTAATTTACAATATGAAATATATTAATGATATGAAGTTTGTAAATTTTAAAATGTTGTGCATTAAAATATATGAGAGTATTTTAATTGGTTATTATATTCTTTGTTTATCATCACAGTAGTTGTTTAACTTCTATTGCCCATCCCATTTACTGTGTTCTCCCCTTTTTTCTGTTACATTCTCACTTGGGGATTGGCAACCCTACTTTCAATCCACTTCCAATGCACTTTGTAATTGGATTTTACTTTGTGAACTGGCAAAATCCAGATGGAAAGTGCTTTGAAACCAGATGGAAACTGCATTATTTAACGTATGTGATTGCAGCCTTGGCAGAAAATTCTGTCCTACACTTGGCAGAAAATCCTGTCTTTGTGTGTATTTAAAAGTAATCGTCTACATTGCATATCACTGACACTTCTGTTTTGCTTTGCATTTCAAGTCTTCTACATTCATTTTTTTTAACAGACAATGAAAATGCTTTCATCCTGGAATTGCCCTGCGGTTCTCAAGGGTACTTTTGAACAGAAGTTTTCCTGAACATGCAGATCTAAGTTTGTTATTGTAGAATTTTCTCTCAGAGTTTTAAAACTCCTCCCCAAAGCCCCGTCCATTGTTCACTTGCAAGAGCACTAATTCAGGAAGTCACTAGGTGCGCTGCTCAGAGGTGCATTGAAATGTGCTCTCCTCTGAGCAGGGCTTCCCTCACAAGGAAAGCCCAATTTGGAGAAGAATGTGCCCCGACCGACTGCTCTCGCCTTCAAGGCAAAGGCAGCCAGGTGGGGCATCAGCACAGCTTCTCCATGCCGGGCTTCCCTCACAAGGGAGGCCCAACTCGGAGGAGAATACACCTGCCTGGTTGCTCTTGCCTTCAAGGTGAAAGCAGCCATACACATCAGTGCGGCTTCTCCAAGTATGACTTGGAGCAGAATGCTTTCGCAGTGCACTCTCACAGGTGCTCTGCACCTCTGAGAGTGCACTGCAAAAGCATTCTCCTCCGAGTCATGCTGTGCACCTGTTCTCTTTGTGGGTGGAGATGCGGCAGCAGGGCAGGTGCAAGTGGGAGACACAGGACAGGTGCCGGTCTGGGGCATCCGAGGTCCTAGCACTGGGGTATAGTTAGCAGATAAGGGCTGTTCATACAGGCCACTTGTGGTTTTTCTGTGGCAACTGACTGGCCACTGCTGAATTAAAAGAAGCATTTGTCTGATCCTGCATGATTACGTTTATGCTGCTAAGAAACCCTCACCCTCGAGATGGACAGAGGCAAGCTGACTGGAAAAGGCTGACAAAGATTTATTTACGTATTTATTATTGGGATTTCTATCCCACTCATCCCATCAAGGTGGGCTCAGAGTGTGTCACAACATAAAATATAATATATAATAATCACTACATTTCATAAAATTTCAAAAAATTAATAACACATAAAATAAAGCAAGTAAAACAGCAAGATGGCAGTATCCTTCCTGGATCTGCTCAATAGCTTTCCAATAAGCTGCTCAGATTTGCACAAATAATTTAGTAGTTTGAACAGCTTCAAACAGGTCTGGGCCAGTTTAAGACAGGAGGGGGTATCAACAAGGGAATGTCTGATACCCAGCAAGAACTGAGCATACCTGCATTTTGGAGTATTGGTACATTTGATTAATATAGCAGAGTTTTGCCCAGTCTCAGAGGCATGATACTGAGTGCAATAAATAAACCTCTCAAGTAGTATATTGCAAAAAAAAAAAAAAGTAAATGTAACATTTATTCAAGTAGATGCAGTTCACTTCAGGTTGCAGTCAAAAAAAGAAAAAGAAGTCTAATATAAAGAGTACTTTCCCCATCACAAATGGCCAGCTTGTCTGGTGTCATGTGTATGGGTGTATGAGGCCACAGTCTCTACAAGAGAGACCTGCAGAGGCATGTGTCTCCACGGAAGGCAGGGTGGAGGGAGTGAGAGGACAAAATGAGAAATACAGGAGGGGTTGGAGGGCAGCTCCCAGGTTAAGACAAAGAGAGGTATCCCAATCAAGGAGATAACACCTTTACACACTTAACATGATGTAGAGCCCTTCAGGTTAGCTGAGGTGCTCACTCCAACACTCCTTCTTGATTCTGTATGCTGTCAAGGTTCACAGTGTCAGGTCGTTCCACAGGCGTTGGTATTTGTCTCTTGGTAGTGGTTTGGTAAGTATGTTTACTGTCATTTTCTTAGGGGGACAGTAGTACAGCTTGACAACTCCTTGTCCCTGCAGGACACTTACATACTGGTTCCTTACTCCAATGTGATTTGTCCGTGTACTGTTTTTTTCTGAAAGAGAGGGCTGTACAGCTCTAGTTATCCTCTAGCAGTTGGACTGGCAAAGGTATGACCTGTCCAACTTATAGCACCATCCCCCTAAGAATACATAACCACAAGCAGATCTTAGGGTAAAGTCTGGAAATCTGATAAAAGGAGTAAAACTAGCTTGTGATGAAACAAAGATGAAACATTATCTAGGTGCTGTGTTAAAAACCTATTTCTAAGGTTAATACCATACCATACCATACCATACCATACCATACCATACCATACCATACCATACCATACCATACCATACCATACCATACCATACCATACCATACCAAACCTTTAATGGCATAACAGTTGCAAATAAAAATACACAGAATATAAAAATGTAAACATTGGAGATAAAATCAAAATGAAACCGAGCTTACAGATGCATTCATACATGGTCAGATTTAAATTTAAGGATGTCAGCCAAAAATTTTGCCACAGCCTCGCTAACCTCCCCCTCAGTATTGTTCAATAAATAATAACAGGATGGCAGAATAGACAAATCTGGGGAGAAAGAAAGCTTGCAGAATAAATTTTTACGGAGATTATGATAAAAGGAACAATCAAGCAATATATGCTGAATTGAGTCGGGAATATTCGCTCCATAGGAACAGAGTCTGTCGCCTAAAGAGATTCGATGATATCTCCCTTGTAAAACTTTGGAGGGAAACGCATTTAGTCTAGCCAACATAAATGCCCTGCGATGACTTGGAATGGTTAAGTCTGATAGATAATGGGGCATTTTGCCGCAGAAAGCATAAAGACCTAAGGAAGCTGGGGAGCAATTATAAGGATCTGTTGGATGTAGTTTCGTTTCCTCCAACTCCCACAGTCAATTTAATACATCTGAAGATATATGACTCATCAGAAGTAAAAAAATCATCACCCTCTATCCCCAACTGGTTACGTTTGGACATAAGCCTGCTGTCCAGGATGAAATATATGGGTCTCTTTTCATACAATCAAGAAGGCTGTTAGGATCTGTTCTAAAGTGAATTTTGAGCCAGAATTTAAACACTGCAATCCAGGCTTTTATCTCCACCAAAGACTGAGCCACTTCAAAGCAGAGAGCAAAGTAGGACACACATTTTGGATTACCAAGAATTTGTCTAAAGAATGAGGCTTGAATGCCCTCCACTTTCCTGGTAAATACTGAGATCCATATAGGGATACCATAGAGAATCTGGGCTAGCGTTTTAGCTTTGAACATCTTAATTGCTGCTGGAACTAATTGGTTGACCCTTGCAAAGAAAAACTGTATAATTTGAGCAGCCCAACATTTAGCCAAGTTGATGTTGTTGTTACGATGTGAAACCCATTTTAACTTGTGATTAAAAGTGATCCCCAAGTATTTAAATTTTTTTGTTTGTTCAATTGTTGAGTTGCCAATAAACCATCTCTGTGGGCACCAGCAATTTGAAAAGACAACTACTTTAGATTTGGCATAATTGATAGAGTGAATTACAATTACAGTAGTCACAGAAGGCATTCAAATACCTTTGCAGGCCCACGCTTGTGCAAGAGAGGATGGTAGTATCATCGGCATAAAGTAATAAGGGGACCGCTCGGCCTGCTAGTTTAGGCGGATGACCATTAATAGGGTTCAGTTAAAAATATATTAAAAAGATGTTGGGCCAGCATGCAACCTTGTTTAACCCCCTTTAACACTGGGATTTTGCTAGTCAAGTCACCACTAGAAGAAAATTTCACTCGGCAAAAAGTATTAGAATGAAGTTTTCTCAAGAGAATCAGCAGACGAGGGTCTATTCCCAGGTAACCTAGCTTAATCCATAGTTGGGCTCTATCTATTGAATCAAATACGCCCTTCAAGTCAATGAAGGCAGCATATAATTTTTTTGTCCTGGTATGCATATATTTTTCAGCAAGAAAGGCCAGAGTGCAGCAATGGTCCATAGCAGATTTGCCTTTGGAGAAGCCAGTTTGTTCAGGACCTGTGATGTTGCCTAGGTACATCGAGTCAGTTAATTGGAGTTCTAAATGTTTGGCATACAATTTGCCCACTATAGATAATAAACTAATGGGGCGGAAATTTTCCGGTAATTCCAACCCCCCCTTTTTATATATTGGGATAATTATAGAATCAAGCCAAGAGTCTGGGATGGAGCCATGCAGATCAATGAAAGAGAACAATTTTGCAAGGGACAAGAGCCACCAATTGGCAAACTTTGTGAATACCTCAGCGGGAAGGCCATCAGGGCCTGGTGCTTTACCCGCTTTTAAATCCTTCAATAAATCACTGATTTCCTCTAGAGTTACTGGAGGCCAGACCAGCATATCAGTAACTGTGGGGTTTGCTAAGATAGGAGGGGATACACATGGAGCAGCAAAAATGTTAGAGAAGTAATCAACCCATGTTTGCGCAGAAATATTTGGGTCAGTAACAGAATTGTTTTTTAGATTACCCGAAATGATTCTCCGGAAAGCCTTATTATCATTAGATTTTATCAAGTGGTAAAGTTGGTCCCATTTATTCTGAAAGAAAACTTTCTTTTTGGATGTAATAAGCTCCAGGTAGGCTGTCTTACAAGCAATATAGGCCTTAATTTTTGTTGGGTCTTTGGAGTGACAGGCCTCTTTAAATTGTGCTCTCAGTTCTTGTTTCCAAGCTAAACAATCTGTATTGAACCAGCTAGAGAAACTAGACCGAGACAAGATCACAGGTTTAGCTTTAGCACTACAGTAATCAATTAATAATGAGAATCCTGAAAGGATTGTAACATCTGAATTGGAATTTATGATTGAATCCCTTAATCTGCACAGTGCTTCAGAGCCAAAGAGGAAAGAAAACTCCCTTTCTAGGGCCGAGGACCACTTGATTTTTTTTAGAATTCTCAGAGGCCTTCACAGATTGGGAAGATGATACCATATTAACCTCCAGATCCAATCTTAAAGATAGAATTAAGGGCAAGTGGTCACTTTCCGTGCACGAATCAATGTAAAAGTTATCGATAGATGACAGAAGGTTGGGTGAACCCAAACAAAAATCTATCACACTGCAACCCCGTGTGGAAAAAAAAGTAAAATCAGTTGCGGCCGGAAATTTGGAGAGACCATTAAATATTATAGCATTGTGTGCTATGCAGAATTCAATTAATCTAAGACCTGCCTTATTGGTTAAAGTATCTTTAGAACAACAGAGCAAACATAATTGTAGTGGAAGGGATTCAGCCACTTCAAAGCCAAAATGAGAGATCCATTTCTGATTATTACTGCCTATCCGAGCATTAAAATCACCAAAAATCATGAGCTGAGCAGTATGGAATTTCCTAGACAAAGACATCACATAATCAGAAAATTTCTCCCAGGTAGCATCAGACTCCAGCTCTCTATTAGAAGGGGCTAAATAAACATTAATCATGATTAGAGTCAGTGCTGGAGAGGACAGCAATAAAGCCTGGGCAAATGGCGGACAAGGATCCAAGAAGACCATCTTAAATGGTAAGTTGGATTTCACCAAAGCAGCCAGGCTTGCTTTACTGCAACCTTTAGAATGAGTTCTATAAGCAAGGAGATTAAAAACTTTAAAATCTGTCAGTCTAAAACTGTCTTCCGCCCATGTTTCCTGAAGGAAGACACAATCAAAGGATTTCAAAAAGTCCAAAAAATCTGAGTAATTCACTTTACTCTTCCATCCAGCTATGTTCCAGGAGACAATGTGGATATTTCTTGTGGCTTCCCTATCTGGTAGTCAATTGATAATGGATATCCTTTCTAGCACCCTGGCGTCATCAGTGAAAATACAGTCATTATGTTGGGGTGCCCTTGAGCCGGTTAGAGAGGGTTCCATAGTCAGATCAATTAAGTCAGCTGATGGGGGACAAGGACAGGGGGTTGCCTGCAGGATCCAGGTTGATTGAAGGAACTGATTTCCCCGGCTCTAAAGACCTTTGCAGCTGCCGCTTTGTATATCCTCTTACGAGGATCGCCTGTTGTTCTTTTGCTGGAAGGCTCCCAAATGACTGCAGAAGGTCATCTTTTGTTGAAACATTAAGGGGACTATGCATCACATCCATAGAGGGCTGCACTGATGACTCATTATCCAACTCGGGGTTTGATTGGGGCTGACCAGATCTGGATACCTTAAAACACATTGAAGCCTTATATTTTGCCACTGAAAATGATGCCTTCTTCAAAAGATGAGAATTACTTCGTGTACTGTCCCTTGCGGACAGGTTAGGCAGCAGAGCATTAGTTTGAGAATTAATAAAGGATCGCACAGGAAAAACCCCCTTCGACCATAAGTAATTCTTTCACCTCAAAATTAGTGAAGGAATGTTGGGGGATTGAAAGTTAAGCAGAATCCTCTGCATTTGAGATTGATCATTAAGAGATTTGATGGTAATCAAGTCAATTTTGTGATAGTTCAGATGAAAAAGTTCACAGAGATGAAATTTAACTAAAAGTTTACTTCTCCAACATGGGGTCTTCCTGCCATAAGGACAAACTGTGATGCATACCTTATTGGGCTGTAGAACCAATTGTTGCACGTTCCTTTCATGGCCCACGCTGACCTTAGACTCCGTAAAGGAGCTCCGGAGATCCACATCCTGTGTTGCAGACGGACACAGCTTTAAAGGGGCTAAAGCTCCAATAGAGGTATCATCCAGCTGGGCTAAGTGAACTTTATCCATTGACACTGATAGTCTCTTTATTTCCAAAGAAAGGTCAAGAATTTGATCTTCTACTCCCTTTAATTTTTTAAAGATACTATGTTTGCAATCAGGGTAATTGGGATGAGCTCATCAGAAGACATGGATCTTTCTTCATTATCACAGCATATTTGTAACTCATGCTGTCTCTGCTGCACCTTTAAAGCCCCCACCCCAGACTGGAGTTGAGAGTCTACGACATCTTTTTGGTCAGACTCATTAGTCAGTTCATTAGTCAGTTCCTCCTTTTCTGCTAGCTCTAACTCATCTTCTAGAGGGGAGAAGCGATTTGATGTTTTAATAGCAAATGACGGCAGAGCAGATTTGGACTTGTTGTTTAAGGTAAAAAAGTCCTCTATCCTAAACTGTTTGCAAACTGGCAAAGAAGCAGATTCCTCCTCCACTTCTCTTGGCTGCTTGCTGTTGGATGGCAATTGGCACTGTTCTGATAAAAAAATATAAATAAAACAAATACCAAACAACTAATGTCTTAAAACTTACAGATAAAAGCCACAACATCTGCTAAGTAGCCGACTGCACTCCGCCATGTTGCTTTGCAGGAGCTGACTTAATTTCAACCTTCAGTTAGATTCACAGTTCAAATTAAAAGACTCTAAAAAACCCCTGTCTTTGAGGGACAACGTAAGACTTTGTAAAACTTTATAAAACATCGGTTGTAGTTCGTTAGCTGCAGCAGTTTCTGAGTCAGAAAGTGAAAGCAGAAGCTTATTAACTCATTAAACAGCCAGAGCTTGAGAAAGATGAAACAGCTGCACCAAAAATTAAAAGTGAGGTGATAAGATAAGACTATTTAAAAACAATTCCTTCTATCAAGGCAAGATAAAAGTTAGAAGATTGAAAACAACTTAGCGTTTTTAGGAGCGAAGAAACAAGCGTCTGCCTTCCTCCGAGTCTGTGCAGTCGCTCTAAGGTTAATATAAAGAGGACACTCCATCAAAACATGTATTAAAGTACCAATTTTCCCCTGAGAACAATCACAAAAGTGGTCTGAGTAGAAGGAGCAGATGGCATGGTGGAAGTCATAGTGGAAAGATGCGACATCGGAGCTGAGGTGATGGGAGGTGGCAGTGTAACAGAAGTTGTAGGAGCCAAAGTCGAAGCCATAGAAGTCGAAGTCGAGATCGTCAGTGATGAGACTGACCTTTCTAGTGTCTTTGCAGGAACCTTCGGTGCCGTAGATCGATTCTTCTCTTTTTTGTTGGGCTTATACTTCTTTTTACAAGAAGGAGCTGACGAAGCCGAATCTCTCTGCTCCTTTTGGGGGGGAGGCGGCGAAGTCTTCGAGGCGGTGGATTGGGGCATAAGTGAAACTTGTAGCAGATGGCTTTGAAGACATGCAGCTCGGTTTTTCAGTGTCTGTCTGCCAAACCCCTTACAGTGGACACAGGTTTCAACTGTGTCTCGCTCCCAGGCACAGGAGACAGTAAGAATGCCTGTCGGTGGATGGGAGTTTTGCCCGGCACTTTAGGCACCTTTTTAAAAAGGTGGCCATTTCCTTTTTGTCCGCCAGGATGGAGGGGGGGTGAAAGGAAGAAAAACGGCATTCACAAAGGATCCTCTTCTTTTTTTTGTAGGTAGACGACGAAGACAGAGAAATGACGATGAAGAAACGCTGAGGAGAAATGTTGAAGAGAGGAGCTAGTGCGACGAGGACTGGTAAGGGTGAAGGTAAAAAAGAAACTGAGTGGGAGGCGGAGCTCCTCCCCTATTCTAGGCATGCGCACTGCGTGCCTGCTCTTCAGAGCGGGAGAGGAGCCCACCAAAAATATGCTATGCTGCTATTGGAGTTCTCCAGGATCGGCTTTGACCAAGGGGCATGAACCCAAGTGTGTAGACTGCATAGGGACCACGAAGAAGATGGAATCTTTCTTAATCATCCTTTCATAACAGGAGTGGGCTGTGCATTCAATCAAATTAATATGAAAACTCTAAAAAGTAATTTGGGATAGTTAGATAGAAAGCATAGGAAGGCTTTCATGACAGGCCTTAGCTGGAAACTGCCAGCAAAAATTGGACACCCCAACATTTATGGTCCTTGCCAAAACAAACAAAAATTGTGCTAATTTGACGGAGCCATCTTCATGCCACATCCTGAAATTTTAGAATTATTATTCATCTAATTAGTTAAACCAATTATGTGCTGGCTATGCTAATTAACAACACTTGGCTAGGATATTATCTATTTATCAATTAACTACTTAATTTCTAGTCAGTCTGCCTTTGCCTGCTGGTAATTAAGTAACTTAGTTCCTTTTGAGCTAATCATAATTTAGTTTTAGTCATAATTTAGTTTTTCCCTCTCTCCTGTGATGGGAAGGAGCAACTTTTAAACACTTGCTAGAGTTGTAACTACTTTTAAAACTTATATTTAACTGGTTTTATTTTAACCAGCTGCTGGATCTCTGTTTTACTATGTCTAGAAAAAGAAATAATCCCTCTGACTTTTGTAGGCTTCCACACAGCAAAAATTGCTCCACACTTTCCACAGGGAATACAGAAACAAAGAAGTCATTGAGCTTCTCTGCCTATCTTCCTTTAGCAATTTCTTTATTCCTCTGCGACCAACAGTTCCAGTGCAGAGTCATTTACAATGTGTGAGAAGTACTTGATTAAGACAGCAGGCTACAGGGTGTGTGTGTGGATAGATAGATAGATAGAATCAGGGGTATCAAACATGTGACATAGGGGCTGAATTAGGCTCCCGGAGGGCTCCTATCAGACCCCTGAGCAACTGGCTGTCATCTGCTTCCTTCTCCCTCTCTCTCTTGCTTCCTTCTGTATAACAGATTGCTTTGCAAGGCTTGCTCAATCTCAAAGGAGCTACAGAGCAAAGTCTCTATTTTCTTCACTGGCTGAGGCTCCTCCCTTGGGGAAGAAGGGGGGTAGGCAGTTTGTTTTTCCAGGCTCTCTCAATCGCACAGCAGAGCTACCGAGACAAACCTCTCTCCCTTCTATTGGCTGAGGCTCCTGCCCTCCTGGGGAAGGAAAGAAAGAACCACAGCTTCCTTTGCCCAGTTCCCTGGATCCCATGGGAGAAATACAAAGAAAGAGCCTTTAAGACTGATGAGTGCTAACATTTTAAATTTTTTTAAAAAATTGTTTGTGTGTTTATATCTCTGCTACCTAATCTTAAATAGGTACACACATGGTCCAGCCCAACCTGACATGGCCCGGCCCAACAAGGTCTAATTTATGTCACATCCGGCCCTCATAACAAATGAGTTTCACACCCCCGTATGGTCTAAGTATTTCAGAGCAAATGATAGCAGAGAGCAGATGTAGTTTTTATCTTTAATCTCCTGAACACAAAACAGGTAATTTAAGCATTTGTTTGATTTTTAAGGGGTAGGGGTGGTGAGGAATGTACACCAGCATGACTGAGAATATCTGTATAGCTTTCTGTGCAAAATGAAAAAGAAGCCATCCAAACAAAAACTTCAGCCCCATTAGAATGTGGGTTACTGTCTGCACAGATTTCATAAGAGTGCCTGTGATATCACATCCGAGTCCATGGTATTGAAACTCACTCTTGGCCCAGTTTGCTCTACAGTGTGAAAACAGGCTTTAATGAAAGGTTGCTTTTACTCAATAACATCATAATGAATAGGGTTGCACATTACATGACTTTAAGAATAGGTTTATGAACCAAAATATAACATTTAAAATAACTGTATATAGGGATAAACTTAAAATGCAGAACATTTTCCACTGTGTTTGCTACCCAAAATAGCAATTTTGTAGTTGTATTGGGAGCATCACTATAAAATACACACAGAGGATTTGCAGTCATTAATGATTTTTATTTTGAAGTGGTCTCTATGCAGTGAACTACAGCAGATTTAATACACAGGCAAACTGTACAAAACTCTTCAGGAGTTCTTCAGTGCATGTTACAAACACATATATGTTTCTCTATTCAGCTTCAGGTAGAGAATTCCAGAATCCTTGCCATGTCTTCATGGACAAACCATGCTCTAAAACTCATACTGGATCAAGTCTGATTACTTGGTTCTGACAAACAAAACCTCAGGCTTAGATTTGTTTTCATGCTATTGTCAGGCACAGATGTAAAGCATGAATATGGAACAGTGTTCAAACACATACTCCAACAGTATTACTGGCAACTGCCTTCCCCATTTGTCCTCAGCATCTGAAGTCAAAGGTACAGTATATTGCTGCTGAACATAAATTTTATGTAATTAATGAACCACAGCTACAGATCTTCACACACAGCAACAAAGTTGGGCATACTGGTGTATATGACAGTTTTCACTGCAATGTAACTGCAGTGCTATCAGCACAGGCAGACTTGAATGACAGAGTCTTTGAGAGCTCAACTGAAGATCTACTTCTATAACTATCATACTAAAATAATCCTTGTTAGAGAATGTCAGAATGATTCTGTGCCAAATAACCCTACTTTGGACAGAAATACTGGTAATTCTGAACAACTTTATGCCCCTCCATAATCTTGTAAGGTAAAAAACACAGAATTCTTCAAATGTTTCCCCACAAAGAGAATAAGTTGTTGCTCATTCAAAATATACTGCTATTTCCAGTCTCACTGTGGCCTAGTTTCCAAATAGTGAATGAGTCTTGCAGTTCCATTTCATACTTTAGGAGGGGGTTCACATTATGGAATGATTTCCTCTAACAGTCCCCAATCCCTGTAACACAGAAAACTAGCACATCCGGGAGAAGGACCACTTGGCTATATCCCTTTTAATCGCAGAATTTGTTGTCTACATGCAGGGGATTTTTCAAGAAGGAATACTGAATCATGTGAGTTAAATAGGTGCATGTTTGCTACATCTATGTCTATGAGAACTATGTCTTTAAGAATGATAGCAATTATGGATGCCACTATATTATAAATTACATGATGAAATGTGTAAAAACTAAAGTATTTCAACAAACTATCATGAGTTACTGCCACAGAACAGAAACTGATGAGTAATGAGGCACATAACAATTGCTGACTAAAGATTAGTATACAGGTGAAGTCCATCCACAGAAAGCCTGCAATACATCAATGGATACAATAGAACAATGAGAACAATCACTGAATTCCTGGAAAATCCAGTTATGAATTACAGCACAATAATAGGTTGTATCCACAAATAATTAAGTATGGTGCTAATTATGAGCGATCCAACCAAAGTTAAGCATTTCTATGTCCCAATGATTACCACAGGCCAAACCAAATCCATAATACAAGTCTCTCTTTCAGCTTCAACACAGCTTCTGCTAGAGTTCTGTTACATGGATCCAGCTGTATTCAGCAGCCAGGTCTTCCTGCCCATTTTTCTGTAAGGGAATGGCAAGGTTGCTGCTCTCCTCACAACAATGAAGATATATACTTGAAATAGCTTCTTTCTGCTCTTTCATAATCAGAGAACTGATAGGATTTCTTAAATATCTCATTATATCAAAAGTCAAATGGTAAAACTGCCATCATCAGATTGTGTTTTCGAACGAGTGTAAAAGGGTAGGTTCAAATGGAACTGGGTCCAAGTTCTTCAGAAACAAGCTTCAAGGAAATTTTGCCAGGAGAACTCTTTGTGGCAAGCAAAAGGTCAGCATTTGAAGTCATCTAGCTGTCACCTACTTAGTGAGTGACGCAGCTCTTCATACATTATTTGGTCCTAATGAGAATGAACAGAAGGGGGGAGGAGAGGCAGTCAACAACAATATTTAGAAGGTGACTTTATACCACAGCAAAAACTGATGGAAGACATGCCCCTAAGCCTACAGCAAATATTTGGTTATAGTAATTACAAAAAGAAAAATCAAGGTAGAAGTAGCAAAGTAGCTCATTTCATAGTTTAAGGCCTCAAATCTCTAGGATGATTTAATTATTAAACAGGAAGTTGCACTAAGCGCCTTTATGCTCCAGCTACCTTTGAATCAGGAAGGATGATGATGCTAATCAGGTTCAGTATTATCAGACATGGCTGGATGGGACTGGTGAAATATTACATACCTCTAAACAGGTATGCCAAAAAATTTTCAAATACTTCATAATTAAACTTGAGAGTTGAAGCTCCCTTTGTCAGATACCTGACAAAGGGAGCTTTGATTCTTGACAGCTTCTACCCTGAAAACCTTGTTGGTCTCTAAGGTGCTGCTGAACTCAAATCTAACTGTTCCGCTGCAGACCAACATGGCAGCACTCTTCTTAAATATTCTGTTGTGTATATATAAAGCATTCCCAAGCACCAGTAAACTGCACAGCATCCAGTCTAAAACATGTCATTTTAACTTGAAAGCTGTTACAGGGCATTCTAAGTATGAGACTTGAGTTATTTTGACTAACAAGCACCAGTGTCTTCAGTGGGGCTAAGTCACAGCTAATGGTTGTTGGATTCAGGCCAAAGTATTTAAGACAGATTACAGGGCAGTGTCCATTGTGGCTGAACATGCATTTACCAGATCAAATTTGCTTGACAGAAAAATACCAAGCATCTTCCCAGTTGTACTTTCAGAGACCTGACCTAGCTTATAGTATTGCCTATTGTGTCTAGCAGCAACTTTCCAGAGTCTAAGACAGAGCTATCTGAGATCATTTAAAAGACTGGAGATGCCAGGGACTGAACCTGAGACCTTCCACCACCGAGTGCTCCCTTTCCTTCCTGTCAGACAACTTAAAAGGCAGCATGCAAACAAAACAAACACAGTAACACAGGTCAAGATTAAAACAGACTTTGATGCAAAGCCTCCCAGAACTTTGGGTGGGAAATCTGAGTGAAGACAGCCATTGCATTTGGGGCAGTTTTAAATCAGCTGGGTACGTGCTCCATACAGAGGCATGGAAATGACAACCTTGTTTGACCCTCATCTCTAGCATGTTGTTGCCTTTCTGAATACATTAAGCACTCAGTCACATTTTTGCCATATTTTGTTAATAACCAACAGCTTATAGCACAGGTTGGTGCAAAGACTGCTTCCATATGACGTGTGATAATTTTGCGTAATCACCTTTCTTCTTCAGAATGAGAAGTCAGTTCTCACTGCTGTTGTGTTGATTTAATGTAGTGTACATGTGGTGTATAAAACTGCATGAACAATTTTGTTGTTTGTCACCTTGACTATACTAAAGGAAAGGCAAAATATAGACCTGATAAAATAGCAGCTTCCTTTTTAATTGTTTTAAAAAACTGTTATCTCCTTCTCAGCTTGTCAACTGGCTGAGGACTCAATAGTATTCCTTACCTTTCTTGAAACTGAAGATTTCACTTTCTTAAAAGCTTCTTCAAAGTGTTTTTTGTTAATCTTGATTTCATCTGTGGAGAATATAGCATAATAGAAGTAGAAAATCGTAAGATCCCCAAATAACATGTTAAGGAACTGAATGTACTACTTGCACTTATTAACAAAAAAATTCAAGGAAGAGATTTAATGCAATATAATCTGCTATAGATTTGTTTTCCCATCTTGAATTTCTATCCCTTTCTACCTAAGAAGGATACTTTCTCCACTTATATGTATTGATTGGTAACTTCCATTTCATTGTATCTGAGCAAGTGTGCATGCACACAAAAGCACACCTTGAACAAAACTTTGTTGGTTTTAAAAGTGCCACCAGACTTAACTTTGTTCTATTGCTTCAGGCCAACATGGTTGCCCATCTGCATCTACCCAGCTTTGAACTGTATACTGATCCCAAGCACACTGTGACAAACTGACATACTTACCCAATGCTAATATAAGATGGCAACAAACTTACCCGGTGCAAATATAACATGGCAACAACATGCCAATTATGCAAGCCTCACTAAGAACTTGTGATATATGGATGACACCCAGCTCTATCTACTAATGGATGGCAGGCTGGATTCTACCCCAGAGGAGCTGAGTGGAGTGTTACAAGCCATGGCTGGATGGTTACAACAGAGCTGAATGAAACCGAATCCACTGAAGATGGAGGTCCTGCACCTGGGCTGCAGAGGACCAAGATCGAGAATCAGGCTCCTGTCCTTTGATGGGGCTCCACTGCTGGCAGTGTTGGGGGTAAACAGCCTGGAAGTTCTCCTTGGATGCCTCCTTGGCTGTCACTGCCACTGCCAGGTCTGCCTTTTTCCATCTGAGTTGGATCAGGTAGTTGGTCCCATATCTTGTCCCCCATGACCTGGCACTTTCATGACCCATGCAGTGGCCACTGCCAGGCTGGATTATTTTAACTTTCTCTATGTGGGGCTGTCCTTGACTCTGCTCTGAAAACTCCACCTGGTGCAGAATGCAGCAGCACCAATGTTGACCTTCTTGTCATGGTCATGGTGGACATGGATCCATCCTGTGCTGCGTGAACCGCACTGGCTGCCCATTGAGTACCAGATCCATTTCAAGGTGCTGGTACTTACTTTTAAAGCCTTATAAAGCCAAGGGCCAGCATACCTTTGGGACTGCTTCTTCTCATATGAGCCCCATAGGATTTTAAGATTGGCAACTCAACAACCTCCTGGTGGTCCCTGGCCCCTGCCTAGTGGAATGAGCTTCTATTGGAGATCACGGCCCTGCAGGACCTGATGTTATTCTACAGGGCCTGCAAAAGAAAGCTCTTCCACCAGACCTTCAGTTGAGGAAGCGGACATCATCTTCTATTAGGCCCCCCTGCCCCTGCAACCTTGGGGATCTGATGGACCAACTGGACCTGATTTGGTCATAGTTGTTGAGGCACTGTTTTGCAAGTTGTATATTTTAGCTGTTTTTATACTGTAAATTTTAATACTGTTTTAATGAATTTATGACCAAACCTGCCCTGATCCTGCTTTGTGGGAAGAGCAGGATATATAAATACAAGGAAGGAAGGAAGGAAGGAAGGAAGGAAGGAAGGAAGGAAGGAAGGAAGGAAGGAAGGAAGGAAGGAAGGAAGGAAGGAAGGAAGGAAGGAAGGAAGGAAGGAAGGAAGGAAGGAAGGAAGGAAGGAAGGAAGGAAGGTTGTTGATGATGATTTGGATGCATCAAAATTAGCAAGGTTACATCCAGAAGGAATACCCTCTGCTGCTTTTTTAGACTGGACAGTTTAGCATTTCAGATCCAATCCACTTCTGGTATAAAATTAGCCCAAATCTCAAACTGTTTCCAGTTTGCTCTGAGAACTCAGTTTACACTTACAATGTGAAGAAACTCAGGGCCAATTATATAATCAGAGAGCCAGCTAACCTCAGAAATAGCTAATTCCCACTGGTTAGGGCTAGTGGATGGTCAAACTGATAATTTGCCAAACAAAACAGCATGGTGGATCAGCATAAATGCCCCTCTCCGTGCCAATAACTTCCTTTATGAATCAAGCCTTCTATGCAAGTGCCTCATCATGCAGAGGGATGGTTATTGCAGCTATTTTGGAGCCTACCTCTCCTCAAATGAATGAACTAGAATCCACATTTCACTATCCCTTCTCTCGTTTTTCTTTCATGGCAGATGACAAAACAATTAAGGCTATGAAGTATGAAACTTCTTGCAGAGTTCAGGTTTTGTCAGTTGATACTGCAGAAATGCTACACAAGGCTCCAAAAACAGAGAAAAGATAAGCTATCAGATCTAACCTAACTCTGCATTCCTATTTAAGGTGTCACCTTCACTGTGCTACTCCTTCTATAATCTAAGAGACAAACATGTGGAAAGGCAGAGGAAAGAAAACACAGCTAAGAGAATGTGTTAAACACTCCATATGAACTTAGAGCCTGCACCATATACTCACTAATGCAAAATTTATTTCCTGTGTTTCATTTATCAGTGACTGCAATATAATCTAAAGTAATCAACATTACTGTTCAGTGGCTGGATTCTAGAGGTATGCACTACTTAAAAATAATCCAAAGAAAAAGACCCCTATTCACGTATTTCTAAATAGTCTGACAATGTTACTGAAAAACTTTAAAGGTAAAACCTACATCTAAAGTATTTAGAAATATGTCACATAGCCACAGGTCACTGCATCATATTAAAAAGAGAGGAGGATCTCACTCTCATATAAATGAGTCCCCAGTTCTGCAAACTGACTTCTATACAGAGATACTACTGGGGGAGAAAAAAACCCTAGGGTAAACAAAGCAACAGAATGAGAGTAATCCAGTTTTCATAACCCATTCATTCCTGGATTTTCTAGAAAGTCTACAAACAAAGGAGGTAATTATATTACTGTGATACATATCTCAGGCTTATTTCACAACAACTCCAACTACGGTAATTCTATCATAGATGTAGTTATTACTGACAAAGAACAGCCAATCAGGAGCAGGAAAAAACTGGACACCTCACATCACCTGAACTCAAGGCATAAAGACATTGATCAATCACATACTCTGCAAAAACAGGCTTTCCCACATGGGCTGCCCACATGGTTTCTTTCATGCCCTTCATCAGACCATTGTTTCCATTATTTCAGTACTGCCTTTCAACTAGCAATAATTCTTCAAGGTCTCAAGCCCAAATAGTTCAAAGCCCAGCTACGTGAGATCCTTTTAACTGAAGATGCCAAACACTGAATGTGGGACTTTCTGTATATAATGTATGTCTGCTACTGAGTTCCTGTACAATAAGCGAGTCAGAATTTACTTTCAGCTTCTAAGGTATGTGGTGCTCCTGCAGTCTCTGTCGATACACTTAATGCTGAGGTGAGAAACTGAGTAGTTTCTTAGAAATGTGCTATTCATTCAGGAGCCTTTTCTCACATATGGCTGTTTTTGTGCAGCAGGGTCTTTGTCAAGGTTCCACGGCTCATGTCATTCCCCCATTGCCTTTTCTCATAACATGCAGAATTATGCTGAATGAGACTAATTTACACTGGTCATAGAACAGTGGGCACTTCCTGCATATGTACCTGCACTTCAGTGCATGTCGACTCCTAGCACTACCACAAAAATGCCATTTATTATATATTTATTAAAATATTTCCATTCTGCCTTTCCTTGTACTCCTTGAAATGTTGGCATCATTCTGGAAGAACTACTTTGGAGAAATGGTGCAGAACACAGAACATTTCCAAGTAAATACTTCTTCCTGCCTTTCTTTCTTAGCATCTGGCTCTCAGTCAGGGCAAGCACATGCAAAAAAAAAAATTGCTTAGGGGCACACTGAGGAAACAGGAGTAATTAAATTATCATTGCTAATCTGGTCCTGTTAAAACTGAAAATGTCCAGCTGGTTACACTGAAGAGGCCTACTTCTGACCTATTATTAAAGGGCAGGAAATAGCAGCAAGAGCTGGTGTCAGCGCCTTACCATCCCTGGCTTGTGATCCTGGGTGACTTCAACGTCCATGCTGATGACACGGCCTCCAGTCAGGTGATGGACCTAGTGTCATCCATGGAGACACTGGGACTCTCCCAATTTGTTACATCGCCCACTCACCAGGTGGAGCACATGTTAGATTTGTGGCTGGGGTTTTGGTGGACGATATTACTGTGGAGGTGGTGCCATGGTCAGACCACTTTGCCCTCAAGGCTCGTGTGGATGTTCCACCCAAAGCCCGTTTAGGCGGCAAGCTTATTTTGGCTTGCTCGCAGAGTCTGATGGACCCTGAGCAGTTCCAAATGGCTCTGCGAGATCCCTGGCCCCCTGGTGATTCTCTTGATGATCTGGTTGAGTCTTGGCACGGCCGGCTCTCCAGAGTCATTGATGAGATCGCACCTCAACGCCCTCTGTGCCCTCGTATTAAGCTGGCCCAGTGGTCTACCTTGGAGTTGCAACAACTGAAACGAGGGCTCAGATGGTTAGAGAGGCAATGGCGGCGTACTCAAGACAAAGCAACTAGAACATCTTATAGAGAGTTTATGAGGTCCTACGAGATGGCAGTCAAAGCCACAAAAAAGACTTACTTTGTGGCCAAGATTGTGTCTGCAAATTAGCGCCCGGCACAATTGTTTAGGACAATACGGAATCTTACAACACTGCCACAAGGCAGGCCAAATGCTAGGGAATTAGAGATAGGCTGTGAGACTTTTGCAAAAATTTTTGCAGATAAGATCTCGTCGCTCCGCCACGACCTCCCCGCCACATTGGATACAGTATGTGAACTCGAGGCCTTGTGCCTGTCTTCTGGTCCAGTTCTGGATCGCTTCGACATACTCAGTTTGGAGGAAGTTGACAGAATCCTCTCTACTATACACCCAACAACTTGTGATCTGGAGCCGTGCCCCTCCTGGCTAATTAAAGCTTGCCAGAGGGAGCTTAGGTGTCCTACATGGGACATCGTAAATAGATCCCTCTCAAAGGGGCTCTTTCCAATGCCTCTTAAAGAGGCTGTGGTTCGCCCTCTCCTGAAAAAAGCTACTCAGATCCGGCCAAATTGGCACATTATCAGCCGGTCTCAAATTTGCCCTTTTTGGGCAAAATTATTGAGAGGGCAGTAGCGTTACAGTTGCAGAGTTTTCTGGATGATGCTTCTGTCCTAGATCCTCACCAGTCTGGCTTTCTTCCGGGTCATGGGATAGACACAGTGCTGGTCGCCCTGGTGAATGACCTCCAGCGGCATCTGGATTGAGGCGGCTCGGTGGTGCTGATGTTGTTAGACCTATCGGCCGCGTTCGATACGGTCGACCATCAGCTACTGACCTGCCACCTCGCCGACGCGGGGATTCAGGGGTTGGCCTTGCAATGCCTGAGGACTGGAAGGTAGCAAATGTCACCCCCATCTTTAAAAAGGGTTCCAGAGGAGATCCGGGAAATTACAGGCCAGTCAGTCTGACTTCAATACCGGGAAAGTTGGTAGAAACCATTATCAAGGACAGAATGAGTAGGCACATTGATGAACACGGGTTATTGAGGAAGACTCAGCATGGGTTCTGCAAGGGAAGATCTTGCCTCACTAACCTGTTACATTTCTTTGAGGGGGTGAACAAACATGTGGACAAAGGCGACCCGATAGATGTTGTTTACCTTGACTTCCAGAAAGCTTTTGATAAAGTTCCTCATCAAAGGCTCCTTAGAAAACTTGAGAGTCATGGAGTAAAAGGACAGGTCCTCTTGTGGATCAAAAACTGGCTTAGTAATAGGAAGCAGAGAGTCAGTATAAATGGGCAGTCTTCGCAGTGGAGGACGGTAAGCAGTGGGGTGCCGCAGGGCTCGGTACTGGGTCCCATGCTCTTTAACTTGTTCATAAATGATTTAGAGTTGGGAGTGAGCAGTGAAGTGGCCAAGTTTGCGGATGACACTAAATTGTTCAGGGTGGTGAGAACCAGAGAGGATTGTGAGGAACTCCAAAGAGATCTGTTGAGGCTGGGTGAGTGGGCGTCAACGTGGCAGATGTGGTTCAATGTGGCCAAGTGCAAAGTAATGCACATTGGGGCCAAGAATCCCAGCTACAAATACAAGTTGATGGGGTGTGAACTGGCAGAGACTGACCAAGAGAGAGATCTTGGGGTTGTGGTAGATAACTCACTGAAAATGTCAAGACAGTGTGCGTCTGCAATAAAAAAGGCCAACGCCATGCTGGGAATTATTAGGAAGGGAACTGAAAACAAATCAGCCAGTATCATAATGCCCCTGTATAAATCGATGGTGCGGTCTCATTTGGAGTACTGTGTGCAGTTCTGGTCGCCGCACCTCAAAAAGGATATTATAGCATTGGAGAAAGTCCAGAGAAGGGCAACTAGAATGATTAAAGGGCTGGAGCACTCTCCCTATGAAGAAAGGTTGAAACGCTTGGGACTCTTTAGCTTGGAGAAACGTCGACTGCGGGGTGACGTGATAGAGGTTTACAAGATAATGCATTGAATGGAGAAAGTAGAGAAAGAAGTACTTTTCTCCCTTTCTCACAATACAAGAACTCGTGGGCATTCGATGAAATTGCTGAGCAGACAGGTTAAAACGGATAAAAGGAAGTACTTCTTCACCCAAAGGGTGATTAACATGTGGAATTCACTGCCACAGGAGGTGATGGCGGCCACAAGTATAGCCACCTTCAAGAAGGGTTTAGATAAATATATGGAGCACAGGTCCATCAGTGGCTATTAGCCACAGTGTATGTGTGTATATAAAATTTTTTGCCACTGTGTGACACAGAGTGTTGGGCTTGATGGGCCGTTGGCCTGATCCAACATGGCTTCTCTTATGTTCTTATGTTCTAATGGCTTTCCTCTTTCCTTGACGGTCAGGGACAAAGGGTGGCGATTGGGGAGAACTGTCCCAGAGGCACCCACTTAATTGTGGGATGCCACAGGAGGCAGTGCTCTCCCCGATGTTGTTTAACATCTACATGCACCCTCTTGCCCAGATTGCCTGGAGGTATGGGCTGGGTTGTCATCAATATGGTGATGACACCCAGCTCTATCTACTGATGGATACTGCATCTCAGAAAATTTGAGCCTGGCGTTGCAAGCTGTGGCAGAATGGCTCAGGTTGAGTAGGTTGAAGTTGAACCCAGCGAAGACAGAGATCCTTTGCCTGAGCCGTGGTGGCCTGGGAAGGGAAATCCCCCTACCAGGTTTTTATGGTGCACCATTAGAAGTGGCGCACAAGGTCAAGAGCTTGGGGGTGCTACTGGAGCCTTCTTTGTCAATGGAGGCCCAGATAGCAGCCACTGCTAAATCCGCCTTTTTTCATCATAGGCGGGTGAGGCAGCTGGCCCCCTTCCTGGAGTGCAACGACCTGGCAACAGTGATCCATGTAACGGACACCTTGAAGTTGGACTACTGTAATGCCCTCTATATGGGGCTGCCCCTGTGCCGAACATGGAAACTGTAGCTAATGCAGAATGCGGCAGCCAGGCTGTTATTGGGGCTCCCTAAGTGGGAGCACATACAGCTGAGGCTGACGGAACTGCACTGGCTGCCAATAGTGTACCGGATTCGCTACTAAGTGCTGGTTATTACCTTTAAAGCCCTACATGGCCGAGGACCTGCCTACCTTAGGGACCATCTCTCCCCATATATTCCCCAGAGGTTACTGAGATCTGGTTCGCAAAATCTATTGACAATCCCTGGGCTGAAGGAGGCCAAACTAAAAGTTACAAGAGAAAGGACCTTCTTGATTACAGCTCCCCACTGGTGGAACCCATTATCAGAGGAGGTACGGGCCCTGCGGAGCCTTGCCCAGTTCCACAGGGCCTGCAAGACTACCCTCTTTCAGCTGGCTTTTTCTTAATGTGGAACCTATTGTACCGTCGTCACGAAAAATTGTAAGATGAGTAACATCGAGACTGTAGCACCAAACTAATTTGATGCAACTGAATTTGATGGTTTTAATTAGATGGTTTTAATGTATGATAATAGTATATATAAGTTACAATATGTTGTGTACACAGCTTGCTTTTTAACTATTGTAATGTTTGTATATTTTGTCATGCTATGTGAGCTGCCCTGATTATTACTTGTGCCTCCCCCCCAACCAATTTTTAAAAACAGAAGACATGTCGGAAAAATGAGCACAACATTTGAAATATTTTACATTTTTAATTAATTGGGTTTTTTAAAATTCACATTTTAAATTTAATTTTTTTAAAAAATGTGAGAATAACTAATAGAACATCATAATGAATCTTTGATTTTCTCCTTAGAAACATCAACTTTCTCCCAAAATGGCTAAGGTACTACTAACACACTCCTGAGATTGCTGAAGTCCTTTTATACTAAAGTATTTCTATACTGGGCAAAGATTCTCCTGATAAGCGTTGTTCTACACAATGACCAATTTTGCACTAGAGCTTTAATCCTGGTTTAACTCTGTCCCCAAACTGACTTTCTACACTAAAACCATAGTATCATAGAGTCATAAAGTTGGTTTCTCTGATTCTAGTGTAGAAAGTCAGTTTGGGGATAGAGTTAAACCAGGATTAAAGCTCTAGTGCGAAATTGGTCAGTGCTTAAAAGCACAGGAGATATGCCTACTGATATTCTCTCTCTCTCTCTCTCTCTCTCTCCCCATCCATCCAGGGCTTTTTTTCATCGAAAAAGAGGTGCTGGAACTCTCAAGAGGAAAATGAAGGAGAAACACATGAATTTTTAAACATTTTTTGAGAAGTTTGTTTCCACAAAGAGGTTCTGAAACTTGGTTCCGTTGCATCCCCCCAGGGAAAAAAGCCCTGTACCTCTCTCTCCCTCCTGCCTTTCTCCATAGTGGGATCCCAAGAGACTTACATCGTTCTCCTCTCCTCTGCTTTTTCTTTACAACAATCTTGTGAGGTAGATTAGCCTGAGAGCGTAACTTCCACTGGGTAATCTGACTCAAGATTTAACAAGAAAGGAAGACTATAAATAATGGCAATTATTATCATTATATAGATATAATAAAAGCATAATGGGTGGTTCGATCCTCAATTTTTATTGGAAGTTGTGACTACCACAGGAGTGACTTTGCACTCTGTCTGTCACCACTTTCCCCTGGCATTGGGTAGCCTCGCTGTGACCCGCCTACTGCTGGCCCTGTCAGACCAGAAACCCATCAGAGGGTCACTGACCTTTGAATGAGACAGTTCTCTGCTGACAGGTTCTCCTGGTGCCTTACTGACTACTACTGCCTCTCCTCAGTTCATCTCCCCACCCCACCCCACCCCAAACAATGCTGCCAAAGTTTTGCCGCCTCCAACTAATACTCCCTGCCAAAGTTGCACTCGCCCAGTACACACACCCTGCCCATACTGTTTGAGAGGTGAGGTATATATATTCTATTTATAAATATGCCAGAAACTCCTCCTTATGAGGCAATATTCCACATCTTCATTTACAGCACAGGGTGTGGGTGAATCCAGGGTGAACTAATATGTGGCAGACATACTTGCTTAAGTAACATTGAACACTGTTTAATAACTATATACACTGAAGCAAACTCTGACAGAAAACAGAAAAACATCTTCAACTGTGAAAGAAAAGGAGTGTTCCATCACAATGGGGTGAGGGGGAAGTTCAGCAGCAGCAGAAACAGACTCTGTACTGATTCTGTATCACCTTTCCACCTGCAAATAGTCTTCACTCTTTCTATTCAAATTAGGCTACAGTTGGCTGCTTGCTTTAAGAGGCAGGAAGCCATTTGAAGGCTCTCTTTCGCTCCCCTTCCCACCTGCAAGTGAGAGGGGGTGAAAGGCAGGCTTCTAATGGCTGCCTACCTTCCTGTCTGTCTTCCTGTCATTTGTCTCCCTTCCTTCCTTTCCCTTTATTTTATTCCTTCTACCAAGCTTTACCGGAACTCTCACTTCATCCATTCCTCTCATTCTTTCTCTGTCTTTGTCTTTCATTCTGTCTATCTTCCTTCTCCTTTTTATTTCTCTCGATGGCCTTATTTTGGGCAGGAGCTCACAGGAGTGGAGTTCAGAACCTCTAAATTTTATTGCGTTCTTTCTTAACCCTCACCCCCATACTTGCTTCTGGGCTCCGTTGTTCAAAAGATGTGACAACAAGCATAAATGAACTGCAAAGGGAGTTCTGGCCATCACATTTAAAGGGACCACACATCTTTTAAATGCCTTGCCTTCCCTGGAAATAATGAAAAATAGGAGCACCTTTTGGGGGCCTCAGAAAATTGGACCCCCTGGTCCAATCTTTCTGAAACTCTGAAAGTTTTTTTAAGGCACTTTCTAACTGGATTTTACTGTGTGAACTGGCAAAATCCAGCTGGAAAGTGCTTTTAAACTAGATTGAAACTGCATTATTTAACATGTGTGATTGCAGCCTCTATCTGTCTACCTACCTTCCTTCCATTTCTCTTTGGCTGTTTCTATAGTTGGCTGAAAATCCTGTCTGTGTGTTTTTAAAAGTAATCGTCTACATTGCATATTGCTGCCACTTCTGTCTTGCTTTGCATTTCAAGTCTTCTACATTCATTTTTTTTAATACACAATGAAAACGCTTTCATCCTGGAGTTGCCCTGCAGTTCTCAAGAATACTTCTGAACAGGACTTTTCCTGAACATGTGGATCTAAGTTTGTTATTGTAGAACTTTCCCTCCGAGTTTTAAAACTCCTCCCCAAAGCTCCATTCATTGTTCACTTGTGAGAGCACTGATTCAGGAAGTTGCTAGGTGCACTGCTCAGAGGTGCATCAACATGTGCTCTCCTCCGAGCAGGGCTTCCCTAACAAGGAAAGCACAGCTTGGAGGAGAATGCGCCCTGCCTGACTGCTCTCGCCTTCAAGGTGAAAGCAGCCAGGTGGGGCATCAGCGTGGCTTCTCTGAGCACGACTCGGAGAACACTTTCACAGTGCGCTCTCGGAGCCCGGCTTTGCCAGAGCCTGCCCACCCCTCCTTCCACACCACTGCACCTGTTCTCACCATGGGCAGAGGTGCGGCAGCAGGGCAGGAACAGGTGGGGGCACAAGACAGGTGTCAGTCTGGTGTGGCCAAAGCCCTAGCATCGGGCCTGTCAGAGTCCCAGGCAGGCAAAAGATGTGGTGGCAAAAGAAGGCAACCTTCAAGTGGTGGAGAGGCACCCTGTCACCCCCTTCAGCTGCCTGGGTCCCAGGCAGGTGAAAGAAGCGGAACGCGGCAGCAATGTGTGCACCACCATGCAGGGGGCAGGAATCCTTACCTGAGGCTTCCTTCTTTTCAAATATAGAAGTAAAAGTCTGCAAAAGGTGAGGAGCATATTTTGAAATGTAGAATCATTTTGAATGATGTAAGTTTGTAGATGGATGCAGTGCTCAGTAGATCTGGAGCAAAGCTGAATGGAGAAAGAGCCTTTCTCTCACTCTTTTCTCCCCATCTTTTTCCTACCATTCTTTCTCTCTCGCTCTCTTTTTTTCATTCTGTTTGTCCATCTTCCTTCCTTCCTACCACCACCTATTCATCACTCTCCTCCAGAATATTTTTTCTAAGGCCTGTTGTATTTCTTCCTACATCGGGCCTTACTGCTAGTTACTAATAACCACCACCATATTTTGGGGGGTTTAAATCCCAATTGGTCAATAGAATTTATTTGGAAATCACCCAGGACACTGAATCCATTTCTTCTACAGATGGTGTCTAGTAATTTCAGCAGTCTTCAAAATGTGGAGTAGCCAGTTCCTAGAGAGCTGGGCTTTCAGTCTTTCTTTGCTATTCAGTCCATAGTTATTTTATTTATTTACAAGAGTGTGAGCATGTTGGTCTGAAGCAGCAGAATAAAGTCTGAATCCAGTGGTACCTTTAAGACCAAGAACGTTTAATTCTGGGTAGACGCTTTCCTTCTTTAGATACATATCAGATACATATCTGAAGAAGTGTGCATGCACACAAAAGCTTGTACAAAGAATTAAACTATGTTGGTCTTAAAGGTGCCATGGGACTTGCATGTTGTTTTATGTATTTACGTTATCTGTAGTCTGCCTGTCTCACTTGAACTTAAGGTGGATGACACAGAGCAAGTCAATACTACTGACAGCAAGTGACATTCAAAAACAGTGCAATAGAGTTTGGGTTGTAGAACCAATTTGCAAGTCTAAAAACAACTGAAGCAAAGCATACATGTTAGCAGAGCTCAAGCGAATACTACAGTCTTGGCCAGTAACCCCATCATAGAAACAGAGGGGGAACTGGCATGCCTAAGATTTGGCAATATAATGACAATTATATGGGTTTTTTTGGGGGGGCGGGGGGCGGGAGACAACTGTTTGGAAACTGTGACTTTCCAGACATTTGGTTGGAAATAGGCATGGGCTCTCTTCCCATAAAACCCTGGAAGTGAACTGAAAGTGCCATTTGAACTTCTTGGCTGAACATGCCCTGGATAAAGGTAAAAAAAAAGGTAAAGGTAGTCCCCTGTGCAAGAACCAGTCATTTCCGACTCTCTGGGGCTGTCTCTTTCCAGCCCCAACTGTCATCTGCCACAGCACCTGGCCAATCCGGGGGTGGGGGGGGCGCTAAGCTGGCCCTCCCCTCCTCCTGCATCCGACTCACTTGCACGCTCCAGTGGGGTTGCTATGGCGACTGCCCAAACTGCAGCTGCCTTACGCCTCTTCTTTTCCCTGCTCCTACGCCTGACTGTGCCAATCCTCTTAGGGACTTGACGCGGCACTGGACTTACACCATGGCCAGCTGCCATGTATGTTAGGATTGGGCTGTAAATCTCCCTACAGAGTAGTGGAAGATGTGAGGAAAGATTGGCCACTCCCAGTCTACAGGCACATGGCAAGGGAGGGTTGCTTTTCTTTTTTTTTCTTTTGCTTTACCTGTGAAAGGAAGAGATTCTAGCTTTTTTGTGCTTGCCGAGTCATTTTATGTTAAACTCCTTCACAGTCAAAGGACTAGTGACAAAACAAGAATTCCTGTAAAAATTATCAGTCTGCAAATAGTCCAGAAGGCTCCAAGGTTTAATCTATGGACTGATTAACTCAGTATGTGTCAATGCTCAGTGAGGAGACTGTGAGTTAAACACACTTGTTTCACAGCTCAGAAACCCTTCAGAAAAAAATGACCAATGATATAAAAACATCTAAAACACCATTTTCTGATTTAATCAAGGAACATCAAGGATGATTGATCTACTATTTATATTAATCACAGATTACAGCTCTGTTTAGGTCATAGTGTATTATTACATTAACAGGGAAGGAAAAATAAAATATTAAAAATGGTTTAACCCTTTAACAATGAGTGCTGACTTTTTGTAGATTAAATTGTAATTGCACTCACACTTCCTGCAGTATCTCAAAAAGGCACCAAGTTTGGACAGATATTTTAAATCAGGGGTCCCCAACCCCTGGGCTGTGGACCGGTACTGGTCTGTGGCCTGTTAGCAACCGAGTCATGAGTTGTATAATTATTTCATTATATATTATAATATATTAATAATAATAATACGACATTGGATTTATATCCTTGCCCTCCACTTCAAATTTTAGAGTCTCAGAGCAGCTCACAATCTCCTTTACCTTCCTCTTCCACAACAGATACCCTGTGAGGTGGGTAGAGCTGAGAGAGCTCTCCCCAGAAGCAGCCCTTTCAAGGAAAACTCTGCGAGAGCTATGGCTAACCCAAGGCTGTTCCAGCAGCTGCAAGTGGAGGAGTGGGAAATCAAACCCGGTTCTCTCAGATAAGAGTCTGTGCACTTAACTACCACACCAAACTAATAGAAATAAAGTGCACAATTGTATCATCTAGAAAACAACGTTCCCCCCCCCCCATCCGTGTAAAAACTGTCTTCCACGAAACCGGTCCCTGGTGCCAAAAAGGTTGGGGACTTGATGCAGCAGAGAGAGTGGACAAAGAAAAAAAATTTCCTTTCTCCCCAAACACTGGAACTCAAGAGCACTTAGTGAAATTGATGGTTAATCCATTCAGAACAGAATGGGAGAGATACAAAGAAAGCACCTTTAAGACCAATGAGTGCTAATGTTTTAAGAATTTAAAAAAACCCCTTTAATTGTGTTTGTATCTTTAAATACATACACACATGGCCTGGCCCAACAAGGTTTCATTTATTTCAGATCCGACCCTCATAACAAATGAGCTTGTATCCCCTGCCCTAGAGAATGCTTGGAAGCTATTTCCACACTAATTGAAGCCCAAATAGAATGCATCCCACAGGTGAAGAAAGGCACTGTCAAGTAGAAAAGAATGCCTGCATAGTTAACAACACAAGTAAAGGAAAATATAAAAAGTAAAGGTGCTTCCTTTAAAAAATGGAAGGTTTGCCCCAATGTATTGAACAGGAGGGACCATAGGCTCTGGCAAAAGAAATGCATGTCAATAATTAGGCGTGCAAAAAGAGATTTTGAGAAGTAGGCTGCTAAAAGCAACAAGGCAAACAACATTTTAAAAATATATATCTGGAACAGGAAACCAGCCAGAGTCTTTGGATGACAAAGGAATAAAGGAATTGCTAAAGGAAGATGGGGAGATGGCAGAGAAAATCATTATCTATACAACTTCTTTTAAAGTTCCATATCTTTATACAACCAGAACTTTATACAAGAACAAAGGCACTGCTCCTTTGAATGCCCACTTTCCCAGTCCTATAATTTCTGAATATTTTATAACTCCTTCAGATCTTATTTGGCCAAAACTGAAGCAATGTTTAAGAGCATCTTTTTCTTACCTGTTTTCCTCATGGTGTTCAGACTCATTTCCTGCCTGAGGGCACCAACAGATGCTTCCCTCACTAGAGCTGAAAGGTCTGCTCCCCTGTAAATATGGAAAAATGAAAGGCAATGAGTCACTTTAAGGTGCCATTCCTCATTAAGACAAAGAGTTTCTAGTGGGCCTATATAAAATCATTTACGTTCTTTTAAATTTACTTTCTAATATGTTTTGTGTGATAGTCCAATTTATTCCTATTTAAACTCTTTTTATTGTTGTGACTGACAGCAAATAAAAAACCCATTATACATATTTAGATATTTTACCACTTTCTGTGGTGTGGGCTTCTAGTAAAATCATATCCAACCAATTTTTGTTTAAAACAGAAACCTTAACTTGGGTACTCTTAACATCTTGGGTTGCATCTTCTATTGATGCTGTACCCCTTATCACCTTTGTAACACCTTTGTACTTCTACATCTTTGTACTTCTGGCATCAGAAACCATCTTATCTTGGCATAAGTCACCTGTGACTTGACAGCACTTTACTTATACATACATACATATGCCCATGTTTCTATATTTGCTGTACATGGCATAAATAGTGGGGTGAAAGCTTACCTAGCAGGTCACTCAAAAATTTATTTCCCCCAGGTGCCCAGGTAAGTTACAAAGCTGTTTTTTTAAAAATGACATGCACATTTCTCCTGCTTGTGTAACCCCCAGGAGCTGTTTGACTAACCAAAGGGGAAGAGGCATTGAATGGAGGGGTAGCTTGAGAGGAGAGGAAGTTTGCATTGCTGGGAAGCTGGTTAAGGTTTTCTGGACTCTTGGTATGCATCCAACCATTCATTTTCTCCAATAGAACAGCTCTTCTATCTGCAGAGTAGAAGGCAATGATTTCTGCTGATTTCCCACCTCCTACACTGTTCCCAAGGGTTTGCTGACCCCCAGAGAATGGCACCAGGAGATGAAGCAGGGAAGTCCAACTCTGTGGAATGCTACATATATGCTCTTGTCACCTTATATAAAGTAAATGGACACTGTGTATATGAAAAGTTTAATGAAGGAAGAGGTGATATTTAGAAACTGTTGTGTTATAAAATGTAATGCCAGGTAGCGGCGATATAGGCTTTATAAAGGATGTAGACAAACACAACGATTTTTTAAAAAATTAAAAAGGCTTAAAAGACTAGCACTCTTAAAATGTATTGCTTATTTAACAGTCTCTGGTAACTGACACCTCTTGCTCTGAATTACTGCATCAAAATCTGGAGACAATCTCTGTGCTGTAGCAATCCTGAGTATGCTGTTCAGGTGTGTATCTGTAAAAGTTGCAAATCTGCTTTTGATTTATCGGCATTCATTACAGAAATCTCATAGTCAATGTTTTGAGCCTAAGTCACAGAGGAAAAACATTAAATGGCTGGGCATTGAGAACTTTTGTACATAAGTTACTTCATGTGCTGGTCAAGAACTCCTATGAGGCAGTGTAAGAACAGAGAGACAGGCATGTATACAGGGCTGGCCCTAGACTGTCTGGCACCTTAGGCAAGGCTAACTTCTGGCACCCCCCCCCCCCGATAACATCATCGAGTCACATGAGGGGTGTCCAATTTGGCACCCCCAGAAGGCTGGTGCCCTAGGGAACGGCCTTCTCAGTTGTGGCCCCTACCCTGTGGAATGCACTCTTGGATGACACCTGTGCCCTGCCAGACTTGTTTAGTTTTTGTAGGTCATAAGAACATAAGAGAAGCCATGTTGGATCAGGCCAACGGCCCATCCAGTCCAAAACTCTGTGTCACACAGTGGCAAAAATTTTTATATATATACACACACACTGTGGCTAATAGCCAATGATGGACCTGTGCTCCATATTTTTATCTAAACCACTCTTGAAGGTGGCTATACTTGTGGCCGCCACCACCTCCTGTGGCAGTGAATTCCACATGTTAATCACCCTTTGGGTGAAGAAGTACTTCCTTTTATCTGTTCTAACCTTACTGCTCAGCAATTTCATCGAATGCCCATGAGTTCTTGTATTGTGAGAAAGGGAGAAAAGTACTTCTTTCTCTACTTTCTCCATCCCATGCATTATCTTGTAAACCTCTATCATGTCACCCCGCAGTCGACGTTTCTCCAAGCTAAAGAGTCCAGGCGTTTTAACCTTTCTTCATAGGGAAAGTGCTCCAGGTCATGCAAGGCTGAATTGTTTGGGTTAGCCTTTGGAGGGTAACCACATGTTCAGGTTGTTTTAATAGTGCTATGGTGACAGCCATACATCTTAACAATTTAATATTTTAATGTTAATATTTTATTTTTTGTAATTGGTTTTTATGTTGTTTTGCCTTATTTGTTTTAATGTTGTAAGTTGCTGCAAGATCTTTTGAATGAGTAGTGACTAAAAAAGCCTAATAGATAAATAAATAACCGTTGTAGTCAAATTTTACTTTAGAAGAAGAAATTGGATTTATATGCTGCCCTTCACTACCTGAAGGAGTCTCAGAGCAGCTTACAACCTCCTTTCCCTTTCCCTCCCCACAACACCCTGTGAGGTAGGTGGAGCAGAGAGAGCTCTAACAGAAACTGTTCTTGAGAGGAACAGCTCTGTGAAAACTTGTGACTGACTCAAGGTCACATCAGCAGGTGCATGTGAAGGAGTGGGGAATCAAACCCGGTTCTTCCAGATAAGAGTCTGCACACTTAACCACTACACCAGACTGGCTGTCCTGTAGTTTCATTTTTCAGAAGGGTGCTCCTGAACTCATTAAAAGGAAAACAGAAAACAGAGTTGCCCACAGGTGATGGCAATGGGCAGGGATCTGAGGCTCAGCAGCAGGAGGATGAGCTGCCTGAGCTGTCTTTTGGAGTGAACTTTGGGGATGGAGGTTACTCAGTTCTGAAGGCACCACAGGGACCAGAGGCTGCTGCAGGAGCCAGAGGAGAGGCTGGCTGCCCCTTCTCAAGCAGGCCTTCTGAGGAAGAACGGGGTGGAGGCCAGAAGTGGTGGTACAAGAGGCAGACCTGGCTCATCTCTCAACTACTGGATTGCAGAACCATCTGAATAAGCACCACCAGGCAGTGCTTCTATGATCAGAAATGTGAGCACTCCCTGGAATTACACATATGCCATGCTCAATGCAAAGCAGAAGATAGCCCTAACTGCCTTGATCTCTGAGACTGGGGTAGTTGGAAGACGAAAACTGGCTCAACCAGACAAGTAACTATCTCTCAGACTGCAGAGGCTTTTCAGCCTTTTAACAACCACACACTGTTGCTCTTGTCTGACATGGCAAGCCTGGCTCTGGTAATCCTTAGAATCTAAATGGCTTGTGAGGACTTGACTGCCTTTCTGGAGCCAGCTGCCTACGCTGATAAAAAGGAAGCAAGATGGATGTGAGGCCTGCCTTCAGCTTCTCATATAGCAGAAGGTTTACATGTTGATGAACATGTGTGACCCATGTATCAAGGGCAGGATTACTGAGCATGCTGACCAGCTTATTTGCTGGAGAGATGAGCTCTCTCAGCGAGTGCATATGCAGGGCAAGAAGGACATGTTGGCATGAGCAGAGGAAGAGGGGGGCAAAAGTAGTTCCATTGCTGTACATCCCCACCCCCCCTACTAGGCAGCTCCCCCCCCCCCGGCAACAACACCCATGATGACCTTGGAGATGGAGCTCATTGGGTGGGCACTCAGCCCCTCTGGGAGTGAGAGGCACATGAGACAGGATACAGCGGCTGCAATGGTGAGAGAGTACCTTGCGAAGCCCTACAAGCTGCAGACTACCACTCTGCTGAGCTACTGGGCCATAAAGGAGGTGGTCTGACTTGACCTCTCTGCTGTGGCCCAAAGGCTCCTCTCATGCCCTCTGATAAGCATGCAGAGTGAGCGAGTTTTCTCCCATGTGGGTGACACTGTCAGCTCGCATCACTCACACCTGCTCCCCTGGACAGTTGTGAAACCAGAGAGTTCACGGGTATGAGTAAGGTATATAGGAGAACACTCTGTAAGAACTTTAACTAATATATATTGAAAACAGTATTTTAAACAATATTTTAAATCACAATATTTCCACATTAATTTGAAATTATTTCACAGTCCATTTTGCAATATACAATGTTTTTCATTTGTAGGACTTCCTGAAGTCCAGTTCACCAATGCAGGTGTGATTGCAGTTCCCAAACCGGTGTGGCTGCAACTGGACTGCTGCTTCTGTCCACTTTCAGAGAATACTTCATCAGGTAGCTTAACACAGGATTATGTTAGAGATAGTACATACCTGCTTCATGACTTTAAACAGCAGGGTTATCCTCCTCAGTCTTTAAAAAGGGCTCAACTGAGTGCACTCCAAATAGATAGGGCACAACTACTGACTAAGAAAACCTAGACTACAGAATACCTTTTCCTGGGCCATGGAATATACACCTCTTACTTTTGCTATTAAGAAAATAATTGCCAAATGCTGGCCTTTGATAAATGATATTTCTGGCTGTGAATTTGTTCCTTATGTTGGCCTTAGGAAAACACATTCTATTAAGGACACTGTCATTAGATCAGACATTAGGAAGCCTTTGCCACAAAGTACTTTGCCAAGAGGTCACTTTAAATGCCAGAAGTGTAAAATATGCAAGAATACAGTGCAAGGTGTTTCTTTTATGGTGGGTAAAACAAGTGTGCAGCTTCATTCCTTTAGTATCTGTGATTCTTTTAACATCATTTATTATATCCAATGTGAGTGTCCCCTGGTCTATGTGGGAAGCACAACTTGGCCTTTGAAAGAAAGAATTATGGAACATTCCTCTAGAATAAAAAAGTGACAGAGGTTCCTCTCACAAATAATTTTCTTCTCAAATCACATAAGGAGGATGAATTTAAATCTGGAGTACTGTTTGCAGCCAACAGGGCTATCACTCAGAAAGAATTGCTATGTTTAGAAAAGAGACTGATTTTTAATTTAAATACTTTACATCATGGCTTAAATACTGAATTTGATTTAAGCTGTTTTCTTGGGTAAATATATGCCTCTGGTCTGTTATTCTGATGTATTTAAGTGCTAAGTTTGGTCTGGAACTTCCTGTAAAAATGGTTGTTATTGCTGAAAGTTCAAAGTTGTTTCTGGATTTTTGTAAATTAGAAGTCTTATTCTAGCATACTCCCAAAGAAATTGGAAACACTGGGTAAGCTCCTCATAAATTTGGCTCCTGTGAATTTCTTATTCAGCCCTTTCAAAGGAAGCGAAGGACAAAGAGAAATGTGGAGCCATGCTTGATCCCCGGAGATAAGCAGAGCCAAGCCAAATTGAAACAGTAGTGAGTATATATGACGGTATTTTTGGGAGTACCTTGAATAAGACTCTAGATAATGCATTTGAATATTGTTAACTGAAAAAAATTATTTTGTGACATGTCAGTCCCTTGGTGAGCTGCTCGAAGAAAGATTCTTTGAAAGTGGACAGAAGCAGCAGTCCAGTTGCAGCCACACCGGTTTGGGAACTACAATCACACCTGCACTGGTGAATTGGACTTCAGGAAGTCCTACAAACAAAGAAAAACATTGTATATTGTAAAATGGACCGTGAAATAATTTCAAATTAATGTGGAAATATTGTGATTTAAAATATTGTTTTCAATATATATTAGTTAAAGCTCTCACGGAGTGTTCTCCTATATACCCCTGGACAGTTGAGCAGCTGGTCTTCCTGAAGGTCAACTCACCACTGTTCAACTACCCAATTCAGGATATGCTTCTGCCTGCATCCTTTCTCAGTCTGTGTTAGGAAGCTGGGGTGAAACACTCTTCCCAAAATTATGCAGTTCTGCAAGGCATGTAAAGCAGAGATGTTCTGCCAGGCTTTTAGCTGAGGACAGTAATGGGTACCACCCTATCTGGCACTCCCTCCCCCTTGCTTTCTCCCACTTGTGGGATGGTAATGCATACTGTATTTATTTGGCACTATCTAGACCTGTGTGCCAATGGCAATGCTCTTTAACTTGACTGTTTTAATTTCAGTTTTATATTGTACTTTTTCTTGTTGCTAACCATCCTGAACCCTGTGAATTCAGGGAAGGGCAGTATATAAATTGGAATTATAAATAAATTAAAAATGTCACTAAAAAGAAGCAGCAAGGCAGTTACCCAATTTGATTGGCACAGAATTCTTCCACCAATTCCAACAGCCATTCTGAATTCACCTGCACCAAAATGCCTCAATGGAACCCTGGGAGTAGTGCAGCACAGGGGGACATTGGGGGTGGTGCTGACAAGCTCACTCAGCATGCTGGAAGTAAAGCAGTAGCACAAAAACTGTCTTCACAGAGATGAGAGAGATAGGACAGAGGGACCTGTGTGCCACACAGAACCAGCACAACCCACAGAAGCACCATAAATAATGCAGCTAATTGTTTAAATATTGCAACATTCTTCTTTGCACAAGTGGTAGGTGGGAAAAGGAGAGCCACTGAAGAAGGGCAGCTGCAGCACCTAAGGCTCCTCCTCCGAGGCCTGGAGAACAAAGTGGCAATCAGCATTTCCTTGGGTGTGTAAGAAAGGACCATGAGAACTAAGCGCTGATGCAACCCTTCCTGCCCTCCCTCTCATGATCTGCCTACATTCACAGCATCAGCATCACTGTGAGTTGGCTATCTGTTGTCTAGAGTTCAGTTATGATCCCAGGAGATCTTCAGGTTCCACCTGGAGGTTGGCTACCCTAGGCCTGGCAGGGTAAACAGGGAAATGCTGTTAGCCATCTATCTAGCCTCTGTTTATAAACCTTCAAGAGTCCATCACACCCACAGGAAGCCTGCTTCTGATGGACTTGCAAAAATGCTCCCCCCACACTTCAGAGAGTTCTGCCGGGCTTCTGTGTACTGTGTGTTTCGCCCTTCTCATGGGCTTCCAAAAGCACCCCCCCCCCCCATCTTGATTTCAGAGTATTCTGGTGGCTTATGTGCATAACAACAACCAAACTCCCTGCTGGAATTCTCCAGTTTGAAAATGGTTCTATTGGTCTTGCACTGACACATTGGCACTGGAGTTTGCTGGTCTCCTCTGTTACATACTGGTTCTCCTGGGCTTTCAAGAGTGCCCCCCCAAACGTGATTTTGTTATGCTGGGATTCTCTGGTTTGACATTAGTTCTTTTTGGCTTGCCACACTGGCTTGTTGATCTGTGTGGATTCCTGGGTCCTGCTTTGGTTCTTTCAGGCTTGTGTTGGTTCTTGTCATGGGAGGCATTAACCAGTGGTTGCTACAGGTCTGCCTCTTTCCTTTTGCCCTGGAGGAAAAAAGGCTGTTTTTTCTCCTTATTGGAAACTATGGAGGATGGATGGGGGAACTTTCTTTAGGAGCCCATAAAATTGGACACCCTGATCTAGTCTTTCTGGAAACTGAGGATTCTTCTGAGGACAGGCACAAGCAGCTCTACTGCAAATTTGGTGCCTGTAGCTTGAAAAACAGACACCCACATACCTGTGTAACTTCCCCACAGGGCATAATGGACCCCCCAAAAATTGAATTTCCCAGAAAAACACAAATCCAGATATACCAGTATCGGAATTTGGGAATATCAGGAACAGTGATTTTTTGTGTGTGTCCAATATACCCAAATACAAAAAATACTATTTTTTTTTTGTACACATCTAAGTCCCTGCTGACGAAGATGCAAAATCACAGAATAAAAATGAATAACTTCTATGGTAAGAAGAGGGTAAAAAGAAAGACTCACGTGTAATAGTTACAACGAGGATCAAGAGCTATTTCTTCAAGGTCCACATCAACATCAAATGGGGGACATGTTCCATCCTAGAGGAGATGAGAAGCTGTTTAGATATAAGGAGCACCAAATACTATTATGCATCTAGGGCTTGCTGTTTACATATAATGAGCACTGTTACTACTTAGGAAGGACCTCAGAACCCAAGGGCCACGTGTTTGTTGAGGATTAAAACAATTTTATTGGTAACACATGGTAGCATCTATATGCGGCCTCTTGCCCGGATTGTCCGAAGGTATGGGCTAGGGTGTCACCAGTATGCTGATGACACCCAGCTCTATCTACTGATGGACGGCCAGCCGGTCTGCGCCCCAGAAAACCTTGATCGGGCACTACAGGCCGTGGCTGAGTGGCTCAGACTGAGCGGACTGAGGCTAAATCCTGCGAAAACAGAGGTCCTTTGCTTGGGTCGCCGCGGGCCGGGAGGGGAAATCCCCCTACCAGTTTTTGACGGTGTGCTGCTGACGGCGGCGGACAGGGTCAGGAGCTTGGGGGTACTACTGGAGCCTTCTCTAAAGATGGAGGCTCAGGTAGCAGCCGCTGCCAAGTCCGCGTTCTTTCACCTTAGGCGGGCAAGGCAGTTGGCCCCCTTCCTGGAGCGCGACGACCTAGCAACAGTGATCCATGCTACGGTCACCTTGAGGTTGGACTACTGCAATGCCCTCTACATGGGGCTGCCCCTGTCCTGAACTCAGAAATTGCAGCTGGTGCAGAACGCCGCGGCCCGGCTGTTATTGGGTCTCCCAAAATTGGGACACATTCGGCCGGGTCTTCGGACCCTGCACTGGCTTCCAGTGATGTACCGAGTTCGGTACAAGGTGCTGGTTATTACCTTTAAAGCCGTATATGGCCTGGGACCTGCCTACCTGAAGGACCGTCTCTCCCCACATGTTGCCCAGAGAGTATTGAGGTCGGGAGCCCAAAATCTCCTCACTATCCCTGGGCCAAAAGAAGCCCGCTTGAAAACCACTAGAGAAAGGGCTTTCTCTGTTATGGCCCCTACATGGTGGAATCAGCTGCCGGAGGAGGTGAGGGCCCTGCGGGACCTTGTTCAGTTCCGCAGGGCCTGTAAGACGACCCTCTTCCGGCTAGCTTACACCTAGCTAAGATGAGAACTCAATGTAGCTTGCCAGACTCCTGTTTTATATATATATATTTTTGGAATGTTTACTGGTTTTTAAGGTTTTAACTGTTTTAACTGTTTAATTGTTTATATATTTAAATATTGTTTAATTTTATGTTTTACTAATTGTTGGGAGCCGCCCTGAGCCACTTGTGGGAAGGGCGGGATACAAATCATAAATAAATAAATAAATAAAATAAATATATTACTTTCTACCCAGAGAGCTGCCCAACTGCGTTCATTCTCAGTCCCCCTGCTTCTGCCTCTCTTTTTAATAGCACACCAGTTAGTGGTAACAAACAGTTTACTCCCTTACAACCAGTGTTCCTCCAGTAAGTCTGTTTGTACCCCACAACAGGGGGCCCTGCCATTCCTACTCCTTTATCAGCCACTGGGCTTCTGGCTTTGAAGGTAATGCCATCCCTTCCTTCCTTTATATTGTTTGTGCCAACAGTGGGTGAGTAGGGCAGCAGGTGTCTCTGTGTGGCTTGCCAACTCCTCTGGAATCCCAATGTCAAACACTGTCCCCCTACCCTGCTTTCTTCCTTCAAGGGTCCCCCAAAGCCACACATCTCAGGTCTGCTTGGCTTCTTCCCATGGAAGGCCCCTAACTGTCTCCTTCTGCTAGCTAATTCTGCCCGCTCACTCATTAACAGGGCCAAGACGATCTGCTCTTCATAAGCACCAAACAGTACTATAGTGTTCTGGAATCAAAACTGCATATTCATATATCTATTCCCAACATTTCTTAGTGCACACAGTTCTTAAATTGCTGATGGCCAGATCGGACATGACAGAGTTTACTTACACATTAGCACCATTTAATTACACATTCAGGTGCATGCAGAATCTGATTAGGATTGGCAATGAGAAGAGATGGGGTTAATGCTTGCGCCCTGCGCATTTCTACCACTAATAAGTATCGTCTCCCATGCTACTACTCTCTGTGGATGAGACGAAAGACATGCTCTTGTATTTCTTCCCCTTCCACTGACTTGCCACACTTGAACTAAAAGTTCACTGATCAAATTCTTTACTTTTCTCTCAGCAAAGCATTCCAGAAATATTCATAAATATCCACTATATTTCGAAAGCAAAACTCATACCATCCTAAGCAGAATTACACCTTTTAGTTCAACGAAAGGGTGTAAGGCCCAAAATTGTAATATTTGCAAAGCATAACTCCCTGGAGGTTGTTGTGGATGGATCTTTACACGGATTCTACTGTGAAGTGCAGTGTAATGGTGAGGGTCACTTAACTAATTCCTTCACTGTCATCTGGGAAGCTCAGCAGGGTTGCCTTTTAGCACCATCTTTATTTAGTTTGTATTTGTCTGATTTGCCAGGTTCTTTTTGTTTTTTGTATTGATCTTTTGTTACAGTCACCTAAATTACTGGACATTTCAGTCCCTCTTTTACTTTATGCAGACAACTAACTTTTACTTTCTTGAACCTGGGTCGGTCTTCTTTGAACTTTGAAAAGGTTCCATACTTATTATTTGCATGAGGAATTATCTATTAATTTTAGTAAAACTAAAATTATTAAGTTTGCATCCTGCTCTATGACCAAAGGAAAGGCATGGATAGTTAATGGGCAGAAGATCATGCTGGTTTCCTCTTTAGGTATTTGGGTGTTTTATTTAATTCTACCTTGTCCTGGAGATGTCATAAACAACTGGTCATTCAGAAATCTATGGCTACTATGAAGGCAATTTTGCATTTCTTATTTCTAATGGGGCACATTATATTCCAGCTATGTGATCTCACAACTTTTGTATGGTGTCCCCAAATGAATTCCTACTATAGACAATTCTATAGAGTACAGTCCTTGTTCTGCCAGGCAATCAGAGGGCTCCCCAGGTGCATTTCATCTTTGGCCTTCATAATGAATTTGGTCTTAGCTCTACAGAAGCCTGTGCCTGGTATGGGCCTCTTTGGTTTCATCTATTTTTTGAGGCTCCAGAGGGTAGCTTGGTAAATCTAACCCTCAGGGGATCTTCCATGGCTCCAGCTTTTTAAACAGAAGTTACTTTCTGTAAAATTTAAGATGGAGGATCTTTTTTCTTCCTCTATAAATCAATACAAAAAACATGTGGCCAAACTGATTTATGCCAGAGATAAGCGCTATACTCACTTTGATACTCAGAGGACATGTTCTCCTCTTGCCTTGGGCCTTTTGTTTAAGCGTAAACTTCCTTCTTAATTAGATTCCTTGGTTAGCCAAAAGCTATGTAGTACCTTTATGCATTCACAACTCAACTGTCCCTTTTCAATGATATTGCTGGGTCATCTGCTAAGGATCCCTTTTTCAGACCAGCTATGTCCCTGCCGCCTCCAGTCAGTGTACATATATGTACTCTTTTACATATTCTCCTGTAATGCTCCAGTGGATTATGGCCTGCACTGCTAAATGGACTATGCTTCTTCTAGTGACATTAGAGCAAAAGGTTTAATTCCTCTTAGACCAGACCTTCCCCAGCCTGCCCAGGACTGTAATCCATCCCACATTGTAGAACGCCCTCCCTGCCGTGACACCCCCTCCCCTGCACCTTCTGAACCAGCCTGTTCTCAGACTTTTCCTCTCTCATGATGGTTATAAAGAGCCTCCTCTTGTTTTAACCCCATGTAGTTGGCTGTTGGCTTCCACCTTCCTCCCCCTCTCATTGGCTGCTGTCTTCTGCTTTCTTCCCCCTCTTAAGCGGAGGCTAAGAACTAGCAGCAGGAGAATGATGAGAAGCCCCTCTTCCTTTGGTGGGGAAGGGAGGGGAGGGAAGGGAAGGAGCAAAAAAGAGCACTGACCCTGACAAGCACTCTTAATGGAATGCAAAATGCTCCATCCAGATTGGGGCTCAAGCATTTCCCATCTTTTACCCAGCAAAGGAGCCAGAGAAGACAAATCTGTTAAGCTAGGAGGAAATGCTGGCCTTTCTCTTTTATAACCCATCAAGGATGTATTGCTGAGCACTGCCAGAAAGAGAAAGATAGTGTAACTAAGGCGTATGGGGGGTGGGAGGAGAGTAAGCACAGGGTGGGGGGGAGCCATCAGCAAACTTATCAACCAAAGTGATAAAGTTCAATCCACCTCCACCATCAACAAGCAGGGCAGCTCCTCCCCTCCCCATTCTCTCTGCAAAGAATAATAATAATTTTTTAAAAATCTCTGCATCACCAGCTTGCCTTCGTTTCTGGCTGCTCTACTCTGCCCAGCAATGAGATGCATTTTGCCTGTTGTACAACCTGCTTGCAAGCTGGAAGTTAACTTTAGCTGAGGAGGACTTGATAGCAGACAATCACTTTTTCCAAGGTTGCTCTTTCTCACTCCCTGAGTTACAAAAATGATGGAAACGCATTCCAAAGAGCAATGGGAATCTTTTGCAGGTTCACCCCATTGTTGTTATTTTACACTGCCAGGGGGGGGGGGAAGGATTGTGGTTTTTTAAGAACTCGAAAGGGCGCAACACTCTCCCTCTCCTCTTTTACAGTTCCATGCACTCTTGAAAGTAAAGAAGGGGAACAAAGAAAAAAGCCGATTGACAAGGGTGGGGTGGGGATAGTGAAACTTTGCCCTGTTTCTTAAGGTTACAGTTTCCTAAGATGCTTTATTATTGTAATCTAAGGGGAAAAGTCATTTGAAAAACAGTACCAAAAAAGTAAAGAGAGCTGGATCAATAACAATGAGGATTAGCCAAGGCTTATTTTATTTAAGAGACCTAGCAAAAGGAGATCTACTCCAATGCATTTCCCCTAGTTTTGGATCCTGCAAGCTCTTCTTTCCTGTACACATGAGGATGTGTTTGCATTTTCTCCTATAATCCAGAAACTCAAAAGATGTGCCTCTCTGACAGTAATGACAGGTCTCTCTTGCCTTTCACCCTTTGGTACTCCTTGTTCCACTAGCTGTCCTCTCTCCACCCTTGGGCAGGGTGAAGGGAGATGGAAGCCTTTTGCAAGATCAAGCCTGCTGTATCTTTATACTCCCTCCTCCCTTCTCCACCCCACTTAAAATAACAAACATGCTTAAAACTCTTGTGATATTTTGTTTAAAACGGAAAAGTGGGAGATAGTGGCATTTGGCAATGCAATTTTAAAAATAAATCATCAAGAAAAAAACACAAGGATCACAGCAGAAACTAAAAATATAAAATGCTCTGAGCCTAGGAAAACATGAAATGGCTGGGCATTGCAAGCTCCCCCCCCCCCCGTTTCTACTCAGAGTGACAGTGACTCTCCAGTGTAATGTCTTCCTTTGGCTGTGGGTTCCTAGGTTAGACTACTCAAAAAGGCACCCATTCTCAGATCCATTCAGCAGAGACAAGCTGGCTCAAAACATAAGCCATTTATTTGCAAGGAAACAGCTTCAGTTAACATACAGACGAAAGAAAAGTGAACATACTCCAGCTCCACTCCATTGAAATACATTGCAGCACAGACAAAGTTGCAAGGAAAATGTGGAATGGATTTTCCATTAAAGTCCCAGAACAATAGATTCTGTTGCTAGAAACAATTCCAGAATAGTTTATCTGGGCACAGAGACCTTAATGTAAAATCCACATTTCCTTTTCAACTTTGCAAGCCCAGAAGAGCTTGAAGGAGGCAAAGACAAGGCGAGGAAGCTGGGAACTTTGGCAGGCTTGATTTTCCAAAGGGTGAGAATAGGTGGGGGAAGGGGGGAGAAAAAAGAGCCTTGGGATGGATTAAAGCCATGGGCAGGCTGGTTCTGACCTGTGGGCCGTACATTTGACACCCCTGTGTTAAAGGTCCCAAATGCAATCTCAAGCATTCCCAGTTAAAAAGAGTTCAGGTGATGTAAAAGATCTCTGGCTGAGACTCTGGGCAGCCACTGCCAGTCAGGATGGACAATACAAAATAGACCAACAGTTTAATTCAGTTATAAAGGTAGTTTCATGTAGTCACCTTGGTTCCTGCTCAGTCTAGGTTATCTGATTCCTCCACTTTTGCCAAGAACCATCTTTTGGTCTACTTTTGTACAGTTCAACAATACAACAATTGCTTCCACCACTTGTTTGCCTCTTCCATATTTGGCCATCTTGGCTCAAATTAGCTCCTCCTGGTCTAAGCATCACCTAAACTAAGCAAAGGGAGTGCAGGTTGACTTATGATACACTCTGAGAGCCCAAACCACATGCACTTGGGCCAAGTGGCATTGCCCAGGATTGCTGTGGATTCTGAGCAAAAGTGATTTGGTTAGCTGCAAACAGCTGAAAAGGGGGAAATAAAGTCAAAGGAGTTGGGGGGGTTATACAGGCCATCTAGCCTTGAAATAGTAATCGGGCCAAGAGGGAACTTTACCCATTATGAAATAAGGGCCCAGCAGGTGAGAAAGTAAGCAGTATTATGGGACCTGCAACTTTAATCTCTTCGTGAAAAGGGACTGCACCTCCTTCAACCATGCTATTTGCCTCAGGCAAACACTTGAATCACTCACTGCCAGTAATAAGTTAGCAGGATATTAAGACTGATGTGGAGAATATTATTCAAAACATTACCCACAAAAGAGATATGAACTAAGTCCCTTCTCATAATCAATTTGGAAATTCCAGTTGGTGCAGAACACTATGCCTCAGCTATTATTGGGAGCGAGAAACAATCTGTGTGACTCATTTTGTTATGTTATTGGGAGTCAGACAGAGCACGCATATTACTTCCATTCTACATTCACTCCACTGGCTGCCCAACAGTTATGATGTAACCCGCCCTGAGCCTGTTCTATGGGAAGGGCAGGCTAAAAATTGAATAAATAAGTAAATACCCTTCATGGCCTTGAACCCTCATATCTGTGAGATCTCATCTCAACTAAGCACTGCTATGACCACTTGGCTCATCTGAGCAAGGTCTTTTGCAGGTAAAAAAAGGGTAAAGGTTCTGCCACTCCGGTGCTAGAGGTTCTGCCACTCCAGGCAGACCCCTGCATAGCGCTTTCCCCTCACTCTGGTTATTTCACACACAAGCAGAGCGCACGCACAGCACAATGACTTCACAAAGTGATGTCATCATGCTGGGTGACCTGGCTCTCTGAAGAGTGAGGCGTTTTAGCAGTGCCCGGCTGCTTTCGGGCAGCCTCTCCTCCAGAATCAGGGGCGAAGGAGTGAGCCCCCTCGGCTGGCTCTCACCCTTTCAGTCCCCCAGTCGCTGACCATGAGGTCTTGGCTGGAGGGGGCAGCCTGATAGCTGAGCTCGCTTGCCTTCATCGGGCTCGGTCTGTTCAGCCCCTCTTTTTCAAACCCTCTGGCTGGAAGTGGGAGTTTTGTGAGTGAAGATCTGGTGCAACCCACTAGCGTTGTCACCAGGACTTCTTTCCAAACCAGTCCCACTGAAGAAAGTGGGCAGTACAATTTGCCAGGCAAAAGGGGAGGGAGGGAGGGGAGGAGACCCTTAAAGGTTTGACTTGTTCCTGGGTCTTGACCATTTAGGTGAGTGTGTTTTAGCGGCGCCCTGCTGTTTTCAGGATGAAAGCAACCGAGTTGCGCCTTTCCATGAAGGCGCCACTCAGCCGCTTCCAACCTGAAAATGGGGGATGCTGCTAAAACACTATGCTCTTTGGAGGCTTCCAAGGCAGCCACCTACTCCCACACGCTGGCCCTGCTGCCAGGATCGAACTCAGGTCATGAGCAGAGAGCTTGGACTGCAGCACTGCAGCTTTACCACTCTGTGCCACGGGGCTCTTCTTTTGTAGGTGTCAACCTGCAAATTGGCAAAAATCAACAACTGCTCATAGGTGTGCCTTCTCCATTCAGGTTCCCACCTTATGGAATGACCTACCTGAGAAAGTCAGAAAACAGTCTCCTGGCTTTATGCAAACCATGCAAAACTGAATTATTCAAGAGGGCTTTTCTATGCAGGCAAGAGAACTGCACTGTCAATGGTAATAACGTGCTCTGTGTAATCCGCCTTCAATCCTGGTTAGAAGAGTATTATAAATAACTCCCATCTTTCACTCAATTCCATGTCATAATTAGCAAAACAGAATACAGAGGTACAAAAATCTTGCAAATATCTTGAAGAGACTGTTTTTGTCAAGGGCAGAGCTGTTGCCATCTGCTGTGCCTTGTGAATTAATTCATTGGTGGCAAGTAGCAATTGTGAAAACTGGCTGTTTTTTGTGTGTATGTGTGTGATACTTTTTGTACACTGTAAACTGCCCCTTGCTTAGTTTAAGAAATGCTTAGGCCAGGAGGAGCTAATCTGAACCAATATGGCCAAATCTGAAGAAGAAGAAGAAGTAGATTTATACCCCGCCCTTCTCTCTGAATCAGACACTCAGAGCGGCTTACCATCTCTCATATCTTCTCCCCCCACAACAGACACCCTGTGAGGTGGGTGGGGCTGAGAGGGCTTTCAAGGACAACCTCTGCAAGAGCTATGGCTAACCCAAGGCCATTCCAGCAGGTGCAAGTGGAGGAATGGGGAATCAAACCCGGTTCTCCCAGATAAGAGTCCATGCACTTAACCACTACACCAAACTAGGCTCTCTGGAAAAGAGATGCAGGCGGTGGAAGCAGTTGTTGGCCAAGCAAGCCATTGAATAGTCCTATAAGAACTGTGCAACAGTTTCTAATATATTCTTAGGTTTCAATACATTTTGATTTTAAGGTTACCTAACTCACACACTGAATTGGAGTAGCCAGAAATCCAATTAAACAGTGCTCTAGCACAAAAACATTTTGTATGCCTAGTCCAGACTAACCTGATCTCATCAGATCTTGGAAGCTAAACAGGGTCAGTCCTAGCTAGTATTTGGCTAGGAGACTACCAATGAAAACAGGGTTATGATGCAAAGGCAGGCAATGGAAAACCACATTTGAACGTCTCTTATCTTGAAAACCCTATAAGGTCACCATATGTCAGCTGTGGATGACAATAACAACAAAGTTTCAAAGATACTCCTGAGCCCATTCTACATGTTGCCCATTCTGTCTTCCTTCTAGTTTCAAAGATCAACAACAAGAAGAAGAAGATATTGGATTTATATCCCGCCCTCCACTCCGAAGAGTCTCAGAGCGGCTCACAATCTCCTTTACCTTCCTTCCCCACAACAGACACCCTGTGAGGTGGGTGGGGCTGGAGAGGGCTCTCACAGCAGCTGCCCTTTCAAGGACAACCTCTGCCAGAGCTATGGCTGACCCAAGGCCATGCTAGCAGGTGCAAGTGGAGGAGTGGGGAATCAAACCCGGTTCTCCCAGATAAGAGTCCGCACACTTAACCACTACACCAAACTGGCTCTCCTCTATCCTTATACAAGGTATAAGGATAGAGGAAAAACAGAGTCCACATTCAGTGTTATCATGGCTACAGGTATGGGAGGAGCAGCAGACATGGAGTAACAGATGGGGAACTCCTCCCTAAAGAATTACTGTAGAACTGACAGCGCCAATCCTAAATGGTTACCATTCTAACTTCACTTAGGTCAATGGGTATAGAAAGGTGTAACTGTTTAGGACAGCCCTGTGACTTAAGTCAACTACACGATATCTAATTTCATTCTCAGAGGACAAATATTTTAAGGCAGACTATTAAGGAATTTTACATGTCTTATAATTATGAGCGGGGGGGGAGGGGTGGGCTCCCTCTTGGGTATCCTGCCCCCCCAGGGAAAGTGTATGTGCAATACATAGCCTCTCCTTTCCCGGTGTAGTGAACGCCGCGTGGTCACTGTCCGGCTATGCCTGGCAGATGGTCACTGCAATGGCCTCTCCTGCATTACTGCATCCATGGCAACACCTTCCCGCTGGTCCCCCCCGTTTCTCACAGAGTTTGCCACGTCATGGTGCGACCGAATGTCTGGCGGTATAACCGGATGGGCAGGCTGGGCTCACCAACCTCGCCAGCCAAGAGAAGGAAAACTCTAACATCAAACCCGGGCAGATAGAGCTCGTTAATGTAACACCTACCACCTGGAGGACTCGCTGCCGGCATCCCGGCTTACTGGACCATGGCAGATGACCCCAAGGTGAAAGGGTGGAGCCAGTACCGCGCACACTGTGCTTCACCTAAAAATTCCTCTGCGCAGGCCTGAAGGGCATATCCACATCCACAACACACCAAGTCCTGCAGCGATGGTCAAGGGGCGAAACGGCAGGTGGAAGATGCCACTGGAAGCTGCAGTCCCGATCCTGCATGTAGGCGGTTCAGGGTATTGGTCGCCTGATGCTGACCCAGAGACGAAAGCATTTTTCGGCAGCACCCTGAACGACCAAGCAGCCTTATCTAGGGACAGCACTGCTTGCTCCACACGGAGAGGGGCCTAGAAAAGGTGGCCTAAACAAAGCTCGTCTCCCCCACCCCAGTTGGCTAGCCGCGGTCAACGGGCATCCTTACTTGTGGTCAAAAAATAACAACAAAGAAAAGGCATGCACCTGCCTCACAAAGTGTGCAAAGACTAAAGCTTGCGTGTTGGAACATCAGAACCATGCTTGACACAGTAGACAGTGGTCACCCTGAACAACGCTCTGCTCTAGTTGCCCACGAACTTCTCAGGTTGAATATTGACATAGCAGCTCTCAGTGAGGTCCGTTTCCCTGAGGAAGGTAGTCTTCAAGAACACGGTGCTGGCTATACCCTCTACTGGTCGGGTAAGTCAAAGGCTGAGAGCCGCCTTTCTGGAGTTGGCTGCATGGTCAGAAAACCTGCCAACAGGTCACTCAGATCGCATCATGTCCATGCGCCTCCCACTTCAAAACAAGCAGCATGGAACACTCTTCAGTGTGTATGCCCCTTCAAGCAGATCCTGCAGAAAAGAACAAGTTCTATGCTGATCTACGCAACCTCGTACGGAAGACCCCTACAGAGGACAAGGTGATCATCCTTGGCGACTTCAGTGCCAGAGTAGGTAAAGACTCGGAAGCCTGGAAAGGAGTACTTGGCAAACACGGCATTGGCAACTGCAATGATAACGGGCGCCTCCTGCTAGAATTCTGCACGGAGCACCAGCTCACCATCACCAACACTATCTTTCAGCAGAAGAACAGCCTGAAGACAACCTGGATGCACCCACGGTCCAAGCACTGGCACCTTATCGACTACATTCTGGTGCGCCAGAGAGACCTTTGAGATGTCTTACACACCCGAGTAATGCCCAGTGCGGAATGTCATACGGATCATCGTCTTGTACGCTGCAATCTCCGTCTTCACTTTAAACCCACACCCAGGAGAGGAGGTATCCCTTGGAGGAAGCTTCAGGTTGGCAGCCTTCAGTCAGCCGAAGTTAAAGCTGCCTTCCAGGCAAAACTCCAGTCAAGAATTGAGGACCCCAGTTGCCCCACAGACCCTTCTCCAGAAGCACTCTGGGAACACCTAAAAACTACCATCCTGTTGATCTCTGAAGAAGTCCTCGGGTTCTCCACAAGGAAGAACAAGGACTGGTTTGACGAGAACAATCGAGAGATCCAAGAATTACTAGCGAAAAAGAGATCTGCCTACCAAGCACATCTTGCACAGCCCTCCTGTCCCGGAAAAAAGCAATCTTTCGCACTGCATGTAGCAACCTCCAGCGCAAGCTTCGAGACATTCAGAACGAGTGGTGGTCCAAGCATGCGGAGAGAACCCAGCTGTGTGCAGACACTGGTGATTTAAGAGGGTTCTACGAAGCCCTGAAGGCAGTATATGGCCCATCACATCAGGCTCAGAGTCCCTTGCGTAGTGCAGGCGGCCAAGTGCTCCTCACAGACAAGGCATCCATACTGAACCGGTGGTCGGAGTATTTTCAGGTTCTCTTCAGTGCCAACCGCGTAGTTCAAGATTCAGCAATCCACCTCACCCCACTTCAACCAGTGAAAACAGAGTTGGATGAGATCCCCACCCTAGAAGAGACTGTTAAAGCCATCAAGCAACTGAAAAGTGGCAAGGCAGCGGCAGTTGATGGAATCCCACCAGAGATCTGGAAGCATGGGGGCACAGTACTACATAGCACACTTCACAAAGTACTTGTCACCTGCTGGGAACAAGGCAGACTACCACAGGACTTTCGCGATGCAATCATCATCACTCTACACAAGAACAAAGGGGAAAAGTCAGACTGTTCCAACTACCGGGGGATAACCCTGCTCTCCATCGCAGGCAAAATCCTTGCCAGAATACTCCTGAGCAGACTGGTGCCCACCATTGCAGAAGAACTCCTCCCAGAGAGCCAGTGCGGCTTCAGAGCTAACAGGAGCACCACCGACATGGTATTTGTTCTCAGGCAGCTCCAAGAGAAATGCAGGGAACAGAACAAGGGTCTATATGTGACTTTTGTCGACCTTACCAAAGCTTTCGATACCAGGCCTGTGGCAAATCTTGGAACTTTTAGGATGTCCCCCAAGGTTCCTCAGCATGATCATCCAGCTACATGAAGACCAGCGAGGCCAAGTCAGACACTGCAACGACCTCTTGGAGCCCTTCCCAATAGGCACAGGTGTAAAGCAAGGCTGCGTTCTCGCGCCAACTCTCTTTACGATCTTCTTTAGCATGATGCTTCAAAGAGCCGCAGTAGATCTAGATGATGACGATGGTGTCTACATCTGCTATCGCACCGATGGCAGCCTGTTCAACCTGAGGCGACTAAAGGCTCACTCCAAGACAATGGAAAAACTTATCCGCGAGCTACTGTTTGCTGATGATGCTGCACTCGTCTCCCACTCGCTATTAGCTCTGCAGCATATGACGTCCTGCTTTGCAGAGGCTGCCAAGCTATTCGGCCTAGAAGTTAGTCTGAAGAAGACAGAAGTTCTCCACCAGCCTGCACCCCAGGAAGATTATCACCCTCCCTGCATCACTGTGGGTGAATCAGTTCTGAAGACAGTCCAGCAGTTCAGCTACCTGGGGTGCATCATCTCCTCAGATGCCAAGATCGACAAGGAGATTGACAACAGGCTGGCAAAGGCAAACCGTGCATTTGGCCAACTGCACAAAAGAGTGTGGAGCAACAAGCATCTGAAAAAAGGCACAAAGATCAATGTTTACAAAGCGGTTGTGATGACAACCCTCATCTACGGCTCCAAATCGTGGGTTTTATACTGTCATCACCTGTGACTCCTTGAGCGCTTTCATCAGCGCTGCCTTCGCACCATCCTCAACATCCACTGGAGTGACTTTGTGACCAATACTGAAGTCCTCAAGAGGCGGAGGTTACAAGCATCGATGCACTGCTGTTGAAGACGCAGCTGCGCTGGGCAGGGCATACTTCTAGGATGGAAAACCACCGCCTCCCCAAGACTGCTCTGTATGGCGAACTTTCCACCGGCCATCGAAATAGTGGGGCACCAAAGAAGAGGTACAAGGACTCCTTGAAGAAATCCCTTGGCACCTGTCTCATCAACCATCACCAGTGGTCTGACCTAGCCTCAGATCGCAAAGCATGGAGGCATACCATCCACCAGGCTGTCTCTTCCTTTGAGAACGCACACATAGCTGGTCTTGAGGACAAAAGGAGATTGAGGAAGAATCGCACTGCTACAGCACCAACCCCAAATCAGACTTTTCCCTGCAGCCACTGTGGCCGGATCTGCCTGTCCCTCATTGGTCTTGTCAGCCACCAGCGAGCCTGCAGCAGACGTGGACTACTGCACCCTTCTTAAATCTTCGTTCGCGAAGTCAAGCCGAGAGAGAGAGAGATAATTATGAGCCCCTGGTTTGTTAAATTTTAGAAATACTATGTTCTTGCCTGACTCCCCCCACTGTGGATTTGTTCTTTTGGACCTCTGTTCCCTTAGCAATATTGTCTTAGTCAAGGGCTGGTGCCACATTATGTCTCAGAGAAAAGTTTTCATGGTTTATTTTTATTTTTGGAATGTAGCATATATTCTGAACATAGGTTAGAGAGAGAGAGAATAATGTTTGAGAACAGAACTGATAAATTGTTCCTGAAATTCTAGACCCTGACCCTTTACCCACCTTAACCCGTAAAGGAAGGACTCAGTATCTTGTTCAGGTGCTTACACGATCTGCTCTTGCAGGCATCAGGATGATCATCCTAAATAAAGACTGCACACTCAGTTACCCAAAAGCCTTGGGTGAATTTCCACACCCCACAGGAGTTCTCAGATGGGCAGAGGGGCTGTGTATTCTAGGCTCTTCCGTAACACAAGCTTTTGGCATGTTCTGGCTACTCTCCTCATTCCAACTTCGTTATCTGCTACATCATCAACTTTCAGTTCATTCTGAAATTAATATATACTTTTGTCTCATCATCATTAAGGTCCTACCCAGGTCCAACAATCTATAAAGCTTCCAAAATTCAGTGCCATTGCAATAAGATCCCCTGACATTTAAGAGCGCTGGGGGAAACAAACACAATGTTCCGAGTTCTTAGAAGAAGAAAATCTGGATGACCTGCTACCACCACCATGAGCAGATTGACATGGTTCACAAGTTCTCACAATGTTTCTTTTCCCAATTTTCTTTTTCCTATTGACGTATTATAAGAAAATGTATTCCAAGACTGAAACAGTTACAGAAAAACAAGGACTAGCTGCACTACATATCTGAGCATGTACATGATATACAGTTATTTTCATAAGCAAATAATTTCTTTCTAGGAAACCCAGCAGGTGTCAGAAATACAGTTAAATTAAACTTAAGAACACAAGACACACGTTTCAAGCTAGTTAACAAAGCTTCTTTAGTCAAAGGTACAGAATTGTATTGCTGCCTGAAATACAGTAATTTTAGTCTGAAAGGAGACTTATGTATTAAAAAGTCAGGATCTTCTGGAGTAATGGTACAGAGCAGATAGGAAACAGTTTAGAAAACATGTTTCTAGTTAATGAGGAGCAGCTAAAAACATGGGAACATATGTCAAATTTAGATCACATACATGTAGATCTAGAGGTATAATTTTGTATTTTTTGTTCAAGACCATACATACACTAGAGGAGGAGCTGTACAGGGGGGATACTTGTTAGTGACAGTGAATTTACAGAAGAAACATATATGTGGCCATTCTCTCTCCCTGATCTTGCAGCTCTGACAGACGAAAGCTCTCAGCAGTTGCAAAAGAAGATATAATGCAAATTACTTCTAACATTCTAGAATACTAAGTAATTTGCAGTATATCTTCTTTTGGAACTGCTGAGAACTTTTGTCTGTCAGAGCTGTTCAGCAAAATTACTTAGTATTCTAGAATGTTAGCTTGTTGTGACTTCTCACAAGACTGAAGAGAGTAAGTCATAATATTAGGGGGAAATGTTTTTTCTCCAAATATCAAAATACTTACTTTAGTGATAGTCTTTAAAATGGCAAGACGATCTAGAGGTGGTGGCAAACCTACATAGAGTGTTTTATCCAACCTTCCTGGGCGTAAAATAGCTGGGTCTATAATATCTGAAGGAGAAAGAAAAATACAATATCAGACATTGAAATCATTTCCATATAATATATTAATGAAAGTTCTGGGGAGCAGAGCTTTGCATTTTCAGAAGAAACCACCTGATCCCTTGTAAGTAACAGGGATTCCACAGCTTATTAGGACTGCTTACTACCCTACGAGCCTCCCTGATCCGCTCTGATGGGCATTAGAAGCCCTTCTCTGTGCCCCTTTGTCTCTGGAGCTTGTGGAGGAACACTACAGCCTATCTCGTTGGGGTATCCATCTAGACTGTGGAATTTCTTTCCCATATATACTATTTTCTCAGTTGGGTGTGCAGTTAAAAATTATATATATGTTGCAGCTTTCATTTACATTCGACATGTGGTGAAAAACAGACACTCACTCATGTGTGATCACTAAGATTTGTCAGGATTAGCTCTCATTAATAAATTATTCTCACCTGGCCTGTTGGTGGCTGCCATAATGAAAACCTGACGACGGGATTCCAGGCCATCCATCTCTGTTAACAGTTGATTTACCACACGGACACTGGCACCTGCCTGGAAGAGAAAACATGCAAGTTCAGCAAAATAATAATGAGAGTTAGCAGGGAAGGGAGTGGGAGAGAACACACTGCGACGCCTGCTGAATCTGTTGAAGCTCCCCTTTGTGTGTTTTCATGGAACAGCACCTCATGACCCTCCTGAGTCAGCAAGGAGAGAAAAAAGAAGTGTGACCCTGTTCTTTCCACATGGACCAGAAATGACAACACATTCTCCTGGCACGCCCTACAAAAAACTTCAGTGGCTTATGGCTGCTGTTTTTGTGGTATAATTGTAATTATTAGTATTTCTGTTTAGCTGTTATCTCTATTTCTTCCTATATGTACATGTGATCATGTAGTGTTTCTGCTTTAAAAGAATAGTATCATGCTAAGTAATAATACTCTGATTTAGTCTTGTTTTTTAGAGTAGGTATCAGGCTGGTTTAAGGTTAATGTAGTTGTTCAGTGTTAATAACTGAACATACCCCATTGCAAAACAAGCCAGGACATGTTTGAAGGCATCCTCTGAACCTCACATTTTCCAGACTTGAAGGAGCCATGAAGCCTGGAACAGAAAACCTGTTTGCTGACCTCTAATTGCTTCCCTGTGCCCTCCTGGCCAACTGAAACCAATTATACTTATATTCCAATTCTTCCGCCAATTTTAATTCTACCTTACCGCCGTGTATTTTTTACAGTTGTTTATATGTTAATATCTGAATATAACTTTATTACTTCTGTTGGCACAATGCAAAGCGGTTTCCTCTCATCCCGTATCTTTTGTAAAAAAGCCATCCATCTTACTTTTCCCATAACACAGATATGCATGCCAACCAAAACATTTCCATGGCTTTCTAATGTTAATAATTTTCTATTTAATAATGTTATCCATTCCTTAATCCACACTAAGCAAACTGCATCATGGTATAACTTTTGATCCGGCAATTGGAAGCCTCCCCTCTCTTTTGCGTCGGTCAAAATTTTCATTTTAATTCTTGGTTTCTTGCCAGCCCATATAAATTCTGAGTTTCCTTTGCCATTTATTAAATTGTTTTTCATCCTTCACTATTGGAATTGTTTGAAACAAGAACATAATTCTTGGTAACAAATTCATTTTATCAAAGATTTCAGGTTTTCACGGCGGGTAACATCATTAGGGTTTGTAGAATCTTTTGGGCTCAAGTGCCGTGTTCTACTGGAGAAAGTTTTTCTTCCAGACGTTTCGTTCTCGGCTGCGGAGAACATCCTCAGTGGCGTTGCAGCCAGAGCAGGCGCTCTGACCTTCTGACATTCATTTTAATTGCCGAAATTCTACCCAGTATAGACAAGTTCAACTTATTCCATTTTAATAAATCTCCATCAATTTTCCGCCAGAGCTTCTCATAACTTGGCATAATATTTATAAAATTCTCTTTTGATTTCTTCCTGGTCAACAATTTCCTTCCTCCCGAAATAATTTTATTGATAATTTTATTCTCCCTTTTTCTTTTCATTTGTCAGGCCAGGTATTTTCCAGGCTTATTCGCTCCTTCAAAATATTTGTGTTGAAGCCTTTTTAAATTTCCTTAAATTCCATTCCATTTCTTTGTTTAACAAATGTCTCAATTGACTTTATAGTATTGTAATCTCCCTTATAATTTTCTTTTTCCCAGGCCTCTTTTTAAGCTCCTTCTCCTTTCCAATCTCTTTTTGTAAGTCTATCATATGTTTCTCTTTGGCTTTTTTATCTTTATTGTTCAATGCAATTAGGATGCCCCTCATTACCGCTTTATGCGCATCCCACACCGTTTGAAATTGCATGTCCTCATTTTCATTTATTTGAAAGATTGTCTCCTTTTCCAGAGACTCTACTACCACCATTTTCTGAACCCCTTTTTTCTCCTTAGCCAATGAACAAAATTCCACACCAAGTTGCTTATTCCATAAAAATTTATAAGCCATTTGTTTGATGTGTACTTCTTGTAGGCAAATTATATTACATTTTTGCTTCCCAATCCAATGAAAAGTTGCCCTTCTTTTTTGTGGTGAATTAAGTCCATTTACATTCCAAGATATTAATTTGTAATCCATTATGGTTTTCTATTTTTAATCTGTACCCCCAAATTCTTTATGCTTCTCCAAAAACTTCGTCATGTCTTGAGTATTTGTGATGGTAAATCTCTTCCCTTTGTATTCAAAACCCAAACCCTCTGGAAGTATCCATCTGTATCTCATTTCACTTTCTCTCAACTTGTCAGTCAGTTTTTTATACAATCTTCTGTCATTTATAACTTTCCTTGGCAATTCTTTCATAATTGTTACACTACTGCCATCCACCTCCAGTTTGTTCTCACATTGTTTACTTAGGATCCTACCCACCAAATCTCTTGTCACAAATCTCACTACCACCTCCTTTGGTAGTTTATTTCTCCTTGCATAGTCTGAATTAACCCTGTAAATATAGTCATAAAAATAACTGGTTTCTTCGGGGTCATCTCCCAAAAATTCAGCAATGATTTTTATTATATATGTCCTTAAATCAGTCTCATACAATTCAGGCACTCCTCTCAGACGTATCTGATTTTCCATTAGCTTGTAGTATTGCTTTCTCCTGCATTTTTTAAATAGTGGAATCCACTGTATTGATTCTTACATCATGGTCTTTCACATTTTCTTCATCCTCTTGCATTTTCTTTAACACTGCTTGGGAATCTTTTCTGAGCATTCTATATCTTTTTTAAATTCCTTCTTACATTCAGTTATTGACTCTTTTATCACTTTAACCCATCTTGCCTCCATGGCATCCATTTGATCTTGCATTTTAGACCTTTTCACTTCCTCCAGTGTCCTAGCCCTCGTATGGATCTGTTTTGCTCCTGGTTTGTGGATAGACATCACTGCCTTCCCATTGTAAAAATAGGCTTTAAAGTTGACCTCACCAAATCAATTTTTAATTATACAGTCTTATAGCTTGGAGCATGCCCTTTCCAATGAGCCCAAAATCGCCATTCCCTGAAGTTCCTAGGTTGAGATATTAATTTTTTTAAATTTTATTTTCTCCAAAATGGCGTCTTTTCTGCCCCTTTAAAAATTTTTTTCCTTTTTCTTCTAAAAGGCTCCAAAATTAGTTCAAATCATATAATCCAGTAAGTTTAAACTTCTAATGATGATATTTACCGGCTCTGCTAATTTTTAAAGTCCCGTTGTCTTTTTAAATTTTTAAAAACTTTTGACCTTCTTTCAATGGCTGCCGATATTTCTCTATGATTATAGTCCTAGAGAGGGCTACGAGGCTAGCAATTTTCCCTTCTCTTAATGGCTGCTTCCTTCCTTTCTTGCCACGAAGTCTTGTTTTCTATAGTTGAGAAGTCTTGCGTTACTTCTATGATGTCACTTCCTGTGACGTCCTGTTGATCTGCAGTTCTATTTCGGAGGGGGCTGCCCGGCCACAGGTATGCAAAACAATATTGATTCTTCCTCTTTTAACCTTGTTCTCTAATTTTCTTAGTCCCAAATTTACCCCCTCCTTCGTCTTCTTTACTTTAAAATAATATAGATGAATCCAGACCTTTATTTTTTCTCCAAATAAATCTTATTTTAGTCCCCGAGTGATAGATAAAGATCTTTACCTTTAAAGATCATGATCCTTTCAAGCCCCGTTCTCTTCCAAAGTAGACATTAATTAGTCCCAAAGCAGCTTTGGATCTTAATGAATTTAAGTCGATTTAACAATCCCAGAAATCCTCTGTAGACATTGGAATGCAATTATTCTCCAAGGACTCTTCAAAGCCAAAAAGGAACCCCACTGGGATACCTCATCAGCCAAAGTAAATGCTCTCAGAATTTAATAAGCATGTCTTGGCCATCTCCTTGCCTAGAAGATGTAGACAGCAGGCGTTTAAATCACCTTCTCTGCCCAGAGCAGAGGCTCTGGTCTGCTCCTCTATCGATAAGCACGTCAATCCTCCATGACATCAAGCCGGAAGTCAGGAACCAAACTTCTGATTTGATCATCTCAACTTTACGGGGGGAAGTTAGTCTAGATGACCCACAGCCACCTGTGCACTTAACTGTTCGCCTTCAAATTTCCCAAACTCCTGAGTCACCTTCTGAACTTTACATACGTGTGTGCGTGTGTAAGGTTACAATGATTGCTTTCTTTAAAATAAAATTTTATAGATTCCAAACTGTTATCTGCTTTAAAAATGCTGGGGTCCAAATTTGTCTCTCCTTTGTCCTGCATTTCTGAAGAAAGTTATTCTTGAGGACTGATTTTCTTCTTAGTAGCTGATGCCATGACTGAAAGAGCTATCAGGTTTCCATTGCTTTTTGCTGTAATGTGGGGTCACTTTGACCCCTATGCTGAAGTAGTATAGCTGGTTTTTTTCCCTTGGGAGGGTTACGTGTCAGAAAAATTATGAGAATAAAGCTAAATATATCTTACAAAAACATCTGAAGTCCTATTCTACCAAAATCACACATATATACAATTAACAGATCAAAAGAATACATGAATAGTAGCATTTCAGTTCAAGGAAAAGATGAATAGTTATTTCAAGAAGAAGTCCGTTCAAACAAAGGATTAATGTAAAAAGTCCATTATGTAGACAAGTACAATATATTTCATCAAGAAAATTCAAGGCAGGATTCCATTCAGAAAAAAAATTCACACAAGGTCCCTGGGTATATACACTAGTTTCTAATATCTTCCTCAGTGAAATACATACATAGGTCTGGAGTAATATTCAAAATTATAAACATCTCAAACATCCTATTTAAAGGTAGACAACATCCAGGAATGCCAACAGTTTTTAATTAAACCATTACACAACTTCCAAAGAATTAACTTCAATGCTATATCACTGAAGAAACACGTGATTAATTCTTTGCAAGTTCTGTGAACTGACATGTTACTATTTATGTATGCTTTTGATCTGTTAATTCAGTATATATGTGTGATTTTGGTAGAACAGAACTTCAAATGTTCTGTAACATATATTGTGTTTTAACAATTTATTGATAACATATGGTTACAAAACTTAATTATAAATTTCCTGTACTAACCCATATGATATTTCAATCCCCCCTCCCTCCCTTGTTTGACTTCCCCGAAGTTGTATATTTAAGTTCAATACTAAAGGTACCACTAACTGATCAAAGTTCAATATTTTTTTTCCCTCATCAATACTAAAAAATTGTCCAATGTCTTTTTACATTCCACTCTTTCTCCATATATCCTTTAAATTTCTTCGACTTTTTTTTGAATATATCTAGATCATAGTCTCTTAGAGTTCTAGTTAGTTTGTCCATCTCACTCCACGATAAAACTTTCATAATCCAGTCCCATTTCTCTGGTATTTTTTCTTGTTTCCACAGCTGCGCATACAATGTCCTAGCAGCTGAGAGCAAGTACCAAATTAATGTCCTGTCTTCCTTTGGAAATTTTTCTAATTGTAATCCAAGCAAGAAAGTCTCTGCAGTTTTTTTAAAGTCATAACCCAAAATTTTGGAGATTTCTTGTTGTATCATCATCCAAAATTCTTTTGCTTTTTCACAAGTCCACCACATGTGAAAAAAAGAACCTTCATGTTTTTTACATTTCCAACATCTATCCGACATTTTCTTACTCAACCTAGCCAGTTTTTTCGGAGTCATATACCACCTATACATCATCTTAAAACAGTTCTCTTTGATACTCTGACAAGTTGAAATCTTCATCGAGTTCTTCCAAAGGTGCTCCCACGTATCCATTTGTATTTCTCTATTCACATTGATTGCCCATTTGACCATTTGAGACTTTACTACTTCTTCTTCTGTAGACCATTTCAATAATAATTTATATACTTTCGATATCAATTTTTCATTATCTCCAGAAATGTTCTGTAACATATATTAACCTTTATTCTCATAATTTTTCAGACACTTAAATACCTTTTGCACATTTAATACAGTGTCCCAAATTGTAGCAGTTATTCAATAGCATCTGCTGACAATAAGATCAAACGAGTTGCTATCCTTCTTAAAAATCCATATTAAAATTCAAAATTGCATCTTTGATATTGACAGTAGATTTATTTTTGTTAAGGGAGATCTGCAAGGTAATTTATTTACACTGGTTAATATATATGCACCAAAAACAAACTAATCTACCTTCTATAAGCAGTTAAGGAAGTCTTTAGATGACTGTGTAGAAGGACTTAGTAGAACAAGATCTTATAACTCATGGGGACTTCAATGTTCTCAAAAAATAAAGTAGATTAGCTAACTAAGTCAAACACTGCCCTCTCTCAGCAAAAGCAAATTCATTCTGGAAGGATTTGAACCTTGCAAGCTCATACCACCAGTATCATTCCTAAAATACCACCAGTATCATTCCTAAAATCTGCAACTACCACCCAGGTGTGCAATAAGAACTAATTCTCAAACACCATTTACCCTTCAGACTTTTCTTGTTTTTATCCCCTAATCTCCTTCTTCCTGCCTCTTTGGGCTTTCCTTTATTTCTTTTTATTCTCCTTTTTTGTGAAACAAGCTTTTATGATTTTTTTCACAGGAAAAAAGGTCTAAAAAGAACAGCTTCCCCTAAAAATAAAAGGCTTATTAGTATGGGTAGCCAAAGAGATATTTAAATGTCCGAACTCTCATTAACAAAGTATCACCAAGAATTTTGTAATCCAGAGTACAGTCACTTCTGACTTTAATAGGCCAATGGTTTAAGGCTGTTTCATGTGTTCATCATGGAAAAAAGCAGGATAGAATGAGGTGGAGAATGACTGCATGGAGTTTGTGCTTCTTTTGCAAAGCAGAGAGGAAGTTGAGCTGTTGCATGAATGGAGATAAGTGTTCAGGAGTAGAAGCCTACCCCCTCCTTCTCCAGGCTTGCTTGTCTTCCCAGTAGCAGGACTATGCTTCCATCCAAAGTACAGACCTTGACAGACCAATGACCAGAGCCTGAATAAGGCAACTTCTTGTTCAGTATGCCATGCCATTCTTTTACAAAGTAAGGAGGGAGGTATTGTGTTTAGCTCTGCCTCCTTTTGTAGCCAAAATTCCGAAGATTCCTGCAGGCTTAAAAAAGATTTGAGACCTCTGGACTACATTCACGCCCTTGGAAGGAGGGAGATGTCAATTCCACCTATTTCCTCTAAGATGCAAAGCACCCACCTTATCCATAGAAAACAGATGGCTCTTCATCTTAGTCAGGTAGCATGACAACTTACCCTATGTCCTTCCAAGGATTCTCAGGCCCTCTCAAGTACCGTGATAGACCCCTGAGGGATCACTGGACCCAGTTTGAGAAATGCTGGACATATATATATCCTACAGACACAAAGGAGGTGATATGGAATAGTGTGCATCACCGGAAAGTTTCTCATGGATATGTTTTTAGGCTCACCTCATGGTCTGATCTCCGAGGACACAAGGCATCAACTTCATCAAAGAATATAACACAAGGAGCAGAATTCCTTGCACGCTGGAAAACCTGACGTACAGCACGCTCACTTTCCCCCACATACTGAAACAAGGAAGAAAAAGTCAGCAGTAAAAGTCCATGGAATGTTCTATTTCAACAGATCTTTTGTCAGAATCTACCATTAAGTTTCACTGACTTAAATGGTAGAACACTTATTGTCCTTCCCACTGAAACTGATGGGACTTAAAAGGGTTTAGTTTTGGCTGAATTGTGCCCAAAGTAATAATTAATGGAGGAAAAGGAGCTCCTTCCAGTAAATCCACATGTGACTATTACTAAAGTAAACAAATGGAAACAACCAGTTCTTTTTTTTTTTAAACGACGAACAAACGAAAGGTGCTGATTCTCATGATGGATGCCTGCAGAGAAGGCAACACAGCAGCGGATATACTGTATCACAGCTGATGGTCTGCCCTACTACCCTCTCTGTAGTCCCATCTATTGCCTTCTCTACTGGCCTCTTTGCAAAGGGGCCAGCCTGCCAAAGGTGCTGGTATGCTTGTACTATTGTGTAAAGCACAAAAAAAGATCTGGAAATCATTCAGTCAGGAGTACATACATCTCTCAGAGTTTTCTAGTTTTTTTGTTTTATACAGGATCAGACTGGTACTGATTTATCAAATTTCAATGTCATTTCCCTTTCACTCAACCAGATCTGATGTTTATCAAAAGCCATCTGTATGAAACGAATTAACCCCTACTTTGAATTAACCCCTAAAACTTTTATTTTTCCCAAAACCCAAAATTCTGGACCAGGAGCAGGGGTCACTGTGTGTGTGGGTGGAGGGGAGGTATTTGTGAATTTCCTACATGGTGCAGGGGGATTAGATTAGATCAGGGGAGTCAAATGTGCAACCCGTGGGTCAAATCAGGCCCCTGGAGGGGTTTCCTTCTCCCTCTCTCATACTTCTTTCTGTGTCACAGCTTGCTTTGCCAGGATTTCTCAATTGCACAACAGCTACAGAGCAAAGCCTCTATTTTCTCCATTGGCTGAGGCTCCTCTCTTGGGGAGGAATGGGCGGGGTGCGGGGGAAGGAGAATTTGCTTTGATACTGACCACAATATTGCAAGAGTACTAATACTTTAAGCATGTTTTATTTTTAGTTTTTTAAAAATCGTATTTGTCTATGTCCTTTATAAAGTTATCTCTATGTGGCATTACATTTTATGACACACATGACCTGGCCCGACAAGGTCTCATTTATGTAGGGTGACCATAATGTCTGAAGGCCAGCCAGGGACACTGGGGGGGGGGGGGGGGGGGTGCGCGCGAAGCGTGCGCGCCGCCGGAAACAGGAAGTGACGTCACTTCCGGTGACGTCACTTCCGGTGACGTCATGCCACCACCGGAAACAGGAAGTGGCATCACTTCCTGTGACATCATTTCCCCCGCGTCACCTGCCGGAAACAGGAAGTGACTTCACAGCACTTCCTGTGACGTCCCCAAAAATCCCCCAAATATCACCGCCGGAAACAATTTTGTTCTCAAATCCTGTATATACTTCATCAGTATATGGGATAAGGCACTTTCTCAACTGTGCTGCATAATGCAGCCTATTTATTTTGTCCTGTTGGCTCTGTTGGCTCTATCTGCGCCACCTTCATCACTTTCGGGGTGTGGATCCCCCAGTGGGGTGGTCTCCCGACTCCCTCCGCTGACTGTTTCTGATAGCCCTGCGCCCCCTCTTTCATTTGATATGTGTCCCGTGCGGGTGCCACCCTCCCGCCGGGAGATGCCGCAAAATGAGCCCCCTTGAGGCTTATGGCGGCAGGGCTCGGGGGAAGCGAGCTAGACTGCTGTTCTTTTGAGGGGTTATAGAGTGTTTCGAGCCCGTCCCTGTGGCATCGGTCCCATCGTTGTGGGACCAAGGGGGCCGGCGCAGCGGCACGCCGAAGCAGCCTGTCACTAATAACACCGGTCAAGATGCAGGACAGGAACCTGGAAGTGACCGACAGGCTGCTTCAGCGTGCCGCTGCGCCGGCCCCCTGGGCCCCACAATGATGGGACCGATGCCACAGGGACGGGCTCGAAACACTCTATAACCCCTCAAAAGAACAGCAGTCTAGCTCGCTTCCCCCGAGCCCTGCCGCCATAAGCCTCAAGGGGGCTCATTTTGCGGCATCTCCCGGCGGGAGGGTGGCACCCGCACGGGACACATATCAAATGAAAGAGGGGGCGCAGGGCTATCAGAAACAGCCGGCGGAGGGAGTCGGGAGACCACTCCACTGGGGGATCCACACCCCGAAAGTGATGAAGGTGGCGCAGATAGAGCCAACAGAGCCAACAGGACAAAATAAATAGGCTGCATTATGCAGCACAGTTGAGAAAGTGCCTTATCCCATATACTGATGAAGTAAATACAGGATCTGAGAACAAAATTGCACTAGAAGACACAAACACAAAGCTCCCTTACACTGAATCAGTGCTTGGGTCCGCCAAAGTCAGTATTGTCACATAAGAGAAGCCCTGTTGGATCAGGCCAGTGGCCCCTCCAGTCCAACACTCTGCGTCACATAATAACATAAGAGAAGCCCTGTTGGATCAGGCCAGTGGCCCATCCAGTCCAACACTCTGCATCACATAACAACATAAGAGAAGCCCTGTTGGATCAGGCCAGTGGCCCATCCAGTCCAACACTCTGCATCACATAACAACATAAGAGAAGCCCTGTTGGATCAGGCCAGTGGCCCATCCAGTCCAACACTCTGCGTCACATAACAACATAAGAGAAGCCCTGTTGGATCAGGCCAGTGGCCCATCCAGTCCAACACTCTGCGTCACATAACAACATAAGAGAAGCCCTGTTGGATCAGGCCAGTGGCCCATCCAGTCCAACACTCTGCGTCACATAAGAACATAAGAGAAGCCCTGTTGGATCAGGCCAGTGGCCCATCCAGTCCAACACTCTGCGTCACATAAGAACATAAGAGAAGCCCTGTTGGATCAGGCCAGTGGCCCATCCAGTCCAACACTCTGCATCACATAAGAACATAAGAGAAGCCCTGTTGGATCAGGCCAGTGGCCCATCCAGTCCAACACTCTGCATCACATAACAACATAAGGAGGGAGGGAGGGAAGGAAGGAAGGAAGGGAGAAAGGGAGGAAGGGAAGAAGGGAAGAAAGGAAGAAGGGAGGGAGGGAAAGAAGGAAGGGAAGGGAGGGAAGGAAGGAAGGAAGGAAGGAAGGAAGGAAGGAAGGAAGGAAGGAAGGAAGGAAGGAAGGAAGGAAGGAAGGAAGGAAGGAAGGAAGGAAGGAAGGAAGGAGGGAAGGAAGGAAGGGGGAGGGAGGGAGGGAAGGAAGGAAGGAAGGGGGAGGGAGGGAGGGAAGGAAGGAAGGAAGGAAGGGGGAGGGAGGGAAGGAAGGAAGGAAGAAAGGAAGGGAGGAGGGAGGGAAGGAAGGAAGGCGAGGGAGGGAAGGAAGGAAGAAAGGAAGGGAGGGAGGAGGGAGGGAAGGAAGGAAGGAAGGGAAGGGAGTGAGGGAAGGAAGGAAGAAAGGAAGAAAGGGAGGAGGGAGGGAGGGAGGGAGGGAAGGAAGGAAGGAAGGGAAGGGAGTGAGGGAGGGAAGGAAGGAAGGAAGGAAGGAAGGAAGGAAGGGAGGGAGGGAAGAAAGGAAGGCCGCCCCCCGCCCCCCCCCCGCTTTCGGCCCCCTTACCTTATTCCAGGGCGGCGGATCCAGCGGCGGCGGCGGCGGGGAGTCCTCCGGCGGCGGCCTCGCGGCGAGGGAGGGAGGGAGCTGCCGGGGCTGGCCTCTGGAGGCCTCCAGGGACCAGCGCCGGGCCTCTCCGCTACCGGCGCTGGCCTCTGGAGGCCTCCAGGGACCAGCGCCGGCTGCTCCGCGGCTTCCCCGCGGCCTCCGCTGGTCCCTGGAGGCCCTCCAGAGACTCTGGAGGGCCTCCAGGGACCAGCGGAGGCCGCGGGGAAGCCTTCGCTGGCCGGCGCTGGTCCCGGAAGGCCTTCCAGAGCCTCTGGAAGGCCTTCCGGGACCAGCGGAGGCCGCGGGGAAGCCTTCGCTGGCCGGCGCTGGTCCCGGAAGGCCTTCCAGAGCCTCTGGAAGGCCTTCCGGGACCAGCGCCGGGTGCCCCGCGGCTTCCCCGCGGCCTCCGCTGGTCCCTGGAGGCCCTCCAGAGACTCTGGAGGGCCTCCAGGGACCAGCGGAGGCCGCGGGGAAGCCTTCGCTGGCCGGCGCTGGTCCCGGAAGGCCTTCCAGAGCCTCTGGAAGGCCTTCCGGGACCAGCGCCGGGTGCCCCGCGGCTTCCCCGCGGCCTCCGCTGGTCCCTGGAGGCCCTCCAGAGACTCTGGAGGGCCTCCAGGGACCAGCGGAGGCCGCGGGGAAGCCTTCGCTGGCCGGCGCTGGTCCCGGAAGGCCTTCCAGAGCCTCTGGAAGGCCTTCCGGGACCAGCGCCGGGTGCCCCGCGGCTTCCCCGCGGCCTCCGCTGGTCCCTGGAGGCCCTCCAGAGACTCTGGAGGGCCTCCAGGGACCAGCGGAGGCCGCGGGGAAGCCTTCGCTGGCCGGCGCTGGTCCCCGAAGGCCTTCCAGAGGCTCTGGAAGGCCTTCCGGGACCAGCGCCGGGTGCCCCGCGGCCTCTCCGCGGCCTCCGCTGGTCGCTGGAGGCCCTCCAGAGTCTCTGGAGGGCTTCCAGCGACCAGCGGAGGCCACGGAGAGGCCTCCACCACTGCCGCCGGGCCCCGCGCGCGGGCGGGGAAGGCGGGGAGTGAGGGTGGGAGCGTCCCTGCGCGTGCGCAGGGGCCCTGCGCAGGCGCAGGGACGCTCCCTCCCTCACTCCCCGCCTTCCCCGCCCGCGCCCGCGGCCCACCGGCTCCGGGGCTGCCTAAACCGGGACCTTTAATGGTCCCGGTATAGGCAGCCCGGGATCCGGGATTGGGTGGCCAGATCCGGGAATGTCCCGGGAGACCGGGACGGTCTGGCCACCCTACATTTATGTCAGATCTGGCTCTCATAACAAATGAGTTCGACACCCCTGAACTAGATGATTCCGGAGGTCCCTTCCAACTGATTCTATGATTCTGTGAACCCAATCAGTGGCAAACCAGTGCTAAAGACAAAACTCACCATATTCAGCAGTTCAGGACCTTTCACAGAAATGAAATTCAGTCCAGACTCATTTGCCACAGCCTACAAGAAAGATAAGAACCTGTCTCATTCCTAGACTAGTCCTCCATTACCTCCAAATTCCAGGCTGGATGTTTATGATAACCCCTCATTGATGTTACCCTGAAAATCTATTTAATTCACATACATTCCTGAACACAAACAGAAGAGATTCTTGGATTTTCCAATTGAGTTGTTACTTATAAGCAGAAACCTGTTTATAAATAAGGACGGCAGCTCAGTAAAGTACATGCTTTACATGCAGAAGGTCATACAAAACTGCCTCATGCTATATCAGACCCTTGGTTCATTGAGGTCAATATTGTCTACTCAGGCTAGCAGCAGCTCTATATGGCACATAACAAGGAAGCCTAGCTTTTAAAAATGCATAGTTTCTCACAATTCAAACTCCAAGATGAAAAAATAAATTATTTCAGGATCAGCACATGCTTCCATTTTATGGGCATGCAGACACAGCTGGCTAAAAATTGTCAGGCATCACGACTGTGGGCTTTTTAAAAAAACTCTTTCCCTTCCCCATCTGCCCTCCCAATATCTATTGCAAATTAAGTCCTGTACAACTCACTAGTTTGCATCTTGCAATTTTATTAGTCACACAGAACAAGATACACAATGTAAAATTAGTTCCTCTTGAGAGCCAGTTTGGTGTAGTGGTTAAGTGTGCGGACTCTTATCTGGGAGAACTGGGTTTGATTCCCCACTCCTCCACTTGCATCTGTAGAATGGCCTTGGGTCAGCCATAGCTCTGGCAGAGGTTGTCCTTGAAAGGGCAGCTGCTGTGAGAGCCCTCTCAGCCCCACCCATCTCACAGGGTGTCTGTTGTGGGGGGAGAAGATAAAGGAGATTGTAAACTGCTCTGAGTCTCTGATTCAAAGAGAAGGGCGGGATATAAATCTACAGTTCTTCTTCTTCAACTGAAAACAATTTACAGAATAGCAACACTGTGCCACTCCAACTGTTTTATGTCTACACAGCAAATGTCAGAGAGATTAGATGCATGCTCAAAATCAATACACTTCCTAGTAGAACCAAGCTGCAACTCAGCAACCCCTGGTCTAGTTTCCTTTCTATACCCACCATCTCAGAGCACACAGAGATCCTATGTAGGGAATTACCTTTGCAAGTAGTGTTTTGCCACAACCAGGAGGCCCAGCAAGTAGCACACCAGCTGGTGCTGTCAGGCCCAAGGCTTTGAATAGCTCAGGATTCCGCACAGGTGCCTGTAACAGAATCAGTTTCCAGATGAAAGTTTTGTATGTAAAAATATGGTAAAGATAAAGAATTCTGAAATGATCACAGTAGGTTGCCCTCAACTAAAAAGAAGAAGAGATTCTGATTCAGCTGTTAAATGGAAATTTGTGGCCCTCAGGTACTGGACCTCAAGTCTCAATAAATATAAAGATACCTTAGATAGAGCTTCTGGTTTGTGTGTTTTTTTTTAAACAAAACCCTTCTAAAAACTAAGCAACAAGTCATTGTTCAGTTGGAGCTATGCCAATTACACTGGCTACTGATTGAATACCAGATCCATTTCAAGTTGTTGGTACTGACCTTTAAAGCCTTCTATGTGGCCTGGGACTGACATATCTAAGGGATCGCCTCTCCCCATAAGTGCCTCGGAGAGCCTTTCGCTTGGCAGATGATCATTTAGTGGTTGTCCCTGGCCCAAAGGATGTCTGCTTAGCCTCAACCAGGGCCAGGGCCTTCTCTGCCCTGCCCCACCCTGGTGGTCTCTGGAATGTCTGGAGGCTGTACAGTTTTGACCATCCTCAAAGGCCAATAAATCTTCTGAGCACTCTTCTTGCTCTTCAGCTCTCACTGGAGGTGTTAATAAGTCACTCTGCCTCACATTCTTTCACTGTAGCTCTCAGATACATTTCTACTTCCTCAACATGCCACAGATACTCATGGGCTAAAGTATTTCTTTTCCAGGGACTTCCATGTTTGCTTGTATGTCTGATTCTTGATCCAGGGTAACCTCCATCTCTACAATGCCACTCGAGGCACCCAGTAACTCTGTTGCTGCCATCTGGCCCAACTTATCCATACAGACTCACCAAAATAGCAAACACCCTGCAGACTCAGAAAGTGTGTTGCCCTTCAGTTCACCTGTGCAAAGGCCTTGATCCCCTTAAGCTGCCACCATGTCAAGAAGTCCAGAGCTGTAGTCCATGAGTCTCTAGGGCGAATGTGCACAAGTAACAAAATGTTATGAAGTTTTAATTCTGTCAAAACAAAGATGTATTCTACAGGCAGCACAATGCTCTGAAGTTGTATAGCAGATAAACAAGAAAACCAGCTTAACCATCTACTGCATTTATTTCCCAGACCTGCATTACAAACCTTAAGTCAAAGAGTCAAAGGCTACAACTGGCACGTTCACTACATTGCTATCTATTGCAATATAAGCATATCAAAGCTCAGGCTTTCCAGGCTTGGCCATATGAAATTGCTGCTCTGATTCAAGTCTGTAACTCTGCCTCCTCAAGTGATATGGCTGATCAGCTTGTACCTCAACCCCGAGGCAACCAGAAGAGGTTGAAGCAATGGAAGCCAGCTGCAGAGAAGAAGGAAGAACTGCAGCCCTGTGGTTTGGAAGTGAGCAGTCAAGCAAGCTTTGCCAGTTACTTTGGCAGGCAGAATCTTGTATGCTCTTGAGACAACAAAACAGGGGCAACCTCCACATCCAAGATGGAATGTTATCACTGCCATGAGAAGGAACACCTCACGTGTGACTGTCTGAGGTTGATGCTGAAGAAGAAAGGAGACAGCACCCCGCCCCCCCCCAAAGTAAGGTATGTGATGCAGGAAGTCTTGGAGAGCTGTAAGTCAGGGGAAGAGTAGACCCAGGATGCTGAGATCCCTCTGGTTGCTGTGGTGAAGAAAAACAAGCAGTTTAAAGTGCAGTGGCCCCAGGCAGAGCAGAAAGCTCAAGAGAAAGTAAGTGCTGAAACTTCCTTGGAAGATGATGTATGTATTTCTGTATCACTACTGTGTTTCTAGGTAACAATAAAGTAGTAAGAGGTTCTTATGGCCCAAACTCGATTTATCTGGTCAAGGCAGACACATGCGTATTGAATTTCTTGCTATGCCACAGTTTTCAACCAATGGACTAATGCCAGGCTGGCAAAGTGTATCAGTAGTGTGTAGCTGGCTCTCGTGATGAAATCAGGCAGGAGATTGCAGCCAATTGGTACGTGTATATGATGACATGTGCCAGCGTCTCATCAAGGGTATATAAGATTGTAACCATTATGAAAAAATTCAGAGCACTTTGGTAATGATGGTTATAGCCTAGCTCAGCTCTCAGTTCATTGCAATAAACTTTTTCCCCCTTCCTCCTTCACATGGGCTCTGGCTGTATGTCTTTTATTGGCTAAGGACATTCAGAAATACAGATCTGTACAACAGAGGCACTTGAGAGAGAAGTCAAATGTCAAAATATCTGGAAAAGTTAAAACAGATGCTAGAGCAGGTCAGGAAGATGCCCAGGGAGTTCTTTAAACAGGCCCAAGTCCTACAGAAGGACTATTATTTTTGGCATGCTAAGTCTAGGAGCCTGCCTGTTAAGGATAAAGTCTGAGTCTTGAAGTCTGATTATGTAGCCAATTTGGAGGCTGAATGAGCTGGTACATATTGCATGTTACAAAAATCAGAGGATAATTACTTGATCCAAGAAATGAGCCCACATAAAAAGACTCAGGTTGTTCATATTAACTGACTGAAGTTATTTTGAGAGAAGGCTAGCCAGATGTTCCCAGTGAAGGCTACAGAGGGGAAGGAACTGTGCCTGCCTGAGCTGTTGAACAAGGGTATAATAGCTGAAAGGTTGGAGGAACAACAGATGGACTCCAGCTTATCACAAAAGCAGCAGGATGAACTGAAACAAGCTGTTTCCATCCTCTCTTCTCTAATGTGCCTGGTTGGACTGATTTACTCTTCCGTCATATAGAGACAGAGGTGCATGTTCCTTACCCACTGAATGGGCCCATGAAAGAGATTGTGGCTGCTGAGATTCAGCAAATGTTGAAGTGTGTATGTGTGTGTGTGTGTGGGGGGGAGTGATTAAGAAGTCTCATTGATTGAGGAGCACCTATACTTATCATGTCAGAGGATGCCCCCAATGAGTCATTTCTTTGTGGACTTCAGAAAGTTAAACAAGCTGATGGTTGTGGATTCTTACCCTACTCCTCAAATTGAAAGTTTGATTCAGGACTTGGCTGGGACTGCCTATATCAGCACTGTTGATTTTGTGTCAGGGTATTAGCAAGTCCAACTGATCCCTGAAGCTTCTGATAAGATTGCCTTTGGGACACTGCATTTGGGACATTGTCAATTTGTCTTTGGGACATGTCAATTTGTCAAGATGCCATTTGGCTTAAGTGAGGCCTCAAAGACCTTCCAGAGACTGTTCGATTGAGTACTGCATGGACTATCTTTTGCTACTGCCTATCAAGATGATATTGCCATCTATAGCCTTACATGAAAAGAACATTTGGACCATGAAAGAGAAGTCCTCCAGAAGATTCATCAAGCTGGACTCACAATCAAGGCCTCTAAATGTCAATTTGGGCGTAAACATGTTGTGTATTTGGGACACATTGTTGGGTCAAATAGAGTAAGCCTCATTAGGCCAAGGTTGCTAGTATTATGCAGTAACCCATAATACTAGCATAATTCTAAAGGGTTCCAGCAAGACTGTGTGCAGGTGTCATCATCACCTGATGTTGCTTATCCAAAAAAATATAATTGAACTAAGATCCTGGAAAAGAGGACAGCTTGGATTCTGATGGACTGAAGGCTATGATATGCTTATATTGCAACAGAAAGCAACATAGAGAATGCACCAGCTATGGCATTTGACTTTTGGACTTAAGGTTTTTGCCATCTAACACAGGTCTTGGAAATGTGTTAGATAGTTAAGCTAGTTTTCTTGTTTTTCTTCTATATGACTTCAGAGCACAGTGCTGCCTATAGAATAAATAAATCTTTGTTTTGACAGAACTTAAATAAAACTCTGTAACATTTTAATAAAAATAAAGAAAGGCTTGGTTACTTGTGCACATCTGCCCTGTGGACCCATGGGGTTCAGCTCTGGACTCCCTGACACTTGGTCTTTCCTATATCTGCAGAAGTTAAATTTAAAGTATTCACATTCGTAATAAATTTATTTGTAACTATGCTATAGAAATAATGCTGGCTCCTGCCACCCATGGTTTGTAAAATCAGGAGACAACCTTGGGAACGCGGGCTCCTACCCCTTTCCTCTCTTGTTCTGGTTTAAATTAATCATGATTTACAGATAGATCCCAATACCAACAATGGCTGCCACTAGCCAAATTCCCTCATAAACCATGGTTTGCAAACCCAGTTTGACTTCAAATTCTGGTTCAGAAGGGAAGCATTCTTAACATTGTTTCACATGCGATTCTGAACTATGGCTAACACTGGCAGGGGAAGAGAATTGAGAATTTGCTCTGAATTGGGGTGGGGAGACACAGAGCATGCAACCATGAGACTGGCACCCAATCTACACATCATGGCTGTCTGTCTGTTATTTTCAGCATGAGATCTATCAAGATCAAAATTCAATCTGTGTATTAAATCAGAGCTCAAGACCAAACAATCTTAGAGAAACTTTTTACACATACTGCTGGCTCACAGTGTGTTTGCATCTAAGTCTGCCCTGAAGTATTATTTCCCCAGAGGCTCCTTTGTCCCCCCCCCCCCCCACTTGTAACTGCTCCTTGTGGCACTGGTGTTCTAACTATTGCTCAGAAACAGTTACCTGGAAATATACACACTATCTCTCTTTATATACCGCTTTCTTTTTTCTTTGTCTTTTTACTATACTCTGGTATTTCTCAAGTTATATGCAGGCTTGACCAAAGGAAGTACTTTGGCTAATTCATTATAATGCTATGATTCAATTGATAAACCTCCACTTCAAAGGAGAAATTTCTAAAACATTTCAATTTGCACATTTCATGGACTAAATTACCAGGGAGTGCAACTTGTGTCTTTTCATACAACATCATGCAAAGAACATGCCTTGTGTATACATTTCCCTTGCTGCTGAGTTGACAAAAGCTATCCAAGCCCTGTGTGCCTTAGCAGGATTCTGTAAACAATGCCCCCCCTACCAGTATTGCCATGGTGAGCTCCTCCCGAATGTCTTCCAGAGCTCCGATATCTGCCCAGGTCACATCAGGGACTGTGACAAAGCCTTCTCTCTTGGCAGAGGGCTGCACAGAAGACAGCGCAACAATGAAATCATTCATCTCAATGCAGAGTTTCTGCAGCTGAGCCTCCCCCAGGGAGTCTGGATTCTTTAGCAACCAAAGCAGTCTTTTCAATTCATCCTAAAAACAACACACGAGAGATGGGAGGAAGACAACAGAGGAAATAGTCAGGTAAAAAAAAGAGAGAGAGCAAGATTTACATATGGATCCACAGAACTGGAAGATAGGTGCTCAAGCAGATATGTCCTAGATATGTTTCACAGCAGCCTGGAACTAGTTTTGGATAACAGAGTTGTGCAGTGTCAAACACTGCTGTGCTTCTCTTAAACTGCCCTCCAATTTGATTTCTGGCTTTGTCTGCTGAGATTCCCAATCTGCCTTTGAAAGGCAGAAAGATGCAATATTTAAAGAAGCCACTTATCCCAGGGGTGTCAATCATAGGGCCCAGGGGCATAATCAGGCCCCCAAAGAGCTCCTGGCTGTCATCTGCTTCCTTCTCCCTCTCTTCTTGCTTCCTTCTGCATCACAGCTTGCTTTGCCAGGCTTGCTCTATCCCACAGGAGCTACAGAGCAAATATTCTCCACTGGTTGAGGCTCCTCCCTTGGGAAGGAAGGAGGGGAGGCAGAGTTTGCTTTGCCAGGCTCTCTCAATCACACAGCAGAGCTACTGAGCCAAGCCTCTCTTCCTTCTATTGGCTGAGGCTCCTCCCCCTCCTGGTTCCTTGGGGAAGGAAGGAAAGAGCCAGAGCTTTCTTTGCCCAGCTCCCTGGATTGCATAGAAGAGATACAAAAAAAGCACCAAGTGCTAATGTTTTAAGCATGTTTTATTTTAAGCTTTTAAAAAATCTTTGTCTGTGTCCTTATAAAGTTTATATCTCTGCTACCTGGCATTACATTTTATGATACACGTGGCCCAGCCCAACAAGGTCTCATTTATGTAAGAGCCATCCATTGTAACAAACGAGATCAACACCTCTGATTTACCCCCTTGCATTTGCTTCTGGCTTGCAGTATGGGATTTCAGATATTTATTTCATATTCACTTTTGCATGGCCCTTTCAAGACAACCCAGCACCTCCTGAGGATGCCTGTTCTACTGAGAAACCGCTCTAGCTATCAGGAGCTTCTTCCTAATATTTATTCGAAAACTCCTTTGAATTTTAATAGGGATAAATGTAAAGTTCTGCATTAGGTAGGAAAAATCAAATGCATAAGTATAGGATGGGGGAGATTTGTCTTGGCAGTAGTATCAATTCACTGAACCTAAGTCAGCAGTGTGATGCAGTAGCTAAAAAGGCAAATGCGATTTTGGGCTGTATCAACAGAAGTATAGCCAATTTTTTTTTATTATTTAATTTCAATCCCTTGGTTCTGGTCTGACCTTCTGGGGCCATAGGCAACAACTCCACACCATCCTCTATATGACAACCCTGCAAGTACTTGAAGATGGTGATCATATCACCTCTCAGTTGTCTCCTCTCCAGGCTAAGGATACCTGCCTCCTTCAACCTTTCATCAGGATCACTGTAGGCTGTGCACCCTGCACACCTTGGAAGTATTCCTGGGAAAATGCAACTTCCATTGCAGAAATATCTAGAAGTGCCCCTTCCACTTCAGAGTATTTCATCAAGGCTGAACTTGTCTGAAAGACACCATCAGTTTAAACTTTAGATACAGGAACTAAGATTCAGAAACAAGCTAGGTGAGATCTCTAGAAGAAGTGGAAAGATCTTTAGATGGAATCTCATTCAGAAACTCATCTTCTCTCAAACTAATGTTTATTAAAAGGCCCATTTGTATTTCTTTGGGATAAATCTGGACACTGAGAGAAAAATTAAGGAGGTGCCTCTAAAGGAGATTTGGGGATGGCAATTCTCAGCATCCTCAAAATATGAGACTGGCTAACTCTGTAGGAATAAAACAATTTTGGAGTTGCACAAGAAAATCTTACTTAATTTGACAGAAGAGCACTGCATGCTAAGTTAAGAGCTTTTGTGTGCTAATTAAGAGCTTTTGTAAGCTTACAGTCTCTGAAAAAAATGCAATAGCTCTTCAGTTAAGCAATTCTGCAAAATGAGAGGTAGCACTGAAACTAACTACCCCTCAGTGCTAACAGACACTGGTACAATGCCACTACCACTCAGAGAAACAGCCCTCCAAATGCTAGATCAGGTGTATCGAACTCATTAATTATGAGGGCCAGATTGGACATATATGAGACCCTGTCAGGCCGGGCCACGGATGTCATAAAATGTAATGCCAGGTAGCACAGATATAAACTTTATAAAGGGTCCAGACAAACACAGTTAAAGAATTTTTTTAACTTAAAATAAGACGTGTTTAAAACATTAGCACACTTGCAATATTTTGTTTAACAGTCTCTGATAACTGACACTTCTCACCTCTTGCTTTGAATTATTGCATAAAAACTGGAAACAATGTCTGATCTGTAGCAATCTTGAGTATGCTGTTCAGGTGTTGTTCAAGTGTGCATCTGTAAGTTGCAAACCTATTTTTGATTTATTGACATTCATTACAGAAATCCTGTGGTAAATGCTTTGAGCCTAAGACCCAGAGAAAAACATGAAATGGCTGGGCATTGTGAGCTTCTGTACATAAACTGCTTCATATGCTGTTCAAGAACATGTGACGGCATCATGGCCAAGACTGAGGACTATGTGTTTAACGACAAAACTGTAGTCTTCCCTTGTTGGTAAAATGAGTACCCAGCTTGTGGGGAAAAAGTGTAGATGACTGGGGAAGGCAATGGCAAACCACCCCGTAAAAAGTCCGCCGTGAAAACATTGTGAAAGCAACGTCACCCCAGAGTTGAAAACGACTGGTGCTTGCACAGGGGACTACCTTTAACTTTTTACCAGCCTACTATCTGGGAAGTCTGTTCAAAATCCTCAATCAATCAAAGGAAAATGTGAAAGAAAAATCAAAGGAAATTTGCTGGGTAAACTTGGTCTGGACACACACTCTCAATCTAATCCTGGATCATGAGAGCATTAATAAAGGGGGAGGCAAACTCAGCTGCACCCAGAATAAGGCCAACAAAACACATACACACTCTGTAGCAAGGCAAAAACTCACACCTTGACTAAAACATTGCTGGTCTTGGTATCTCTCCAGTGGCATCAAGGGAACTGGGCAAAGGAAGGTCTCTCTCTTTCCCTCCTTCCCCAGGAGACAAGGAGGGGGAGGAACCTCAGCCACTAGAAGGAAGAGAGGCTTGGCTCAGTAGCTCTGCAGTGTGATTGACTGAGCCTGGCAAACTTAATCACACCGCAGAGCTACAGAGCCATGCTCCTCCACTGGCTGTGGATCCTCTTTCCTCCTCCTCCCTTTGTGAAGAGGGAGGGGGAGGAAGGAAAGAGCGAGGAGAAGCACTTTGCTCACCTGCCTCCTCACAGAAGAGAAAGAAAAAATGCTGACTGAAGGAAGCAGGTGAGGGAGAAGGAAGAAGATGATGGCTACTTGATGGCGGGCCTGATGGGAGCCCTTTGGGGGCCGGATCAGGCCCGCAGGCCGTACATTTGATACTCCTACGCTAGATGTTGCATGAGAATGAAAGAATTAGGAGATCTTTAGATCAGTTGACTACAGGTAGCACTGAACAAAAATGCCAACCATAAATAGCCACCTCAAACTGATCATCAATAAGAGGACTAAGTGAACTAATATTATGCATTTTATTAAAAATTTAGCAGGACAATTCCACCTGACATTCTCAGAAGGGCAGTGCTTACTGTGACTGAAAAGAAGATCTGGAATCTTTGAACAAAGTCTCCATAGTAGCAAATGAAGCCTTGACAGCAGAAAGCTTTTTCTTTAACTTATATCCATTATTGATGTTAAAATTGAAATAGAAACAAACACATTTTTAAAACACACAGAATTCCTCCATTCCCCCTCCACCATTGGGAGGTATGCCACTACTAATATTTCTGTGCTGAAAACAGTCTGAATGGAATCCTGGAACAGTAATGCCACAGAAATTACTAATGCTAACCCTCTCCCATAAACAAAGAATAACTATACACAAATAAAGAGATACAGAGTCCCACTTCCCTTTGAGCAACTAGTGATGACAGGTGGCCAGAAACGGCCTAATCTCAAATACAAACATTGCTATCATGAAATTGTATCTATAGGAATAATTAGTTGCCTGCTCAACTCAGCCCTCCATTTTGGCAACTGCAGATACAGAAAAATTTGCAGATACAACTGGCTAAAGACCATACGTTGGTATAAGGACAATGTGTTGCTATAGTTCTGCAGCTTAAACATTATAAAGGTTTCTTGATCCATGGGACCAATACATCTAAAACAAGTCTGAAAATCTGTGGCACAGTCCATGAGAAATACTCCTGCACAAACTCTACAGAAATGAATGGGAGCTAGGCAACAGCTTGCAGAACCTCTTTAATTTCAGAGCGATTTACACAAGTTTTCTTGGTGATTTCAGTGGGGTTTGTGTCATTTTAATATAGTTTGTGCTGTCTTAATATAACAACAATATGCTGCACAGAGAGCTAGTAGTGATAGATTGCTTAACATAGCAGAAGTGGTAGACTGCTGGACTAGGAGCAGGGAGACTGAGGATCAAATCCTGTTTGCTATGAAAACTGGGTGATCTAATCTGCCTTATGGGGCTGTTGTGAGAAAAACACAGAGGAACCAAAAATCATGCACAATGCCATGAACTCCTTGGAGGAACAGTGGGATAAAAATACATCAACAGGCAGACATAAAATGCATACTGAGACCACTGAGATAAGGTAGCATAAATCAAGAAATATAATATCAATGATGAAAAATTACTCTGCAGAAGTAAAAAACAAACAAATGTGCCTCTTATCAATTTTCCCAGAACTTTCCAAAACAACTTTGTGTAAAATTAGAACTGATAGTGCTAGAGAAGGTCTCAGGCTTGAACAACTAAAGGATCTCAAGTAGCAGGTGTTGGAAAAGACTTCACTTGGCCTGTGACCCCAGAGAACCATTACAACTCCAGACAGACATAACTGAGATAGACAGGCCAATAACCTGATTTAGTATAAGGCAATATGATTTGACTCTCATTTGAGTGTAAACATTTCCATTCATATATATACACATTGTAAAATATAGAGACTAACAGTGTACAAGACTCAAAGAACTACATACTTTAGTAGAAAGCTCTGGAACTTCAGTCTCTTTCTTTACAAGCCCTTCTAGTTTCTGCTCTGCTGCTTGTCCAGGTGCTTTTTCTTCACTACTCAGGGCTTCAGATTTTCCCTCTTCCAATTTCACAAGGACCCTATTCACAGCAGACATAGCTGCTTCACGGCAAAGTGCCATGAGATCAGCACCAACATAGCCCGGAGACATTCGAGCCAAGTGACAGAAGTCAAACAATTCTGGGAGTCGAAGTTTCCGACACAACGTCTTCAAAATTCTGTTGAAGAGAAAATGGTAGAAGTAGTAGCTATAATTTTAAGGGATCATAGTATGTTTATATGCAATATGAGATGCTGACTTTAACCTCTGAAATTCTAAACCAGGGGTGTCACTCATTTGTTATGAGGGTCGGATTTGACATAAATGAGACCTTGTCGGGCTGGGCCAAATGTATCATAAAATGTAATGCCAGGTAGCAGACATATAAACTTTAAAAAGGACACAAACACAATTAAAGATTTTTTTTAACTTAAATTAAAACATGCTTAAAATATTAGCACGCTTGCAATATTTTGTTTTACAGTCTCTGATAAATGTCACCTCTTGCTATGAATTACTGCATCAAAACGTGCAGACAATGTCTCTGCTGTACCAGTCTTGAATATGTGCTGTTCAGGTGTACACATGTGTAAGTCGCAAACTTACTTTGGATTCATTGACATTCATTACAGATATCTCATGGACCCAGAGGAACATGAAGCGGCTGGACACTGTGAGCTTTTGTACAGAAGTTGCTTCATGCACTAGTCAAGAACACGTGAAGGCACCGTGGTACAGACTGAGGGCTATGTGCTTGTCTACAAAACTATAATTTCCCCCAGAAAAATGACTACAACTAAAAAAAAACAACTTCCCCCCCAAAAAACTACTACAAGCACAGAGAGACAGCCATGTACAGTTGTCAGTGTCAGCCTACTATCTGGGAAGTCTAAATTCAAGACCCCCAATCAAAGAAAAATGTGCTGGGTAAACACACTCTCAGTCTAATTTTGATATTTCTTTTCTAAATAGTTCACATGCTTTCCTATTGAGAAAGACCGGAGGGCATGAGTATAGTGAAAAAGAGGAGGGGAACCCAGTTACACCCATAACAAGCCCAACAAAACTCTCTCTCTCTGTAGCAAGGCAAAAAGCTCATACCTTCACTAAAACACTGCTAGTCTTGTAGCTCTCCTGATGGTGGGGACTGGCAAAAGAAGCTCTGGCTCGCTCTTTCCTTCCCTGGGGCATGAGGAGGGGGAGGAGCCTCAGTCATTCATTAGAAGGAAGAGAGGCTTGTCTCAGTAGCTCTGCAGGGTGATTAATTGAGCCTGGCAAACTTAATCACCTAGCAGAGCTATAGAGCCAAGCTCCCTCACTGGCTGAGGCTGCTCCTCCCTCCTCCTCCCTTTGCGAAAAGGGAGGGGGGAGAGAGAAAGGCTGCTTTGCTGCTCTGGGAAGAAACACAAAATGGTGACCGAAAAAAGCAGGCAAGGGAAAATGAAGCAGACGACAGCCAGTTGCTGTGGGCCTGATTGGAGCCCTCTGCGGGCCTGATCCTGCCTGCGGACCGTATGTTTGACATCCCTGTCCTAAACAGTCCATGATCCAGAATACTCCAAAGCAAACTTATACTAGCAAATGAACCACACCTTCATATTAAAATCTTCAGATGCCCTCTATGTGAACTCTCACATCACAGTGGTGCTGAGACTATGGAACACCCTTCTGAGTGATGTCTGCTTTGCTGCTAGTGTTTAGGTGTTAGGTTTTTATGAACATGTTATTTAGAATGCCTTTTGAGATCCTCTAATTTATTTCCTGCCACATTTTGGGTTTTTTGTGTGGTGGCCTCTGTTCCTATGTGCTTGCTTATTTTGCTGAGTAGCTATGCCATGGTTTTGGCTTTGCTCTGTTTTGGTATGTTTTTAATTGGTGTAATCTGTAATCTACTTTGGCTGTTAGACACCTTGTAGACATCAAACTGGAAAGTGGGATATAAATAAAGTATTTAGCCTCCATCAACTCCTTCCCCATTGTTTACTTATTTAACCTATCTTCTCAAAACTTTTGAAAAATGGCTGCATAGGATTGAATAATAAAGTACAATTCAGAGTATCAACCAGCAGACTATCATGCTAAGACAACTTCTGCCAAATATAATGAATGGTCACAACTCCATAGCCAATTTTGCAGATGTACACACCAAGCACAAGGGCAGGATTTTAGAGAACACAACAAAGGGTTGTTAATACCTCAGCAGGAAATGATTTCTATATTTATTTATTTATTCATGCCTTTCATATATGATATTTTAAATTAAATCATAAAGACAAACTTTGTGGGCCCACAAAGACAATTGAAGAGACAACTGGACAATTCTAAAGTAAATCAATAAAAATATTCTCAATTTCATTTCAAGAGGCCTGGCCTAGACAATCATTTATTATATAGAGAAAGATAAATTATCTTTCATTTGCATAAGTAAACCAAGCAAAGAGGGAAAAAATCTGGAAGCATGTACTTCATCTTTAAACTGATTCTGGCCAAATAACCCAATAATTGGTTAGATACAAAGATGACCTTGCTGTTCACTGTAGGAGTATTTCCAATGTGGTATATAGTACCTTATGACTCTTCCCTTTGCCATATGCAAGATGCCATTGTCCATGATTCCAGAGGTCAAACTGCAATACTAACAGACTCAAGCATCCATTGTAAACAGAATGCAGTCAGTGATTGCTGATTCTAGTGCTATTTTATGTCCTCTGGTTTTAATTTTCCTATACTATCTCCTCTTCTACAGCTACTCAGATTACTTTCTTATCAGGGTTGCACAGCTGCCTTTACTCTTTGTGACTTCTTCTCATGCTGCTCTGGAAATACCTTGTCGTCATCCAGGACAGGTAGATAATGTGATACCTAAACACAAAGGACAGGATTTGAAGGCTCACAGTCACCAGTTTTCTGTTGATTCCCCACATTCCTGCAGGAATCCTTGGTAGCCCTATTTGGATGGAAAGGTAGCGTAGAAATGTTCTAAATAAATAAAACCCTACACTCTTTCTGAGGATCCACCAAACCTCAGGAGCAGGATTTTAGGGAGCACAGACTGCAGCAGGAAGGAAGAGGTAGGAAAGACCCATTACATCAGCACTACTTAAAATGAGATCTTAGGGTACATAACACATACCCTTGTTGGGATGTAAAGAACTTACTTTTGAATATGCATACTCATATCATGTTGCGTAAAGTTCTACCATGTCGGTTATTATAGGACAGCAAAAAAAGTACAGATAGAAATAAATCCATGAAAAAAATATGACATGGAAGAGTCTTAACCTTTCAAATGCAGATAGCAAACCCTTTTATTCAGTCAATATTATTTGCCAATATTTATCTACTAATTGTTTCCACTAGGGTTGTCAAAGCTGGCCATCAAGAGAACTCCTGCAGCATCACAGCCTATAACCTGAGCTTATAAAAGCAGTGACTCTGCCTGTCAAATGCCAAAGAGAAGTACCATTCAGAAGCTAGTAAAACAAATGTATATATTAAAAGTAAAATTTCAAACAAGGCTGATATACTTTTCTCTGGCTGTTTCATCTGGAATGCCCAAGCAAATTTCACGATCAAATCTTCCTGCACGTCTCAGGGCTGGGTCCAGTGAGTCTGGTCTGTTGGTTGCTCCAATGACTAGAACCTGAGCTGTGGAAGCCAGATTATTCAAGTCTGAGGAAAAACAGGAAGAAAGAGAAAATGGTTAGGCAACCGATGAAGGAGACTGTGTTTTCCTATCAGAACATCATTTTCTAAACAACTTAGTCAGAGTACACACTCTCAGAGGTCAAACTTGAGCAACCTTTAAACTTACACTGTATGCAGTCCTCTTTTAACCAAGTTACAGTCAACACTAACAATACTGGATTAGGCCAGATATTTACAATAAACTTGGTGATACCAAATCTCCTTAAATCATCATATCTCATGTCTACTCCAAATGCACTCAGCAGAAAGTAATTATTACCATCAATCTAGTAATGTTTAGCATTATTATACACAAATGGGAACCTGCAAGCAGTTGTGGGAGGCATCATTTCCCCCTCCCCATTATTTCCTCTTTTCATTCCCTGAAAGCCCTTTTTCTCACTTCCTTCTCTTTCCCATTCAGCAGCCAACCTATCTTTATCTGGCCCTCCGTCTGCTCCCCACTAAAGCCTCTACCTAGAAAAACTATGGCCCAGTTTTGTGGTGCCAGCCACTGGGCCAGGCCCACTTGCATGGTAGGGAGCCTTCAAGGACTTGTGGGGGGCACCTCATGTTCCCCTTATCCCCCTCCCCACATTTCCTCTTTTCTTCCTCCCATACCCTCTTCCCATTTTCTGCTTCATTCTCTACTTCTCAGCCATTTACCAATCTACCTTTTTATCTGCTTCTCATCTTCAGCTGTATTTACTTCATTTATCCTCCACCTTTTTGCACAGTGAGTACCAAGGCTGCTTACATTATTCTCCTCTCCTTTTTATTCTCACAACAACCTTGTGAGGTAGGTTAAGCTGAAAGTATGTGACTGGCCCAAAATCATGCAGGGATCTTCCACAGAAAGATGGGAATTCAAACTTGGGTCTTCCAGACCCTACTCAGAAGCTCAAACTGCTACACCACACTGGCTTTCATAGGATAGCTGCTGTTGAACAGCGGGCAGCTAGGCCTGGTTAAGTTATGCAAGTTGGTGTTGTCAAGTCATCCAGTCATTGTTGCCAGGCCTAGGGCCAATCTCCAGATGGAGCCTGGAGATCTCCAGGAACTACAACTGATGTCCAGGCGACACAGATCTGTCTCCGTGAAGAAAATGACTGCTTTGGAGGATTGACTTTATAGCATTATAGCTAGCTGAGTCCCCTCCCCTCCCCAGACTTCACCCCAACATCTCCATGAATTTCCCAACTCTAGTCAGGCCTAGCTGTGAAGAGTTCTCCCCAAAGACCAAAACAGCCCTGGAAGGACCTATCCTCTTCTTCTGCCTTTTTACTCAGAGAAACCCAGTCCGGAATGCTGTAGTCACATAACAACAGCCACTGAAGCTTTCTAACTCCTTTTATCATTTTTTAAAAAATATTTCAGATCTTTCTGCAAACCCAGAGCATTGTTCAGGATTGCAGAAAGATCTGTCTTGCCCATTCACTGCTCCAATTACTGGATTTAAGTCTCCTCAGATTTGACTGACTTCGCTATTAGTATACAGATGAGTGGGGCCCCTGCAAAACTCACAGGGGAAGAATCTCATACCCGCCCTCCCCCCAGCATTGCATCTACTGTGACTCACCCTGGAGCCTTGCTGCAGTGTCAGCAGTGTCTGGAATCTGCTCCTGGCATCCACCTTGGTCAGCCCAGAGCAGCCGCTCCAGGTTTTTGCTGTGGCCAAGCTCTGCCACCAGCCCCTCTTGTTCCCCAACAACTGTAAGTTTGTTTAATTTCGGGAAAATTTAAAAAAATGCCCATGGATTTTTTTTAGTGTTTCAGATTTTTCTGCAAACCTAGGAGGGTCCCCCAACTTTGCCGAAAATCTGTTTGGGGTATGTGTGGTCTTGATGGAAGCCATACTTGGGAAACAGATGCATAGGTAGTCTCCATAGAGAGAGGGCTGAGAGTTGCTTGCCCAAGGCCATTTAAGTGATTCAGGGAAATCTTAAGTGAGTTCAGTGACATCTGAACCAGGGACTTGCAATGCCGTCCTATGCAGAATTACTCCAGTCTAAAGACTCAGAATGGAGTGACTCTGCATAGGATTGCATAATTACTGTGCATTCCTAAAAAGAGTTATTCCTTTTCAAGTCCACAATTGGCTCATAAGGCTGTAAGTCTGTTTAGGATTGTATCTGATCCCTATGGAGCTATCATCTTCAGTTCAGATATAAAGGGAAATGAGTAGGCACCCCCATATACCCAAAATAGGGGCTAGTTTTCTTAGTAGCTCACATTGTTATTGATATTTGCTAGGTTTCATAGGAAAAGTAAGAACAGAACATAGGAGATTACATTATCAAGAAATTTGTCATTCAAAAATATGGCACTGAATCACCAATGTTGAGCAAAGCCATTCTTGATAGATCCAGGTGGGCAGCCGTGTTGGTCTGAAGCAGCAGAACAAAATTTGAGTCCAGTGGCACATTTAAGACCAACAAAGTTTTATATTTAAGACAGATTTGGGGTTTTAGTAAGGATCCATGTATTATGACTAGATGGTAATCTCCTTTACAAATAAAGTATGATGATTTCAAATGATAGGTAAAGTTGAGTCTGGAATAATTGTTTTAAAAAGGTATCTGTGTAGCTGAAAGAACTTTAAAAAAAACCCCTTCTTTAACCTATACAGACTACAGCATATTTAGTATGAATAAAGATGACTGCCAGAGGTGCAAAAAATGTGAGGAAGAGTTATAATTCATAGTTTAAAATTCACACTTTTTGTCATCAGATGCCTTCTGGAATATAAAAGAAATGATATAAAATATAAAACCTGGCACTTAAGATTAGATGTTAAAAATGCTTTGCTCATCAAAAGATTAGTGGTTTTAAGTATCTAGTTGATACTGGATGCTACCAGATTTCATGACAACTCTGGTTCAGTTCAAAAATACACATTCCTTTGATGGCTTCTCTGTGCTTGGGACAAAAAAACAGGTTGCTTACCTGTAACTGATGATCTTCGAGTGGTCATCTGCGCAGTCACACACATGGGTTTTCCACCTGGAACGAACCTGACCTCAGAGAATTCAAAGCTAGCCTAGGTGTTTATTTTGGTGTGCATTCCCTCTCGGTCTGGGGAGCAGGCATCCACTGCGCATGCCTGGAGTGAGGGGAAAGCGCTCCACCCACCCAGTTTCTTCTAGCCGCTGTATAGAGAAAGATTAATAAACTAGAGCATAAACCAGCAGCGGGGAAGGCTGGGCGAGCGTGTGTGACTGTACAGATGACCACCCAAAGACCATCAGTTACAGGTAAGCAACCTGTTTATCTTCATCATGGTCTCTGTACAGTCCCACACATGGGTGACTGGTAAGATGATGTGCACAGAGGCGGGTGCTGGTTTTGTAATAGAAGAATACATGTTAAATATGCATATAAGAAAGAGAAGTATTGTACTTATAGGGCAGAAGACTGGAGGCATCAGTCAAAAATGGAACGAAGTACGGCCTGCCCAAAGGATACATCACGCCGAGCATGAATGTCTAAGGCCTAGTGCGTGGCAAAGGTAGATGGAGAAGACCAGACCGCAGCGGCACAGATGTCCTCCATCGGTACGCCTCTACAGAAGGCTGATGACATGAAGACGGCTCGAGTGGAGTGAGCTTGTAATCGTTCAAGTACGGGCTGTTTAGCTAATTGGTAACATAAAGTAATGGCAGCCACAATTCATTTTGAAAACCTCTGTGTTGAGATTTTGTGTCCCTGCTTATGAGTTCCGAATGCCACAAAAAGTCCAGGGTCATTACGGAAGGGACATGTCCTTTCAATGTAGAAAGCAAGGGCTCTACGTACATCAAGATTGTATAGGGCCCATTGACCGGTGTCACTAGGTTTTTGAAAGAAGAAAGGCAGGGTGGTTGACTTCCCGAGGTGATACAGCGAGACGACTTTTGGCAGAAAAGCAGGGTCAGGGCGTAAGATTACTCTGTCATGGTGGAAGATAGTGTATGAAGGATCTGTCTGAAAAGCACAAATGTCACTGACTCATTTGCCAGATGTGAGTGCCACCGACAACGCCGTCTTCCATGACAAGAGATGCAGTGGAATGGACACCATCGGTTCAAAGGGAGGTTTCATTAACTGGCTCAGCACCAGAGACAAGCTCCATATGGGATGTAGTTGACGAATTGGAGGTTGAAGATGTAAAATGCCTTTTAGGAAGGCTTTTGTTGCGGAGTGGGAGAAGATGGTACGTCCTTCAATGTGTGGATGGAAGGCTGAGATGGCGGCCAAATGAACTTTTAGAGAAGAATAGGTTAGATCTGAGTTAGAAAGAGATAAAGTGTAAGTCAGAATCTGAGCTATAGATGATTCAGGGAGAAAGTTGTGCATGGCAGGGTATGCTGAGAAACGCTTCCACTTTAGAGAGTAGGATCTTCTAGTGGAAGGTTTCCTGGCATTAAGCAGAACATGTCTGACCTCTGAAGGGAAATTCAGAAACTGATTCTCCAGGCAGTCAGTCGCAGAAGTCCCGGGTCATGATGTAGGACTTTGCTGTCCTGTTGAGAGATTAGGTCTCGAACTTGAGGAAAACTATGAAATACACTGTTTGAATGGAGGATGGTAGTGAACCATAGTTGACGGGGCCACCAAGATACAGTTGGTCCGATCCAGTTGGATTTTCTGCTGCGTTCTCGTTATCAGTGGAATAGGAGGGAACAGGTAGTGTAGTGGGCCCAACCACGAGTGGAGGAAGGCATCTCCCGCGGATAGCATGGATGGAGGACCCTGAGTGTAGAAACATGGGCATTGAGCGTTTACTGGAGATGCAAAGACATTTATGGCCGGAATCCTGAACGTCCCAAAGACTGTCCAAAGATAATGATGGTTGAAGGACCACTCGTGGTCGTTCATGAGGTGGCGACTTAGTGTGTCTGCTTGAACATTTTGGATTCCCGGCAGATGTATGGCTGTAAGGAATATGTTATTAGCAACTTCTGGGGGAGAAAAATGCCGAGCTGAGCTGCTTCTCATAACGGGAGCAGGCTGGAACTTCTGTTCGGGATAGTGGAAGGCAAATTAATGCCTGCTGCCTACTTTTCTCAGTTAGAGATTAGTCCAAGATATGCACAGAAAACTTTGAGGAGATTTACCTTGGCTAAAAGGGAGTCCCGGGGGGGGGGATCTCTTTTGAGGCTTTGAGGGGTCTCCAGAGAAGAGTTGGATTTTCATCATCTGCAGAAGTTCTCAGTCATTTATTTGACATAAACTCGACAGAATCCTAACTTTCTTGAACACTGCTAAACATCTAAAGCTACAGAAGACAGGTGTGGATCTGGTTAAATGGCAGAAAAGATACAGATTATTATCTTCCATTCCGGGACTATTTACAGTTAAACAGAATAAATTCAGAAGGTGGGAAATGGAAATCTAGAAAGCTTGGAAGAAGAAGCGAGGAAGAGGTGAAATTTGGACTTTAAATTTACAAAGGACAGAGCTAAAAAGTGGAAAGGAATTTATTGTTTGGTCTACTTGCGGTTTTCAAAAAAGAGCACCTTTGTCACAGACTTGCAGCATATACAATCAACACAGGAAGTACGCCAAGTATCGTGAGATCTCTTTACCAGTGAAAACGAGATTTGGTGGCAAGCAAAGAAGTAGCTGACAAAAAGCCTACTCTAGGATTATAATACCATTGAGAAACATTGGTGGCCATTGCAAGGAGGTCAAAATTAAAATAATATTTTTAAAGTGTTCGGGACATTAAAAACTGTTGGAAATAATTGAGATGACGATAAGAGGATAAATACTATTGGACATATTGTTTATAATGGACTTTAGAAGCCTTTAAAAGGAAAATTTTTTTAGAGAGAAGCAAAGTCACGACCGCCATTTTGAAGGATTTAAAAACTAAAAATTAATATTTTGGTCTGGAAAGCTCTGAGGACGGCGAAATTAGGCTTGTTGTAAAAAGCAAGCTCTAATCTTTTGAACTTGATAGTCAAATTTCAAATTGGTGAGATCAAAAGTTTCGGTGTTTTTAAATGTCAGAACACAAGCAAACCCATACAAGGGCTGCTTCATTGGATAAAATGCAGGATCAATTAGAGGCAATTGAGGCCAGAATGATAAAAGGCATGAGAGAGATGATAACTGCATCAAAAAAAGAAATTATAGAAGAGATTAAAAAAGATATGGAAAATCTCAGAAAGGAGACAAAGGAAACATCTCAAAAAATGCAGGAGAGGGGGGGCGGAGCGTCGCGATACAATGGTGGACGCAATTTAAGCTAGCTCCGATCGCCTCCTTCCCCAGACCCTTCAGAAATCAACAGAATTAACTCTGATGTCTACAAAAACAAAGGGGAAAGCCGTCCGAAATAAGAAGAAGCAAGATTCTAAAAAGAAAACCTTGGTATCAGCATTTTTTTCGCCAGAAAACGCGCTAAAGGTGGGTGGCCCGATTTCGCGCTCCCCGGACAGTTTAAACATGGCGCCCAGTCCGACTTCTCCTAAGCCTGCTGACGCTTCCCATTTAGACAGCGAAGCAGAAAGACCGATTAACAAAAAAGACTTAGAGCTCTTAAAAATGGACATTCATAAGTATTTTAATGAGGCCATTATAGAACATATCAAGCCTCTGAAAGAAAAGATTAGCGAGATATCAGAAGACCTTCATACAACAGCGAGTATAGCCGAACGCTCGGCGGAGTTGGGCTTGTCTCTTAAAGGGGAAATTACCATCTTAAAAGAGAATGAAAGCAAACTACAAAATAGACTGGTAATCTTAGAAAATAAATGGCGTGCCTTAAATATTAAGCTCCGCGGCTTTGAGGAGGGAGCTGAGGAGAAGAAAGACCTATTGCTCTTCGTTGCAGACTGGCTGCGGGAGACATTTTCGCTGCCTGACAACGTGGCTGCTAGCATAACTAAAGTTCAAAGATTGGGCGCCATTTCCTTGCAACGCCGCAATTTCACCAGGGACATATTAGTCCAATTTACTAACTCCCGAATGAAAGACCTTGTACTACAAAAATCGAGACAAAAAGATGGTGCCACACACAAGGGGAAGAAAATTCTACTCTTGCTTGATCTCTCGCCAGAAACGCTTGAAAAAAGAAGGAAATTAAAAATCGTTTCAAGCAAGCTTCATGAGAACAATCTAAGATTCAGATGGAGCCCGACCTCGGATCTCTTGCTGTTTAAAAATGGCGCCTTTTACAAGATCCACGATGTGCAATCAGGAATTACAGCGTTGAACGCTCTTGCCATCAAATACACGGAGGAAGAGGAAAAAGAGCTGCGAAGAAACTTCAAAACTTCTGAAGACAACTTGCCACCTGAGGATGCGGTTTAAATCTTCATAACTGTATATAAGCTTCACTTTAGTTAACAAAAAATTAACTAGTCCCAACAGCCCCGTTGGGCTTTCACCTTTGAGGAACCGTTATGAAACTGTTAACCTATAGAACTCTGCTTTACAAATCTTAACAGAAGAACTGGTTGCTAGGGAAATGTACTCATATACACACTTATATTACTAAAGATCTACTTATAATATCTATTTCTTTCAAACTAATGAATTTCTGATTTTTAGCATTTATTATGTTTTCTTTATTAACTCCATAGAAAATCTATAAGCTTACTTTTTAAACGAAATTCGTGCAAATTTGAATAATAATAACAACTTAATGAACTTATATTTAAGAAAAACCAAACCCTTTTGTAAGATCTCAATGCTGTTAATTTAATGATATTCTGGGTAATCAGTCACGCTTATATTCAGAATTTAATAGGGATTGTCCCATATTAGGTTGTATCACTTTTAATGAGACATCATAGTAAGGCAAAAAGAAAAATAAATTTCTTAGCAACTAGCTTTTATTTCTAAAACTTGCAACAAGGAACTTGCCTTTGATAATCACATAACAACTAGATGTGTAAAGCACTCACGTTAAGGTACAGGTTATTTCTTTATAGTTTCTAAAGTTGATGTTTATAAAAAACCAATTGTTGGAGTTTTTAATGCTAAAATAAAATGGGGAAGGGGGAGGGGTGTTAGAGTGTTTGTGCTTTGATTGTAGCTTTTGCCCTCCTGGTAGGGAGATAATAGTTTCAAATAAGGGAAACCTAAGGGTTTTTTCCCTAGCTCCCTAGTTACTGGGAAGCTGTGAAACTTCACCCAAGGATTGGGTGTTAGTGAGTAGAATATATTTGTTTATTCTTTATTGGTGGGTGTGCTGGTGCCCCTTTTTTTTTAGTTTCCTTTCCTTATTTATTGTTTTTTTTTTTTTAAAGTGCAGGTTGCAGTAAGATACAGCAATCCATACTTGGACTGATCCAGTTTGCATTTGTGGAACTACAGATAAGGATTTTTTGTGAAGTGCACTAAATCTTACGCTCGATGACTATAATGTCTAAAAGCCTGAAATTTTTAACTTGGAACTGCAGAGGTTTTAAACATCCAATTAAACGCTCTCGTATTTCTAACTTTCTAGCAAAGCAGCGCCCGCATGTGGTTTGCCTGCAGGAAACTCATGTGAGAAAACAATCCCCTTTTGGGTTGCGCTCTAAATGGTTCAACCAGATCTATCACGCGCCAGGTTCATCTAAGGCAAGGGGGGTGGCAATCCTATTCTCTAAAGATACTGCCTTTAACTTGCATGATACTAAATCAGACCCTAAAGGAAGATATATATTTGTTAAAGGTACTTTGAATGGTAAACCTATAACGATTGTTTCTGTTTATACACCCAACAGCGGCCAATTATCTTTTTTGAAGGAGACCTTCTCTGAGCTAATGGATTTCAAGCATGGTGAACTCATTGTTGGAGGTGACCTCAACTGCATTGCAGATCTGAATCTCGATAGGTCAGGGGGTAAGAGGCTTAAACCTAGACACACAAAAGAGACAGGCTTAAACAATCTTTTGCAATCTTTAAATCTAATAGACACCTGGAGAGCATTAAACCAGAAAGTGCGAGATTACACCTATTTCTCACATGTACACAACTCATACTCCAGGATCGACTATATTTTAACTTCCCCAACTCTCCTAGCTTGTACCCATGATGTTAAAATCGGCTCTAGGACTATTTCAGACCACTCATGGGTATCAGCTGAATTTATGATGCAAGAGCTAGATAATAAAGGCCAAACCTGGACCCTGAATAAACTTCTTTTAACAAAAGACAGCATTTGTGATAGGGTAAACAAACAGATACAAGAATACTTTCAATTTAATGACAGCTGTGGCATTTCACAGCATGTAGTATGGGATGCCTTTAAGGCAGTAGCTAGAGGCAACCTTATCTCTTTGGCTGCAGCTTGTCACAAAAATAGAAATAAAGACATTTTGGAACTTAAATCTAAAATCACTGAGTTGGAAACAAAACACAAGAAATTTGGAGGGAAAAAAACTCTTAAAAAATTAACTATGGAAAGAAATAAATTAGAACTAATTGAGACCTCAGATATTCAAAAAAACCTGCTATATTTGAAACAACAATACATTACCAAAACTGCAAAATCCCTGAGGTTGCTAAAATTTAGACTCCAACAAAATAGAGCTAACGCTCAGATCCACTCTATTAGATCGCCCCAAGGCACTTTGCATGTTACACCTCAAGAAATCACTAAAGTTTTCCAAGATTACTACTCTTCCCTGTATAAAACATCTATCGATACAGATTTGGATTTTAAAAAATATTTGAGGGACATGAAATTCGGCCAGAAACTGTCAACTAACGATGCTGAGTTCATGGACAGACCTATTTCAGAAATAGAAGTTCGCGAAGCGCTCTCCTCAATCAAAAATAACAAGGCTGTAGGTAACGATGGGTTTCCTATCGAATTTTATAAAAAATTTAGTTCTAGTTTACTGTCCCCCTTAACGAAAACATGCAATTTGGCAATGACAGAAGGTATTATACCTGAGACTTGGAAAGACTCAAAAATGATAGTTATCCACAAAGAGGGAAGGGACAAACAAGATCCCAAATCCTTTCGTCCAATCTCACTCCTGAATCATGATTTTAAAATTTTTTCCACTGTGTTGGCCCGCAGACTAAACAAAATTGTTAGTTCATATGTTCATCCGGATCATACAGGATTCATCCCTGGCCGGTCTATTTCGGACAACATCAGAAGAATGCTCAATCTTATTTACCTCGGTAAATCATCACAAACAACTTCTCTTATCGTCTCGTTAGACGCAGAGAAGGCGTTCGATAGATTGGAAATTAAATATTTAAAAGCGGTGTTAGAGCAAATGGGTTTTGGCAAAAAATTTTTAAACTCAATAACAGCCATTTACAATCATCCGAAAACACAAATAAGTATTAACAACTTTAGATCCGAAGCAATCACTTTATCTAGAGGCACGCGTCAGGGGTGCCCCTTATCCCCAATCCTGTTTGCTCTTTCACTTGAGCCCTTAGCCCACCTGGTGCGGATAGACCCCGAAATTGAAGGAATAAAAGTTGCTGGGAAAACTCATAAAATTAGTCTGTTTGCGGATGACGCGGTCATATATTTAAGCAATCCATTAAAATCATTAACTAAATTAATGCAGGTAATAACAACCTTTGGAAAATTCTCTGGCCTTGCAATCAATGTATCTAAATCAGAAATTTTCCCAATTTGTGTCCCTTCTGAGGTGCGTCGTGACATTATGCTTACCTTCCCCTTTAAATGGGTCGATAAAACCTGGCGACATCTGGGGATACAAATTCCTATAGACCTATCTAATTTGATTGGGGCAAATTTTGGGCAACTATTTAAGAAGGTTAAAACAGATCTACTGTCCTGGTCAAAACTTCAACTTAACCTACTGGAGAGAATTGATTTATTAAAAGCCTTTGTTTTGCCCAAATTTCTCTTTTTATTTCAGAACATTCCTATGGACATTCCAAGAGATGAGATGAAAATGTGGCAAAAAAGTTTTTCCCTGTTTCTGTGGCAAAATAAAAAGCCAAGAATAGCATACCATCTACTTGCTAAACCAAGTGCTAAAGGAGGTCTAGGAGCGCCAATTCTAGAAAAGTATCACCTAGCGGCCCAGCTGCGGAATATTCTAATATATACCAAGAAAAGCTGTGACTTGCCCTGGCTGCAAATAGAAGCAGCAAGTATTTTTCCTGTTCATCTCAATGAGTTTGTGTGGATTAGTGAGACGGACAGGAAAAAGACTGAATTAGCTAACCCCTTCCTACGCTATACACTACAACTCTGGGACAAGTATAGATCTTTAGTGATTCAACCATCGACCCCGGTTATGACTTTCTTGGGGCAGCCCTGGTTTCCGCCGGGCATGCCCAAAGAAAACTTTCAAATCTGGAGGAAAGAAAAAATTATTAGAATCTCAGATATTAGTGCCAAAGGTAAATTATATACACGCACTCAGCTCGAAACTAAATTCAAAATTGAAATCCCTTGGTATGAGTACCATCAATTACATGATACTCTAAATAAAGTGATCCCAGTGATGCAACCCGTTAGCCAGTTGAATGCCTTTGAGAAATTAATACATGAGGAAAATGCGAAAATGAGAGGTGTAATTGCAAAAGTGTACTATTTATTAAATCAAAAAAATTGGACGCACCCCACATCACAGCAGAATGCGTGGGCTAAGGATTGCAAAACACAACTGACTGAGGAACAGTGGCATACAATCTGGACATCATCTCTATGCAAATCTAGATGTACTAATTTTAAATTGCAACAATATAAAATAATCTCGAGATGGTATCTAACTCCACAAATTCTAAGCCATGCACAAAAAAACATCAGCTCTCTCTGTTGGAAAGGCTGTGGGACCTCTGGCTCCTTCCTTCATTGCTGGTGGTCGTGTCAAAAGGTACAAAAATTCTGGAGCATTTTAATTACCAAAATTGAAGCAATCGTAAAGGAAACCATTCCTCACACCCCTGAATTTATCCTTCTTAATTTGTGGCCAAAAACTGCTTTTTCCAAATTAAAATCAGAACTTATTTCACTCTTGCTTTTAGCAGGTAAGCTACTACTCGCAAAACTTTGGAAGAATACCAAAATGCCATCAATAACTCTCTGGTTTCAGAAGGTATGGGAACTTATAATACAAGATAAGATTGCCTCTCAACTCATTATAGGGGACAACCCAAAAATAGGGGAAAATTTTGTAGAGAAGTGGTTTCCATTTTTAGACTTTGTAAACAGAAACACATCCAAGAAATACGCAATGCCAAAAAAGTACCTTAACTTTTACTGAGGTTGACTTGTACAAACTGGATCAATTGGCGAATGAATATGCAACTGCTTAGATGTAGGATTATATTTATAAATATAGGTATTAGTGTGTAAATATAGGCTCATATATACATATATATATGTGAATGTGTGTGTGCAGGTATATATATATATATATGTTATTATTATGTATTTATTTACTTATTTTTCTTCTTTTTCTTTTCTTTTTCTTAAAATATTTAGCTGTAACAACTCTACAGACGTATACATAAGTAACTATGTTTGAGACAGTCTCCTGTATTTGTATAAGGACTGTTGTTATCGTTTTTCATAAAATAAAAAAGTTTTAAAAAAAATGCAGGAGGTAGAAGGGAGAATGAAAGTACATGACTCCACCTTGTTAAAAATACAAGAAAAAGTGACAATCCATGACTGCAAACTGATGGAGACTCAGATACATCTGAGAGGAGTACCTGAAAAGGAAGATGGTGACCTGAAAGAATATATAATAAAAATAATTGCAGAATTTTTGGAGGAAGATCCTGAAGAGACTAAAAATATGTATGATTATATGTATAGAGTGAACTCACTCTGTGCCAAGAAAAATAATTTACCAAGAGATGTTGTCATAAGATATATGACAAAAGAAATGGTAGGAAAGATCATGAACAAAAACTTTGAAAAGACATTGAAAGTGGGAGGCAGCAGAGTAAGAATTATGGAGTTGCCAAGGCAAGTGATAAATGATAGAAGTACATACAAAAAACTGACAGAAAAATTACGGGACAATGAAATGAGGTTTAGATGGATAATACCTGAAGGTATGAGCTTTGAACTTCAGGGGAAAAGAATTACAATTACAAATGCACAGGAACTGCGTAGATTTTATGACGAACATAAAGAATTTGCACCATGATGGATTACAAATTATTGTCTTGAAATGTAAATGGACTAAATTCACTACAAAAAAGAAGGGCAATGTTTCATTGGATTAAAAGCAAAATTGTAATATAGTTTGTTTACAAGAAGTGCATATTAAACAAAAGGATTACAAATTTTTATGGAATAAACAACTGGGGTTAGAATTTTTTTCATTGGCTGAACAGAAGAAAAGGGGAGTGATTTTTTATATTCAACAAGAATTGGAGCCAAAATTAGTATTTAAAGATAAAGATGGAAGATTTGTTGCAGTAGAAATAATATTAAACGCAAAAAAACCATTGTTATTGGGATTGTATGCACCTAATGGTGCAAAGGATGCTTTTTAAAAAAGACATTATACAACAATTTGATGAACTGACTTATGACCAAGTTTTGATAATGGGAGACTTTAATGGAACAATTAAGAATTCACTGGATAGGTCTGGGGGAAAAATAATAACAAAGAAGGAAAATTGCCAAAGTCTTTTTTTAAATTGGTCAAACAAGAAAATTTGGAGGACATATGGAGGAAATTTAACCCTGAAGTATGGGACTATATCTTTTTTTCAGCAAGACATAAAACTTTTTCCAGAATTGACATGTTGTGGGGCACTAAAGATTTAGGTCTTATAACAAGGAAAACAGAGATGTTACCCAAAATTGGGGCTGATCATAACCCAATAATGTGGATTACAAAATTGTCTAAGAAGTTAAGATTGAATGAAGATTGAATGAAGATTTTCTATAGAATAAAGAAATAGTGACATACCTAGAAAATGAAACTAAAGCTTTCTTTCAAGTGAATGACAAAGAGGATATAGAATTTCAGACGGTCTGGGATGCCTATAAAGCAGTAATGAGAGGAATATTGATAACTTTGAATAATAAAGACAAGAGAGCAAAAGAAAAACAGCTGTTGGACATTCAAAATGAAATAAAGAAAAAGGAAGAGGAGTTGAGAAAGAGGCCAGGGAAAAAGAAAATTATAAGGGAAATTACAATATTACAAACGCAAATAAGACATTTGTTAAATAAAGAACTGGAATGGAATTTGAAAAGACTGCAGCAGAAATCTTTTGAGGGAGCAAATAAACCTGGAAAGTATTTGGCTTGGCAACTGAAGAAAAAGAGAGAAAATAAAATTATTAATAAAATTGTGGTAGATGGAAGAGAGGTGGTTAGTCAAGAGGGAATAAAAGGAGAATTTTGTAAGCATTATGCCAAGTTGTTTAAAGGTGTTAAAATAAATAAAGAAAAGATGGATGAGTATCTACAAAAGATAAAATTAGAACCTTTAACAGAAAATATGCAAAAAGTTTTGAATGATCCAATTGAAAAAATAGAAATTGAAGCAGCAATTAATGCAATGAAAAATGGAAAGGCACCTGGGCCAGATGGTTATACAGCTAAATATTTTAAAACCTTTAAAGATGAGTTAATACCGAAATTGCAGAAGTTGATAAACATGATAAGAATGAAAGGGAAAATACCAAACACATGGAAGGAAGCTGTTATTTCATCGATACCAAAGGAAGATAGAGATGTCACGAATGTTAAAAATTACAGACCAATTTCGCTATTAAACAATCTATAAAATATATACAGATCTATATAAATATATACAGACCAATCTATAAAATATATACAGACTAATTTCGCTATTAAACAATCTATAAAATATATACAGACTAATTTCGCTATTAAACAATCTATAAAATATATACAAGAATCTTGGCAGAACGGCTTAAACAACATTTGATAAATTTTATAAAGGAAGATCAAGCGGGGTTTCTTCCCAAAAGGCAAATAAGAAACAATATTAGAACTGTTGTAAATATTGTAGAATATTATGAAAGACATCCAGAAAAGGAAGTAGCATTATTCTTTGCAGATGCAGAGAAGACATTTGACAATTTAAACTGGGACTTTAATGTTTGCAGTAATGGAGAAAATGGAGCTGGAAGAAAGCTTTATAAGAATGATAAAAGCAATATACACTGAACAACGTGCAAAGCTATGTATAAATGCAGATCTTACAGAAGATATGATAATTAGCAAAGGTACAAGACAAGGTTGTCCGCTTTTCTCATTGCTGTTTATAATGACTCTTGAAATATTGCTGATGCAGATCCAAGAAGATAAAGAAATAGAAGGATTAAAAATAAAAGGATTTACCTACAAATACAGAGCATTTGCAGATGATATAATGTTTATGAATGAAAACCCCATACAAGTCACACCTTGGTTGTTAACTAAAATACAAGAATATGGGGAGTTGGCGGGATTTTGTATTAATAAAGAAAAATCAAAACTTCTATGTAAAAATATGCAAATAAATAAGCAACAAGAATTACAGAGACTAACGGGCTGTGAAGTTACCTCCAAGGTAAAGTATTTGGGTGTGGAGATAACAATGAAGAATATTGATCTGTTTAAAAATAATTATGAGAAGCTATGGCGTAAAATGGATGGAGATATGTTAAAATGGAATAAACTTAATTTATCATTGCTGGGTAGAATAGCAGCAATTAAAATGAATATTCTACCAAGAATAATATATTTGTTTCAAACTATTCCCATTGTGAAAGATAGTAAATAATCTGATAAATGGCGAAGAAAAATTTCAGAATTTGGGTGGGCTGGGAAGAAACCAAGGATCAAAATGAAAATTCTGACAGATGCAAAAGAGAGAGGTGGATTTCAACTACCGAATTTAAAATTATATCAGGAAGCAGTTTGTTTAGTATGGATAACGCTGTTAAACAAAAAACTCTTAGTGCTGGAAGGTCACGGAAATAAATTTGGCTGGCACGCGTATTTGTATTATGGAAAAAAGAAGAGGGACGGTTTTTTCTCTCACCATTATATAAGAAATAATTTGCTAAATACATGGATGAAATATAAGAAATAAGGAGATGAGAGGAGATCGTTATGGATAGTGCCAGCCAAAGTGATAAAAATAACGGCTGAGATAGGTGAAGAAAAGTGGTTGTCATATAATCAATTATTAAAAATACAAAGTGGCAAAATAGAATTGAAAACTGCTGAAGAGCTGAATAATAAATATGATTGGTTCCAAATGCAACAAATAAAGAGCTTGGTGGAAAATGATATGAAAACTGAAGGAATAAGAAAAGAGCAAACAGAAATGGAAAAAGTTCTGCTTGGAGATAATGAAAAATTAATTTAAAAAAATATATAAATTACTTTTAAAATGGTCTACGGAAGATGAAATAGTGAAATCTCAAATGATTAAATGGGTAATTAATGTAAATAAAGAAATACAGATGGAAACTTGGGAGTACTTGTGGAAGAATTCCATGAAGCTTTCGACGTGTCATAGTATTAAAGAGAACTGTTTTAAAATGATGTATAGATGGTATACGACTCCTAAACAATTGGCAAAGATGAACAATAAGATGCCAGATAGATGTTGGAAATGTAAAAAACATGAAGGTTCTTTCTACCATATGTGGTGGACTTGTGAAAGAGCAAAAAAGTATTGGCAGATGATTCAGCAAGAAATTTCTAAGATCTTGGGATATGAATTTAAGAAAGTTGCAGAGACTTTTCTGTTGGGATTACAAATGGAATAATTTCCAAAAGAAGATAGATCTGTAATTTGGTACTTGCTTTCAGCTGCTAGGACATTATATGCGCAGTTGTGGAAGCAAGAAAAAATTCCAGAGAAATGGGATTGGATTATAAAAGTTATGACATGGAGTGAAATGGACAAATTAACAAGAATATTAAGAGACTATGATTTAGAAATTTTTAAGACGGAGTGGAAAAAGTTTAGAAGATATGTAGGAAAAGAGTGGAAAATAAAAGGACATTGGACAATTTTTGATAATGATTAAGTTTTAGAAAGAAGAATATAAATTTTTGTTTTAATAGTTACGGGTACCTTTAAATATTAGCATTTTAAGTAAATAACACCGGCGGGGGTCAAGTAACGGGGGGAGGGGTGAGTAGAAAGTAATATATGGGATAGATAAAAGAAGTTATTAAAGATGTAAGAAATAGATTTATTACCAGTTGTTACCAATAAAATTGTTTTAAACTCAGGAATATGTTGTGAGCAATGCTCCAATGCCATAGGGACAAGGCTTTCCTGCAAAGGCGGACAGAAGCAGTGCTTCCCTGTCAATTGATATAAAATACGGTCGCTACATTGTCTGAAGTGACGTGGATATGCTGACCTCGAAGGGATGGCAGGAATGACTTGAGAGCTCTGTGGACCGCCAAGAGTTCCAGACAGCTGATGTGAAGGGACTTCTCGTAGGCTGTCCACTGTCCTTGTACCGTTAGTGTCCCAAAGAGAGCTCCCCAACCCCACCTTGAGGCATTGGTCGTGACAATGGCTGACGGGGGTGACCGTATGAACGGCATTCCAGTCAGAAGATGACGTTCCATCTTCCACCATTCCAGAGTTGGAAGAACGTGGTGCGGAACGGTGAGCAGGGTCATTTGGTGTTGTCGATGCGGGCGGAACGTCCGGACGAACCACAATTGCAGAGGACGCATCCGGAGTCTTGCAAAGCACAGGACAGAAGTTGTGGCTGCCATGAGACGCAACATGCGTTGGAAAATGAAGGCTGTTTGGGTAGGGTGCATTATGATGGCAGCGGCCAGAGATTGAATGTGGTGAACCCTGTCTGCAGGGAGGGAGGCCTTGTGCGATAGTGTTGATAAGTGTGCCCCTATGAACTGAATGTCCTGTGTAGGGATCAGGTTGGACTTTGTCAGGTTGACCTGAAGACCCAGCGAAGATAGGAGAGTCAGAGTGGTAGAGATGTCTTTTTGGAGTTACTCTTTGGATTGGGCCACAACGAGCCAGTCGTCTATGTAAGGGTATATGGAAATTTTTGTTGACGGAGTGTCACTGCTACCACTGCCATGCATTTTGTGAAGACTCTTGGTGCGGTTGACAAGCTGAAGGGAAGGGAACAGAACTGGTAGTGTTGGTCCCCGACGGCAAATCTCAAGAATCTTCTGTGGTGGTGGTTGATGGTAAGGTGGAAATAGGCGTCTTGAAGGTCTATCAATGCCATCCAAGCATCTTTCGGAATCAGTGGTAGAATAGACTGTAGGGTAATCATGCGGAATTTCTTGTATAGAATATGGCGATTGAGCTTGCGAAGATCCAGTATTGGACGTTGTCCCCCATCTCTCTTTGGAACCAGGAAGTATCAAGAATAGAACTAGTTCTATGGCTGCCTTGTCCAGCAACGTAGAGATCTCTTCCTGAAGAGAGAGGGAAGGGGGAGTACGTATGAATCGATGGAGCCTCGGGGGTGGGATTGAACTCTATGGTGTAACCCCGTAGATGATCGCCAGGACCCAGAAGTCCGATGTTATGGACTCCCACATGGGGTAGAATGTACGTAGTCTGGTGGAGTCAGTGGGGTGTTGTGGTAGATGGATAGGTGATATTAGGGAGTCAAAGAGACTGTTTTGAAGCTGGAGTTGTCTTTTTTGTGGTTTGTGCACGCAGCCTTTGGTGGAAGGGTTGTTTAGCCGGTGGAGCCGGCTACCTCCTAGCCGTTTTTCTACTGTCATCAACAGTGGTCAGGATGTCGTCAGTTGTAGCAATGAACAGACCCTGACCGTCGAAAGACAAGTCTTCAATTTTAAATTTGATGTCTGGCTGCAAAGAGGAGGAACGGAGCCAGGCATGATGTCGTAAGGCGATGGATGTGGCCATGGTTCTGGATGAGCAAGCAACAGCATGAACAAACTGAATTGATTTGCTGCTTGCTGACTTGGGAAAGCTCTTGTAAAATATGTGATGCTTGTTTCTGTGCAGAGTCAGGTAGAGAAGGGACCATTGTAGTAAGTTGGGATGTCAAATTAAAGGTGTAAGCAGAAAAATATGCTAAATAATTATGAATTTTGCAGGCAGCAGTAGAAAGGGAGTAAATTCTTCTCCCTAAGGTGTCTAATTTCTTTCCCTCCTTCTCAGGTGGAACTGGGTGACGTGTTTGCTTGGACTTGGATGAAGAATGTACAATCATGGAGTTGGGTGCGGGATGATTAAATAGAAATTGAGAATCTGGAGCATGAATTTTATATAAGGACTCAATCCTTTCCGATGTAGGTGGAACCAATGTGGGCTTATCCCAAGCCTCCTTTAAACCTTCTAGGTGAACAGGGAACATTGGAAGGAAGGAGCCTGCAGGTAGGTCCGCATGGACTAAATCATGGACTACGTCCGATACTCTTGGCAGGTCAGTAGTGAGTTTTATGTTAAGCGTATTAGCCATATTGGTAAGTAGGTCTAAGTAAGCTTTGGATCCTTCAGATGGTGAGAGATTGACTGGTTTGGTAATGTCAGAGACTGGTGATGCTGGTGCAGACGCCGCTGATTGAGAAGAGTCCAAATGTTCAGCCTCGGAATCTTCTGGAACATCCATGGGATTTGTGTATGTGGGCTTGGTGGGTATCGATATAGCCTTACTTGGAATGGTAGGTTGGTCAGGTTGACTTATCTGTTGCTTGGAAGTGGCCGAGAAGGTGATAATGGTTTTGACTCCTGACTGCAATGTTGGGGTGGGTGAGGAGATGGACTTTCGTGAAATCCAGAGTATGAAACGTCCTCACGGTACTGAGGTCGATAGGATTCCTCATGGTATCGAGACTCACGGTATCCGGGTTGGTAAACTACATCACGGTACCGAGGATAGTATGGTTCTTCATGGTACCAGGGTCGATGGGTTTCACGAGACGGTGATCTATAGTATTGCCGGTGTCTACGTGGAGATGGTGACCTAGAGTGTGATGCCTATAGCAGTAATAACGATCCCTACGTGGGGACCGTTCAACATACATTTGAGTGGCCAGATCCTTGGGTGTTGAAGGCTCTCTGTGCAGTGGAGAGACAATCGGGTCCTTGAAAATGCGAGACATTCAGACTTCCCGGAACGAGTTTGCTCCAAGTAGATTAGCTCGCTGACTTCGAAGGCGCAAGGATTCCAAGGATTCAGTGTCCAGGATGTTTTCTGGTAGGGATTCATGGACCAAAGGAGATCTGGATCGGATGTGAATGACGTCGTCATGTATGACTTCGATGGAAGTCGAGGGCTCCGCTGGAGCAGTCGGTGCCATCGAAATCGAAGTCAAGATGGATGCCGGATGTGGGGTCGAAGTCATGGTATGGTTGGAGGGCCTGGAGTTTGAAGATTGACGATCCGCCTTTGGTTTCGATGTTGAAGGTGTGGAATCCAAGGCTTTTTTGGAGGGCGATTCAAGTTGATGTTTCTTCTTGGAATCATTGGATTTCTTAGAGTGTTTTCTGGACTTATGCTTACTGGGAGCCGACGCCATGGAAGCTGCCGGTTGAGCTACGTCCCTTTGCAGAGTTAGGGAAGGTGGCGAAGTCTGGGATCCAGAAGCGTGGGACATTGCAGGCCGCAGCGAAGACTCTAAGAGATGGCTTTTCAGTCTGGCCGCACAATTTTTTCTGGCCTATTTCCCAAACTGGCTGCAATGGACACAGGTATTGGTTCTGTGGGCCTCCCACAGACAAAAAAGACACAAAGAATGCCTGTCGGTTGAGGGAATTTTGGTCCCGCACCGGGTACACTTTTTGAACATTGTTTTGGAGTCTTTCCCTTCCATACGCCTGGGGAGGGAGGGAGGGTGGGGGAGGGGAAAAGTACAAGAAAGTAAAGTCTTTTTTTTTTAACGATACCAGTCGGCGAGGAGAAGAAGACGACAAAAAGTCGAGGAAAAGTTGAAAAAATGGAGACGATAGCAATGAAGTTGAGGAGACACAACAAGGTAGGTATATCCCGAATGGCGGTTAAGAAGAAACTGGGTGGGTGGAGCACCTTCCCCTCACTCCAGGCATGCGCAGTGGATGCCTGCTCCCCAGACCGAGAAAGAATGCGCGCCAAAATAAACGCCTAGACTAGCTTTGAATTCTCCGAGGTCAGGTTCGTTCCAGGCAGAAAACCCATGTGTGGAACTGCACAGAGACCACGATGAAGATCTGCATTTGCCCTTTTCCCCAATCACATAACATTTAATAGAACTGCAGTGCAAATATATGCATAATTACTTCATAGTAATCTACGGAAATCAGTATAAATCTATGGAAATCAGGCTTAGAGTAACTATGAGCAGGCTCACCCTGTTAATATTGATGCCTCATTTTGGTGTCAACTGCATAAAAATGACAAAAATGATGTAATGGCTTAAGTGAAACAACTAACAATTGGAAATTTGCCAAAGAAACTAGCTAGGATAAAAATGGCCTTCCCAACCACACAAGGGAATTAAAAGGGAAAAAAGCACCCATATTCCTATATCCCTAATCTAGTTTTAGAAATTACTTGATCATGTGAAATGAACATGTTTCAGTTTCCAGTGCTCTCATTTCATCAAGCTGTTTTTTTCCCAAGAGGACATATCACTCTGCATACAAACTGCATTGATTTAATTACAATAACAATGTACAATAACAAAGTCGGGTGGGAAAGTCCTGGACTTGGAACCTTCCTATTTTATCCCCTAACTTAAAATGATAGATTTAAAACAAATTTTATAAATTTTTCAGATATCTTGTTTACAACTTCTGTAGGGGTGTACCATAAAATGTGGTGTAACTGTATTCAAAACAGGCTCCTGTTTAGTTCAGGCAAGTAACTTAGCCACTCCCTAGCATCTGCTGATTTATATGCTTAACACTGTTTAAAGATATTAGGTAACTTCATTCGATTATAAACATTTGATCTACAGAAGATAAACTTTGCCACCCTTGGAAATTTGTCAACCCACACAAACTCTTGCTAATATTAGAGAGTTGTAATTCTTGCTAATATTAGAGAGTTGAATGATCAACCTAGAATATTTTTGAAAAGAAATAAGATCTTAGGATATTTTTTAAAAAAATTCTTAAAACCCATTGGATCATAACCATCACAGCAAACTGGAAGCCTGCGGTTATGTTGCTCATCAGTTTCTTAGGATTTCACTACATGCAAAACCAATTGGGATACTCTTCTGACACCTAAAGACACATTTATAATGCAATTCTAAGCAGAACTGCACCCTCCTAAGGGTGCTGATATCAATGGACTCATGAGAGTGCAACTGCATTGTTATTATGGCATAAGCTTGGGTGGGCAGGGTCCATTTTGTTAATAGCATGGTCACCAAATCAGAAGATATATATACATGTGAGTAGGGAGTAGAAAGTATTTTTTTTAAAAAAGTTTAGTTTTACAAAGTGAGGTCAAAAGATAAAGCAACACAATAGGAAAAAAAGGGAGGGAATACAGTCCCACACATAATGCAAATTAGTATAAATTTCCTTCACTGTGGCTATGGCTAGGGACCACTAACACAGAAGTATAGCAATACCAATAACATAAATTGTTTTCTGCAAGACTGCTACTATGTGATCTGGTCTCAAGAAATCCTGAAAACCACTAGCTTCCTATAGCTAAAGTAATTATTTTCAGGTGCTGTTAACAATTCTGCTGTTGCTGTGCATACATAATACCAATGGCTACTAGAATGAGCCATCTCCTTTGAATTTATTTTATGCAGTATGTGTTTTACATCATGCTATGACACGCTTTTCTTTCATGCACTGTTTGGACTTCTGAAATAATTCTGTTTAAAAACTTTTTGCCTCTTCTTCACTCTGTACTTAAGATATGTACACCTTACCCAGTTTGCTGACTACACTGTATTTTAATGAACTGGGCTCTAGCACATGGAATCTTTTGCTATAAAACCTGCTCTATCTTTCAGGACCTACAAAACTCTCCATTGTTTACTCTGTTACATATGCTGGAATTTGCTGCTATTTAAAGATAGCTGCTACTCAAAAATCTGTTGTTTGCACCCTACCATGATAACCCAATTGAAATATTGTTTGGGTGCAAATGTATTAATATTAAAACTAGATTTGACAATGTAATTTAACAAGGTTTTTATGAACTGACCATCCATACACATCAGAAGCTGGGCTACAATCCTTCGTTCCATGTCCTTGGATGCAACTTCTCTCTTGGGTGTGATGGCATCTATCTCATCTATGAAGAGTATACATGGAGTACTGGCCTGAAAATTAAACAAAAATCAATATAAATCCAGAAACGAAAAAAATCTCCACATATTAGGATTGTAAAATTCTCCAACTTCAAATAAATATTAAACACTGACAGGTAGAAAATGAAATAATGCTCATATCCCCTCACATTTGCAAATCCAGCCTCAGAGTGGTCTGCCCAATGAGAGAGACGTTCACATAGGGAAACAGTCTTCATTAAAGATGCATGAGCAAAAAGCACCCTCATACCAGTGAGAGAAAGAGAACAGGAGGTATGCAGATTGCTAGTGTAACAGAGAGCGAGAGCTTGGGTTTCAGGCCAGTGTGAAAATTCTGTACACAGATTCTATTGTACTTCTGTCATGTCTTTTTTATCTACCATGAATAAACATTTATAGCGTCTATTAAGATTTTTCATTATAACATTCAACTGTTAAAAATGTAAAGTTTGAAAATACTGGGCAAATTCAACATTTCTCCAAAAAATGACATCACCTACTATGATTATAATGGATATGGACTGCACCCATTTATATATTAAAACATGCTTCTCCATTTCATGATCCTGACAAAAAATTTACTTTTATTTTTATTAGGAAAGTATTGAGATAAACATATTAAATTCTGAATGAAAGAGCACAGAAATGGCTCCCCCACATACAGGCAGAATAAAGAGCTATGATAATAACCAGGCCTCAGATTCAGTGGGAGCTCCTGAACCTTTCTGAGAGTTCCACCTCCTCCTTCTGAGAGTTCCACCTCTTTGTCCATTGAATAGTATGTGCAGCTACATAACAATCCCTGGATGAGCTCCACCACCTATTTCTCTACAAAATGACTCCTGTTAATAACTGTATAAATGATAAAGCAGCCAATGCATTTGTAAGAGTTATCACCTGATGGTGAAAGAGTAAATAGAAGAATCAAATCAAGTTGCCAAAGTATTAATTTTTGGATGTCTCAGAAGTCTTGAAGTATGAAATGGCTTCTGCTTGGGATAATTCACTGAATGCACAGATCAGCACATCCCCAAGGCACCACAGCCCTGGATGTGTAAAAGCAAAAATAGAGCAGCTCTAAACAACTGGGCGCATCTTTCTTCATTCCTCTTGTAAATGCTGGATCTACATGAACAGTACTACTGATTCGACTATAGCTGAGTAGGCTGAAAAGATGGATCATTCATAGCAATTTTATACTACAGCACGGTTCCCCAATCCCCGGGCTGTGGATCAGAACCGGGCCGCGAAGCCTGGCCCCCCCGTGACGCTGTGCAGTCTCACCACCCTCGTCTCTTCCTCGCAGCGCCTCCTCCACCACCCTCCATTTCTACCATTTTAAGGCAGAAGAAGAGGTGATGAAGCACCGCCTTCCCCAGCTCCTTAAGGGCTAAGCCCCACTGCGCTGATTTTGACAAAAAAAAAAACCCGTAGCAGCGTCCGGCAATACGCTGAAGAAGTGGCTCTGCCCTTGCCTCCTCTCCACTTCCTTTCTTGGCATGGGAAGGAAGTGGGGTGGAGACAAGGGCACCGCCGCTTCTTCAGTGGGTTGCCGGCCGCTGCTACAGGTTTTTTCTGCCGAGATTGGCACGTGGGGGGGGGGGTCAGCCCTTAAGGAGCTGGGGAAGGCGGCGCTTCACCACCCCTTCTTCTGCCTTAAAATTGTAGAAATGGAGGGTGGTGGAGGAAGCGCCACAAGGAGAGACAGGGGAGGGAGGCTGCACAGCCGCGGGGGGATGGCAGGGAGGCTGCACGGCCATGGGGGGGGACAGGGAGGCTGCATGGCCGGGGGGGGGGGGGGACAGGGAGGCTGCACGGCCATGGGGGAGCCGAATTTGGTGTTCCCACCCTGCCAGCCCTGGGGTCTTGATGGGTGGGCTGGCCCTGGTGCCGGTCCCCGGCACCACAATGGTTGGGGACCACTGTACTACAGGATATGGCGACAACTACGTTTGGGGAACTTTGTTTTGTGTGCAGGAGTCTAGAAAATTCTGACTATGAACCCAAAGAGACAACAGAGGATAATAGAATCCTGAATACCTTGTCTGTTTTCATTGTGGAAAAGATGGGACATGCAGACCTGTTGGCACTGAAGCTTTTAGGAAGGGTATCTAAAGAACAGAATCAAATGGAAGTGATGACAGGTCTTTAATAATAAGTCTCTGGATCCAGATAGCATATACCTAAAGGTTTTTAAGGAACTCAAATGTGAAACTGCTGATCTACTAATCAGCACATGCAAAATGTCACTAAAATCAACTTCTATGTCAGATCCCTGGGACAAGGGGGACCCAAGAGATGTCATTTACCTTGACTTCCATAAAGCTTTTGATGACATTCCTCATCAAAGGCTCCTAAGTAAGCTCAATAGTCGGGGTAAAAGGACAAGTCCTCTCATGGATAAAAAAAATGGTTAATTAACAGGAAACAGAGCGTGAGTATGAATGGGCAATTTTCACAGTGGAAGGTGGTAAGTAGTGGGGTACCGCAGGGCTCATTACTGAGTCCACTGCTTTTTATTGTTCATTAATCATTGTTCATTAATGATTTGGAGTTGGGAATAAGCAGTGAAATTTGCAGATGCAACTAAATTGTTCAGGGTGGTGAGAACCAGGGAGGATTGTGAGGTACTCCTAAGGGATCTACCAAGGATGGATGAGTGGGTGTCAATGTGGCAAATGAGGTTCAACATGGTTAAGTGTAAAGTAATGCACACTGGGGCCAAAACTCCTAACTATAAATACACACCGATGGGGTCCAAAATGGCAGAGACTGACCAAGAGAGAGATCTTGGAGGCATGGTAGATAACTCACTGAAAATGTCGAGGCAGTGTGTGGCTGCAATAAAAAAGGCCAACACTATGCTGGGGATTATTAGAAAGGGAACTGAAAATAAATGAGCCAGTATCATTATGATTCATAATGCCTCTGTATAAATTGATGGTGCTACTGTCAAGTCTGTCTGTAATTCTGGCTCAAGCAAAAAGCATGCTGGGTAGAACCAAAGTATAACCAAATGCTGCTAGCTCATCCTCTCCTATTCCCCCCTCCCATCAGAGAACTGTTCCTGCTTTGAAATGGTAATGTGTGAAAAGTCTTATCTGTACCTTCTCAGCTCAGGCTTGGGGGAGAGGAAGGAGCCTGGGAGTATCAAGGCCAAATGGGCCTCTAATCAACATGAGAATGTATTTGTAACATCTATGTGTGAATGTCCTCTGCACAATCCTCCCTCCCCGTAGGAATCCCTTTGAAGTATACCTTATATGCAATGTATCTACTGTATGTACTTTAGTCTTTTCAAGACCTGGCTTAGGCCACAAGTATCAGTATCAATAAAATAGAGTCTTTGTATCCACACCGACTCATCATTGAATCTGCAGACTTGACAGCAACCTCATTTGGAATACTGTGTATACTTCTGGTCATCACACCTCAGAAAAGTGCAGAAAAGGGCAACTTGAATGATTAAAGGGTTAGAACGCTTTCCCTATGAAGAAAGGTTAACACAGTTGGGGCTCTTTAGCTTGGAATAACGACAATTGAGAGGTGACATGATAGAGATTCACAAGATTATGCATGGAATAGAGAAGGTAGAAAAAGAAGCACTTTTCTTCCTTTTTTACAAAACTCGTGGGCACACAATGAAATTGCTAAGCAGTCGGGTTAGAATGAATAAATAACCAAAGAGTGATTAACACATGGAATTCACTGCCACAGGAGGTGGCGGCTACAAGCATAGACAGCTTCAAGAGGGGATTGGATAAGCACATGGAGCAGAGGTCCATCAGTGGCTCTTAGCCACAAGGTATAGATGGAACTCTGTCTGAGGCAGTGATGCTCTGTATTCTTGCTGCTTGAGGGGGGGCAACAGTGGGAGCATTTCTGGTGTCCTGGTCTCACTTGTGGTCCTCCTGACGACACCTGGTTTTTTGGCTAGTGTGACAGAGTGTTGGCCTGGATGGGTCACTGGTCTGATCCAACATGGCTTCTCTTATGTTCTTAAACTGCAAATGTAACATAAGATGGGTTTAGCCCCCATGAGATTGTAACAGTCTCATCATTTTTTAAAGATTGTGGAAGATGTGCTAAAAGACTCTCAGAATAAAGAGCATGAAATCTGGAGATGGGAGGGAGAAATCAAAAGATAGGAACCATATGAATGGACTCTTTTCTCTTCTCATACCCTCACTTCGACTTAAAATGAAATTTTAGTTAAAAATGCAATATACAAATTAATGTTTACCTATGTTTCCTCAAGTTCTGTGAAGAAACAACAAAATACTTTTTTTCCTGCTCAGCTTACCACAGCTTGATCAAAAAGCTCTCTTAACTTCTGTTCTGATTCACCAGACACTCCTGACACCATCTCAGTTGCTGCTACTTTGAGTATTGGTAGTTCAAGTTCCTACAGCAAAAAGAAAAGCATGAACAATTTTGATGTTATAAAAAAACCCTCTATACTGAGATTCATGGGTTAATAGAAGTCTCTGTAATCAGGACCAAATTAAGACATACCAAGGCACCAAACTGAAACCCCATACCAATTTTTGTACAGAAGTTTAAAGGCAATTCAGGAAACTAGAGGCCAGTTAGCATAACATCTGTTAAAGTTAAATTAGTAGAAAAAACAGGTTCCTTACCTGTAATTGATGCTCTTCAAGTGGTCATCTGTGCATTCACACCAGTGGGACAGAGCGCCTGCGCCGATCCCCGGATCAGTATCTAGAAAGCCCGGGATTTTTCGCTCTCTGCTCCCAGTGAGCATGCGCAGAAGCCCCCACATGTGTGCTCACCGAGACCAGAGCAAGAATCCCACCAGTTCCTTCTGACCGCTGACAGCCCCAAAAACAACATGAAGAAGCCGACAATAGAAGGGAAGGAGGGCGGGTGGTATGAATGCACAGATGACCACTCGAAGATCATCAGTTACAGGTAAGCAACCTATTTATCTTCTTTGTGGTCTCTGTGCTTCACACAGGTGGGAGAGTAGCAAGCAGTCATACCTGGAGGTGGGAGCTGGCAGTCAACCAGAAGAAGCAACCTGTAGCACCAGACGACCCAGCTGTGTTTTCTGCTGTCTGCGTACATCTAGTGTGTAGTGCTTCATAAACACATGAGGAGAAGCCCAGGTGGCTGCTTTACAAATGTTCAAAAGCAAGGCACAGTGAAAAAGGCAGTGGAAGTGGCTATTGCCCTTGTGGAATGTGCCTTGATCGGTCCCGGAAGAGGTTTCTTAGCCAGAAGTTAGCAAAGTCTAACTGTTTCTGTAAGCCACTTAGAAAGTCTCTGCTGCGAGATCCTGCAGCCTAACTTAGGCGCAGCATAAGACACAAACAAGTGTGAATCCTTTTCTATAACCCTTGGTCCGATCCAGAAAGAAAAGCAACACTCTTTTAACATCTGAAGAGTGCAAACAACATTCTTCTTCTGAACTAGGTGAAGGAAAAAACATGGGAAGCCAAACGTTCAAACCCAAGTGGAATTCTGACACAACTTTTAGCAGAAAGGTTACATCTGGGGCCAAAGAAACACCTTTTTCCTGAAAGATGAGGTAAGGATCATCACATCTTAAGGCCATTAACTCTCCTACCCGCCTGGCAGAAGTGATTGCCACCAGAAAGGCAGTCTTCCAGGATAGGAGCTGTAAGGAGCACGACGCCATGGGCTCAAATGGCTTCCTGGTCAAGCAATCCAAAACTAGGGGAAGATCCCAAGCCACTGGAGGAGTCCGTGAGGGGGGAAACACACGAACCAATCCCCTTAAAACCTTTTGGAATCAGGATGGGAAAATACAGAATAACCTTCCACCTGTGCATGGAAGGAAGATACTGCTGCCAGATAAACTTTAACTGAAGAAAAACTCAATCCAGAGTCAATCAGAGATAACAAAAACTCAAAAATGGATGGCAAACCAACCACCTTAGGTGGCAGTGTAGAACTGTCCAAGAACCTGAGGAATCTTGACCACTTCCTCTTATAGGATGTTCGCATAGACAGTTTTCTACTGTTCAAAAGAACCAGCTCTACTCTCTCAGAGAAGGTAGATAATCTATGAACCACGCCGTCAATCTGAGGTGTGGAAGATTGTGATAGAATATCTGTCCTCCTTGAGCCGAGAGGAGATCCAGTTTGGTCGGAAAGTGGTAAAAGGTTAGCCTTGCCAGTCTCAGTACTTCAGGAAACCATGCCTGACGTGGCCACCAGGGTGTCAGAAGGATGCACCTGGGTTGGGTTCACTCCTCCTCTGGTGCAGAAAAACGGACACTTTCGATTGTTGGCTGTCGCAAAGACATCTATTGAGGGATAACCCCACTTGCAAAAGACCAGTTTGAGGTAATTCCATGCAATCTCCCACTCATGAGGAGATGCTGCCCCCCTGCTCAGGGAATCTGCTTGAACGTTCACTATCCCCGGGAGGTGCACTGCCGTGAGGAAGATCTAATGGTCCATGCACTCCTCCCAGATCTCACCTGCCGGAAGGCACAGCTCGTGTGATACAGTCCCTCCCTGTTTGTTTATATAACTGAGGGCTGTTGTATTGTCCGTCAGTAATGCCACTGCTTGGCCTACTAGCAAGGGCCGAAAGGACCGGAGTGCAAAATGGATGGAGAGGAGTTCCAGATAGTTGATATGGCATTCCTTGAAGAGTTGGGGCCATTGGCCACCCACACATAGTCCATACAAATGGGCCCCCCATCCCCAGAGAGAAGCGTCTGTAGTCACTGGCACTGTGGGGGTGGGTTGACGAAAAGGGGCTCCTTGGCAAATATTGGTCTCGAGTTTCCACCAATCCAGAGACCTGAGGATCAAAGGTGGCAACTGGAAGAGCCATTTCCAAGAATCTACTGAGGGGTGAAAGCATTTTAGAAACCAGAGCTGGAATGGTCTCATCCACAGCTTTGCGAAGAGCAGAACACTGGTTATAGCCGCCATTAGCTCCAGCAGACGTTGGATTTGCAGTGCAGTGCAGTGGCCACCCTCTTGTTCTGCAAGACTTGAACTAGAGATATGATGTCTCTTGCTCTTTGAGGAGGAAAGAAAGCTTGATGTAGTTCGGTATTGAGAAGAGCTCCTATAGCTCCTATAAATTGCACCTCCTTGGATAGTGTGAGATGAGATTTTTTCTCGTTGACTTTCAGGCCAAGCTGCTCCAGAAGCTGAAGTGTGAGATTGATGTGTCCCTGCAAGCGTTCCCTGGACTCTGTCACTAGGAGCCAGTCGTCTACGTACGGGAACAGGACGACTCCCTGCAACCTGAGGTGAGCAGCTATTACAATCATAGTCTTTGTGAAGACACTCGGTGTGGTACATAATCCGAATGGGAGTGCCCTGTACTGAAAATGGTCTCGACCGATGGCAAATCGTAGAAATTGTCTGTGTGAGGGATGGATGCTTACGTGGAAGTAAGCATCCTTTAAGTCCAGGGTGTCCATCTAGTCTCCCTTGTTGATTAGTGGCAAGATGCTCTGGAGCACTGACATGCGGAACTTTTGATAGGCTATAAATTCATTGAGATTCCAGAGATCCATAATGGGTCTCAGGCTCCCATCCCCCTTGGGGACCACAAAATAATGTGAGTAAAAGCCCAGGCTCTTGCACTGACCTGGCACTGGTTCTATTGCTTGTTTGGTTAACAGATTCTGAACTTCCTCCAGAAGAGGAGCAGATGGTGGGGTGACTATGAATACTGGTTGCCTTGGAATGTGGATGAACTCTATTCTGTACCCCTCCTCTATGATAGACAGGACCAATCTGTCTGTGGTGATGGTTCTCCATACAGCTAAGTAGGGGTATAGACGGGTGGGCCCAGGGAAAGGGAGGGGGGAGGGAACACAGTAGGGGGTGCTGAAGTCAAAGGCCCTGCTTCGGGGTGTGATTCCCCTTTGCTCTGTTAGAAGTATTGGAAGGGGAACTGAATTTAGATTTCCCATTGCCTCTGTATGGAGATCTAGTGTCAAACTGGCCGGTGTGAGGTTTTCAGGATTGCTCTGACGCAGGTTTTCAGTAAGGTCGTTTGGACCAGGATTTGTTCCAACTTCTCGACTTAGTAGAACGAGAGGACGTGGGGACACCCAAATTACGAGATGTCTTGATGCTCTTATCCATCTCTTGAAGGACCACATCTGTAGTTGAGCTAAAGAGTTCCTCTTCTTCAAATGGCAGATCTTCAACATACGCCCCAGTGTCCGGTTGCACGACCGTTGAACGCCGCCAGGAGTGTTGTCTCAGCAAAATTGCAGAGGTGTTTTTGCTGATGTATCCACCATGTGTTTGGCCATGGTCAATTGCTGTTTAGCCAGTGTCATCCCTTCTTTTTGAAGTTTCTTCAATGATGAACATTTATCTTCAGGTAAGGTAGATACGAGGGAAGACACCTGTTCCCACAAGGAATATTGGTACCTGGCCATGCATGCGGTATAGTTGGATATTTTTATTCCTAAGGCTCCTGCTGAGTAAAATTTTCTGCCCACATTATCAATCTTCTTCCCTTCCCTGTCCAGCAGGGTGGAATGTGTTTTGCGTGCCTTAGAAGAAGAAGAGATGACTACGGAATTAGGACGTAGGTGTGTAAAGACAAATTCCACTCCAGGCTCCTGAACCTGGTACATATGATCCAAGCGTCTTGATGATATGGGTGTGGATGCAGGCTTGCTCCAAGGGTCTTTCACTGCTTGCAAGACTACTATTGTAATTGGCAGGGCCACAATGTAATTGTCAATGTGTCCCATTGCATTATATCAAAGACAGTATTGTCAATAGTTGGCTGAGGTTGAACTATGGTTAGTGAAAGGGTTTGAGCCATACGTTTGACTAAGTCCTCGTAAGACTTCAAGTCTTCTGATGGTGAAATAGGCAGGTCGTTCGTAACATTGGGGTCAGGCGATGGTTCCGCTCATTTTATCCCTTAAATCGCTGTCTCCGACCTCCAAGTCCGACACCGAAGAGGTGTCTTCTGGCTGGGGAAGTCATGAGGACAACTGCGGGTCTGACAGATGAAGCAGTGAGGAAGTAGACGCATACACTTCCTTGGGTTTTGGCTTCTGTCGCTTCGGTACCAGGAGGAGCATCGATACCGACGCTGATGGGGTATGCCTCATCAGGGAGCGTGCTCTCGAGAGATGGGAAACCTCCGAGCGCTGATCCAAGTCTGGGGGCTCCCTGGGCGGATACCATGGATACAGTGAGTGGTAGGAGTAGGCTCCACACATATATGGCCAAAGACGTTGATCCCAAGCTGGAGGTACAGTGGGTCTGCGAAATTGTTCAGCCTCTCTCTCATGGCTGCGGCTTTGCTGTGTGTGTAATGTCTCTGTGTCTCTCGGGGTCGAGATCGGAAGGTGATCCAGCCTCACTCTGATGGCAGGAGTTCGAGGATTGTTGTGTCAGGTCGATCTCCTGGTCCAATTCGGAAAGGCGGACTGGGTGAGAGGAGATATCATGTTTCGATGCCGAGGGGCTTGCCCAATGGTCAGGCGATGCAAGGATTTTCCGGGGCAGCGCCTGCATAAAAGTCGGGTATAACATCAATGTCTTAGGGAGAGGAGAGGTCCTGTACGAGGAACTGTCATGTCTCTTGTGTTTCTCCTCCTCCTCCTTATATTTCTTAGAGCTCAGAGCCTTGCGCTCTGCATTGGACTTGTGTTGCTTCGCCAGGGTTGAAGCGGCTGATGCTGGAGAACTCACCCTCTCAAGGGTATGGGCAGACTCAGTCAGCACAGGCTTAGCGCCCAAGGAGTCGGTTGACCCTGTTGGTGCGGCGGTCGATGTCGTGAGGGTTGCAGTCGAGGCCGACGAATCTGCTGCCATTTTGGCTGGTAAGAGTGGTGATTCGGTCAAGGCTGCCGAGAACCTGGCTGCTCGATTTTTCCGTGTTTGGAAAATTTCAAGAAATGCAGGCACGAGTCCACACGATGTCTCTCGCCCAGGCATAACAGACGGAGGGAATGTCCGTTGGGGGGTGCAATCTTACTGCCACACCGCAGGCAGCGCTGAAAAAACCTCCAGCGTCTTTCCATAGGGTGGGCACGGGTGAAAAGGGCCCTGAGAGGCAGGCAAAGACAGCTAAAAGTCCCTTTTTATTTTCTTTGTATGTAGATGAAGAGGAAGAAAAAACAGCGATACCCAAACTAAGAAGAAAATTTTTTTTAAACTACCGACCGGAGCAGCGAAGAGCAGGTTTATACAGCTTTATAACAAGCTTAAAAACAGAGAGAGAGAGAGAATAGCAAATGAGCCGCTTGTTGGGGAGTGCGGGATACAAATCCAATAAACAGAGGGCAGGATACAAATCGAATAAGTGAGCAGTATAGTAGCCAAGTCTGCAGATTACCAAGGTGGACTGTGATCCAACAGGGTCTCTTTAAAATGGAATGAGAGGGAAACAATATGGCAAATTAAATTCAACATAATTAAGTGTAAAATGATGAACAGTGGGATAAAAAAATCCTAATGTCAAATATGGGGTCTGAACTGTGTGAGACTAAGCAGGAAAGAGATTGGTTACTCAATGAAAACGTCGACTTACTAAAGGCAAAAAGCTCATACTTTGAATAAAACTGTGTTAAAGCTCTTATGGGTGTTTTTTGTATTTTTCCACTGGGATTGAGGCAGCTGAGCAAAGCAGCCTCTGCTCTTTGTGTCTTCCTGCTCTCTTTTCCCCCAAGGGCGGAGGAGGGAGGAGAAGCCTCAGCCAATGGAGGGCTTGGCTCTGTAGCTCTGCTCTCTGATTAAGAGAGCCAGGCTCTATCAATCACAAAGGAGAGCTACAGAGCCAAGCCCATCCATTGGCTGAGGCTCCTCCTCCATCCTCCTCCCTTAGGGAAAAGGGAGGGAGGAAGTGGGAAAGAGCAATAGGCTGCTTGGCTTCATCACAAGGAGAATCACAAAAATGGTGACCAAAGGAAGCAGGCGAGGAACACAAAAATGGCAACCAAAGGAAGCAGGTGAGGGAAATGGAAGCAGATGAGGGCCATTTGCTGACAAGCCTTACTGGAGCCCTCTGGGGGTCGGATTAGGCCTGTGGGCTGCACATTTGACACCCCTGTGATATAGGTTTATAAAGAGGTAAACAGATCTCTTTGCATGTTAAAAGTACCTCTTATGGAAACTCCAATAAATCTGGCATTCAAAATGTTATACAGTACACTGCATAGTGATTTTGGATGCAGGCCTTCTCCTTGTCCAGCAACTGCTGAACCATGTATTCTATAATATTTGGAGTGCCAGATGAGAATCATTTTCAAAACACAAAGATAACTGTGTGTAATTTAAGGTACTGAAAATAAAATACATGTCAACAGACTTACCCCAGCAATAGCATGTGCTAGTAAGGTCTTTCCACATCCTGGTGGACCATGCAAGAGAAATCCTCGAGGTGGAACAGCTCCTAAATGGTGGTATACCTCAGGATGACGTATATGTATCAGCATCTTGCATATTTCCTGCAGTGAAAATTAGAGTGGGAAAGGTAGACAACTTTTCTAATTATGACAATTTGCATATGAAAATAAGAGATAATTACATTAAGCAGTACCTTATTTTAGCCAGTATCATTAACAAGAAGAGAGAAGAGGAGACTGGATTTATACCTCGCCCTTCACTTGGGAGTCTCAGAGCAATTTACAATCTCCTTCCCTTCTTCTCCCCACAACAGACACCCTGTGAGGTAAGTGGGGCTCATAGAGCTCTGAGAAAACTGCTCTTGAGAGAACAGTTCTGAAAGAACTTGTGGCTGACCCAAGGTCACCTAGCAGCTGCATGTGGGGGAAGTGGGGAATCAAACCTGGTTCTCCCAGATTAGAGTCCACTACTCTTAACTGCTACACCAAACAAGGCTATGTGCTTCCAACACACATCCAAGGAAAACACTGGGGTCTGAATACAGCTTTTATTTTAAAACAAATGAATTTTTTTGTAAAAGTGATTATAAAGTTTTTGAAATAAATAAAGTTTCTTGCCCATATAGCTCCAAAGATGCGTTTGGAGAACATCTGTGGCAATCTTGGAAACCGCAAATGTCACCATCACATCATAGATCCTAAGAAGCAGGCCCTCAACATCCATAATCGGCATTTGTAGAATATAGTGGCAGTACCACTAGCTGGGGCCATGACTCAGTGGTAGGGTGTTTGCTTGGCATGCAGAAGGTTCCAAGTTCAATTCCCAGCATCTCTAGTTAAGAGGACTAGAGTGTAGGTGATGTGAAATAACTCAACAAGAAACCCTGGGAAGCCACCCCTGGCCAGTCTCAGTAGACAATACTGACCTTGATGGAACAATGGTCTGATTTAGTTGAGTATAGGGCAGGTTCATGAGTACCAGAAACTCTGTACCTTCCCTGACTAATTACTGATATAGGGATGATAAACCCAGCAGTTGAGTTAGTGGGAGCAGAGAAAAATGGATGAAATGTCCCAGAACAGCAGCCATGAAATGCTGGCAACGGGGAGGGGGGGGGGGGCCTACATGAGATGAAGGGAGTGGAGCAAACGAAGGACAATAAAGGTTTTCTTAGTGAATGTATTGGTCCAAACGCCAGTCATTCTGACTGAATATAAATTCGTAGTCTTAGGTGCTTGTGTGAGCATTTTCCCACCTCTCTCTCTCACTCAAGACCACAGTATGACAGAATCCAGGGTCCCCCAGCCTGCTGAGGACCCAACTGTGCATTTCTACTGAGCTAAAGCTCTAAACTGGGTGTCTTTAATAATACCCTATACAGCTAAAAGTTTTCACCACAGATTTTAGATTTATTTTTAAGTGCAGCGTGTATAACAGTTCTTGTTTTTAAAAAATCAAGGATTGCTTTAAAAAATACCCTCATACCTAATTCCATAAGCAACACAAATGCACTTGAAGCTCCTTTATACCAGTCAGCCCGTTGGTCTGTCAAGGTCAATATCGTCTATGGTGATTGGCAGCAGCTCTCCAGGGTCTTAGGTAGAGGTCCTTCTCATAATCCATAATTACCTGATCCTTTTAACTGGAGATACCAGGTATAAGCCTGGACCTGGATGGCCCAGTCTAGCCCAATCTCATCTTGTCTTGGAAACTAAGCAAGTAGGCCCTGGTTAGTACTTGGATGGAAGACCACCAATGAACTCTACAGTTGCTATGTCTTTTGCCTTGAAAAGCCTATGAGGGTTGTCATAAATTGCTGCAACTTGACGGCACTTTCCACCACCACCAGGGATTAAACTTGTGACAGGTTCCCTACCACTGAGCATGGCCCCTCCCCTGTGGCAACTCTTAGGTGACCCCTTTAGGCACCTGCCTCTTTCAGTGAACTCAGGTTTACTTTTATGCTGGAGGATCTTTATCCTATGAAGAGCATTTAGTTGCTATCTAACCTTCAAAGCCTCGTCATTGCCTCCTACATCCTCAAACTTTACAGAAGAGGTTCGTAGCTCTATTCCTTTTGGTTTACCTGCCAGAAAAGAAAAAATCAGAGCACAGCTGCTTTTAAGGTCTTAGAACATATGGAAAACACTGCCAAACATATCATTATACTTACAGAACAGATACAGGAGTTGGCGATGATGTTTTGCAGTTTAAGGGACAAGTTTTTATAGTGCACAGAAGTCTTCTCAGAGAACCACTCTTACCTTTCCGATTCCACAAAGTGGATTCTATTTCTTCATCTACATCCTGAGATTCTTCTTTCCTCCTTTTAAATCTTTTATTCTTGGGCTTCTTCCTTTCAGTCTTCACAAAGGAAAGGTCTTTTGAATTCTAGAGTGCAAATGAGTCAAATGAAATAACGTGCTGGATCTGCTGACATACTTTATGCAGTAAACAATACCCAGAAAAGTAAAGGAAACTTTGAAGTTAAGCCAAAACTTTAGGTTGCTTTGCATGTTCTTTAAGCTCCCTGCTCAGCAGCAAAGTCACTCTGTTTCTTGGAACATATTAAATATTATTAGACACAGTTTTTTAAACTCAAGTATGATCTTATATAAACTGCAAGGAAATAAAGAATCTGCACCAACAGTTCATTTACTGTTAGATTTTCTAGGTGCACCTGTAACAGTATTTTGCTTATATCAACCTTTGTAGCTGAATATGCATATTTTCTGAAGTCAAACACTCTTTAATTGTCCCTGAACTCTGGTTGCTTAAAGCTACTTTATTATTTTTTTAAAAAAAAATTATTAAAAAAATTATTAAAAGACATACAGAAAATTACATATTACACACACACACAATAAAGCATCAACCCTTTTCTTCTTACAATCTAAGCTATAACCACCACAACATATCATTTTTAGCATGATACTACTTTGATGGACTATACCTTGTTTTGTGGTTTGTACCACCCTTGAACATACCTGTCAGGGCTGGTGTGTGGGAGTTGGCAAACTAGGCAATTGCCTAGGGCGCTAGCTCCCAGAAGGGGTGGGGGTCCCCTCCCCACTCGCGCCGTCCCTGAACCTCTGGCTCATTTTTTCTCGGCTCTGACGGATTGGAGGAGCTCCCCTGATCCCTCAGAGCCGAAAAAGAGTGGCGCTTTCCTTTTCCAGTGTCCTCCGAGGGCACTTGGGAAAGGAAGTGCCGAGAGTTCTTTCAGTTCTGTGGAATCAGAGGAGCTCCCCTAATTCCTCAGAGCTGAGAAACAGTGGCACTTCCCTTTCCCAGTGTCCTCCAAGGGCACTTGGGAAAGGAAGCACCAAGTGTTCTTTCGACTCTGAGAGATTGGAGGAGCTCTCCTGATCCCTCAGAGCCGAGAAAGAGCGATGCTTCCTGTAACGGACTAAAACAGAAGGGTGATTTTGCAAAACGGCAGAATTGTTTGAAGAGGGGCAGAGAGAAGAGAGTGGCTATGATTGACAGCTCTTCTTCTTGCTCTCCCATTGATTGGAACACAGCCACAAAGTTCTAAAGGGGGAGTTGGGTTTTGACAGTTGTGGTGGTTAAAAAAAAAAGATCTATTCCTGGGAGAGAGACACTTGGGGGGTGCCTCAGGGAAGATCTGGAGAGAAGTGCCAAAGAGAGTTTGGTGCCAAAACACAATATTCACCTGAATGTCCAAAAAGTATTTGCTTATTTCCACCTGGCTATTTCCAATAAATTTTGTTATTTTATTTAATTTTCTAATTAACATCTCCAGTGCCTTTTCTGCTATTTCTGGAGAAAGTGACGGGAAAATCCTTCCTGAACAGAGGTAATTAATAGGGGACCATTACAATCAACCCAGTGAGGTGGGCCAGTCCCACACTAACCAGAAGAAGTAGTATTAGATATTTTCACTGCCAGAAAGAGGGACACTTCAGAGCCAGTTGCCCAAAACTGGAACAAGACAAGACCCTATCTACAGCCAAAACAATAAAGCTTATACAAAAAAGAGATCCAGAATTCACAGACTTCTCAATATCCATGCCAATGGTTGAGACCCAAGAACATGAACCAGCTAGGGTATTACATATTTGGAGGGTCCTAGAAGATTTGAATAGGAATTACTTGGAATCTGTGGATGTTAATGAAGAGGAAATAGTGGGCTTAAGAGACACAGGGGCACAGGTCACCTTGATACAGCCCAAACTGGTACAGAAAAATCAGTACTTACCAGGACAGTCCTTTAAGATCAAAGGTATAAGTGGTCTAGCTTTTGAGGTAGACGTTGCAGCCGTACCCATTAAATATAAAAATTTCCAAGGAAAATGGATCATGGGTGTGTGGAAGGAGTTAGATGTGCCCATATTATTGGGAAATGATTTAGAAGCTCAGTTAAAAACGAAGCTGTAAAAATCCAGACAGGACTAGGCCTCTGGCTACAGCACAGCAGGCAGTGCTAAAGGAACAAGACAATATTCAGCAGACAGCACTAGAGGAAGCTAGTATCAGTGGTTCAGTAACAATGTTACCAAATGTGCAGGCCTCAGAGTTTCTAACAGAGCAGAAACAAGATCCAAGCTTAAAAGATCTTTGGCAACAGGCAGAGACTACTGAGCAAGTGACAGTAGAAAATCCTTGCCAATTCCTTATCTAAGACCAAGGACTATATAGGGTGGCCATGAGAAGAAGATGCAGTATTGTCTGGGAAAAAAGGAAACAGCTTGTCGTACCTCACAAATACAGACTACAGGTACTGCAGCTGCACATGAGACACCGATGTCAGGGCATCTTGGCATCAATAAGACCAGGGACAGGATGCAGGAGAGATTCTACTGGCCAAATATAGGAAAGGACATAAAAGGGCCTTTTGTAGATCCTGCCAGGCATGCCAACTGCTGGGCAAAGCCAAAGATAAGACCAAGGGGTCTTTGCAACCTATACTCGTGGTCACTAAGGCCTTTGCTAAAATAGGGGTAGATATAGTTGGCCCCATTTCAAGAGCGACCCGGCGAGGGAAGAAATATATACTCACTACTGTGGACTTTTCCACATCCCATCCTATATCTAAGCAGAAAATTGTTGAAAAGGGAACAACATCTCTCGGTGATAGAGAGTGTCTAGCCATTGTGTGGGCCATAGGTAAACTGAAACCATACCCGTGGGGAAGAAAGTTCACACGATGTACTGATCATTCTCCTTTATGCTGGCTGAACCAGGTAAAGAGCATAAACAATAAATTGGTCAGGTGGAGTCTGCAACTCCAAGATTACAATTTTGACAAACAACATGTAAAAGGTAAAGAGAATGTGATTGCAGACGCACTCTCCAGGTACCCTTAAAGAAATAAAAGGTTTAATATAAATTAAAAAAAAAATTAAATCTTACATTGCAGTAATTGGATTTAAAATGGTGATTGATTATTGTAATATGTATAAAAGTAACTGAATTATTGAAAGTGTTTTAATGTATGTAAGTGTAAGCAAACATAGTGTTGATACAAATATGGTGTGAAGGTAAAATGCGAACACATGATCCCATTGTTCAGGTGTGATTTGGTGCACCATCCCCTTGCACAATGTTTTCAAAAGGGTGGGACATGTGATGGACTAAAACAAAAGGGTGATTTTGCAAAACGGCAGCATCACTGGAAGAGGGGCACAGAGAAAAGAGTGGCTATGATTGACAGCTCTTTTCCCAGCTCTCCCATTGGTCAGAACACGACCACAAAGTTCCAAAGGGGGAGTTGAGTTTTGACAGCTGTGGTGGTTAAAAAAAAAAAAAGATATATTCCTGAGAGGGAGAGGTGCTCAGGGAAGCTCTCGAGGGGAGTGCTAAAGAGATTTTAGTGCCAAAACACAATATTCACCTGAATGTCCAAAAAGTATTTGCTTATTCCCACCTGGCTATTTCCAATAAATTTTGTTATTTTATTTAATTTTCTAATTAACATCTCCAGTGCCTTTTTTGCTATTCCTGGAGAAAGTGATGGGAAAACACTTCATGAACAGAGGCAATTAATAGGGGTCCGTCATACTTCCCTTCCTCAGTGTCCTCTGAGGGCACTGGGGAAGGGAAGTGCCCGGTGCGATGATGTCACCTCTGGGTGACATCATCATGCTGTGCATGTGCACTTTGCACGCGCACAAAAACTTTTCTCCTGGGGGGGGCGCACGTTGAGGTTCTGCCTCAGGCACCAGAACCCCATGCCCCGGGTTATACCTGTTCTATTTCAAGCCCAGTCTTGGCAGACCCTTCCTGTGAGGCTGGGATCTCAGGGTATTCCTGAAGGGACCCTGAGCCAGCACTAATACTGCCCCAAGCCAACAGGCCCTCAAAGCCCAGAGGTCCCACCTGCCCACAACCAGACCCATGTGTCTCCCAAAACACCCCAGGACAGAGAAGACAAAGGGCTATGGCTGAGGCATGGCCAGGAACAGGAGTATGTGCCTGGCCACCCATAGCCTCCCCTCTGCTAGGGAAATGCTGGCAGAGACTGAGGTGATCAAAAGATCTGGGCTCCAGTACTCTCCATGAGTAGATGAGCTGAGTCAGAAAAGCCTAACATGGGACCCAGCAGCACCTGTAGAGAAACTCCTTATACAAGACTGCAGAGAAGTTGCAGCCAGTGTAGGATCAACTTGTCTGTAGTTTGCTGAGTAGCCCAAGAGATGTCACACCTCTTTTGTAGCCATTCTTGTTACATGACCCTTGAACTGCATTTGACTCTGCCTTTTGTACTATATAACCTGACCCTGGACTGCCTTCTGACTTCACCTTTGATTGTGTTATTGGCCTCTGGACTGTGACCTGAGAACCTCCTTGTCAGGTTTAGCTAGGTGTCAGCTTCAATAATGTTCTCAGATGCATTCATTGAGAAAGGCTTTATTAAAACAGAAGATCAAAGCTAATGCATGGACAGCTCTTGTAAAGACTAACTATAATGGTCACGCATTTACTTTTATATGCAAGCAATTAACTGTTAATGCTGAGTGCCAAACTACCCAGCCAGAATGTCCCCACTCAAAGCCCGTTCAAACTTTTTCCCATCCAGGTGTCTCCCAGCAAACTATTTTCAGTACCTTCAAGGCTAGCCAGTCCAGAGGAGAAATCCTGGTGGAGAATGCAGTTACTATGCCAACCTAATAAGCATCCTGGCTGCAAAGCAATATCTGTGTGCAACGCTAGCGGGGCTGAGTCCCACCCCCCATACAAAGCAATTAGGTATACAGTACAGAAGGAAAGTGATACAATGCTGGAACAGCCACATACAGCTGAAACCAGGCATTCACACAACTTTAGAACCAGAAGAGTATGATAGGAACATTTTCCTGACACCCCTGCTGTCAGATCCTGTGGTTACTAAGACTTACTTCTCATCTGGTGACCAGAACAACTACCTCATGTCTTAGCGCTAAGACAGGTAGTGGCTTCCCAAGACCAAAAGCAGGCAGTTCCAATAGCACTGTATTAATTTTCCAATGCAATCCTAAACAGTTACAATCTTTTAAAATCTGGGCTCCAGTACTCCCCATGAGTAGATCTAAGGCCAGATTTCAGTATATGAATCTTTTTACACACTGCGCTTCTCATCCAGAGCCACCAGGTGACAGTAGATCTTGTACAAAATCTGCAGGACTGAGTTTAGTGGCAATAAAGTATAACTCTGAAGAAGAATATAACTCTGTTTAGGAGTGCACTGCTAAGATATTTTATAGTCCATTTTAGATATGCATTTTATAAATTACTGTTATTTGCCTTGAGATTTTGGAATGGGACTGATAAGAAATATCAGGAAATATGAAATAGTAAGAAAAATAATAATATGTCCTACTGAAACAACTGTAACCAGCTAAATAACAATTAAGTAACTAGTAATAAAAGTGTTACCTCAGCTATCTGTTTACTACTGTCACTCTCTTCTTCGGCACATAAATCAATAAAAAAGTTATCCTCTTTTCTGGCTGGGGTTTTATCGATAAACCATCCACCTTCTGAAATTCTGGTGTCAGATGTTACTTGAGGAGGAGTGCTGGATTTTGTTAGCATAGTCATAGTAGTTTCAGGAAGGGAATCTGGATTTTCTTTCCGGTACAAGGTCAATAAAGAAGTGTTCATGTAATTGGAGGACTGTAAAAATACAATATTTATTTTTTAAAAATCAACAGACGGCATTGATACAGCTTGGATCTCTTCTATTAACATGACTCATTAAGCTATAACCATTTTCCAGGATATGCCAAAGAATCAATTATGAACAACATACAGACAACATTTAACAGTACTTAGCCTTTATGTTTTGAAGGTCACAGAGCCTGCAAATTAGAATGTTTTTCAACTATGTATTTTTTCAAATCAATGACATTTCAAAAACTAAGGTTAAGAGATCTCCTTGCACAGGACACAATGTGACTGAAGTGGGGGCTAAATTGACAACTGGCACCAAAACTCTTGTCATTTTCTCTGTCAACTTACCTGTTCCTCCAAAGACTCGTTGGATAATTCATTTGGAGAATAAAACACCTCTTGCTGATTTTTGTAACATTTCCATGCAATCATCTTTTGCAGCATTTTTCCTCCATATTTTCCTCCCATGATGGTTTGTGTATCTATGATATGCCTAACTGAGGAGAATTATATTGTGTATGATGGTTTGTGTATCTAAGATATGCCTTCAGAGAATATATCGTCCTGGGTAGAGGCAGATGTAAATCAGTCTTACTGATGAATTACTCAAAAGGCTGCTCTGCTGCTCTCCTGTAAAGCTACTGCTCCACTTATCTCCTCTGACATTACTTCCCACTTTATCATTTCTCATTATATGTCCCTTGGTCCCGGCCGTGGCTATCTTCTAACTCAAAATGCTGCCCATTTCTAAATGGAAGGAGTAAGAGGAAGACAAAGAAGAGGATGAGGAGGAAATTCGTTTACAATCTCTTTGTGTTTCTTCTAAACTGAGTTTATGAGTTCCCTGTGCGCAGTGTTCCCTCTAAGCCGAGTTTATGTGAGCTAGCTCACAGTTTTTTAGCCACACATTTTTGTCTTAGCTCAGTCTGCTCAGGAAGGATGGCCCCTGAACACAGAGACACAAACACTGGTGACTTTCTGGACCTCAGAAGCTTAAGACAAACATCCTACACATACCCAGTTAAATCCAGTTACTCATACATTTTGGGCCAGCCCATCCCTGGCTCCCCAAAACATACTTAAACTGGCACTCTGTAGCCCAATTTTATTAATCTCTTCAGCACCTCAGACTCTGTCTGAGCCTTTCACACAAACTGCTGGTTGGCTGTGTCCCCCTCTTCTCCATGTGGATTATGGACTTAACCCCCTTCTTGTCACTATCAATCACCTCTGTTTCTTAGCTCTGTGTGTGTTGATCTGTGATTATTATTTTGTATGAGTAGTGTGAACTTTTGCATTTATCCACAATAAAACACCATTCATGCAATCAAAGGTCTCTTTCTTCCACTGGTATCTCTTGCAATTTACCCTCATATACACCAGTATCAAAGAACCCTTGTACACGTGTACCGCCTATGTGTCAATGATCAGACCTAGGCAATCAGTGTAATAGTACCTCTTGATGGGAGAAGGTTATGATAGAATCAGGCCTGCTCTCAAGCCTGCCTCTTAGCCCTACTCTGCTGCCTGTCCTGGCTTGGTAGGATAGAGACAAAGACATTCCAGAGTATTGAGTTTTAGGATTTATAAGTGTATAACCAAAATGATATACTCTATCTAGACTGGCACCATTCTTTGGACTTAATTTGAGGAATACTTGCCAAGAAGATGGACAGTGATTGATTTAAGGCTTTTTATCCATACTTCTTCCATAAAATTTTGCTTCAGAAGAACTATTAGGAATTTCTATAACACATGTAACACTGAATGTATTCTACTGGAATTATCATATGCCAGTACTTACCGGGTGCTCAGTATCAGTGTCTGAGGTATCCATGCAGCTTTCTGAATCACTTTAGGATAGCAAGACAGGAAGTTTAGCAAAAATAAAAGTTCAACATAATTCCTTAAAACTGCAATCATTTTTAATAACTGGTAATATATCTTTCCTTAGATCAAAACCCTTTGAAAACAGTTTACAGTGCCCCTGCTTCCTCCCTCCCCCAGCATTATCCGCCCATCAACCTTGGAGTTAGACCATCTCAAAAGTCTTGCCTGACCTTGGCACTGGATTGGAGGAGGATGAATAAACTGTAGCTCATAGTGTAGAGAAAGCCTTTTCTCTCTCCATCAAATGATTAGAACTCAGCTTTACCTTATGAAATGGAATGACAACAGTTTCAAGGCAGAACTACCAAAACTAACCTATATCACACAGCTAGGCTAGCCTGATCTCATCAGATCCCAGAAGTCAAGCAAGGTTGGCCTGGATGGGAGATGTCTAAGGAATGCCAGTGACATGGAGGAAGACAATGGCAAACCACATCTGAACATCTCTTGCTTTGAAAACCCTATGGGGTCACCATATGTCAGCTGTAACTTGATGGCAGTTTCCACCACCACATCAAACAGAAGGTTAGTTGACATGAGGAACTCCCAGCAATGAGTTGTTGCAATGGACACTGGGCTAGATAGGTTTAAAAGAAGGTTGGGCATACTTATGAAGGAAAGGACAGTCTTTGGCTGTGAGGAAAAGAGCTGACTAGGAACTCCAGGTTCAGAGGCAGAATACCTCTGTCAGATGCCAGGGATAAGTCAATAGGTGGATGCTGTTTGAGGGCCCTGATTGTGGGTTTCTTGATGGTACATCTCTGGACTAGCACTGGTGTGATCCAGCATGGCTGCTCTTTTGTTCTCTGTGTAGTCTCCCTGAGATAACAAGTTTGTCACTTAGGTCCTTTTGGTCCTGACTTTGCTCCTGAATTCCCAGGTGGCAGCTGGAGCCCGGAATGTGCCTTTTTACCTATTTTAGCTACTACATCAACTGCTCTCTCATCTGGAAGATAGACTACTATCTATGCATGCTTTAGATTAGATTACTGTAAAGGAGCTGCAGCTGTCAGGGAAGGAAGGGGGAAGACCCTGCTTGTCAGTTAGGAGCACTGAGTAAGTTCTGGCTGAGTTTGTTCCTCCTTTGATCACAGGTACTTAAAACCTCAGAGCACAAGCCAATAGATTCTTGGGCTTCTTAGGACTAGAAAATAGATCTATAGCAGACAGAACAAGAGAGGAAGACCTGTTCTGCATTTAGAAACCCCCTTTCACCCTTCCTCTGTCCCTCCCCCCACACTCTATTTTTGTTCTGTGAGCCGCTTTAGATCCCCAATGGGAAGAAAAGCAGGATACAAATAAAATGACAAACAGGCCACTGCTTAATTAACAATGGTCACAAGATGAAATACTCACATTCAACCAGCATTTAACAACTGCATTAATTATCACTATTATTCTGGGCCCAAATCAAAGTGCCAACACTGATCTATTAAATCCTAAATGGTCTTGTGATCTGCCTCATATGAACCTACCTAAAGTTCAAGTTCAGTAGGAAAACCTGCTTTGAGTTTCAGTTTCTTCAGAGGCCAGATCTGCAGGCTCATAATGCTAAGTCACAGTGCTTTCCAGAAAGTTCTAACTCTTGGAATAAAGTAATTTCAGCTTACTCTTTGCTTTCTCTATGTCTTGCTTTCTTTGCCAAATGTTCATGTTCTGCAGTCTCTAAATCCTCAGACTTCAGCTCTTTACTTATTATCCCAAAAACTGTAATAGAAAATCAAAATATAGCTATCATTCTCTGAGATACACAATGTGAACTTCACATTCCTATACGACAGTGAATTGCAATGGTTAGAGTACTGGACTAGAATCTGGGAGACCCATGCCTGAATCCCCATGCAGCCATGGAAACTTGTGGCTAGTCACATACTTTCAGCCTAATGTACCTAGCAAGGTTGGTGTGAGGGTAACTGGAGGAGAGAAGAACACAGTAAGTGATTTTGGGTCCCCATTGGATAGGAACATGGGATATACATGAAATTAATCCAGGGCAATCATATTCTCAGTGTACAAGAAACAGCACAACCTAGTTTGTGTTTACTAGAAAGTAAGGCCTGCTCTACACATGTAGCAGAATGAGTGGTACCACTTCAAACTGCATGTGGAAAAGTAGACTTAAAAAAAATTATTTCAACAGGTATTTCACATGTCATTTTGAACAAATATGACAAAGCTGTCACAAGTTAACCCCGATAAGACAGAGCTGCCACTGGAAGGACTGACCTGAGAACTTAGGTATCTCCAGTTCTGGATGGGGTTGCAATCCCCCCCAAAGGAGTAGGTTCATAGCTCAGGAGTGCTGCTAGACCTTCCACCAGCATCGGCTAGTGAGTGAGCTGTGTTTTTTTCTGGGTAAAATTTGCCACTGCAGTGCATGCTCTAAATTAGATTACTACAATAGGGTCTATGTGGGACTACTTTTGAAGAGTATCTAGAAACTACAATTGGTACAGAATGCTGCAGTGAGAATGCTGGCTGGGGTGGTTGTAGGGGCTATATCAGTCTAGCCTTTTTCCATCTATAGTGGCTCCCAGGTTGCTTCTGGGCCCAGTTCAAGCTGATGGTAGTGACTTTAAAACCCCTATTAGATGTCTAACCATACTGATTGTATCAATTAACACTGTGTAATCTGCTTGGAGTCTCAGTGAGAAAGACAAAATATAATTAATAAATACATAGAAAACTATGGTATTGCTTGCATTATTTTAAAATTGAATATGTATGATTTAGTTTCTTTTTACTTCTGCTTAAATTAAATTTAAATCAGAGTTTAAGAAAAACACAGAGCCACTGGAATTCAGACATTTTTAAAGCTCCACTATGTAAACTCTCTCCCAATAAAAATTCTGCAAAAGTTCTACCCTGTGCATACTGTGCAAGTTATCCCACTCTGGAATAATTAATATAGGAGGAGTTGGAGAATACTGTTGCATTCTCCTACCATCAGCCTGGAATGGTATACCAGCATGGTATCGTGGTTTGATTGTTTGACTAGGATCTGGGGGACCCAGGTTCAAATCCCCATGCTAACAAAACAAACAAAGGAGAACGGGGAAATAAAATCCAACCTGAAAAATACTGAAAATGCTACAAGGGCCAAGCTACAGCAGATAAAAAATTATCACAATTCCAGTTTCCAATTTCAATTGCTGGTTGATGACATACACATGCAAAAATATTGGAAACTATATACCAGATAACATCAATGCAGCTTTATGTGTGAGTGGAGTTACCAAGTGAAGGGATCCATGGCCTGCTTTATAAGCTTATATCATACCACACAATATATGAGATAACAACACCAGGTCAGGATTGATTTATATTATTTTCTGGATGAGTTTTTAAAAAAGTATTATTGACCACTGGGGAAGGCCCTTGAGGCCGAAATGTGTAAGGTTTTGTGTTGGTCATTTGACGTGTCCATCGACTTTATATGGGATATTATTACAGTTTATGTAAAGCTTATTCTGAATCTTAAGGCAATCTTATATTCAGGTTGTGTGCTTTTAATTTTTCTATTGTGTACACAATATAATAAATATTTGTTGTGATATTATTTTATCTGCTGTAGCTTGACCCTTGTAGTATTTTCAAATCCCCACTCTGCTATGGGAGCTTGCTAAATTTCTTTCAGACAGTCAATCTCTGCCAGCATACTCTATCTAAGAACATAAGAGAAGCCATGTTGTATCAGGTCAAAGGCCCATCCAGTCCAACACTCTGTGTCACATAGTGGCCATACCAAAAAAACAACAACCCCAAGTGCCATCAGGAGGTCCACAAGTGGGGCTAGAAGCCCTTCCACTGTGCCCCCCCCAGCACCAAGAATACAGAGCATCACTTGACCCAGACAGAGTGTTCCAACAATATGCTGTGGCTAATAGCCACTGATGGACCTCTGCTCCATATGCTTATCCAATCCCCACTTGAAGCTGGCTATGCTTGTAGCCGCCGCCACCTCCTGTGGCAGTGAATTCCACATGTTAATCACCCTTTGGGTGAAGAAGTATTTCCTTTTATCCGTTCTAACCCTACCACTCAGCAATTTCATTGAATGCCCACGAGTTCTTGTATTGTGAGAAAGGGAGAAAAGTACTTCTTTCTCTACCTTCTCTATCCCATGCATAATCTTGTAAACCTCTATCATGTCACCCCGCAGTCGACGTTTCTCCAAGCTAAAGAGCCCCAAGCATTTTAACCTTTCTTCATGGAAAGTGTTCCAACCCTTTAATCATTCTAGCTGCCCATTTCTGCACTTTTCCCAATGCTATAACATCTTTTTTGAGGTAGGGTGACCAGAAATGTACACAGTATTCCAAATGAGGCTGCACCATCGATTTATACAGAGGCATTATGATACTGGCTGATTTGTTTTCAATCCCCTTCCTAATAATTCCCAGGACTGCGTTGGCCTTTTTTATTGCAATCGCACACTGTTTTGACATTTTCAGTGAGTTATCTATGACGACCCCAAGATCTCTCTCTTGGTCAGTCTCTGCCAGTTCACACCCCATCAACTTGTATTTATAGTTAGGATTTTTGGCCCCAATGTGCATTACTTTGCACTTGGCCACGTTGAACCTCATCTGCCACGTTGACACCCACTCACCCAGCCTCGACAGATCCTTTTGGAGTGCTTCACAATCCTCTCTGGTTCTCACCACCCTGAACAATTTAGTGTAATTTGCAGACTTAGCCACTTTGGTGGCTAAGTCTGCAAATTTGGTGTAGTGGTTTGGTGTACAGCAGAGCCAGTTTGGTGTAGTGGTTAAGTGTGCGGACTCTTATCTGGGAGAACCGGGTTTGATTTCCCCACTCCTCCACTTGCACCTGCTGAAATGGCCTTGGGTCAGCCATAGCTCTGGCAGTGGTTGTCCTTGAAAGGGCAGCTGCTGTGAGAGCCCTCTCCAGCCCCACCCACCTCACAGGGTGTCTGTTGTGGGGGAGGAAGGTAAAGGAGATTGTGAGCCGCTCTGAGACTCTTCGGAGTGGAGGGCGGGATATAAATCCAATATCTTCTTCTTCTTCATCTTCACTCCATTGCTTACTCCCAACTCCAAATCATTAATGAACAAGTTAAAGAGCATGGGACCTAGTACTGAGCCCTGCAGCACCCCACTGCTTACCATCTTCCACTGTGAAAATTGCCCCTTTATACTCACTCTCTGTTTCCTATTAATTAGCCAGTTTTTAATCCACAAGAGGACTTGTCCTTTTACTCCATGACTCTCGAGCTTACTAAGGAGCCTTTGATGAGGAACTTTATTAAAAGCTTTCTGGAACTCAAGGTAAACAACATCTATCGGGTCCTCTTTGTCCACGCATTTGTTCACCCCCTCAAAGAACTGTAACAGGTTAGTGAGGCAAGGTCTTCCCTTACAGAACCCACGTTGAGTCTTCCTCAATAACCCGTGTTCATCAATGTGCCTACTCATTCTGTCCTTGACAATGGTTTCTACCAACTTTCCCGGTACAGAAGACAGACTGACTGGCCTGGAACCCTTTTTAAAGATGGGGGTGACATTTGCTACCTTCCAGTCCTCAGGAACGGAGGCAGATTTCAATGAAAGATTACATATTTTGTCAGAAGATCAACAAGTTCAACTTTGAGTTCTTTCAGAACTCTTAGATGTATGCCATCTGGACCTGGTGACTTATTAGTTTTTAATTCGTCAATCAAATGTCGGACCTCCTCTCTTGTCACCTCAATCTGACTCAGGTCTTTCAACACCCCTTCCATAATTAACGGTTCTGGAGTGGGCAAACACTTATCTTCCACAGTGAAGACAGAGGCAAAAAATGCATTCAGTTTCTCCGCCATTTCCCTTTGCCTCAGTAATCCTCTTACCCCTTCGTCCTCCAAGGGCCCCATTGCCTCCCTGACTGGTTTCCTGCTTCTAATATATTTGAAGAAATTTTTGTTTGTATTTATGTTTTTTGCAATATGTTCCTCATAGTTCCTTTTTGCCTGTCTGATCACAGTCTTGCATCTGATTTGCCACAGCCTGAGTTCCCTTTTATTAACATCACTTAGACTAGCTTTCCACAGCTTAAAGGAATCCTTCTTACCTTTTACAGCTTCTATTACTTTGTTAACCATGCAGGCTTTTCATTATACCTATTTGTGCCTTTCCTAACTTGTGGTATATATTTTATCTGAGCTTCTAGGATTGTAGTTTTAAATAGCCTCCAAGGTTCCCCAAGGGTTTTGACTCTATCTCACAGTGTTGTTATGATGATAAAATTGAGCAGAGAATGCTATTGTAAACCATCTTAGGTCCCCATTGGGGAGAAAAGTGGAATATCTAAATAAAAATTACTTCAGTTCTCTGCCACTTTGCTATAATTTCACTCTGCTAGTTATAACTTGGTTTCATGAGTTCAGTGACAGTTATGGCCAACACCACAAAGGAATGAAGTCTAAGGGTCAGAACTGCTGTAATCAGTCGACATGATCTAGGGTCAATTCAGGTTTGTGTGGGTTGGAGGGTTGTTATTATTATTATTATTATCTGAAGGTAATGTCTTCAGGTTCAAATACAGGTTCAAAAGGTAATGCCTTCAGGTTCAAATACAACATTCTTACCTTTCTCCACCTGTATTCTAAAGGCATTTCTTTTTCTTCTTCCATAATCTGCACTGAAAATGAATTTTATAAATTAGAGGCTAATCCACAATGATCCAATTTCTTAACTAGGCCCTAAACTATATTCTATACAAATACAAAGAGCAGAATTCAATCCACAGTTGACTAGACATATGAAGGGCCAAGGGAAAACAACAACAGAACAGTCTAATTAAGCACACACAACTTTCTGCTTTTCCTCTGAACTTCCCCCCCACTGAAGAGCACTGCAGGAAAAATCCTATGAAATATTTTTTTCTCTTTCAGAAAAAGTGAAATGCTTCTGAAAGCATGGGTTTTCACCCATCCCGCCCCCATTTTTCTTATGGAAAAACTGGGAAATCTGGAAGGATGCTCAAAAAAACCCAACACAAATGGTTCTTTTCCTTTTGAAATAAGTGAGACAAGGCTTTACTCAAAATATGTACTATGAAAATTTTTCTTAGAGACAATCTACAGCATTAAAGAATCTAATTTCTTTATACTAACATACTTTCAATAATATTTTGCTTAAATACAAATAATATTGCAAACAATTCATGTGTTTATCAACACATAATTAAAGTGTGTTCAGCTTTGTTTCCATTTTACAAAGTTTGCCTTAATATGGAAATATGCAGATAGCTATTGTGACTGCATAAGAATGTTTCTGTCCAAACATTTTTTTGCTTCCTACAGAACTTCTTTTGTACCTTCAATTTTCTTTTCTTAACTCTCAGATGGCAAAAATTAAAGGTATAAGAATGTAGCAGTTTGCAATGCCTTCTCAAGTACTGGCAGGCTTGCAATGTGTCTTACAGTAAATTATGATATTTATACTTTTTAGTTCCATAAATATGCCAGATAGAACAGTTTTATATGCTAACTAGGCTATAAACATTGCATTGTATGTTGTTAAATCAGTCAAAGAAATTTAGGCTTCACAGAAAAGTACTGCATACATTTCAAGTTTTTCCTGAGGCTTCAAACTTTTTGGAAATTTTACATCTCTATTGTTGGCATAAATGACAACACACAAGAAACTGCAGTGGGACCCAACAGAATCTCTGTTTTCTTCCTTGCCTGGCCTGTACCCATGCACAAGTCCAAGTGGCTTTTGGGGGCACGTGACTTATGTTCATGCCCTCTCTGTGCCTGATACAAACTACTTGTGCTCCAGAACTTTATTAGTATTTTGTCACAGATTCTTGAGTTTAATTTTCTGAAGGTGTTAACTGCACATTATGTGAAGTCTAATGATCCTTAAATTTTATACCATGCAACCATTGCGGCTGAGATCCAAAAGAAGAAGCTGATGTCTTAACACCTTTCTCTTGTACTGTCTCCCAATAAAAAATCACCAGTCTCAAAACGTTTCTACCTCTTTTGTAGAAAATTCTTAAATTTTCCACTGTAAGCCAAATGCATAGTATGTGCACGTGTGTCAATTTTCAGCAAAAAACCAGGTCATGGACTTGTCACTCTCCCACCCTTTCCTTTTAAACTGCAGTCTCAAACGATGCACTGTATATAATTATTTTAAATTGGTAATTGTGTAGCATCACATAATGTACGGTTCTATGTATTACACAAGATAGTAAGATTAGGGAAAAGCAGATTAGTTTTCATTCAACAATTAGAAGAGGAGTCTTCCCTCCCCGCCTCTTGACTTCTGAAAATGCTCATGGTCTGCACTGGATTTAATTCCTTGAATATAACAATGGTGTCAAAATTTATTATTTTCTGTTAGTTATGGCGTCTGTCTCCAAGAAAAATGTGAAACCCTTTACTCACCTGTATGTTTTCTGCAGATCAGCTGCTAAAATTCCAATATCAACATACTGACCACATTTATTACTGCTCAAGTACTGTAAAATGAACACATTAAACACTAGTTATAAAATGTTTAGCTTCTACAGAAGTTATATGTATGTAAAAGTTATCAATCAAAGGAAAAACTAATATCCCTAAAGGTTCCTGCACTAGTGTTTGAACAGCTATACAAAAATAAATGGATGAATTCCTCAGGAGCAGCAACTAACAACAAAATTTAACTCTTTTTTCAAGTGTTTAAGTTGCTTCAGTTTTTTGGTAATACACACAACAGTGCTGTAATTTAGATCAGAATTACATATCAAAGGTTAAAGCAAGTTTTTAATTGAGAGTTTCTACACTCAGAACCCAAACAGTTTGCCAACTCTTATTAATGATGGAAGAATTTTTTTGTACATTATGGTAATTCAACAAGTACCAAAATTCCAGTTGATGTAGTGGTTAAGTCTGCAGACTCTTATCTGTGAGAACTGGGTTGATTCCCTGCTCTTCCACATGCACCTATTGGTGTGACCTTCAGTCAGTCACACGTCCTTTCAGAGCTGTTCTATAAGGGCAGTTCTTGGCACAGCTCTCTCAGTTCCACCTACCTCACAGGGTGGTTGTTGCAGGGAAGGGAGATTGTAAGCCACTCTGAAACTCAAGAGTGAAGGGTGGGGTATAAATCCAATCTTCCTCTTCTTATGTAGCATGCAATATCACACAGGAGTAATTACACTTAAGTCTATTTTACTGCAAAGATGCACATTCTTACAACTGACTTGTGGATTTTTGTACAAGATACTCCTATTTTACTTGAAATTTCTGAATTCATCAAACTCCAGGACATCCAAACCAACTTCAGATGTTGTCTTTTTTTACTGTAAGTAGGTTCCCAACAAACTGATATATAAATGGTACCTGTATTACAGAACAGATACATTTTTAAAAAGCAATACTGCCACAGTTAGGTGCATCCTAAGCAAATTCATTTTCATATGATTTACCTGTGAGACTTCCTGTGTATTCAATGGTATCTGATTTCATAAGTATTTCTTTAATACTTAGCAATCGTATAGTGCTTTCAGAGCTCAGTTCCATTCACATGCATTATCAAAGTAATCCTTGCAAAAGCCCTGTAAGAGGCCAGTGTTATCATCCCTATATTGCAGATGAAAGACTAAGGACAAAAATGAGGGCTTGTTTAAGCTAGCTAATGAGTCCGTGGCTGGGATGAGATTTACAGTACCATCCTAAACAGTGTTTCATCTTTGTTAATCTATTTAAGATAAATGATTTCAAGGTATCACTCTTCTTAGGATAGTTTCGTTAGCCTTCTGAGAAAGCCTGTATAGGGTTAGACTGCCTGTGCCTGAATCCAACAAACACTTATGGGTAAGAAAATCCTGTTAAATTGTTAAATTTTAAAGTTTTATCTTTGTTAAATATGTGAAATGTTGTTAGCCGCCCTGAGCCGCCTAGGCGGGGAGGGCGGGATATAAATGTAAATATAAATAAATAAATAAATAAAATTAGAGAGCCAGTGTGATGCAATGGTTAAGAGTGTCTGGGAGACCTACGTTCCAATCCCTACTCAGGTCATGGAAGCCAGTCACACACTCTCAGCCTAAACTACCTCACAGGATTGTCGTGAGGATAAAAAGGAGGAGAGGAGAACGATGTAAGCTGCTTTGCTGTCCCCATTGGGAACAAAGGCAGAGCAGAAATAATCTATTAAATAAATAATTTTCCAAGCTAACCCGGCAAAGTCCAGGCTATAAAATTTATTCCACAGGCTTAGTCCAAAGATACATCAGCTGCTCTGCAAGTTACAATGGCTCACCATATAACCAAACCCCACTTCATACCAGATGCGTGCTATAATAGACTTAGACGCCCCCCCCCCCCCATCTCGGGGCTCAGCGCTGGTGGACCTTGACTAGAACCACATCGGATCTTTCAGAAGGCTCAAGGAAACTGCAGGGAAGGAAGGCGGCACCTGCTTAACCCGCTGCTTCAGCCTCGGATCTCCCACCGGGTGGCTTCCTCCCCGATTCCGCATGGCAGCTCCCCACACTCCGAATTCCGCCCCTCAACTAAAAGCGAGGCTCCGCCTTCCTGCGCTGAAAAGGCCAGAACCAAAGCTATCTACCAAGCGGCTTAACACTCTCCGAGGAGTTGTGACTCTATGGAGCACCGAGACTGGGTCTCTAAAGACGACAGCTTCAAAATTCCCCTATCCCAGGAGAGGAAAAAGCAGGAAAAGGGAGAAGATTAGGCACTTCCATGTAGGCATTTCTTTAGCCACCTAATGAACTGGCGAGTCCAATCCCGAGACGTCATCATTGGGCCATCTTCTGAAGTCACCTCTCCCTGCCGCTTTTCTCTCCCGTTACTAAACTCCCCGCAACTTGCTCTTTATAGTCCCGAGGAGACCGATTGGGTGCCTTTGATGCTTTCCCAGTAGTCGAACATTTCATATCTCTCTAAACTGAAGGATTACAGCCCGCAATAAAGAAGACTACAAGTCCCAACATGCAGTGCAAGTTAATTGTCAGCGGCATGGTGTGCGTGGATTCAAAACAGGAACCGAAAACTAGAGGAGGGAGGTAGTGGTACGGTGGCTGTGAAGGGAAGAGTAGGTGTGGTGGTGTATGGTGGCCGAGTAGGATAGCAGAGGCAGGATGGAGTCGGTGGTGTTCATTTTTTCGCTCATAGACTGCTGTGCTCTGATTTTCCTTTCCGTTTATTTCGTATCCTCCAGTTTGTTTTGCGGGAGGGCCTGGGGAGAGGGGGGAACTGGGCAAGGCTCCTTCTGGTTCTGAGGTGGTGGGCGGGTAAGTGGGAGAGAGGAGGAAGAAGGAACGTTGTGGGGGCGAAACGGGCAGGGGCCCTGCGGGTGGCCTGGCTCAGAGCAAGTGCCATTTAATAGTTGCCCGACCTCAGTTGGTATTGCAGCGTACAATTCTAGTCGCTGAGTCTCAAGAAGGTTGTTGTAGAGTTCGAAAAAAGTATAAAAGAGGACCCAACGGGTGGGAGCATCTTTCCTATTATTCTGGGACTTTTCAGTCTAGAAAAAAGTGACTATCAGGTAATGTGATATAACTTTATAAAATTATGCATGAGGTAGAGAGAAAATGGATAGAAGGGTGTCCCCCCCCCCCCCCCCCCGTAATTTGGGGCACTCAGTGGAGTTGGTGGTAAGTAGGACAGACAAAAAGAATTACTCAATGCATAACTAAACGGTGGGATTTTCCGGTGGTGGAAGTAGAGATGGCTTTAACAGATAGGATCATCAGTGGTGAGTAGAAGGAATTTCCATATTCAGAGGCAATAAACCTCAGTACCAGTGCCAAGAGGCAATAGTAGAGGAAGGCCTTGGCCTCTATGCCCTGTTGCTGGCCCTCCAGAGTAACTGGTTGGGTGTTGTGTGAAACACGTTGCTGGACTACATGGCTTCTGATCTGACCCTGCAGGACACTGCTAGCAAAGCCGAGATAAGCTTTGCTGTAGTGTTTCCTGCATAACACATAATGTAACCAACAGTCCTAAAAATTGTGTCTGAATTGTGTTTGGGTATAGTTGTGTACTGTAATTTCTAGAGCAGGACTTCTGTTGTAGTAAAAATTAAAAAGGGATGTTGTTGTATGATAGATTATGCAGAGTTACTCCAGTCTAAGATCACTAATTTCAGTAGGATTAGAATTGAGTAACTGCATAGGATTGCATTGCTTTAGCATTTGTGGTACAAAAGCTCTGTTGTCTTCAGGTGCTACAAGGCTCCTACTAGTTGTGCATTATGTGTTAATTTTGTTATGAGGTTTGGGGAAAGCTCATTATGCAATATTTCTTTTATTATTGGGCTTTATATATCCCACCCATCCTGCCAAAGCAGACTCAGGGCAGGTAACCATAAAAACATATATTAAATTCATTAAAACCATAAAAATTAATCAAAGGCAATTTGCAATGTAAGAGACAATTTGCAATTTAACTAAATTAAAACAAGATTATTTAGTTTGCTGAGATTTAGTTTACTATGGAGTTCAGTTTCTTTTTTAAAAGGCAATTATATCTTTTTCGTTTTAAATGTGAGTGAGCTATGAATGGTTGCTGTCTTTGAACCTGCTAATTCCTGACTTAAAGGTAAAGGTAGTCCCCTGTGCAAGCACCAGTTGTTTCCAACTCTGAGGTGACATTGCTTTCACAACATTTTCATGGCAGACTTTTTACAGGGTGGTTTGCCATTGCCTTTTCCAGTCATCTACACTTTCCTCCCAGCAAGCTGAGTATCCATTTTGCAAACCTCAGAAGGATGGAAGGCTGAGTCAACCTTGAGCCGGCTGCCTGAACCCAGCTTCTACTGGGATTGAACTCAGGTCATGAGCAGAGAGCTCAGATTGCATTACTGCAGCTTCACCACTCTGCAGCACAGGGCTCTGTTCCTAACTTACAGCCTAATAATAGCGACTATCCAACCATCTATCTGTGCATGAGAAATTTTCTCATGTTCCTTTCCATTCTGGCAGTCCTTTCTGAATCCCAGGAAGATTGTTCCTAGGGTAATGGGATACGTGCTGAGGAACAGCTGTGTAGGTTGGTGGGCTGCTGCCCCTTTTGTCAGTAGATCAGCACTTGTGGAACAGAAGGAGTGGTTTTACCTCCTTGATTTCCTTCCTCAGCCCCCTTCCATTTTCTGTTGCTTTGTGCAGACTGTGGGAATGATCTTTCTGTGGCTGCAGGAGAAGAATGAAGGGAAACTGTCTGCACAAAGTGGTAGGCTATGAGGCATTAGAACAACCTTACTGAAACGAAATCTCCTTAATGGACCTTTCTTCCAAGTAAGCATATCAAGGAGCATAGCCTTAATTACATCATCATCAAACCTTCCTTTTACTGTTTGTATAGTGACTTAAGGCTGTTTTATGATTTAATAGGATACAAAGGGCACTTGTTCAAACATGGACTTTCAAGAGTCTTTAAAAGACTGAAGAATTTCAAGTTTACCTACTGCTGAGATTCCTGTCTGGTTTTGTTTTGTCATGCTTTTGTAAAGAACTGAGGCCTAATCGGTTTCTAAAAGGAGAATAAGCTTCTGTTTGTGTTGAGGCATTTTATTGCTATCGTCTTCTCTCGTATTCTTCTGGAAAATATGTAGGCATTTTAGCAAGAGCTTGGTTAAAACAGTGGGATTTTTAAGCATCTTGTCTGGAAGTCTTTGCTTATTAGTGCAGTATAGAAGTTTTGCATGTCTAAAATGTTGAATAATTTTTTAAAAGTCATGCAAGTGTAAGGTAATGATGCTAGCTATATATCCTTTAATGTTTGTTAAGCATACAAGTCAATCTCATGGATGTCTCTGGGATAATACTGAAGTTGAGTGTGTTAGGAGTACTGATCTCCAACTATTGGTTCCATGAGAGGATGGTAGGTACTGATAATAGCCTTTGTATTGCTGCACTACAGTAATATACCATGGCAGTAATTGGAATATTAGGATTCAGGGTTACAACTTATTTAAAAGGGACAGACAAATAAGGAAGGGCGGAGGATTATATGTGAAGGAGGTATATACTTGTGAGGAAATATGTGAATCTGAGCATGGCAGCTCAGTTGAAAGTCTCTGGGTAAAAATAAAAGGAGTAAGACGTAACAGTGATATTATGGTGTGGGTCTGCTATAGACCACCAAGCTGAGCAGAAGACTTGGATGAAATACTCCTACAACAGATTGCAAAGTTCTCAAAGAGAAGGGACATAGTGGTCATGGGAGATTTCAACTACCTGACATCTGTTGGAAGTCCAAACCTGCTAAAAACAAACGGTCAAATAAATTCCTGACTTGTCTTGTTGACAACTTCCTTTCCCAGAAAGTGGAGAAGGAAACAAGGGGATCTGCTATGTTGGACTTGATTTTTACTGACAAAGAAGAACTGTTTGATAGGATGGAAGTAGTGGGCACCCTGGGCAGTAGTGACCGTGTGATTTTGGAATTTAGTCTTAGGAAAGGGAAAAGTTGTACATAATCAGACATATAGGTTAGATTTCAGAAAGGCAAACTTTGACAAACTTAGAAATATGCTGGGTAAAATCTCATGGTTAGAAATACTTAGGAAGAAGGGGGTTCAAGAGGGGTAGGAGTTTCTTAAAAGAAAAATATTAAAAACACAATTGCAGAATTCCTATGAGAAGAAAAAATGGGAGAATCCTCAAGAAGCCAAGGTGGCTCCATAAACAGCTTTCAAGAAGAAGATGATGATATTGGATTTATATCCCGCCCTCCACTCCGAAAAGTCTCAGAGTGGTTCACAATCTCCTTTACCTTCCTCCTCCACAACAGACACCCTGTGAGGTGGGTGGGGCTGGAGAGGGCCCTCACAGCAGCTGCCCTTTCAAGGACAACCTCTGCCAGAGCTATGGCTGACCCAAGGTCATGCTAGCAGGTGCAAGTGGAGGAGGGGGGAATCAAACCTGGTTCTTCCAGATAACAGTCCGCACACTTAACTACTATACCAAACTGGCTCTCTGTCTTTCTGAAGACTTGAGAAATAAAAGAGACTCATTTAGGAAATGGAAGGATAAATATAAACAAATAACCAGTGCTTGTAGAGAAAGTGTTAGGAAAGCTAAAGCTCAGTATGAGCTTAGGCTAGCAAAAGATGCTAAAAAAACCAAAAAAGAGTTCTTATTTCAAAGTAAGAAAAAGATCAAGGGCATGGTAGTTCCATTGTGGGGACAGGAAAGTGAAATTGTAGCAGGTGATGAGAGGGCAGAACTGTTCAATTCCTGTTTTTCCTCAGTCTTCTCTTCTGAGGCAGATGGTGGTCAACATGGCAAAAACAGAACATATAATGAGGGTAGGGAGTTCCAATTTAGGCTCACCATAGGGGTAGTACATAAACACCTAGTTTCTTTAAATAAAACTAAGTTATCAGGGGCAGATGAGCTTCATCTAAGGGTACTAAAAGAACTTGCAAATGTAATTTCTGAGCCTCTGGTCATTATTTTTGAGAATTCTTGGAGAACAGGTGAGGTGCTGGAAAATTGGAGGCGGGCTAATATTGTCCTCATCTTCAAGAAAGGGAAAATGGAGGATCCAGGTAACTATCGACCTCTCAGCTTGGCATCTATACCTGGAAAAGTTTTAGAACAAATCATCAAACAGTCCTGGAACATTTAGAAAGGATGGCAATAAGAGCCAGCATGGGTTTCTCAAGAACAAGTCATGTCAGTCTAACCTTATCTCTTTTTTTGAAAAGTTACTACCTTGCTGGATCAGGGGAATGCTGTAGACATAGTTTAGCTTGACTTCAGTAAGGCTTTTGATAAGGTTCCACATAATATCCTTGTTGACAAGTTGGTAAAATGTTTGGATCCTGTTACTGTTAAGTGGATATGTAACTGGCTGACAGATCACACCCAAAGAGTATTTGTGAATGGTTCCTCATCCTCTTGGAGTGACAAGTAGAATGCCTCAGGGATCTGTCCTGGGACCTGTTTTGTTCAACATCTTTATAAATGATTTGGATGAAGCAATAGAGGGAATGTTTATTACTTTTGCAGATGATACTAAATGAGGAGGGGTTGCAAATACAGTAGAAGCCAGAAACAGGATCCAAGATGATCTTGACAGGCTGGAAAACTGGGCTAAAACCAATCAAATGAAATTTAACAGGGATAAATGTAAAGTTCTGCATTTAGGTAGAAAAAATCCAATGCATCGTTATAGGAT